>NC_134494.1:35994302-36719599 GCF_040206685.1 Ascaphus truei
CTTTCCCCCCGCTCCCCTTTCCCCCCCGCTCCCCTTTCCCCCCCGCTCCCCTTTCCCCCCCGCTCCCCTTTCCCCCCCTCTCCCCTTTCCCCCCCCGCTCCCCTTTCCCCCCCACTCCCCTCCCCCACCATCCCCCCCACTCCCCCTTTCCCCCCCACTCCCCTTTCCCCCCCCACTCCCCTTTCCCCACCACTCCCCTTTCCCCCCTGCTCCCCTTTCCCCCCCGCTACCCTTTCTCCCCTCCCGCTACCCTTTCTCCCCTCCCACTCCCCTTTCTCCCCCCCGCTCCCCTTTCTCCCCCCCGCTCCCCTTTCTCCCCCTTGCTCCCCTTTCTCCCCCCCCGCTCCCCTTTCTCCTCCCCGCTCCCCTTTCCCCCCTGCTCCCATTTCCCCCCGCTCCCCTTTCTCCCCCCCCCACTCCCTTTCTCCCCCCTGCTCCCCTTTCTCCCCCCCTGCTCCCCTTTCTCCCCCCCGCTCCCCTTTCTCCCCCCCGCTCCCCTTTCTCCCCCCCGCTCCCTTTTCTCCCCCCCGCTCCACTTTCTCCCCCCCGCTCCCCTTTCTCCCCCCCATACCCCTTTCTCCCCCCCGCTCCCCTTTCCCCCCCGCTCGCCGCCCTCCGCTCCCCTTTTTTCCCCGCCCTCCGCTCCCCTTTCCCCCCCCACTCCTTTCCCCCCCTCCCCTTCCCCCAATCCCCTTTCCCCCCTCCCCTTCCCCAACTCCCCTCCCCTTCCTCCACTCCCCTCCCCTTCCCCCACTCCCCTTTCTATCCCCCCGCTCCCTTTTCTCCCCCCCTGCTCCACTTTCTCCCCCCCCGCTCCCCTTTCTCCCCCCCGCTCACCTTTCTCCCCCCCGCTCACCTTTCTCCACCCCCCGCTCCCCAATCCCCCCCGCTCCCCGCCCTCCGCTCCCCTTTTCCCCCCGCCCTCCGCTCCCCTTTCCCCCCACTCTTTTCCCCCTCCCCTTCCCCCACTCCCCTTTCCCTCCCTCCCCTTCCCCTACTCCTCTCCCCTTCCTCCACTCCTCTCCACTTCCCCCACTCCCCTTCTCCCCTTCCCCTTCCATCACTCCCCTTCCCCCCTCCCCCACTCCCCTTCCCCCCCACTCCCCTTCCCCCCCCACTCCCCTTCCCCCCCCCCCACTCCTTTCCCCCCCTCCCCTTCTCAACTACCCTTCCTCCCTGCTCCCCTTTCCCCCCCGCTCCCCTTTCCCCCACTCCCCTTTCCACCCCCTCCCCTTTCCCCCCTGCTCCCCTTTCCCCCCGCTCCCTTTTCCCCCCGCTCCCCTTTCCCCACCACTCCCCTTTCCCCAACCCTCCCCTTTCCAGTCTAGATGTCCGACGGCTGGCAATGACAATTTCCTCCAGAGTCTGCGCATACATATGATGTCACACCAGAGGCGTATCTCCAAAAATAAACACCCAAGCGGTTTAACTCGAGACGGATACACGAAAGTAGTAGTAGCCTGATAACTACCCAATACTATCACAGAAATAGGCATAAAAAGGTACCAATAAAAACAGACTAATCCTACGAGTTTCGTAGCTATAAAGTGCTACTTCTTCAGGGATAAAAAAGGTACGTTTTATAGGGGTTCACATTAATTGTTGTTTTAATTAGATATTAGTCTTTTAACACTTTTAAGTTGTTTTTTGGGTTGCGCACTTATTCATCCCTCAATTTTCATCCTCTGGCTGCTTTGAACTCCGATGTCCAACAGACCTACTGGTGCCTATGGCTTTGCACGTGCTGCCTGTTTGGACATCGGTTCCGAATGTACAAAGCAGATTACATTATATTAAAGTATCTTTTAATACACTTCTGAGTCTTGGGGGACAGGAACAAAGCTACAAAGAGAAATCTCAGGGGCAAACTCAAAATCAGCTAGAAGAAACTGATACTACCCGAAACAAGTCCCAAGAGTTTTCCCCACTGGTGCAGATACTCAGGGGAAAACAATGTTCCTGCTGCTCAACCCCACTAGGATCAATACAGGAAACAGAAATGGGAAAAATGTTGTCGTTTTATTTCTGTCTTTTTTATGTAGCCCCGATCTTATTTTGCCTCCAGAGACCCCCTCTGTAGCGTGTCGAGCGATCGCGGATGCCGTCGGAGGCAGCGACGGATCCGCCGGCACAACGCAAAGGTGGTGGCCGGAGCAGAGAGCGCTCCGAGTCCCCGGAGTCTCTGCGGCGTACCCGGCTAGCGGGGGCCGCCATGACAGGTTGCGCGAGCGTGCGCATGGGTCGCGCAGGCGCAGTAAGGATAGCGCACTCGGTCCCAATGCTAAAGAGGTCCTGAGTGGACTACAATTCCCAGCAGCCTCTGGGGATTGCCCTTTCACCCACATCACGTGCAGCCAGCCAGAAAATAGGGTTTTGCAGCTTCTCCTGTGGAGGAAGGCTACAATGTTGCGGGGACCACGTTTGGCAGTTGAAGCTGGGAGCAGGAAGGGGAAGGAAGGGTGTAGGGAGCAAGTGGCTCCCACACCAGGTAAGCTTCCCCAGATCCCAGGCAGGCCCCAATCCCCACCAGGGTAATGGGTAAGTACTGAGGGACGGCCCCTAGGTTAGGGACCCTGCCCTTAGGTGTGAGTGTGCAGTATTGTCAGTGTCATGGCTGGCAGTGCTGTGAGCGCTGACAAGTAGGCACAGCATGTGTGTGCAGTGTAGCTGTAGGTATCCGTGTGAGTGCAGTGGGTTGCTGCAGGTACGGTGTGAGTGCAGTGGGTTGCTGCAGGTACCGGTTGAGTGCAGTGGGTTGCTGCAGGTACGGTTGAGTGCAGTGCGGTTGCTGCAGGCAGTGCGGTTGAGTGCAGTGTGTTTGCTGCAGGTACTGTGTGAGTGCAGTGTGTTTACTGAAGGTGTTAGGCTGAGTTAGTCAGAGGGGCCTGGGTGGTGAAGGGAGAGGTAGAGTGGGTGCAGGGGGTCAGTGACCCACCTGCATAGGACAGGCTACCCCGTAGGCCCCTAGGAGTGTTCCCTGAAGTCACCAAAGGTTGCTGTGCTGCAGGGTATGGCCTATAGTAGTAGCGAGCATCACCTTACTGAGTACCAGCTAGGGACAAAGGGACGAGCGTGCGGAGCAGGCTTGCTGGCGAGTCGTCTGGGACCAGACGGCTGGACATTGAGACCCAGGAGGCAGACCGCTAATTCATCTGACCCTTTGCGAAGAGGTACCGGTCACCGCCGTGACCGGAAGGTACTATAACAACAAGTGCACCAACACCGGTCAACAGGCGCTGATCCCGCCTTAGGCTAAACTCTTTAGGAACACTGAGCGAGTGGTTAAAGAACTGAGCCTATACAATATACTATACATGGACACGGTGTGTGGGGCACGCGGTGAGGGGATGGAGACGTTGCTCCTGATGAGTGGGCAGCCACTAAGGTTATACCGTTAGAGTATAAGTACATGTTATGTGTTATTGCTACGTTGCATTATTACAGTAAAAACCAGTTACAATCATAAGGTGTTGTATGTTTCTTGCCCAGGGGAATCTTACGTCACGGGGATCCTGGGTAAGTGGAGGCGCTGCGCTAAGTATATGTATAAGTGTTACCCCAGGCTCCCAGCTAGCGGAGGCTCAAATCTCCTGGAGCCGCAGGTGTCATACAGTAACCAGTAGTTCCTTTGGGAGGGTTCAGAAAAAGAGCTACACTTATTTCCCCACACACTTTCCCTGTGACTCAGTCTGAACTCTCAGAGTCGCCCCGACCTTACATACGGTTGGAGCAACCATGAACCCTATACTGGTTGTGGGTCACTTGGCACTAGCTGGAGTACCCCCCTTAACCTAGGGATTTCCTCAGCTACAGGAATACATATTTATCCCTGTGCCACATTCTCTTTTCTGGGCTGTGCTGAAGCAGGGTACCCTAGTGGTGAGTCGCGCTTGAGTTTTTAAGGGGAGGTATGTGCCTACATTTATCCGAGAATCAGGCATGATTCCCGGGTATATCTATAGGAGAACCGACAACTCCGGACCCCAACCTCCTAGACACATTCTGTCAACGGTTCCTCCGCAAACCCCCCTTGAAACTCATACACTAGCAATCCCTGCTCGCTAGCATGGCTCTGAAGGGAAAAACACAATAAATGCTTTTATTACAGACAGTATAATGTGATCATATAATGTTACAGGGGCCAAGAGCTAACTCTCTGGGACCCTTATACACGGAGCAGGGGTAACCAAAACAGGCTTGACCTTTATTGTAGAGTGTGCTTACCCCCTCCTGTCACATTAGATAAGGTCTTTTTTGTTTTAAAAATGTTTTGAAGAGATTTTTTAAACACACCAGAGATTGCAAGGTGTCTTTTAAAGTTCTCTAATGGTTTAACTAGCGTAGGAGTTTGTAGACAAATAACTAAACTCCTAAAACTAAGGATTGTGAAAATGTTTCTTCATAAAAGTCAGCGGTGGAAATGTTAAATCGACATTTGTTCATGACATGTTCTTGGTCACATCTCGGTGAGAGAATGCCAAGCAAATATTAATAAAGGTTAAAAAGACAGCTTTTATTGTAATAGGTAAGAAAAAGTAAATACACTGTACCTTAGCAAAATGAAATATGCCCGAGGACAGTTGAGTAAGTAGTGTGGAAAATGCAACGGATCTTATTAAAAAATATATCAATATAATTTTATTGGGGTCGATGTATTATGGCAAAAGTGGGAAAAAAATTATGCCGTTGTATTAAAAATAAAAATAATTGTAACTATATTTTTTATAGGATGTTTTTACAGCAAAAATTGCTCCAATTTCGCCTTAAAACATAGACCCCAGTGTTTTATGTATTTTTTTTAGTAAATTTAACTGAAGAGCCTATAGTATCTGGATGTGGGTAACCTACGACAAGTTAATTTATATGATGTAGTGCAGAGTTCTTGGATCCATATTGGTTCAGTAAGTTTTCTGCATTTTGTGTTACTTTTAATGTACCAACATTCTATTTCTTCATAGATGTTCTCATGTTTTCCAGACCTCAGGAGTCTGTACTTATCTCTGAGCATAAATCGCCAGAGATACGCTATTGTGTCGTCCTGCCGAGAAGTTAACGCACAAACCTGCAATGACCCTGGTAAAATAACTCACCTACTTCTGTCACTAGAAATATGTTTTCTTTTAAATGCCCACCACAATCGTAAAGTTCTACAAGCCTCAATGACCTTTATTGTTTATTTTTTGTCAGGTTGCAATGCTTCTTACTGGGCCAATGTAGAAGTTCGCTGCCAAGCCAGCTTGACTCACATTGCAGAGTAACTCACCAACTGATCTCAAGGTAGACTTCAAAATGAATAGGCACGGATTGTAACTATACACAAGTTTTTGTTTCACTTAGGGGATACAACCTACACAGTATTTTTATGGCACAGCGGCGGGCAGCACATTTATAATACGACTATACAAGCACAATACATCTTTGTTTAAAGGGCCCCTCTATCTAATTTCTGATCCTTGAGCAACTTTCTATATTATGTTTGGGAGCAGAGAGAACTGTGATATGTGAATGCTGAGGTTCTGAGAACAAACATATCTGGAAATAAAAAAGAGATTAGTAAGTTATCTGAGCAGTCAGAAATGTGGATATTGCCCGCCAACAGGGGGGGTCTGCAGGGGTTGGCGTCCCGGGCCCGGTGAGTCAGGGGGGCCGACCGTGCCAGTGTATAAAAAAAAAAGTATCAGGAATTTTTTTTAAAAATGCCGGTGAGCATGTGCACAGCAAATGTCTCTGCGCACATGCCCAGGGTGTCCAGCCTTGTTCCTCCCACCCGAGCAGCAGCAGCCACGTGGACGTGCTCCCCCCGCTCCCAACGTGGGACAGAGGTGAAGCACCGTGGCGCGCTCGCCAACCCAGCTCCCCCCGCACCAGCCTCCTGCCCCAGCAGCAGCCACAGGTACCAGGAGTCAGGGGCAACTAGATGCTGCCCGGGGGGAGAAACTAGAGGCTGCCAGGGGGGAGAAACTAGATGCTGCCAGGGGGGAGAAACTAGATGCTGCCAGGGGGGAGAAACTAGATGCTGCCAGGGGGGAGAAACTAGATGCTGCCCGGGGGGAGAAACAAGATGCTGCCGGGGGAGAGAAACTAGATGCTGCCGGAGGGGGGGGTGGGGGGGGGGGGCGTGGGGAGAGACTAGATGCTGCTAGGGGGGAGAAACTAGATGCGGCAGGGGGAAACTAAATGCTGTGGGGGGGAAATAGATGCTGCAGGGCGTGGAAACTAGATGCTGCCGGGGGGAGAAACTAGATGCTGCCAGGGGGAAGAAACTAGATGCTGCCAGGGGGAAGAAACTAGATACTGCCAGGGGGGAGAAACTAGATGCTGCCGGGGGAGAGAAACTAAATGCTGCAGGGGGGGGAGAAACTAGATGCTGCAGCGGGGGAAACTAGATGCTGCCAGGGGGGAGAAACTAGATGCTGCCAGGGAGGAGAAACTAGATGCTGCCAGGGGAGGAAACTAGATGCTGCCAGGGGGGGAAACTAGATGCTGCCGGGGGGGGGGGGGGGGGGGAAACTGGATGCTGCAGGGGGGAAACTAGATGCTGCCAGGGGAGGAAACTAGATGCTGCAGGGGGGAAACAAGATGCTCCCGTGGGAATCAGCCCACCAGTCTTGCCCCCCCCCACCCTAGCCAACCTCTCGCACCCCTGAGCCTAGCCCCCCCTGGCAGCAGCCATGGGGATTGGGGGCAGGGGGGAAGCAGGGAAGGAAACAGCACCCACCTGGTCAAGATCAGTCACCCGTCCAGTCAGTCACCCACCCAGGCAGTCAGTCACCCATCCAGGCAGTCAGTCACCCACTAAGGCAGTCAGGCAGTCAGTCACCAACCCAGGCAGTCAGTCACCCACCCACTGAGTCAGTCACCCACCCAGGCAGTCAGTCACCCACCCACCCAGGCAGTCAGTTATTCAGGCAGTCAGTTACCCACACAGGCAGTCAGTCACCCACCCAGGCAGTCAGTCACCCACCCATGAAGTCAGTCACCCACCCACCCTGGCAGTCACCCACCCAGGCAGTCACCCACACACCCAGGAAGTAAAGTCAGTCACCCATCCACCCAGGCAGTCACCCACCTAGGCAATCACCCACCCAGGCAGTCAGTCACCCACCCACACAGCAGTCAGTCACCCACCCAGGCAGTCACCCACCTAGTCAGTCAGTCACCACCCAGTCAGTCAGTCACACACCCACCCAGTCAGTCAGTCAGCCACCCACCCAATCACCCACCCAATCAGTCAGACACCCACCCAGGCAGTCAGTCACCCACCCAAGCAGTCACCCACCCAGCCGGGCATAATACCTTTATTTATGGCCTGGGTACCTCTTCACTGTCACAGTCACCCACCCAGACAGCCAGTCAGTCACCCACCCACCCAGTCAGTCACCCACCCACCCAGGCAGTCAGTCATCAACCCAAGCAGTCAGTCAGTCACCCAGGCAGTCAGTAACCCAGGCAGTCAGTCACCCATGCAGTCAGTCACCCACCCACGCAGTCAGTCAGTCACCCATGCAGTCAGTCACCCACCCACACAGTCAGTCAGTCACCCATGCAGTCAGTCACCCACCCACACAGTCAATCAGTCAACCACCCACTTAGTCAGTCACCCACCCACTTAGTCAGTCAGCCACCCACACAGTCAGTCAGCCACCCACACAGTCAGTCACCCACCCAGGCAGTCAGTCACCCAAGGCAGTCAGTCACCCACCCACATGCCTTCCATCTCCCCTCCAAAACTAGCCCCACCGCCTGCCAAATGAAGCCCCCCCCCCTCTGGCCGGTTGAAGGCTCCACTCCCCCACCTGGATGGTTGAAGGCTCCCCTGGCCGGTTGAAGTGCAGGCCAGTTGAAGGCTCCCCCCTCCAGGCTGGTTGAAGCCACCCCCCGTGGACCAGTTGAAAGCCCCTTCGCTGACCGATCGAAGGCTCTCACCGCGGTCCGGTTGAAGAAGAAAATAATTCATTTTAGTCCCATACTCTACTTTAATGCTTAGGTCCGTACTTATTCCCCCCCAGGCCCATACTTAACCCCCCTTCCCTCTCCAAGCCCATACTTAACCCCCCTGTAATAGGATATCTACACATGTAGTCCATCCCTCTCTAACTGGGTGGTTAGCTAAGCTAATTACCAGCCCAAATATACAGTTAGGTCCGGAAATAATTGGACACTGATACAAGTTTTATTATTTCGGCTGTTTACCAAAATAAATTCAAGTTACAGTTAAATAATGAATATGGGCTTAAAGTGCAGTGTATCGGGGTATTCACATCCAAATTGGAGGAAGGGTTTAGGAATTACATCTCTTTCATATGTAGCCCCCTCTTTTTCAAGGGACCAAAAGAAATTGGACTCAAAAGCTGTTTCATGGACAGGTGTGGGCTATTCCTTCGTTATTTCATCATCAATCAAGCAGGTAAAAGGTCTGGAGTTGATTCCAGGTGTGGCAATCGCATTTGGAAGCGGTATCTACATACATTGTCAGCATATGTGAAAGCCTGGTGTCTAGGTTCAGACTTTGTTTTTCTTTCTATTTTACTTTTTAATACCAAAGTTATGATTAACTACATAAAATATTTAGATATTTGTTGCAGGTGTAGCCAACTGAATCAAAAAAAAAAAAAAAATTAAAGACACCACAAATGTTGGCTTCAGTGTATCACTTGATGGATGGAGTATCATGAAAATGTTGTGCTGTACTGTATGTGTCACTGATTGTGAAGGTATCACTTCATAATTCAGCCAATGATGCAGGTCAATCTGTATTCAGAGGCTAAAATATTCATTAGAATGCAGATTATTTTAACCCTTTGAGTATCTGTTCAAGTGGTGGCCTCAATCCCATTTCTTACTGCTCAGCATTGTGATGACGACCCTACGCTGCTATAAGGGAAGGTCATCTACTTTCTCTTCCTTTCCTCAGCACAGCATTTATTTGTAATCAATTTTCCTTAACCTTTATAAACTAACCTAGGTCCTAGAAGAATTCATTGCTATCTCATTTCTAGCTAAGACGTTCTCAGTGTAATATGTTGGACAAGAAATTCCAGAGCAGAAGAACCTTCTGAAATAGTGTCCTTGTTATGTAGCAAAGTCTCCCAGCTGCAAAACCCGCGAAAATTCTTCTGAAATTGCGTTTTATGGGGTTGTTGCCTTAAATGTTGTGCTGTAAAAAGAATAATAAACTGCAAAAATATCTATAGTTTTGCAGGACTCTTTATTATCCTAATAAAAACACGTACAGCATAATTTATCTGCAATTTATTTCCTCTTTCTTTTTAAGAGCTGTCCTACCATACTCTTTATCACTCTTTATTATCCTAAGTGACTCAATTCATGCCTGTGACATAGTTTTACTACCAATTAAATCAAGAGATTACGTTGTTAGGAGGGCAAAATTTGAGCCACGCGCAACGAGCCCAAGCACGGGGCAAAATAAAACTCGTTTCCACTTCCAACTTGGGTGCGAGAGCTTTCTCCTGGCAATAAATCTGTCACTCATTTTAGGATTAGTAGATTATGAAAAAGCATTTAATTCTTTGTTGAAAAAGCATACATTGATACATTATGGCCCCAACCATTCAATTACATGAAGATACAAAAAAGATGAGGATCAGAACGGAAGTGTGACACGGAGACACCATGTCACCAAAACTTTTCCCCGCTACACGTAAAGAACTGTTCAAGAATTGTGAATGGTGAATTATTGAGTCACTATGATTTGAAGACGACATTGTCATTTTTTAACAAATACACAACAAAAGAGAGAACTCGCCAAAGCAAGTAAGTAAGTGGGTCTCCATAGGAATCACAGCAAGACTAAAGTAATGTTAAACAAATGTGTCAACTGTTCAAAGATTTTAATAAATGTAATAGAATTAGAAGTCAAAAACAAGTATCGATGGATGGGAACCTTGTCGGCTAGAATAAATAAGAGAATTAAGATGTGATGGAGCGCTTTTGGACTACACAAGTAAACCTTTCAATGGAACTTTCTACTGTTAAGCAAAAGTAAAGTGCTTGACTTGTGCCCATGTATGGCTGTGAGACATCTTTATTGTTATTTGCTGTGATTGCTACGATTCTGTGTTATTGCATGGATAGCCCTATTGACTTCCTGTGAAGATAATTCAGATGCTTCAGACAATTCAAAGAAGTATGGCAAGATGTATGCTGGGTATTACCCAGAGTGACAGGAAAAATAATACATTGGTTTAAAAGGAAACAAAGTCAGTGACATCATCACAAGGGCGAAGATATGAAAATAGCAGTGGGTCGGATATATCGCAAGAAGAAATGACCATCGTCCGACAAAAATGCTACTTAACTGGATTCCAAGGAATATAAAAAAAAATCAAGATGAAGAAAAGTAAGATGAGAGGATGTAATCCCAAAATTTGTTGTAACAGCTTGGAGAAGAAAGGCTTGCAACCGCAGTACCTGGAAGACCATTGGGGAATCCTTCCTCTAGCAGTGGATAGACAGGTGCTGTGCTACAAGATGATGAAGAGGGTGTATGCACATACAATATATTTGCATATGTGTCAACTATGTATTTATATATACATAAATACTTACACACGTGAATATGTATATGTATATTCAAGCACTCTCATATATTATATATAACCTCTTGTACTGCACTGAACTTGTGAATATAAGTATACTGTATATAAAATATGCTAATTTATTTTAAAGAGAAAAACAAAACTATTTAAAGATATTAATTAAATAAAATTTTAGAAGAGACTCCAGTGGAATTATATTTAACTGATCCATATTTATAAACCTTTATAAATATCACATTAGATGCTACTTTATTTTAAGGTATACCAACATATATTTATTTATTTTATATTTTGGCATAATCCAAAACCATAACCAAGAGACTTTAAGCAATACCAGAATCAAAATCCTGTAAAATTTGATTCAAAACGGGGTCAAGAAAGTTTCTCTGATTTAATCAGCAGGTGACGCCACGCTCCGTTATACATCTAATTACACTAAAACTAATTTTAAGTAAAGCATAGTGACTGCTAAATAGATTGCTGTTTCCATTTCCACATCCAGAGGATTGACTAAAACTGATAACTGCAGATGAGTGGGATTTGTTTTGCTGGTTTGGAGCCACCTCAGTTCCTTTGGTCCTTGGATATCCACGCATCGGTCTCAATAAATAATTCACGGTCGGATTGATATTAATCTGCACTCAGAAGGCAGGAAAGCGGGCAGATTTTTAAGAATCCGCTGTTTGGATTTTCGATTAAATATGGAATCTGAGTGTGGATTCATAAAAACCCACCTCGGGTTATAGCCAATTCTGGATTTGGAAGAATCGGATTTGTTAGTATCCAATTTGCAGATGGACATTGTCAAAACCCAGTGCCCCGGGAAACATATTTTGACTGGTTCGCCCATCTCTAATTATAACTGACCAAGTGTTTTTTTTTTGGGAACCCCCAGTGGTCTAGGGAGTGGCAGAACAGTTATAGAGCTAGTGCCTTAGAGCCTCCATTTATTTCAATGTGTTCTACTTGCGGAAGGAGACTTTTTAGGTGTTCTGCAGTGTGAGGATTTATACGAGTTCAAAGAGAGGAAGTAGAACATAAGTCAGTTAGGTTTGGAAGTACTAAAATCTGGCGATATAAAGCCATTAAGAGAATATGTAGTTATCTTAATGACAACTAGATTTTTGATTCTTGATTTTAAGTGCACTGTCGGCTTGTATGTCCTGATAATTCTTCATTTTTACAAAATACCATGTCCATCAATTTGAACGGTGCACAGGGAGCCTGGGGTCCATCTTCTTATGTAAGCTCTCCAATTAAATAACACAGCTAATTACGGGCATACCCCGGTTTAAGGACACTCACTTTAAGTACACTCGCGAGTAAGTACATCTCGCTCAAAAGGCAAATGGCAGCTCACGCATGCGCCAGTCAGCACATCCTGAACAGCAATTCCGGCTCCCTACCTGTACCGAAGCTGTGCGCAAGCGGGGAGACTATAGAGCCTGTTACAAATGCCTTATTTCCATCAGTTATGCACGTATATGACGTTTGCAGTACAGTACATGCATCGATAAGTGGGAAAAAGGTAGTGCATCACTTTAAGTACATTTTCGCTTTACATACATGCTCCGGTCCCATTGCGTACGCTAATGTGGGGTATGCCTGTAATTGTACTTTTGGTTCTAATAAACATGTCAAGGCCCAAGGCCTATAGTGTATTATATATATATATATATATATAAATATATATATATATATATATAAATATATATATATATTAATATATATATATATATATATATATATATATATATATATATATATATATATAAATTGAGCGTAGGATCTTATGTCCCTGATTAAGGCAGGAAACGTAGTATTTCTCTATATGGGGTTTATTTACAGGGTTAATTAATACACTAACAGGCCCACCGTCCCTTTAAGGTAAAACAAATCACAAAATAAATGGCTACTCCTCTTAGGAGACTAACTATACATGCAGCTTCAGCCCTTACTAATTGGATGGACAGCGCAGGTTACCACCCCAAAACAGGTACTATTATAGCTAAACATATAGTCTCTGCACACAGCAATATAGCGTTTCTCTTATCTGTTATTCCAAGGTTATGGAGCAGACGTCCCCGCTTCAGCACAGTCTCACATCCTTCATTCCTAAGGGAGGTCAGCCCCACGAGAGCTCAGAGAATCTCTCCTCTGTAAGTTCAATGTTAAGGAAAGGACATCCCTGCTTCAGCGTGGTCTCGTGTCCTTCCTTCCTCTTCCTGGGATTAACAACCCAGGCAGTCCCAGCAGACTCTGCGACCCCCGTCCAGCGGGTCTAGGGGATTGTGCCAGCTTCCACAGCTTGGAAGAACTCTTCTCTGCTCCCCTTCTCTGGGAACAGCAGTCTCTCTCACTCTGTAGTCACTTCCTGACTTTTAAAACTCCATGATCAATCAGGAGTTCAGCCTGCGCAATTAGTTTGCAGCTGCTGCTGACTTCTCTAGGGAAATTAACTCTCTGTACGCTGGAAAGTCCCATAACTTCCCTATTCCAGCACCTAGAGACAGTGATGGTATCACTATATATAATATATATATATATATATATATATATATATATATATATATATATATATATATAAATATAAATATATATAAAGAAAAATCTTTAATGCTGCTTTTCCCCCAGTTTCCTTTCACAGCCTCTACTCCAGTGTTTACTCCATTATATTAATTAGATCAATCTGGGGCTGTTCTTTTGCACAGACTTTGCTCCCATTTTGCAGCCTGGAGACTTTAGTAAAACCCCACCAATATGTGTAAATATTAAGAATTACTGAGTTGGCTTTGCGAATAGTATGAATTATTTTATTGGTGGCAGTGGTTTCTGTAAACTGTTTCTGATTCTACATTCCTTTGTTTATGTAATCACATGAATAATAGGGGAACACATTTAAACAAAGGTGAAAACCTCATGCATTTACATCTTAAAAATGGACAGAGAAATTAGTTGTAGAAAATCTACACCTTGACAGTTTCTCTTGTTCTCAATCAGGTGTACACATGAATATACTGTGTGCGGATATAATTTAAGCAGCACATCAATAAAATATTTTGTGAAGGTCTGTGCAGAACAAATGCAGTGTTCTTTCATGGGTATGCAAACACAGAGGAACAACACATAACTTATCAACAGAGAAACTGACACTGAAACGCTGGCACCAAACTTCTAACAAGACTATCACAAAGGAAATGCTTTAAAGCAACCTATCTCATCTCTTCAATCTTAAGAATATATCCTCCCATATTCTCTCAGGCAGTGTTTTGACAGAGATCACAGGTCACCTTCAAAACATTTCTTTTCCCACAAAAGACTAGGGACTTTTTTTGTGTGTGTAATATCCTGATTAAGTTCTTCTATCCATCACCTTTAGAAACTGCATCCCTGACTCATTTTAAAGGCCAAAACCAAGCCAGTAAACAAATGGTTCATTTTCTTTTCAACAGACGACAGAGAAGCCCAATGCTACATCCAACATGACAGAAATACACAGTAAAATACTTATATATTCTCTTGAAGTAGGGTCATTTAGTTTAACCCTTTGGCCAAAGCGTTGTAAGCTTGCGAGCCACGTCAAGGCAGACACCTGTTCGCAAGTCCTAACACTACCAGATAAAATACTAATATACCTCTATTAGGATTAAAATTCTCATTTACCTCTTTGGTAATGAGAGGTAATCAGAGGTAAATGAGAATTTTAATCCTAATAGAGGTATATTAGTATTTTATCTGGTAGTGTTAGGACTTGCGAACAGGTGTCTGCCTTGACGTGGCTCGCAAGCTTACAACGCTTTGGCCAAAGGGTTAAACTAAATGACCCTACTTCAAGAGAATATATAAGTATTTTACTGTGTATTTCTGTCATGTTGGATGTAGCATTGGGCTTCTCTGTCGTCTGTTGTATACATATGCCACGCTCAATAGCACTCCATTTTGACACATATACATATATATATATATATATTTTGTGGGGGCTCAGGGGTTCCCAAAAAGAGCTTACTGGGGTTCTGTGTTTTGTTAACTCATTTTCTTTTCAGCCTGGGATTGCTCTGTTCCAGTATGGTGTAGAGTGACTTTTCCCGATTTTAAACATGTGGTAAATGGCTAATTGGCGTGTTTGCTTGTTATTTACAGGCACTGAAGTATGGTATTATCTTAATGTTTAGTCTGATTGCTGTACCCTATGCCAGTTCCCCACAAAACCATGTCATTAAATATTGGCAAAGAGGTTTCGTTAAAAGAATTGTTGACGTGATCTCGAACGAATGACAATGTCACTTAC
Source organism: Ascaphus truei (assembly GCF_040206685.1). Lineage (NCBI taxonomy): Eukaryota > Metazoa > Chordata > Amphibia > Anura > Ascaphidae > Ascaphus > Ascaphus truei. Next base: position 36,009,150 of record NC_134494.1, read on the forward strand.
TGATAAATGTGGTATTTAATTATGATAATGCTGATGTTTTAAGATCGGGATGTTACGTCATGATCAGTAAATATTGATAAGAAAGGGAAACAAAGCAATACATTAAAACATAAACCTGTCAAATGTACTGAACAAGATATTATAGTGACAGCTGTCTACATGAATGCAGCCCCCCCCCCCATATTTTTCCTTTCTGTACCCCCTCAATGAAAATGCGTAATAAAAATTAAGATGGAAAAATAGGCTAAAGCGCTCCAATGCAGGAATTAAAGAATATTGTAAGCCAAGACCACTTCATCCAAGTTATAAGGAATGAGTAATAGTATTATTGGTAGTACATAATAATCACTTGTATGGGTACTATCCTCCTTTTATTCTATTTTTGATTCTGGGTCCTTCCTGCTCCGTTTTTGCTTGTGCGCTTTGTTTCACCATTTATCCCTGCTTAATAAAAATTAAGTAGTAAAAAAAAAGAATAGTTTAGTTGATTTTTGCAGTTACTTGTAACGATGTTTCCCCCACCCAATCGCAGATAGGGGCCATTACAGGGTGTATGGTGCATATACAGTACCTGCTGGCAACAGGAGGGCTGAGTCGTCCGCCCAAAGGTAGTGGGGACACAGGAACAGGCTTCTGGGGTTCATTCCCCACATATCTCCTTAGCAGTGCAACGCCTGAATCTGCCGTGGACTCCAGGAACTGAAGGTGATCTTCCATGGTATAATTTATTACCTCTCCCACCAGTAAGGTCACGCACCATTCAGGAGGTATATTGCAAAACAGGAATGGGTTTATTACTACACTCTGCAGTAACAGTTACACGGCAGTCTTTTGCCGGATAAAGTCGGTCAGGTCAGGTCAGCTATCACTGAAGATGTCCCTGGACCGTCACTACAGGCCAAAGGCACCCGCAGCCACCCTAGCACTTCCCCACCTCCCTAGCAGAGATACAGATATGGCCCGCACTCACTCTCCCCCCGGAGGGAAGAGCACATGGGAAGGCCCCAATCTCAGGCTCCCAGTTGTGTGACATGCCTTCCTCAGAGGGAAGGAACAACTCCGGACTTCAGGGCGGCCCTGCCCTTAAGCACAACCAGAAGGCGGGCACCCAGTTGTCCCAGCTACAACAGGATGTACCACACCCTGCAGTCACTCAAGTGCAGTAAAATAGGTGAGGGGGAAAACCCCATGCCAACTACTGGCAACCTGATAGTACCCGGGTTTACTGCCAGCCCATTGGGTAGAATAGTAGCCAGGGGTGGCCCTGCTACATACTGTTTGTTTTTCACTGGTCAATGGAAAATATATTGGCACTAGAGATATGCAAGATGCGCTGGAGAAGTCCATTTCTCCCTGACCTCCATGTTTGGGTCACTGATATTGGTGATACTGCACAAGTAAGAAAAATGGATCAGATTTACAGTATGTCCAACAAATTATGTTTTTTGTTTTGTGACATCCCACGTCATTAAAAAAATGCTTTTAATTAAAGTTGTCACAAATCAGGTTACAAAATCTGTGTACGTTTAATGTTGTCAGAGTGAATCATATAGTGTCTTATCAAATCGGCAGACAACCTGTGATGTTGAGTGTATGTACAGTTGTCTTATTTTTGTAATTAATGTACAGCTGGTACTGTGAAGAAAAATGTATCATCAAGAGATGGGAGAATTAGTAAAAATCTGATCTTCGTATTTTCCATTTTTTTTTAAATCTGTTCCGCGTGCGAATATCCACGTGGATTTTGCAAATTTCGCAATCAGATTTTATATTAAATCCGATCACGGATTTTTACAAAATTCAAGTCCACACGCTTCCGCGAAGCCCCCCTTACTTCCTTAGTGTGTGGAGTTGTTGTTCACTTTGTGATTGTGAGGGAAGAGAGAGGGTGTGTGGGACTGGGCTGCTGGCTGTGTTAGTGGGTGGGTAGGGAGATAGGGACAGTTAGGGAGGGAGTCAGCATAAGGGAAAGGTCGGCCAGGTACAGGTGACAGACGGAGTGGGACAGCAGGAAGAGCTGGGAAGAGAGAGAGTTTTTTTGTTTGGCTTATAAACAGTATAAAGACTTACAGTTTAATGCCTTTTTTATCTCACATTCCTGTTGCCATCCCATATTCCCGTTTCTTTATATAACTATCACAATTCTTACATGGTTGATGAGTACTTCAGTATTAGGTGATACCTTTTTTATTTGGACTAACAGTTGATATTATAAGACAAGCTTTCGAGAGTTCTCCTCTCTTCGTCAGGTCGGCGATACTGATTTACACAGATTCCATGAGCTAAACATTGATGTAAAAACAGACAAACAAGATAGCCACCTAAGGCCAATGATGCAGAGAATGAATAAACAGACATGGGGATATAAATGGATGAAAAAGACAGTGAGACCCAGGACCATAAATCCATCAGCAGTGTGGAGAGGGGTGAGGATGCAGGGGGAAGCGGGGGTTAACTGTAACATTCACAGAGATAGGGAGAAACATTACAAAAAATCATGGTAGTGGGTTTAAAACCCATATGTTTTTCGTTCTTGATGCTTTTAAACATTCTGTTGAGGATTTGAATTTCTAAGTCATTGATGGAATGATCTGGCTGTGAGGTGATGTCCACTCTAGTGCAGTGTCCACTGGAGTGCAAAATATTCCTTCTTCATTGTGTGTCTGTGTAGGTTTGTTCTGGTTTGGTGTTTTTGGCTGGATTCACAATGTAGCATCCTTGGTCATATTTGCTACATTGAATCTAATATCACATTCTTTGATGTAGTTTTTGCATGTTTCAACAGTCAGACATTCATCCCAGTATTTATTAGTTCCCTTCACTGGTTCCTCTTTGTTGGCTGGCTTCACATACTTGCACATATGATGCATTAATGCAGGGGATCGCAACCTTTCCCCTGCGCACCCCTGTCGGCTGTCCCCCTCTCCTCGCGACCCCCCTGCTTACCTTGACTCAGACATCCTGGCGTCATGACATCACGTTGCCATGGCAACGCAACATCACATGACCCCACAGCGTTATTTGATGCCGCGTTTCCATGGCAAAGCTTCACCAGGAGCCATCTGAATCAAGGTAAGGAGAAGTTTACAGAGGTGTTGCAGCTCCCCTGGCATTAATTTAAAAGCCTTCGGGAAGCGCGCAAGGCCTCTGTAAACCCCGCGCCCCACGCAGCGAATCTCGCGCCCCCCACTTTAAGCACCGCTGCTTTACTGCATGCCAGACCAATTACTGTATATGGTGATCTATAAGTAGTGAGAGAAATACAATGGCTTGGTCTTGAGGCGGCAGCAAGATTTATATACTCCTTTCGTAATAAATTCGTTTGTCTTTTTGAGACTGCTCTGCGGAAATCTGCAGTTGAAAGAAACTTGCAAATCCGTGGCGGATTCGGATTTCTGCGAAATATTCACCCATCTCTGGTATCACACAATTTCCCACGTTATTATTTAATAGAGTCTATGTTATAGAACACTCATACATCGTGCTACAGTATATGCCATGTCACTGTGGTTTTCCCTCAAATAAAACTAAGGCTAACTAAGATGCACTTAAATAAAAAAAGGAATCACTGTTAGATAAAGTCATTTATTGTTACAGGGATTTTATTTGTTCCTGACACTCTTTTTTCCCGTGACTCTGTTTTCACCTGATAGTTTAGAAGGGTCATCTTATTAAACTGAGACTAGACGAGCTCTTAGAAGGTCTAACAGAATATTTACGGAGGTGTCTGTGTTATTAAATGCAATGAAATTATGGCAAGACTTCCCAGGGAATAAAGTGACCTTATGGTTAACGCCTTCACTGCCGGAGGGGACAATTCCTTCTTGCAGCGAACGGGTTAAGACACTAATTAGATTGTAAGCTCTTTGGGACAGGGACACCTTTTCCTAAATGTTACTTTTATGTCTGAACCAATTATTCTATTTATGTGTTATTTGTATTATTTGTTATTTAAATGATTGTCACGTATATATTACTAAATATTATTAATAAGTAGTGGGGATAATATTGTGATCGCCCTTTATTCTATAAGACTTTTCACATTACTTAAACCACGTCTATTGAATTCTCACATTCTGTGCCATTATACAGACAAACATCACACTGATGACTTGTTTTCTATTTGAAGTCCACATCCTCACTATACTGTATATTGCAGTCATTTTAGTGAGCATTGTTAGTGAGAGGAAGAGAGAGACCAGTATGGAGGAAGTTTAGTGTTGGTGAGAGTTTTTTTTTTTATAACTTGAATTTTATTGGAAAAGGCATACAAAATGTACAGTACAAAATATGAGTTTAAAATGGCAGCTTGTGTACATTGGATATACATAAACAATGTAGATCATTCAGGCCTATTGGTGTAGATGATGTAATCATATGGCTTTTCGGTCCCTATTCGGACACATGGTGTATGAATAAATCATATAGTAAGAGCAATAATAAAAATAATAACCAGGATTAAATTACAATGGAAATATGTATATATATATATATAAAATAAAATACGTAAATAGTAATAAATAAATTAAAAAAAAAAAAAAAAAAAAACTCGGGGGAGGGGGGGGGGGAGGGGAGGGAGGGTGTGGGAAGGGGGGAAGTTGTGGGGGAAAGGGGGGGAAGGGGGGGAAAGGGAAGGAGATCCAGTCCTCGGTTTGATCTTGAGGTCATATAGGGAGTCTAGTTGGTGAGAGTTTTACGTGAGTTCTGAGTGAGTAGTCTTGTTATTCTATTTTGTTTTACCATTATTGTCTTTTTTTCAATTTGTAGATTGTGAATTTGTATGTTTGTGAATGTCCGTTTGCGTTTTTAGTGTCTAAGTGTTGTATCTGTGTTTTGTCTGTGAGTGAGATGGATGAGGGGAGGAGTGGGAGTGTGGGTGAAAGGATTGAAGGTGGTGAGAGGAGTGGTAGGGATGGGGAGGCTAGTTCAGATGGGGAGGATGTGAGGAGGGCCTCAGTCGGTCAGGTCGGACTGGAGAGAGATGCCTTTGGAAGAGGAGCTAGAGGGTACTGGGAAAAATGAGCAGCCGGACACAAAGACTCTGACATAGAGGCTCAAGCCAGTGTGGCATGGCTGGGCCAGACTGCCTCTCTACCCCCTGTCACGTAAGTCCTTTGTAGCTACAGGCTGTTGCAGGCAATCCCAGGGGGCATTACCCTCCATCATGCTACTCTCTGAGTGACAGAAGAGGTGGTTCCACAGGAGTCTGTGTACAGCCTATAGTGGTGCAGCCTATAGTGGTGTGCCCTCCCCTTCTGGTGCTTCAGAATAGGAAGTGGCAAATTGTCAGAGTTCTCTTCCACCCCTCCTAGGCTGGGAGTGAGCTGCTCCTCCCAGCTGGGAGTGAGCCAGGCAGTCATTCCCTCTTGGGCTGACTGAGCCAAAAGAGATTAAAGGCCTCAATACTAGCTGAGAGCCCACCACCATCCAGAGGGCCTGGGATCCTCTGTCACTATATGCATCCGCTGTATAACATCTGTAGTGACTGCCAATAAAGCCCCTTTGCTTTTATATACCTCTGCCTGAGTCTACAGTCTATTGGGCAGTGGTGTATAAGAAGTCTGCTTTTTTGGGCACTGTCTCTGGGAATCCCGGAGCCCACTGAAGCTGGAGGCGCTGACACCATGGGAAAAGTCTGAACTCATCCAAAGCCTTTCCTGGTCCCCACTACAATGCGGACCACTAGACTCTCCTGGACCCTCATAGGTATGCAAGCACCATAAACATCTGTAGTAGCAGCAACATCTTCCAGAGAGGGGGGGGGGGCATGTGCTACTGTACACTAATATCCTATCTAAAAGTAGCCAATGTAGGTGTACTGCTTTACATTACTGCTCCTGACAATTAATTACTGTTGGAGAAGGTTCTAGACTCATACTAACAGAGAAGAACCAAATCTGGGAGGAAATATGTGCTCAAATCAACTCTCTTAGTGTAAATTGATGGATGGTTCAAACCTGCAAGAAATGTTTAGCCCTGCAAGAAATAGAAATCTAAAAGAGAAGCTAGTGTCCCAAAGAAGACATGCAGGGGCTGGACCTACCATGGTCATCAACGTATCTCCACTTAAGCAACGGTTTCAGATTATCCTAGCACCGAAGCCAATATATGACCTGGAGGGTGACCATGATACTGGGGCTGTGGAGTTTGAAGTGGAACCAGGTTAGCAATATATAAAATTGGCATCACCAGCAAATCATATAACTTTATGAAATGAACGATAATATAATGAGAAACCTTTATTAAGGTCTGTTCACAAACACATTTTCGTTCTGTTTCAACAAATTTGCTTAAATTGGAAATTGGAGCTGTGCCTTGCAAATAATGTACATTATAAACATTAAATAAAGTCAATATGGCCGAACAATCATCAAAAATATTGTTTACATTATATATAATTGCTTGATCAGTATTGCTTGACCTGAGGAAGAGAGGAAAACTCTCGAAAGCTTGTCCTATGACATAAATTGTTAGTCCAAATAAAAAAGGTATCACGCAATACTGAAGAACTCATTTATTCTGCACTATCGCATCTGTACTTACGCGGCTATTTCCGTTTTATTCATTTTATATATAAATATATATATATAATATATATATATATATATATATATATATATGTGTGGGGAGAGAGCGAGAGAGATCCACAAATGTGTGTATACAGTATATATAATTAGAGACACTGCACCACTGTGAGTAAGACACCTCGATGTTGCACTCTTTTTGAGCTGGGTAAAGTGTGGTTACATATTTTTTTAATTTGTGAATGAATTTAGGATCATATTTACTAAATGGTGCTATATCATCAGACACCTAGGGGCCTACAGTATGCAGGAAACGGCGAAAAGCCCTATCTCGCCATTTTTTTGGCAAATATGCCTACAGCAATTCTGTAGATGCCGAAAAGCTGGCGAGATGAGCAAAATCCGCCTTTTTTTTTGACGGAAAAAAAAACTCGCCGCGCGGGTGGCGAGAAGCAATATCTCGCCAGTTTTAAAACCCGCAGTATTCTAGTAGCGCCAGTCAGCATCTCGGAGCTGATCGCCACTGTAGAATGGAGACATTTTCTCCAATTCGCTCCGCCAAGAAAAGTTGGCAAAAAGCTGGTGCTGAGCGGCGATACATAGAAAAAATCAAGCACTTTTCCTGGGTCAGATTGATGCTGGGGGGCTCCAGAACTGATACCCAGTAATATCAGCACCGAAGCCCCCCCCCCATGCATCCGAAGCAGGAAGAATGCATTAACAGCCCACTTCATTACCTTCACGGCTAACCGCTAAGGCAATGAAGGGGTTAACCATGCAGTACTAGGCTTATTATGGGGAGCGGGGTGGATGAAGGGGGTATTTGGCCTTTTGTAGGTGTTTAGGGCTTGCGGGGGGGGGGGAGTTGCGGGTGAACTTAACCCCTTCATTACCTTTGCGGTTAATACCGCAACGGTCATGAAGGGGTTAAGCCCTCCAGTTACCCACCCGCAAGCCCTAAACACCCACCGTTGTGGCGAATACACACTGCACCCATCTCTGCTACCCACAATATATGTATGTATATATATATATATAATACACCAACAACCCCCTAAGGTCCCTAACATTTTTGGGATGCACAGCAATGACACTATAGGCTGGGGGTGGCCCTCGGGTGTTCCCCGCAGGTGTCCCCGCTTGCCTGCAGTATCAAGTCTGTGCCCCCAAAAAATAAGTAAAACACACATTCATACTTTTAAATAAATAACCCCCCCCCCCGCCCTCTAACATATACTGTAATAGTAATGGGCCAAATGACTATTATCCACATATGGATAATAGTGCATTTGCCCATTTAAAATACATGAATCCCAATAAATTAAATAAAGACATCTTGCACTCACCCTTGGCTGCCAGCCACGATGAAGGCCATCCTCATCTTCATCACCGTCCATGGCCTCGGGTGCTGAAAAACACACACAAGCAAAAAAAAGGGCCCGCAGATGGTAAAGAAGACCCCGAAAAGAAGACCACAGATGGTATGGATTATAAAGACAAGAAAGAAGACACCACATTGGATTACAAAGGTTTTTTATTTTATGGGTTCCTGGTTCTTGTGTTTGGATTTATTACAGACATAGCGTTTTCCCCGGAAGTCGGACATTGGTCATCTAATGGTAAGTACACTAAAGAAATTTATTTTATTTAAGTTGTAACTGTTTTTTTTTTTTTTCCAACATGTCACATTTATTTTTTTAATTCCATTTAATGCCCCTGTATGTATATATATCCCCATGGAGCTATATACATACATGTTTATTAAAGGGTTGTTTTGCAAATGTTATTTGCATTTGTTCATGTCTTGTACAAGTATTTTCCCTTTTTTGGTTAAAATTTTGTGTGTGCATTGTTTCTTCTAATTAGTTATGTCCTTTCAGATGATGATGATTGCCTCGATTTATTTAGGGGCCCTGCCTTAATTTTTTATTGTGGCTTCTTTTTTGACGTTAGATTGTGTATGATCGTGTTTGTTAGAAATAGATTTATTTTCGGAACGGTTTTGTTTTAGCATTACAATAGTGAATAGGGTTTTGGGTTTAGATTTCCTTGTAATGTATTTCGGATGGCATAAATTGTGTGTTGGTCATTTATTATTGTCTACCTGCTTTGTTTATATGGAATTATAACTTTCAATCGTGTATTTTTTTTGGAGCATTGATTGCTATTGTGTACATGATGGAAATATTATTTGCATCATGTACACATTTTTCAATTTTATGTTTTATAGCCATTTTCTATTTACTGGTTTGGATAGGTGCTTGCTGTATTCTCGTATGATATGTGTTTTAATTTTCATTTGGCTTTGTTTTCAATTTGGCTGTGATGTTCTCAATTTGAGATGGGATGTTTGAAATTTGTAAATGGATATCCTTAACCATTTCTTTGAAGATTGGTTAATCATACATATATGTTCAATATATTTATATTTATATTTATATATATATATATACTGTATATATATATATATATATATATATATATATATATATATATATATATATATATATATATATATATATATATATATATATATATCATAATACTGAGTTAAGTTATGGTGAGTAAAAAAAGTGACAAAAACCCTCCACAGTAATGCATAAAGCAACTGTAAATATTACTGTATGCTCATTTGCATGTCTTAGACAGGTCTGCAACCCTGTCTTTCCCCATTATCGCCCAGTATACAGCGCTTCCACTGCAGCAAGGAATTCTGGGAAATGACATGCAAATGAGCACTCAGTGCCACCTTTTGTCTCAAGCTCGTATTACACAAGCAAATTCTCAAGCCAATGCATGCTGTTTTAAACACAGCTTTTAGACAGAGGCTGGGATGAGATGCAAAGCCATTAAACCCACTCACAGACATGTTTCAACCTTGATTTTTATTTTTTTTAACCTTATTGATTTTTTTTTAATTTTAAATTTTTATTAACGTTCACATTATTAACAATCAGTAAGTATCACTTTACAGAAAGTAATAAACAGAACACATCACAATACATTTCTTATATTGCTGAGAGAGAAAAAAACCAATACAAAGGCAAAAAAAAAAGAAAAACCATTACTTCAAGATTCTTTCCTCTCATTCTTACAACCCAAACCTTAAAACTCAACGCCTTTCTCCGCTCTCTAGTACTGTGATCATCTTTTTTAATTCTTCCTCCATACGTTCCAAACCTCTTACTTTTCTCTAACTGGAATCCATTCCTCACATCAGTTTCACACGCGTCCCTTACAGCTTTCACGTCCCAATATTTCCATCCAAATTTCCACCCTAGTCGTTTGTGCAAAACCTCTTCCTTTGTGAGCCCTACTTCATCTTTTCCCTGGGTGCTCCTTCCCTTTCTATCTCCCGCTGAATTTGCCTCTTTTGCCTGTGCAATCCCTTTCTGGCCTGCCTTTTCTTCACTTTCGCTCCCACTTACTCCGCTTACACTTCTCTGTATTTTAGTTCCCTCCACGCTTATCTGTTTTTTTTTGTGAGGAGGAGTTATTGCTCTCGCTACTCTCCCTCTCTCTCACCTCTCCCCTAGTCTCTTTTATTTTAACCCACTGCACATGCTCCTTTTTTAGTTCTTCATATTGCTCTTTTGTCAGCTGTTTTCTTTGGTACATCATTTTTTCTAATCTTTATATTATCTGTTCCTCACTACTTCCCCCATGCTGCTTCCAAAAAATACCCACCCAAAATAGAACATCTCCCACTGCATCCTCAAAATGTTCCATTTTCTCTTTTAGGGTTACTTTCCCTGATACTTTCCCAACTTTACCCTCTACACCATCCTCTCTAGGCTCCACTTTACTCTGGCTATCCTTATCTTCCTTTGTTTCTATCCCTTGCAGATTTTTACGCTTTTGAGCTTTTTTTCCTCCTATTTCCATTTCCTCCTCCAAGACATCTTGGGGACCTTCCCTCACCCTCTGTGCATCTTGAAACTCCATACTTTCCGCCCAGCTAGGTTCCACCACACTCAATGACCGTATTTCCCCCTCCCCCGCATCTTTCTGATGGACTGCTCCCGTCTCCTCCCCTCCCCCCACCTCCGGTTTCTGGGCCAAGGAGTACAGGAAGAGATCTTGCTCTTTTTTCTCCAAGATATCGCTTGTAGAACCCGCCAAAGTTTCTTCAATTTCAGTTTCCTAAAGTTTCCTCAACTACAGTAATCTCCTGAAATCCCTCTACATTAGCAGACTCTTGTGTACACTCCCTTTCAGTCCCAATTTTAGCAACCTGAGCATAACTTTTTTTTGAGCATTGTCGTGCAAAGTGTCCAAACTCACCACACAGGTCGCACTTTTTTGGAATGTCACAATCCACAGCAAAATGTCCCTCTTTCCTACAGTTCTTGCAAACCACCCCAGTTTGTTCACAATGTTCTTTAGTATGTCCGTACTGGTAGCACTTCCTGCAGTAGGTAGGTTGGCCGAAATAACTCAAAAAACCCCGATTCCCTCCGATACTGAAAGTTGAAGGTGGATGAGCCACACCCCCCACTCCATCTGGGTCAGGTTTAAGCCTAATCCAAAATCTCCTTTTGCTGTTGTAGATCCCGTAGGCGTTCTTTAATTCAATTCCACCTTTAACACTTGTACTGTATCGCCTCAAGAACATCACCAGGTCTTCTTTCGGTACGAACGGGTTGTACATGTGTACGGTCACCACTTTCTCGTCCATCTGGAAGCTCGGAATCAATTTAATTCCTCGCATATTCGGGTCTTCCGCCATCCTTTTAACCTTCTCATTGAGATTCAGACATTCTCCTTCCATATGAAGCGTCACATCATAGATGCCCTGCCGTGCGAAATCCTGTAGGCAGAACACCTTTTCTGCGACCACACCGGCTTTCCGCAGCACCTCCTCGACGATGAACTTCAATCAATACGATCTCTTTCCTCTGCATCGATCTCAAAACGAACCGTATACTTGAGATGCGCGCCTGTCACCATCTTTCTTCTGTCGCCTTCCTAGGAATCTCGGGATGGCGTGCCCCCCTAATAGCAGCAAGAGGCTTTAGACGCCGAGGAGCCAATGCCACAGGGCCAAGGGGGCACAGTCCCAGCTACACAGCTGTTTCAACTTTTTTTTGTTTTTTTATTATTTGCAAAGATAACGATTCACATATTAACAACCAGTAAGTATCCCTTTACAAAAGGTAATAAACAAAAAACATCACTATACATTCCTTATAATGCCAAGACAAAACAAACTACACAATGGCAAAATAAAATTTCCATTTTGTACTAAGTAACATTCAAAAGGAAACACAAAAACACCCACCCGAAACATTACATTTTATACTTTCTGTATTTCCCTTTCTTTAAGGACTCTTTCTACTTGCTCTAACATACCCCGTGCCTCTGCATTGCTCTTTGCGATGCCCTTTAGAAATTCACAGAGTTTTTCTACTGTAGCGAAACCAAGTTCTTCCCTATACTTCCTCATAGGCTCTGTTTCCACTCCTCTTACTCCCTGTCCCTGACCCCCTTTACTTTCCCAATTCTCTCCACTTCCACTCTCACTTCTACTTTCCCCCATTACCTTATGTTCAGATGCTTTCACCTCCCCTCCTAAGTCCTCCTTTTTTTTTTGGTTCTTTCTTACCAACAGCTGTCCTCTTCCCTACTTCTCCTTCACTCACACTCTCCTTCTCCCTCACCTCTCCCCTAGCCTCTTTTATTTTAACCCACTGCACATGCTCCTTTTTTAATTCTTCATATTGCTCTTTTGTCAGCTGTTTTCTCTGGTACATCATTTTTTCCAATCTTTCTATAATCTGTTCATCACTACTCCCCCCATGCTGCTTCCGGAAAATACCCACCCAAAACCGAACATCTCCCACTGCATCCTCAAAATCTTCCATTTTCTCTTTTAGGGTTACTTTCCCTGATATTTTTCCAACTTTACCCCCTACACCCTTCTTTCTAGGCTCCACTTTACTTTGGCTATCATTATCTTTCTTCGTTTCTATCCCTTGCGAAGACACGTTTTCACTTCCACTAACAACAACCCCTTTACACTTACTCTTTCCCTCTTTGCCTTTTCCACTCGCACCACCAGGGCCTGCCTTCTCCTCTGTTTCTAGCGCTTCCCTATCTAACTTTTTATTTTCCTCTTTTCCTTTACTCACAGTCTGTTCCTCTTCCCCACTCCCGTCAATACTGGACAAATCCAGTGCACAAAACTTTGCCTTCACCACCCTATCTTGCCGTAGCTCACTCTTCCCCTCCCCTTCAACTGTACAAACATCATTGTCACTTTGTAAACTACATTTTTGCGCCCCTTTCTTGGGTCCGGTCGTGTCCATTATTTACACTTCCACCTCCCCCTCTATTGGGCCACTCTCTACCATTTTTTCCTTCTTAAATCCTCCTCATACATTGCTGTTATAGCCGGATCAATCCCTCCCTTTTGGGTAGGGGTATTGTTCCCAAGGGAGGGAGGGTAGGCCTCCCGGTGTGTAGGGGTGAGGGTGGTTATACCTCACGGGGTGGGTAGTGGGGGAAGGGGGTGCTTAGGCCTCCAGAGTGGTGGGTGAGGGTGGGTTAACCCCTTAATGACGGTAGCGATTAATAACCGCTACGGTGATTAAGAGGTTAGGGGACATAACATTGCCTCTTTTTATGCTTGTGTGTGTTTTTCAGCACCCAAGGCCATGGACGGTGATGAAGATGAGGATGGCCTTCATCGTGGCTGGCGGCCAAGGGTGAGTGCAAGATGTCTTTATTGCGATTAATGTATTATACATGGGCACATGCACTATTATCCATATGTGGATGTTGCACATGAATTTACTGTGTATGTGTTAGAGGGGGGGGGCGGGGGTGTATTTATTTAAAAGAATGTATGTATTTGTAATTGCTTTTTTGGGGCACACAATTGGTACTCAAGGCAAGTGGTGACCCCCGGACCCCTGCGGGAACACCCGAGGCCCACCGCCGGCCTATAGTACCATTCCGGTGCCTAAAAAAATAACTATGGGTTATGTACTGTATATAAGGGGGGTATAGGGGTTGTTGGGGGCACAAAGGTTGATTGTGTTGTGTATTGCAATGTTTATTGGGGGAAATTGTCCCCAATAAACATGCGACTGTGACTTAACCCCTTCATTGCCTTAACGGATAGCCGTTACGGATAGTAAGATAGCTTAACGGATAGCAAGGTAATGAAGCAGCATTACTGTATTTGTATTAATAGTGTACATGTGCAGAGGGTCTCCGGACATGTACCGTGTTGGTATTATGTCCGTGGACCCCCTGCTTCCTGAGATACAGGCCCGGTTATGGGGTGCCGGTATCTCCTATGAATGGAAATGTCCCGTGTCACGTGGTCGGGCTATCTCCATGCATAGGAGATACCGGCACCTCATAACGGGGCCTGTATCGCGTGGAGCAGGGGGTCCCCGGACATAAAACCAACGCGGTTCATCTCCGGAGACCCCCTGCACATCTACAATATTAATAGATTTGCTATGTTCAATTTTTTTATTTGCCGGCGAGATTTGTGCAGAGAGAGGCGGATCTCGCTCTCTGCTGACAGATCTCGGCAGCAGAGCCCTTCGCGCCAGGCCTCACCATCTCTCTGCCGGATTCCTCTCCCAGATATGCGCACCTTCCTGCATACTGCGAGGGGAATCCGCCAAAAACATGGCGAGTTCTACGTCTGGCGAATGCCCATTCTCGCAGTTTACTGCATAGGCCCCCTAGAGAGCTGGAAGACAGCATACCGCCATTCTCTTGCATGGAGCATAAGGTGTCTTCCTGCATCAGAACGTGACATATTGCCTTTCACATCGTAGTAAACATGGCCTTTTATGTTATTTGGCTATGGACATCCCCAAGCAAAATATTGTATCTGTTTACTGCTGCTCCCAATGGATGAAGCTTTTTATTTAAACTTCTTATTTCTGGAGCTGAGCAGAAGACCTTGCAGATTTGATAGACATAACTTTGCTCCATTATATCAATGCAAACTTTTGATATATCTCATTTACTCATTGAAACCTATTCCAACTTCACGTTTCAAAGCCAGTATAACCATCCTTACACTGAAGAGACCCACAAGGTTGAAATAGCTGTCTGTGAGTAGGTTTAACTGGCTCTGCACTTATTTAACCCATGCTGTCCTGGAAAGCTGTGCAAGATGGCAGGTATAGTGGGTCCATGTTAAAATGCATATGAAGTAAAAGGTGACACTGTGTGCTCATTTGCATGTCATTTCCCAGAATCCCTTGCTGCAGTGGAAGCACTGTGTGCCAAAAGATAACAGTGAAAATCAGGTTTCAGACCTGTCTGAGACATATAAATGTGCTCACAAGTGATATTTTTTTATATCTCATTATAATACTACAGTACATCAAACAACTGCTCCCAAACCCTTAACAAATTGCTGATGGAGAATAAAGTGAAGAAAAAAGGGGTGCACCTACATACATTGACACTGAGTACAAATGGTGCAGATGTCTCTTATTCTTTGAGCAACTCTCCAAATTTGCTCATTTTATACATATCTCCAAAAAGTCAAATACAGTAGATCCACAAAGGGAGGTGTAATGTGCAGACACATAAGAATCAGAAGAACGACACATAATTAAGCATGCTTGCTTAACCTTATTTAACTCAACTTCAAGACGACAATAAATGCAGAATAAGTGCATGTCCTTTTTTTTTTTTTTTTAACAAAAATGAACCAATTATTTTCTGTTCTATGTCACTCTTGTTCGGTATATAGAAAAAAAATCATCTCTATTTTAAAAACACTCCTTGTTAAATCCATCAATTGGCTCCAACGTGCACTAAATTCAAAGTAGTACTGTTTTATTTCAACATTACACATTATTTCACTAACCGTACATGTGTTAAATTGGGCATCGATCTGTTGTGAACTCAATAAAATATGTTTTTTTTTTTAACCAAAGCTCAGTGCTTACCTGGAAATAATATTCCTTCTCTGCATCATCTGCCTAAGGCCGGGCTTATAGTGCCGGCGTTGCGACATCACCCGAAAACAAAAGCATTGCCGCCGCCGCGTGCTCTTATAGTGCGCGCAACGGCGACAACACGACGGAGTGACGTCGCGAAAACTGGTAGCCGGCAAATTTAGATTTTTCAAGGGCTTTCGCGTCACGTGACGGCCCTTGAACCAATCAAATTGCCGGAATTACGCGCCGCCGCCGCCCGGCGAAATATAACTTTCCCGGTGGCGACGGGTGACATCACCCGTCGTGTCGCCGTCGCCGTCGCCGGCACTATAGGCACGGCCTTAGGCGCCTTTTCAGGTAACTTCGATGTTATCACGGCAACGTGTTTGCATGCTCTTACCGAGCGGTATGAAATTTGTGAAAAAAACTGTATTCCGAAAATGAAATCGCTTGTTAAATGCTGTTTTGGTACAAAAATGACATTCCGCACGAGTTTGAATTTGCTTTTCAACCGATCTACCCGTGCGATTACCCTCATCAGTCTACAAGAGCTGCGCAGAGAGAAGCTGCGTCTCCCTGCACCGCTGTTACAGGCGATCGCCCTGTTTTTATTTACATTTTCATAACATAACTCTGTATCGGTTGCAAGTATCAATGTCCTGTGACAGGTACATTTCATACTTGCAGGAGATACTGGCTCCTGATACAGAGGCCTGTACCTCGGGAAGCAGGGGGTCCCCTGACCTGAAACGAATGCGGTTCAACTCCGGAGACTCCCGGCTTCAATCCTATGTAGTAAAAATACATGATACTCCTTCATATACACATCGCGAATCCGATCTCGCTACCCTTTAGGTGACGGAATCAAAATAAGCATGTTTAAGCCTGAATAGCAGTTACTGGCAAAAAATGCGAATTTCTTCCTTTTTTGTGAGCTACCGCTTGGCTTGTCAGAACCAGAGTGCTAACGTTTGTTAAAAAGCCGTTTCCAAGTGATCGAAACTTTCTGAATAGCTACACATGCAATATCGCTTGGAAAGTGCACATAGCAAGTGTTAAATCCCTTATCAAAGCTACTTGAATAGGCCCCTGAGATCGCTATCTTGTTTTTCTTTTTTTACATCTGGGTTAATCTCATGGAATATTCTTTAAATCTGTGTTGGTGACCTGAGGCAGAGAGGAGAACTCCCGGAAGCTTGTCTAATAATATACATTGCTAGTCCAAATAAATAAAGTATCGCCTAATACTGAAGTACCAATTTAGTCTGGAAATAAATCATACATATTCTGGTTTGTTTCAAGTACAAATTAACGAGCAGGATTTTTCCCCGGTGTTCGGCCTCTTTAAAAAAATATATAATAATAACAAAAGGTTTTAAGAAAGTGTCAATTTCCTAGTAGTGAAAATATCATTGGTAAAAATAGATGAAAACACCCACATAGAAGTCAGAACTCAATGCGAGCTTTAGATGGCTATAGATTTATTACGCGCCAAGATTCTCATCCTAAAGACCACTACAAAACAGTCAAATATATATAGGGACAAATGAAAAAAAACCTGAAATGTAAAGAAATGTTTCTAATGTTTTGGCGCTTTCAGAGGTATCTGTGATGAGTATATGGCATGCAAGTTTCATTTAAAATCAAGCATTTGATCTACTATGGAAACACACAACTGCCTTCCTCAGGAGCAGTGACTGACACTGACAGTGAGGTCTGAGTGTTCTCTTCACAGATAAGGTGTTAACGCAGGGTGGCTCAACTCCAGTCCTCAAGCCTCCTCAACAGGTAAGGTTTTCAGGATATCCTTGCTTCAGCACAAGTAGCTCAATCAGAGGCACAGTCGAAGAGCCACCTGTGCTGAAGCAGGAACTGATTGAGCCATCTGTGCTGAAGCAGGAACTGATTGAGCCACCTTTGGTAAAGCACGGATATCCTGAACACCTGACCTTTTGGGGGAGGCGGGGGGCTTGAAGACTGAAGTTGAGTACCCTGTGTTAACACATACCGACACTGCAGCTCACAGCATTGCAAATGTACTGTATATGAGTGTGCTAGGCTAAATAAAGTACCAATCTGGAAATACAAAAAGAGAAATGTTTGTTCATAAAATAAAAAGTCCCTTCCTGTTTTGTTTTTAGACAAAAATGCGTGTTTTTTTTTTAATTATGTCAACTGTTATATTTTTAGGTTTATGAACTGCAGCATTTTTCTCAAGTGATGTCCTACTCCTGTTTGCCGGAACCAGGAATACAAATAAATAAAAATTCTGTGCGGATAAGTAAGTTACAAAATACGGATTAATGTTTTTAAACCTTTGAATTTAAAAGCGTATTCAACTGTCGAGGAAGAGATATAACAATCTATCCTAAACGCTGCTGCTAGAATCACTCTACTCGCTCCTAAATCTGTCTCGGCGTCTCCCCTGCTGAAATCCCTCTCCTGATTTCCTATCAAATCCCGGATCACACACTCAATTCTCCTCCTCACTTTTAAGGCTATACATTACTCTTCCTCTCCTTATATTTCAGGCTGCGGTCCCAGTGATCACTGTGACACGCGCGCCCGGCGGGGGGGTGGGGGGGGTGGGGCGGCGCGTGCACAGCACTACCCGCGATCTGCGCTCTTTAGGGAGTGAGGGAGATTGCGATGAGAGGGGGCGTGGTTGGGGTTTTGCGGGGGCGGGGTCATGACCTCACGCGGCTGGCTCGCCCTCATTGGGTGAACCACCGGCGGGGGCGTGGCCACGCCTCTGTCGCCAGTTCTGAACTCAATTCCATTGAGTTAAAAAAAAACTTCGAGTACAGCGCGGCTGCACCTTCAGCGGGAAGGTGAGTACTGGGCCCAGCCCCATTGAGGGGCGGTGCTTACACGCACAGCGCACACCGAGGTGTGTGCTGTGGCTGTTACTGGGACCGCAGCCTTAGCCCTAATATCTCACTATACACCATCTTGAGTTCTGCTCAAGGATGTCTGGCGTTAGCCACCCTTGCTCTAGAAATCTGTGTGAATTTAAATTCATATAATGTTCATTCTTGCCCATAAACATATCCTAACTTTTTGTGTGTGTGTTAAAAATCATGGTTTTCCTAAATGCTAGGTCAATTTATAGACTGAGTGGGCTCTGTGGAGAGCTGCACTTTAATTTTCAGTACCCTTTATATTTATAATGCATATATATCTCCCGAACAACACATCAGATGGAAAAAAAAACCTAAAATAAAATGCAAAATAAAAAATGCAGTGTGGCTCTGTACCTGGATGGCACTATATAAATAAAGATATACTGTACATACATACTGTACATGAAGGAGATATATAATTGTTCTAAAACATGGTGTGACCGTGTGATAGAGTGACTACATCTCTATAACTCACACCAGTAAAAATAAGACAGTCCTGTGGTCTAAAATACCCCAGGAAGAGGCAAATTGCACCTTTCCAGCTTATTTAGACGTTATTTGCTTTTAGAGTGATACGTGCATATATTTAATTCCATCTTAAAAATAACCCTGCTTTCATTAAATACAGATACGTAAAATGTCTCTGCACAAATTCAAGTAAAAACATTTGAGTAAATGTCATGTAACACTGAATATACCCTGTACATCAACAGCACGTTATAACAATATAACAATAAACATTACTTTTTAAATTGGGTAACAGACACGGGTGTAAATGGCCAATAGTGTAACACGTTGCCAGTAAATGTAAGATGAACCTCAGACACACTGTTGCAAGATCAAAGATACAAAATAAGGTCCCAGTGAAGAGATAATTATGTGCTTAAGGAGGAAGTGGATTAGAAGCGAATTGTACAATAATGAATCCTGTAAGGATGGAAATAGCTTAGTTAGATAGACTGTAACGTATTTAAGGCAGGCTCCCCATACTCCAGCATTTGGAGCAGTGCAGCTTTGCGATGTGTCAGCGAGTTAGGACGATGTGAAGGAAAGACGAATAATGGCAGCTTCATTCTGTGCTTTTCAACCTTCCAATACTGAAAGAAATGAAAAAAACAAATACATTTGGCAATGAATCAGTTTTATTACTGTGAATTAAACAGCGCATTCTTTTTTCTTTAATCAGATACTTTATATTGTAATGTCAACCTTATTCTGCCATACATGACGTGTGACATACGATTGATACACTACACTGTATCACTTTAAAGTTTTTATTGTCTTTGCGCTTGATTTCCCTGTTCTACAAAATTGGTAAAAACGTTGGTAAATAAATATTTTACTTTTAACAAATTATGGAGGGACTCAACAGATAAAGCTTTCAAATGTAGTGGTTTACCTGGGTTAGTCCTAGTCCTTAGAGGTCCATGGAACAGCACAAGCAGGTCAAAAATAACTGACGAAGTGTCCCACGTGACACGAAATGCGTAGGAGAGCCAGTGCATGCTGGGCATTGCGTGACAACGTTATACGCCCTACAGCGCATACACCAGTGCAGGAGTCACCACACAGAGATGCTGGTCTAGGAACTTTCCCCTCAGCACAAGACATCTGCAATCCGGAGAGGGGAATCAACCTGAACTACGGACGTTCCAGCTGTGTTGTTTTACTGCCCAGTGTACTTTGATCTATGTGATCTACTTTTATTGTACTTGATATTTTTACATCTTTAAAATTGTTATATTTTGCCATATACTGATGATCTCTTTTCTTTGCGCCCCAACCCCTTTTTGTTTAACTGTTGACATCATAAAAACCATGTTCACAGCCCATAAGTGATGCTTTCTTTCAAATAATGTCAGACATATTACATTTTTAGAGTAGCGCTCTACTAGCATTATCAATAGTAAGTAACTCTTACACATCTAGCACCCTCTCCATCCACCTTTAAGACCCATCTTAAAACACAGTACGGAGTATGTATAGGGATTGGGTGGGTGCTCAAGTGCTTGGTCCACACTAATGTTTAGGTAATCAAAGAGGTGACAATACATGGGGACTATGATCCATTGTTATTGATCCAATAAACAGTTTCAACCTATATTAAGGCTCTATTATTCCCTGAAGGTGGAGAGTGGTGTGAAAATATCTTTCCCCTTCTCATTGGGATGGCCCATAGGTAAATAATAGATACTCACTATGTGTCCCCGGTAGTTTCCTCCAGCGTGCAGCCGTGTCCAAGTTCCAGAGATATCCAAAAAATACGTTCTGTGGTGCACAGCAACAGAGAGACAGGTCTTAGCTGATAAAAAAATTACTATATTGGAGCTGCATTTAAAAGAAACGGAAGGTGCAACACTCCTACGCGTTTCGCAGCTCCAATAAAGTAATTTTTTTGTCTGCTAAGACCTGTCTGTTGCTGTGCACCACACAACGTATTTTTTGGCCATCTTAAAACACAGTTGATTTTAAAGCAGGTGAAACCGGTTGGAATTGTAGTGCCAGCTTCTTATGATCTCAGGAAAGTCCTGCCATTCCTGTGCAGTTTGACTGGGGACTTGTGTCAGAAGAAACCTACAGTATGTACAGCCTTCTCTATACAGCAGCACTATATAACCACAAAATTCAGATAATGAAAAATACTATTATATTGTTTCCTAAGAAAACATTTGAGTCTTCTCTTATTAAATGGTGTTACCTGTACAATTAATCCAATGTTTGCTCTTTAAATGGCATTCCCTTCTTTGTAATTGCTATATAATTACTATATAAAACCGTTAGACTCTGATATTCTACCAAGCAGCTGTTGTATTAAATCACCCCAAAAATAGGGTGTTGAACAAAGAGTTTACAATTGGAAAATTAACGTAAATTCGGGAATTAAATTTTTTTACATCAGCAACTTAATTGTTTTGTTTTAATTTTGTATTTCCCAAAGAAATTGGAATAATGCAGGGATATTAAAAAAAAATCGCTCCTAGCAAGAATGAAGCTCCAGGTAACTTTTGATTTGATTGATTTTATTTTCACAGAAAATTTCAGCAGGAATCTTTCAATATACTCAACATAAAGGGGCCTATGCAGAGAGCAGCGCTATTTCGAAATTCGCTATTTTTTGGAGAAAATCGCGCAGAAAGCAGCAGAAAATGGCGAGTTCCGAAAAACGCGCCAATTTTTCTTTTCTATTTGTAAAACTCGCCTCGCGGCTGGCGAGAACCTCAATCTCGCCAGTTTTAAAAATATCCGTATGCAGAGAGGCGCGAACGGCATCTAGCGGCTGTTCGCGCCAATAAAATGGCGCGATTGTCTCCTTTTTGCCTCGGCAGAAAAAACTGGCAAGAAGCTGCCGCTCGCGGCCATTGCAAAGGGAAAAAAAAGGCGCGAATTTGTTTTTACACGTTTCTGAAGCGCGCATCTCGCCAATTTAAACTCGCCACACGCATCCATGTTAAACATAGCAGAATTCGCACTTTTCTGCATATGGAGAATAAAACTCTCCAAAAAAGCTACTTTTTAATAAATTCGCCAATTTTAAAATTCGCTGCTCTCTGCATAGGCCCCAAAGTAGTATCCGCCATGCTTAATATAACATATACATTACATAAAAGGTTACCACGATTGTTCGTTTATGTGGTATTTTCCCCCTAAATAAATGATCTCATTATATTTTCTGTGACTATACTACGAACTCCAGATGCTCCTGATCTCCCTGACTGCAGTTTTAATCATGCACTTTTACCCTTTTATGAGGCCTATGCTAGTAGCCTTCATAAAACGTCTCGTTGGGCCTGTTTACGCCACCAGTTTTGTCAGTGTAGTTATCACAGTATTCAGAAAGACTCTGAACACCTGCGATAGCTAAATGACCACAACTGGCGAGGAGCAGCGATCTGATATTCACCTCTCTCAAAAGGTCTCACCCGTGAGATCTGCAGCGATATGGGCGGGCCAGCAGCAGAGAGAGCTGCACAGGGAGAGCCGCCTCTCCCTGTGCATATCTCGCCAGCGATCGCAGGGTTTTAATAAAAAATGAATTACTAGTGTACCTGGGCTGTGGGTCTCCGGAACAGAACCGCGCTGATTTCAGGTCCGGGACCCCCTGCCTCCCAAGATACAGGCCCCGTTATGGGGTGCCGGAATCTCCTATGCATGTAAATGTCCCGTGTCACATGACCAGGACATTAAAAATCAATACAAATCATCAAGGCAAAAAATACACAACAATTAAAGAAATACACAAGCACCTATACACCACAACAATAAAATAACTAAAAAGCCACAACTACACATCAATAAAATTATTCAAACACCAAAACAACAAGAGAATACAAATTATGTTATACCAAAATACTAGAATAAACACATAACCAATAAAACTATTCAAGAACTAAAACCACTAACCAATCCTAAAATGTAATAAAAACAAGCCATCCAAATGCCAAACAATGTAGTGATCACAATAAACAGAAATACAAAAAATAACAATGAATTGTAAACAATCATTTGCCCCCCAAAAATGCATTGCCTGTCACTGTATTTATCTGTACCCTAAAGGGGCACAGATTAATACATTTGCAGTCAATGGGCAATGAAAAACATAAAAAGAAATAAATACAATAAAAAAACCTGAAAAAAAACAATTACATACAGTATATACAATTTTTATCTTACCTTTAGAAGTCTTCACCCTCCGAATCCCAGCGTATCAGGAAGCTCTCGACCCGAGACGTCATCCACTGCAATCCGACTCCACCCTCCCTGAAGATCAGCATCAAGTAAAAACATCTTTCTTTCACCTTCTTCTATCTTATTCTGTCATTCTTTTCTTCTTTTCTGTAATCTTGTTTCTTTGTAATGCAAGAGCACCCCATGGCAAATCCAGCAACGGAAGTTACCTCGTCATCTTCTTGAGCTAAAATGAGATGGAACAGGCCTTATATAGGGCCTGTGATGTCACATTTTTAAGTCAGATAGTACAGCTCCAATCAGATTGGACGCTGTATCATGTGACCGACTTTTTTTTTTTTTTAAAGGATCTGACGTCACGTCCAAGGGAGTACGTCACATCCTTAAAACCACATGGCTCATATCACATGGTATTACAGCCAATGGGATTGCAGACAATCCCATTTGTTCCTGTACCTGTTCCTGTACCATGTGATATGTTCCATTTGTTAAAAAGGATGCAACATCACTTCTTGAATAGTTTTGTTGGTTATTGTATTCTAGTATTTTGGGATAACATAATTTTTATTCTTTTGAAGTTTTGGTATTAGAATAATTTTATTGATGTGTAGTTGAGGCTTTTGAGTTCTTTTATTGTTGTGGTGTATTTCTTTAATTGTTGTGTATTTTTCGGCTCGGTTGATTTTTTTATAGGTTGGGCATCGACTTCTATCGTGGCTTATCATGCCCATATTATATGGGTATGATGTTCCAGTGTGCCAATCAATGGATAGAAGGTATAGTGGCCCTGAGGTGGGTGGTTAGGCCTCCAGGGTGGATAGCGGGGGAGGGTGAGTTAACTACTATACTTACTAGTATATTACTATAGTGGTTTTTCATGACTAAGGTGATTAAGGGGTTAGGTACTACCATTAGATTGTATTTTTGATTATACTCTTGCTGCTAACCTAGGACATGGACCTGGAGTATGTTGATGGCAGGGGTAAGTAGAAGGTGTATAGTATTTACTTTTTTTATGAAGGCTGGCTAATGTTTGATTTTGAATGGGCAAATGAGCTATTATCCATATCTGGATAATAGTAATTTTGCCCATTAATGTACTGTATGTGTTGTGGGGGGGAGGGGGTTGTTACGGGTAGAGGAGGTGGGTAGAAAGGTTGTTGTGTTTTTGAATGTTTATTGTGGGCAGCATAGATGGATGAAGTTGGTATTTGGCCCTTGTTGGGTGTTTTTACCTACCAGGTGGGTAGCCGGAGGGGTTAACCCCTTCATTACCTTAGCGGTATTAACCACAAAGGTAGTGAAGTGGTTAACTCCTCCCGCTACCCACCCAGTAGGTATAAACACCCACCAAGGGTCAAATGCCAACTTCACCCACCTCCGCTACCCACAATAAACATGGCACCGGTAGGTAACCCCTTCATTGCCTTAGCAGTTAGCCACTACGGTAATAAAGTTGCCTGTAAATGCATTTTTATTGCATCGGATTGATGCCGGGGGTCATCAGAGCTGATATTAATGGGTATCAGCTCCGGAGAATCCCGGCATCAATCCGATGCAGGAAAAATCTGTTTTTTTTTAAGTCCCTCTCTCGCCTCAGAAGCTTTTCACCAGCTTCACACCAACTTTTTCTGGCGAGAGGAATTTGCAAGGAAATCGCCATTCTAGGGCCTCGATAACCTAATCATGACTACTAGAATTTCCCGAGTTCCAAAACCTGCCGATAAGGGACATATCGCGGCTCACTTGGCGATGTGTTTTGGATGACAGCAAAAAATGGTGATTAATGAATTCGCTGCCCACTTATCGAAGCTTTCTGAATCTCTGAAGGCATTTTTGGCCGATAACAGCTAACAAGCCTCGATAAGTGGGTTATGAAGGCTACTAGCATAGGCCCCTATGTCTGTAAGTCTCCCAACATACCACTTAGATTGTAAGCTCTTTGGGGCAGGGCCTTCCTTTGCCTTATGTTGTCCTTTACCTGTTACACTTAACCCCATTATTTGTACTTTATTTATCTTACATTGTAATTTTGCAAAGCACTCTGTTCACTGCTGGGGTTTCATAAATAAAATTATAAATACATCAAATATATTTGTTTTAACCTAAGGACCGTATAACTCATACGTTGATCATATCTACTCTAGTATGTCCCATCAGAAGTAAATATAATGATATCCTGTATTGCAGCTGAAAGGCATTGTTATGCAAGGTTAGTCTTTGGTAAGGAAATTGAATAAATGGGGTTCATTTTTGCTGTATAACATTTACCCCTTATCTGCTACCAGAAAATAATTTGAATATTATGTCTCCTGGGAAATGCACTAATTAGATGCATCTGCCATCCCTGCACTGTGCCACAAAGTGGAAAATCCGCACTAATGGCTCCTGAAACTTCAGTTTCAAGTAGGTGGCATTTGATGATTCACAGGAGACGGCAAACAGTACAGATTAATTATTTGTATTTTTCAGATATTGCTGATTTCTCTTTGACTGGTAAAGGGGAAGTTAATAAATGTCATTCGCTTCATTAAAACAGAAAACTACGTTTTAAGTAGTAAATTTATACCATCTAAAAAAGGGAAAGAAGCAATGTGCCTTATTTATAGATGTTACAGGACTTTCTGTTCCCGTGACGCGGGTAAATAAGTGAAATGTCTTAGCACTCAATTGCATGCTATGGCCCCGTGACCGCGTCTCAGCTGTGGCTGCCCTGTGGTATCTTGCAACTTCTGTAGTTCTTTGAATTAACGATAGCTGATGCTAGTGCGTAGTTAAGCTACATTCATTGTATTCTGAGGCTATTGCACCAGTCATGTATAGTATTGTATTAGAAAAGCACCAGTTGTTTTTTAAGACATCCATAAGCACCTCTTCTTGGAGATTGACTCTTTCAATGCTAGAAAACTAAAGACACAGTCGCTGCAAATGATGACATATTTATTAACATATAACACAGAAACATGGTGTACATTGCGAATGACGTGAGAAAGGTTGTGGTAAATAGGTATTGTATTGTACAGTATAAGAAAAATTAAGTACACTGGATCAGTGAATGTTTAATAACAATATTTATTACTGTATGCAAGTACATCAATAATATAGTAATAATATAATAAATAACAATAAATTATAATAATAAAAACACCTCTTCCACCTACTGTACCTGGCAGTGAAGCTCCATCTGTAAAATAATGAAACAAATAGATGTCGTAATTAAACACTGAGTTGTTCTGTAGTTACCCTGCTAATTGAATTATTGCGCTCACGCACAAAGAAATACAGAAAATGCAGAAGTTACCTTAATGATACACTATCCATTGTATATGGTGTCGAGTGAGAAAGCAGTATTCAGAATTCTATTCTGCCTACCAAACCTTCAGTAATCTTATGACACAAACATTTCAGCCTTGTAACTTGTAACTGTTATAGCTTGTCATTAAGGAGCAGTTAGTTCTAAATATGTTTCAATATATTGGTACTATTTGACTACAGTACAGTGAAAACAGATGAATGGCAGTGCACAGAGCATAAGTATCCCAGGCTAGACTGCAGAAGATGACTAAAAATACTTCACGGGCAC
This sequence comes from Ascaphus truei, assembly GCF_040206685.1. Lineage (NCBI taxonomy): Eukaryota > Metazoa > Chordata > Amphibia > Anura > Ascaphidae > Ascaphus > Ascaphus truei. The sequence continues at coordinate 36,035,767 of NC_134494.1, forward strand.
ATGTAAAAAAGTAACAAGGGTGGAAACACTGTTTAACGCATTTCGCTTTGTCAAAGAGTCATTGACTGAGCCACTAATTGAGCCACCTTTGCTACTATAGCTACTATATAAGGGGGCCCCTAGAGTGCAAGACTACATGATGTAGTCAATTGGCACCCAAAGGTTTAAATTTACATGTATTTTTGGTACCAAAACGAGCTTTTAACTCTCCTGGCCAAATGGCTATTTTGTTTTTTATTTGTATAATAGTACCATACAGTAAACAAACAGAGATTTTTGTAAGAAAGGATTAGAAAGATCTCAGTGTACGAGCGAGAACGTTCGCTGGTGTTTCTAATGTTTGGGTTTTGAGTTTGTACAAAATTCTGGGGAAAAACTAGAGTAGGATTTTATTTTGCTAAATGTGGGTGAATATTTTGGAACGTAGAAATTTCCACAAGTTTATATAAAAAAAAAAAGACATTAAGAAAATAATGGGGAACCACGGATCAGCCTCTCAGGTTTTGTCTTTTGCTAAAAAGTTTGTGCTTAAGTTCGACTCAAACTTCAAAACAAATCTCGACGTTCAGATTTCGAAACCACAAACCTGCCCATTTTTATAACATATATTGTATATATTTTTTAAATATCTTGGGGCTGTTTAAAATGGTTTAAGTGATTCACAAGAGTATATGTCCTTCTCAGCCCTACCTCTGCTTGCTCCATTTAATGAACATTGGTAAAACACTGGTAAATTCCATTGAATATATTTCTTCATTTAAGAACCTTTACAGACTGAATAATGTGAAGCCTTATCAACTGAAACCCAATTAAGTCACTTTTGTTAGAGGTGTCACTAATTTTACTTCTAAAATTACCTTCTTGATTTATATATAGAATCGTTTTAGTAAGTTACATGAGGTGTTATGGTAAGCAATGAGGCACAAAATGTGCTAATGCACAGGCACCTAAGGACTCAAATTAACAACAGCATGTAGTTCTTGTACTTTGCACTTCCAAAATAAGAAATCCAAACTAAGAACTGAAAATATTAATAGCATTTTTACGTTATTTGCATCATTGCTATATATTAAATCCTTCACATCCAACTTATCTGCATACATAGACTTCTTTTTAAAACAACCAGTTACCAAACTTAAATCATATTTACAAGACGCAACACAAGTTTTAAATATAAACACAAGTTTTAAATATACTGGAAAATATAAAATGGAGGGAAGAATACCTACTTGTCACATGTGACGTTTCATCTCTATTCACGGTTATAGAGCATGACAAAGGTTGTCAAGCAGCAAAGTATTTTATAGAGAAAGAAGCATCTTTAAAAGTTACAAAAATTGATTTCATCATAACATCAATTTGGTTTGCACTAACCCATAATTATTTTTGGTTTAACGAGGAGATCTTTTTAAAAATCACAGGTACAGTGATGGGCACCAGATTTGTGCCAAGTTATGTAATCTGCTCATGGATCAGTGGGAGGACCAATACATCTGGTCCGAGCATGGATTTGGCACAAGCCTAGTGTTCTGGAAACGTTATATAGACGATATTGTGTTTATATGGCAAGGAAGCGAGAACATTTTGAAATTATTTTTGGAATACTTCAACAATAATGATTTCAATTTAATATTTTCACACAAATATAGTCGAATTGAAATAGAATTTTTGGAAGTTCTTGTTTACATTTAAGAGGGAAACATCTGTACAAAAACATATAATAAACCTTTTTCTGAGACTTCCAACTCTCTATGGCAATTGTGAACCTCTTTAGAGTCTGCTTATATTGTATTGTATGTCTTTATTCATATAGCAGTGTAAAGATTCAGTCTTGCACACCAGATGTCATATCATACAAGCAAAATACTTGTGACAGAACGGCCAGACGGGACAAAGAACCAATCAGCGGTCACGCAGAGATAACGCCTAGCGTTCTGACGTCACTCGACCAATCACAACACAGACATTCTCAGCAATGCGGAAGAGCAATCAGGACGCAATTGGACTCACATGGGGTAACGAAGGGGGTGTTTTGAATTATTCACTTAGCATGGGACTATATATATCGGACTTTCTTATCTTTTCTTTGCCAGTCACTTGAAAAAGAACTCTGTGCAGTTCGAAACGTCGTGTGTGCCACTGAAAGAATACATTTATTTTCAAAAATCCGCAGTGCCCTGGATCTCCTATTCACTTCTTTATTTATATAGCGCCACTAATGTACATAGCATATTTCTGCTTCAGGCTAGAAATCAGTTTGTCAGCCTTGCTTTGCTTTTCTTTCATGGCGGTGATTGCAGTTTTTACCCTTTTCAGACTATTTGTCCCCTCTCCAACTCACTCCGTAAGAGACACTCTATTTTCTACAAAGCAACATACTCAAGTAGAGCTGGGCGTATACACCTCTTTAACTCAGCGTTAGCTTCTCGCTCCTCCTTTTCTTTTGCAGCCATTCCTTTTCTGACTCCTCCCATCACTCCGGTTTGCAGCACATCATGGCACCTTCCTGACGCACATTGTTCTGATATCGCAGGCTCCCCAAGTGTTTTGGTCACTTTCTCTTTGGGTTTAGAAACATTTTCTTTTTTCTTTTCTTTAGTAGCTCCTGAGAGATCAGTGGAAAACGTCTATATTATTGTTTGTGCACCCATCGTGCATAGAATCAGATGAGTATCTTGGGCTCAGTACAGCTTCAGTGAGAGACAATCTTGTCTTTAAGGTGGCAGCCGCATAATCAGAAATAGGGAACCCAAACCCTCCAGAAACACCAGTGAAGAATTAAAGCGTCTTCAAAACAGAAACATTTGAATTAGAAATAGAAATATCACACATCGCAGGAAAATCAGGGACAGAGGAACTTGCTTTAACATTTGAGACTTTAGAATCAGTGGTAGGAATATCACATATTACGGGAAAAACAAGGGGAAGAACACTTTCTTTTGAAATGGGAATCTGAAAGTCAGCAGTGGTGAAACCAAGCAGTGCATTGCAGGGTGATCCCTAATTGAAGGGGACACTATAGGAGGTAAAGAAGGGGCACCATAATCAGCAAACAGGATCTCGCACAGCATAGGGAAAACAGTGGAAGGTAATCATCTTCGATATTTTTCAATCTCCCACGGTGCAAATTATTTTAGGATTACCTTGGCTTCAACTCCACAATCCGCGCATTGACTGGAACGGCACTCTTCCTCTCCAGTGGCCTTCGTCCGCAGACGCCGTTCCTGTGGAGTCTCCTGTTGCGGTGCTTGCCGGCCTGGATTCCGTTGCTTCCAATCTATTGATCCTGCCTACCGTGTATCATGAGTACCTGGATGTGTTCAACAAGGTACAAGTGGAGATTCTTCCTCCTCATCGTCCGTACGATTGTCCTATCAATATAATTCCTGGGACCATCCTGCCGAAGTCTAAGTCTTATCCACTCTCCGTCCCGGAGACCGAGGCCATGACGTCCTACATTCAGGAAAACTTGGAGAAGGGATTCATCCGCAACTCTACCCCCCCTGCCGGGGCTGGCTTCTTCTTTGTGAAGAAGAAGGATGGATCGCTCAGGCTGTGCATTGACTTCCGCTGACTCAATAAGATCACGGTGAAGAACCGGTATCCTCTTCCGCTTATCTCAGAACTGTTCGATCGTCTCCAGGGGGCCTCTATCTTCTCAAAGCTCAACATAAGAGGTGCCTACAATCTCATTCGTATAAGGAGGGGGACGAGTGGAAAACTGCATTTAACACACGTTCAGGACATTATGAATATCTTGTTATGCCCTTTGGTTTATGTAACGCTCCTGCCGTTTTTCAAGAGTTTATGAAGGACATCTTCCGCGATGTATTGGGAACATTTGTCATAGTCTACCTAGACGACATTCTAATTTTTTCGAAAAATCTGGAGGAACACATTTCACATACCAAACTAGTGCTTTCTAGACTCCGTTCTAATCACCTACAGTATATGCCAAGATGGAGAAGTGTTTATTCCACCAGTCCTCTACTGCCTTTTTAGGCTATATCATCTCCAGCCAAGTCTTCTCCATGGATCCAGAGAAACTGAAAGCTGTTCTCGATTAGCCGCTGCCGAATTCACTTAAGGCTATGCAGCGTTTTCTCGACTTTGCCAACTATTACAGGAAATTCATCAAAATTTTTTCTTCTATTGCTCTTCCCATCACCGCACTGACCAAGAAGGACGCCAATATCTCTTCCTGGTCTCCTGAGGCTATTCTTGCATTTCAGGTCCTCAAGAAGGCTTTAGTTTCTGCACCCAACCTTCGTCATCCAGATACCTCCCTCCCCTTCACTTTGGAGGTCGACGCCTCGGGCATAGGAGCCGTCACAGTCCTTTCCCAGAGGACTTCTTCCCAAGAGAAACTTCACCCCTGTGGTTTTTTCACGGAAATTTTCATCTGCGGAAAGGAATTATGATGTCGGTAACCGTGAACCTTTGGCCATAAAACTGGCTCTTCAAGAATGGAGACACCTTTTGGAGGGTTCCAAAGAACCAGTTGCGATTCTCACTGACCACAAAAATTTGTTATATATTGAGGGGGCTCGTTGTCTGGGATCCGGCCAAGCTTGCTGGTCACTCTTCTTTTCCTGCTTTAACTACACCATCTCATATATTCCTGGTACCAAAAATGTTAAAGCGGACGCTCTCTATCGTCAGTTCGCCACAGAAGCCGAAGCCAATGAAACCACGGAGCATATTCTTCCTGCCAAATGTATAATTTCCGCTAACAACTTCGATGTGCTGGACGAGATCAACAAAGCTCAAGCTCACATTTCCAGCAGGTTCAGGGTACCAGAAGGACGCTTATACGCAGCTCCACGCTTTTGCCATAAAGTTTTACTTGGGGGTCACTCTTCTAGAGCAGTCGGTCATCCAGGCTTCAAAAGGACAGCAGATCTCATTAAACAGACTTTTTGGTGGCCAAAGATGAACCAAGATATTCTCAACTTTACTTCTACCTGTCCAGTATGTGCCCAGAGTAAGATCCTCCATCACAAACCTTCTGGTCTTCTCTTGCCTCTTCCCATTCCGGAACAACCCTAGAAACATATTTCAATGGATTTCATTGTTGAACTGCCCAAGGGATGAACACCATTCTGGTCGTAGTAGACAGCTCCTCTAAACAAGCACACTTTATTCCCCTCAAGGGTCTTCCTAACTCGGCCACGTTGGCTGATGTCTTCTCCAAAGAAATTTTCAGGTTACATGTAGTACCCATTTCTATTGTCTCTGACCGTGGATCATAGTTCATCTCGAAATTCTGGCGGGCATTTTCCCAAAGACTCGGTATCTCTCTTTTGTTTTCCTCAGGATACCATCCTCAAACCAATGGTCAAATGGAAAGGATGAACCAAACCCTTGAACAGTATCTAAGATGTTTCATATCGGACTCACAAGACAACTGGGTGGACCTCTTACCATGGGCCGAATTTGCTATAAATTCTTTGAAAAACGAGTCTACTCAGGAGTCCACCTTTTTCATCAACTTCGGTTTCCACCCCAGTAGTCTTCCTCTCTCGCCCTTCGGGCGTTCCTGCGGCCGACTCTCATGTTGTTAATCTCCAAGAATCTTGGAAAAGGATCCTCAAGACTTTACAATCTGCGGTTGCCAAACAAAAGTCCAAGGCAGACTGTCATAGTCAGCCTGGGCCTTCCTTCAAACCTGGCGAGGTTATCCTCAAAAAATATTAGGCTGAAAACACCATCACCTAAACTATCTCCTAGATTCCTAGGTCCATTCAAAATTTTGGAGAAAATTAATCCTGTGGCTTACTGTCTCGACCTTCCTCCTACTATGAAGATTCCGTCCGTTTTCCACGCTTCCCTTCTTAAACCTTTCGTACCTAGTCCTCATTTTCCTGTCCCCTCTCGGAAACCCGATCCAGTCTCCACCCTAGGACAACAGGAATATGAGGTCCAATCAATTATTGATTCCCGCTGGTCTAAGGATAAACTTCAATTCCTGGTTCACTGGAAGGGCTATGGCCCAGAAGAATGGTCATGGGTTCCTGCACATCACATCCACACTCCTTCAATTCCACCAAATATTTCCCCTCAAGCCGTGGTTGGATCGCTTGGAGATCGATCCTCAAGGGGGGGATACTGTGACAATTCAGGGGATTCTTTCCCCTTCTTTACCCTCTGTCCCATCTCCTGCCAATCCCTCTATCCTTTCCCACTCCTGTCCCGTTCTGTCTACCTCTCCCCCACTACCTCAGTGCATGCCCCGCAGGTCTCGCGCGCCCGCGTGGTCCCCGAGCCCCTGCAGTGATGCTCCCCACTCCCGGACACCCGCTGTGCCCACGGCTAGTACCTCACCTTCCATGGTACCTCCGTCCGCTCCTCTGCCTTCCTCCAGAGGGGTGCCCACAGCGCGGCGCTCAGCGCGCCTGGTGACGCGGCCTGTGCGCGAGCTCCCTCAGCTCGCGGAGGGCGCACGCACACGCTCCTCTTCTAGGCCCTGTCGCCCTTCTGCTCCCTCCTCTCGGTCCCTGCGGGCCATCTCCCTGTCACGGCCTGTGCGCGCGCATCCTCAACTTACAGTAAAGAGGACGCGCACACACGCTCCTCTAGTTTGGCCGGTCATGTTTCTGACTCCTCTTCCAAACCCCTTCAGGCCATTCCCCTGACTGCCCCTCCTGTCTCTCCCTGACCTATCTCTATTGTCTCCCACTTCTCTCTCTGCTCCTCCCATCTCTCCTATTGGTGTGTCTCCCTTTATAATCCCTGTCTGTCCACTTCTTCCTCGCTCTGCATAGTTCCTGTTTCCCTGTATGTGCTGACCTATGCTGTGCTCCCTCTGTGTCCCTGCTGTATCCTGCTCCTGTGTTTATCTTGGATTTCCCTGGCTTTTGACCCCTGCTTGTCCTGAACTACTCTGCTCTCTGGTACCCCTTTGAACCTTGCTACGAACTCTACCTCGCTTACCTCTGGCATCCTTTGACCCGGCTTGTACCCTGACGACTCTACCCTCTGGACCCCTGGACATTGGCACACGGACACGACCCTTCTTACGCTTACACCATCAGACGTAGCAAGTATATCTAACAACTCTCTCTACAGGCCCAGCAACACTATACCACACCCCGGGCTTGCTCCCACTGCTGTGGGTGTGTGGTGTAATACCTTTCCCACCTCAGTACTGGGGTCTTGCCAGGTCTGCGGGCATACAGGCGTGACATATAATTATACAGCACATGCAATATGCTAATCTGTGTGAGAACACATTTTGCTTTGCTATACAGAGATATGCGGACCGGTCCAAATCCGTTGTGCAGAATTTCCCGTGTTTGCAATTCAAAATCCATTCAGCGGTGCGAAATCCGCCGATGGATTGTTACAGTATCAATCCGTGCAGATTAATCCAAAACTACCATTGGACACAATCTGCTGGGGGGATTTTAACAATCCGTAGATTCTGCCATTCGGATTTTAAGAATGGAATGCGTGTGGATTGTCAGTGTTAAAAAAAAAAGCAAATCGCCATTTTTGAGACTGATCTGCGGAAATCCACGGACCAAAGGAACTGGCCGATTCGTGGCGAACGCAATTTCACAAATAAATTCGCCCATCCCTAGTGCTAACTAAGACCCGTGTGTGAGACTGTTGAGGTTGCAGGTTGAAGTGCTGCACTGTTATCTACTTGTTACTGAACATACCCAACAACTAGAATCAAGAGCAGCAAATGCTGGTTTCATCCAACCCTTCCTTTCAGATATAGTACTGTTGATTACGTAATCTCTTTATATTTCATGATAACTTCATTATTATCTACTGTATCGACCTCAACTGAGTGCTCAAAGTACAATGTATTCTGCAATGATGAGCGTATTGTCCTCTATAAACAGATTATAAATGTAAATTGATGTTCCCTTTTAACACTGCACGCCTTGTGCACTAAATTGTTCCCATTCATTTACATTGCCTTTGGGCAAACCTAATTGACCAGGCATTTCAGTGGTAGCAGTTCAAGCATATTAGAGATGTATTTATTTCTGTATAACTAACACCTTCAGTGCTGCAGGGTAAGGCTGAATTAGTTGAGTAGGACATGGATAAAATCTAACAAATATAGGATTAAATTAAAGTAGCTTTGTTAGTCCTATTGCACCCCGGAATGAAGCAAGCCTCTGGCACCGTCCAAGTGACCTGAGAGATGTCTGGTCTTAGAGCTAAGGGCACTGCCTAGTAGGGGGTTGAATAGGGTAGGGCTTCATGGAATGTGATCAGGGCTAGTAAATTTATTTAGAGGGCTTGTCACATGCCACCCTTTTTATTATGGTGTTTAATATTCGGTCACAGAGGTTTTATTTATACAAGTTTAGGGGCAGGATGGTCTTGTGGGTAAATATTGGTAACTGATTAAGTTGATGGGCTGATTCAGGAGTCACTAGAAGGATGCCAGGCACCCCAGTATTGGATGGCAGATGTTTAGAGTGGGCATCATGTGGTGATTACTTGGGAGGCTGCCCATATGCAATACACGTGGCGTTGAGGCCGTGTGTTTTATGTGTAGCTTCAAGCAAGGCCATTTAGTTTTACTGGTCATCATTTTGTTATTAATTGGTTGTTATTGAAAGCTGTGGCCATTTTGCTCCAATTTTTTACTCTGAGTGACTACGCCACTTGGGTTTGGGTGGGGTGACAAGCTGGAGGTCATGTGATGGTTCATCTGGTCATATGTTGTGATGCATTCTCCATGCATCTATCACCCATTAAGCACCCATAAATAGAACGCCCATAGGTGTCTCTGAAACTAATACTGTTGTGTTTTATAAATGGAGACCCTCTGGAGTCAGTGTTTGTACATCTGTATCCACTCAGTTGGAGATCTTGGTCACATTCTTCTCCAGTAGTGGGAATTGGCGTCAAAGCATATTAAATAGGGGGCCTTTATTTAAGATATATCAAAATTCTTGCCAAATTTGTCCAGCTTTTTAGCAAATGCATGTATATACTGTATCCACATTTATGGGAGATGATCCAGGGTGAAATGTACCAAAATTGTTCCTATTTTTCCCACATAAAGAAATATGTTAAAATTGTTAGTGAGTGTAAATAACAAGAATTATTTGCAAATAATTCCATTGAAAATCCCCTGATCCCGTGGCAACAGTTGCCAACCATAATTCTAATTTTTGAAAACTGCAAGAATGATTGAAAATGCCTCAAATGGGGGGTTGCGGGTGCACTTAACCTCTTCACGACCGTAGCAGTTAATACTGCTACGGTCATGAAGGGGTTAAGGCCTCCCGCTACCCACCCGCAAGCCCTAAACAACCACCGTTGGGGCTAATACCCCCTTCACACACACCCGCTACCCACAATAAAAAATCACGTCAATGATACAATAGGCCGGCGGGGGCCCTCGGGTGTTACCCGCAGGCCTGCAGTACCAATTATGTGCCCCCCCAAAATAATGTAAAAACACATACATACTTATGAATAAATAACCCCCACCCCCTAACACATACAGTACAGTATAGTAATGGGCACAATTACTATTATCCACAAATGGATAATAGTGAATGTGCCCATTGTAAATACATAAACACCAATCAATACATTAAATACATATAGAACTTACCCATGTCCGGCTGCCACGATGAAGGCCATACTCATCTTCATCCTGTTCATGCCCCTTCCGCTGCTGCAAAACAGACACAAGAAGGAAAACATCCAATGTAATGTCCCCTAACCCCTTAATCTCCATAGCCTCATTTGTACAGTGACTTCATCATGCAACTATATATAAATATATATATATATATATATATAGAGAGAGAGAGAGAGAGACAGAGAGAGACAGAGAGAGACAGAGAGAGAGAGAGAGAGAGAGAGAGAGAGAGAGAGAGAGAGAGAGAGAGAGAGAGAGAGAGAGAGAGAGAGAGAGAGAGAGAGAGAGAGAGAGAGAGAGAGAGAGAGAGAGAGAGAGAGAGAGAGATACACACAGATGATGAACCAATATACAAATAAATGTAGAAGGGTTATCAAAAACATGCTGTACTACAAATACCACTTCTCCATACAGACACAATACAATAAAATCAATTTCCTTTAATAATCCAATCTGATCTTCCAATCAAAATCCTCAAATGCCAATCAAAAGCCACAAATGCCACTGAAAACATTGCATTTACATTGTACAGTATACATGATGCATACAATCTATGCACCACATACATTCTGCAAATGAATGTTAACAATAACATATTCCAAACAAAATACCAATACATTTAGTAAGTATACTATTTAAACCAATCCAGTAACCACAAATCAATTAGCATTCATTAATTAAATCCCTAAACATTTTAAATTCCATCCCTAACAATTAAACAATTAACTAATTCAATCGTTAAACAGAACAAGTTATCCTCTGAAAAAATATAAGTACCAACAAGAATACAATATACAAAAGCAAGCCTCACCCTGACCTAAAGCACACCATACAATAGCAAAATTACATCTATATAATTTTAAAATACACGACACACACATTTATGCATAGCAGCATAGCCAAAATAATTTAAAACACAGCAAATCAAGCTTTTAAAACAACATCGTTTCTTACCCTGTAGATATATATATATCGATCTAGACATACATACTTACATACATACATACAGTGGCAAGAAATGATATACCAAAAATAAATTAATACACATGTAAAAGTGGTGTGTGAGGGTGGGTTAACCCCTTAATGACTGTAGCGGTTAATAACCGTTATGGTGACTAGGGGGTTAGGGGACATTACATTGGATGTTTTTATTCTTGTGTTTGTTTTGCAGCAGCGGAGGGGGCATGGCCAGGATGAAGATGAGGATGTCCTTCATCGTGGTAGCCGGAAATGGGTGAGTGCTAAATGTATTTAATGTATTGATTGGTGTATATGTATTTTAAATACACAGGGTGTGTATGTTGTTTATTGCAATGTTTATTGGGGGCAAATGTCCCCAATAAACATGCTATTCTGCCTTAACCCCTTCATTGCCTTAGCGGTTATCCGCTATGGTAATGAAGCAGCAATTATGTATTTTATTAATATTGTGCGAAAGCAGGGGGGCTCCTGAGCTGAACCGCATTGATTTGTGGCTCAGAGACCTCCTGCTTCCCGAGTTACAGGCCCCGGTTTGGGGCATCGGTTACAGTGTCGTCGCCATATTTATAGCGGGCACGGCGCGAATGCGGTGCTATAAAGATGGCGGCGACACTGCCACCCGATGACACATACCGGGGCCTGTAACTTGGGAAGCAGGGGGTCCCTGGTCCACAAAGCAATGCGGTTCAGCTCAGGGGACCCCCTACTCACAGTACACTATTATTAAAAATACATTCATACTGCTTCATTACCATAGCACATAGCCGCAAAGATAAGGAATGATTGTTTATTTATATATGTGTTTTTCTCATAGTGTAGATGTGCAAAGGGTCTCCGGAGCTGAACTGCTTTGGTTTTAGGTCCAGGGACCCACTGCTTCCCGAGATACAGGCCCCTTTATGGGGTGCCGGTATCCCTCTGCTTTGTTTACATTCCGCGGTCACGTGATCGGGACATTTAAATTCAGAGGGATACTGGCACCTCATAAAAGGGCCTGTATCTCGGGAAGCAAGGGGTCCCCGGACCTGGAACCAATGCGGTTCAGCTCAGGAGACCCCCTGCACATGTACACTATGAGTAAAAGTTGTTTTGAAATGTTTTTATTTTGCCGATGTTTGCGCAGAGAGAGCGGCGGATCTCTCTCTGCTGCAAACACATATCGGCAGAAACGGCATATCGCCAGGTTATCGGGAGCCAGGATTTTTTATCACCGGATCATCAGCGTTTTGCTTTCGCAGAGATTCGACAGGGATCGGCATGGATTCGGCCCTTACTGAATACTGCGAGCGCAAATCGCCAAAATCATCCCTATCGGCAACACTTGCTGAAGAGATTTTTTCGGCGCTTAGTGCATGAGGCCCCTAGCCTATAGAGCTCCATAAATATGATAGTTAGTGCAAAGATTCCAATACCAAACAGGTAAAAAAAAACATGGCAGAAACGTATAAGATTTCAAAATATCTATGAAGAACTCTGTAGCATCAATAATTCTTCTTAAATGTTGTAATACATGTTTTTCTGAGACCTCTGACTTTGTAGTAATGGATATGTAACACCTCCTTGCCCGGCTCCTAAGGAGTGTTACTGTGAGGTAGTGTAGTTGTGGTGACACAGACTCTCTTTACCTTCTCAGGGTGCTGGCATTCGGCTGGCTGATAGTGTAAGCTCTCAGGGTGGTAATAAAATGTTGCCAGGAACTTTGTTATACAAACAGGACAGGTATATTGACAGGACAGGCTTTCACATGTACAGCCTTCTTCCCTGAAGTCCAGACCACTCCACAGGGAAGAACACACGGCTTATGTCACTTAATATTACCCTCGGTCAAGATGAGCATGCATTTCCATTACTTTAATGGACTGGAGTCATTCACAGGTACTTTCCTAGACTCAGCTTAGGGGTATAGTTGCATCAGGGTTCCCACTACTCATCATCCTTACAATGTCCTAGCATTCTTCACTCAGTAACCTGGTGTGCCTATACTTCAAGATTGCCTTAGAACCTTGCTGGTGGCAGTTCTGGAGAGTCATAATTTAGGGATTGCCCTCTGTGAACATGTCACGCACATACTCCCCTACACTTAGTGGACAGTCACTGCCTTTACATCAGATAATAAGTGGCCCTATCTGGTTGAGGCACCTTTCCCTGACAGTGAAAACAATAAAGGTGACCGCACATCTTAACACATAGTTACACACTTACTAGACAAGGACTCCATGCAGACAGTTGAGACAGTTTCTCCTGGAGTCCACCTGGATCTTTTATTGAGGGGCATATTTATTTTGTGTAAGGAGGGAGGTATTGTATTTATTTTGTGTATGGAGGGGGGTATTGTATTTATTTTGTGTATGGAGGGGGGTATTGTATTTATTTTGTGTATGGAGGGGGTATTGTATTTATTTTGTGTGGGGAGGGGGGTTCTGTATTTATTTTGTGTGGGGAGGGGGTATAGGATTTATTTTGTGTAAGGAGTGGGGTATTGTATTTATTTTGTGTAAGGAGGGGGGTATTGTATTTATTTTGTGTATGGAGGGGGGTTGTGTATTTATTTTATGTATGGCGAGGGGTATTGTATTTATTTTGCCTGAGGAGGCGGGTATTGTATTTACAATACAATACATCATACGATGTTGTGTGTGGAGGGGGGTTCTGTATTTGTTTTGTTTGGGGAGGGGGTATTGTATTTATTTTGTGTGGGTAGGTGGGTATTACATTTATTTTTTATGGGGAGGGGGTATTGTATTTATTTTGTATGGGGAGGGGGGTATTGTATTTATTTTGTATGGGGAGGGGGGTATTGTATATATTTTGTGTGGGGAGAGTGGGTACTGTATGTATTTTGTGTGGGGGTAATGTGAGGGGTAATTATTGTGGAGGGATTCTGTGTGTGTGTGGCCAGGGGGGAGCGGGGAATGAGTGTGAGGAGGGGGGGGATTAAGGAAGCATGATTGAATGAGGGGGGTAATTAAATTATAGCAATGGGGGGGGGGCTGTCATGGTAGACCAGAACTTTTAACACCAAAATACCCAGATCCTATGATTGAGCAAAGCAAGAGATAAAATAAATTGTGATTTATTTACAGAATGAACATACACAGCTTAGTTTACAAAAAAAACACTTGAAATACACTTACTGGGACGGTGTAAAACAAAATCCTCTATTCCGGAACGAAATCTTTAGAAATAGTCTCTAGGCACAATTTCCCAGGAGCGGGAGTTGTGCGCAAACAGAGCCGAAAACAGTCTTTGGATAGTGGAGACTGTCGTAATCACTGTTTCCCCTCCGCAGCTGCTTACTTCATTCTACCGCCGTAGAATTGGTTCTGGATTCCTTAGTTCTTACGAACTCTTGACTTGGGTTACGATGGTATAAAGTTAAAATCCAGCTTGGATGAATCTGACTCCTGATCGGCTGCAGGGATTCTTATGCAGTAAAAATCCATATCTGTACCCTCTGCAGGCAATCTCGTTTGTGGGAATAATATTCCTACCCATCCCAGAGTTTCCCATACTTGGCAAAACCTGGCAGAGGGGCTTCTTAGTTTGCTAAGGGCATACACGAAACTCGCACCTCTGCGTCTTAGCATAACAGACCAAGCCCCATTACCTGGCTACATTTTGTCTGATCTGGCCATCTGGGCCATTCGTCCGGACATTTACTAAGATCGGGATACTTGCATTTCCCCTCCCCACTTCATACTTTAGTCGGGTAAATCTTTTCATCTACACACTTTTTCAGACCCCGAGGAACCAAGCCAACGGGCGTCTTAGAAGTTCTAGTTACATATGCATTGCTCACCTCGCAGGAATTTCCTGCTATACACTTCTAAAGTACAATAATTTACAACCTAAGGGTTTTCCTCTGTTCTGGCCGTCTGAATGAAAATCCCCTTACGTCTATAATGTTGGAACAATTAAAATAAGGGGACTTTCATTCATCAATTTTTATATAACTTTATAATAGCAAATCTCAGCACGCTAGGACCTTCCTAGCAGAAGTTAGCTAACAGCCTTGCGCTGTGCTGTGGGCCGCTGGGTTTTAAAACCATTTTTTATTTGTGCGGGCACAGGGAAACGCTGCTATAGCAATACATTTCATATTGGAAATAATCTTATTCTCGCCATATAATACCTGTTGGGAGATACAGTACACATACATTTTTATTAAAGTTACAGTGTTACTGCTTTACTGGGTTGCAGAACTGACAATCTACATTTCCCAGTAAGGCACAGGGGCACCCAGCCGGGCATAATACCTTTATTTACTGGCCTGGGTATCCCTTCACTGTCACAGGGGTGAGAGTGTGAGGAGAGAAGCAGTGGAAGAGTGATAGAAATACATGGGGAAAGGGAGGGAACGGGGCTAGGGGGGTGGGGGGTAGGTGGACTCGCAAGCTGCTGACACAAGGGGGGGGGGCATTCGAAAGTCTTGTCCTGGGCCAAATACAAAGACCCCAATAATATGCACTCTAAACTGTTTCTACTTTAATAAGCAGATATTCAATCTGAAGGGAGAAATTCCACACTATACACAGATTAGTGTCCTCGTTCTATGATTTGAAGACAGTGAAAATAAAACATAAACCCCTCCTACAGAGTATGAATCTGAGAGTGAAAATGAATTTAAAAAACAATATGCCGTATACCTTTAATCAGTGCTGTCTAACAAAGTTGTGTTCACACAGAACTATTAGCTTCAAACCTTCAGTCATTCATCCAATTCCTACAGTTTGATAATATAATTTGTTGGATAAATGGTTCTCAGACAAAGCAATTTATACCACTTATATAGCGCTCTCAAATGGAGCTATATTGATGTTGGTCAATACTGAGTGATGTTTTTGATTATATATCAATCTGTCAGTCTCACACAAAATAATTATTTTAAACAAAAGAAACAAATATTATTAGGTACTGGCAACTCCCCCCAAACCCAACAAAAAAAACAGAAATGAAATTGGCAGATAATAATATATATAATAATATATATATATATATATATATATATATATATATATATATATATATATATGTAGCATTGATGCCCCTCGGCCACCAGAGACCCCCCACCCTTGTGTCAGCGCGGTCGCGGGTGCCGTCGGAGGCAGCGACGGACCCGCCGGCTGTTCACAAAGGTGGGGGCCAGTGCAGGGAGCGCTGGAGCTCCGGCGGCGCACCCGGCTAGCGGGGGCCGCCATGACAAGTTGCGCGAGCATGCGCGGGATCGCGCATGCGCAGAATTAGCTAGAGAGTCACGGCAGCCCTTAGAAAGTCGCGCGAGTTTAGGGACAGCAGGGGAGAGGTTGCTGCGGCCATTGCAGAATCGCAAATGCGCAGTAAAGATCGTTCACACGGTCCCCATAGGAGAGAGCTGTGCCAAGGACTACAATTCCCAGAAGCCTCTGGGGACTGCCCTTTCACCCTGGTCACAGGCAGCATTGAAGCCAATAGAGCTGGCAGATTTTCATGCTGCAGAGTTGCAACAATGTTGTGTGCAGACAGGGTTTTTGTCAGTTGGAGCTGGGGAGCTGAAGGGGAAGGAAGGGTGCAGGGAGCAAGTGCAGCTCCTGCATCGAGTAAGGTCCCCCACATCCCAAGTAAGGCCCCAACTCCCCACCAGGTTAGTGGGTAAGTGCTGAGGGACGGCCCAAGATAGGGACGCTGCTCTTAGTGCGTGTGAGTGCTGTCTTGTCAGGGTTAAAGCTGGCAGTGCTGTGAGGCCTGACAAGAAGGCATAATGTTTGCGTGCAGCAAGTTTGCTGTACGCACTCCGCAGGTTGCAGTGCGTGGCTGCGATTGCTAGTTCTTAGTTAGTCAGGACTGGGAAGAGTTAGGGGAGTGGGGCAGGCTATTAACCCCTGTAAGCCCCTAGGAGTTTCCCCTTAAGCCATTCCAGGTTGCTGTGCTGTAGGGACGGCCTATAGTACAGTATTGTCCACGTAGTTATAAGAGTCAGTTAGGGACTCAGCGGGCGCTGCGCCTCCGTGCATCCAGGTGGGCGCAGGTCATCGTTGTGGCTGCAGCAGTTCTCCGGGTGGGATCGTCCTGGAGGTGGTTCCGGTGTTCTTCTGTCGCCGGATCCTTTGTGAAGCCAGTTGCTGATCCGAGCACAGGAGTGCTCGGGCAGGTACTTTATGTCAACAAGTGCACCAACGGGCCCTTAGTTTAATAGTGACTGCACAGTCACCCATATCATATCTCTCTACACGAGTGCGGGACATTGGGTGTGAATTCTATGGACACGGGGTGGGATCAACCTGTGTTGGGGAAGCGTCCTGTCAGATGCATTAGTTAGTGTCTCCTCCCGAGAGGGACACCCGTCATTCTGTGCATGTTTATGGAGTGTTATGTTTCCTTAAGTAAACAGTATTGGTTATCATACTTAAGGTGTGTGAGTATTATATGTGTCCTGCGAGGAACAATTCCTGCTCTGCTAGGAACCATCGCAGATGGAGGCGCTGCACCGAGTACCGTGTTACTCTTAATATAATTGCCCCAGGTTCCCCGTGGCGGAAGCTCAGCCCTCCTGCTAGCCAACAGGTAAAGCACCACACAGGGTAACACCGTATGTTCTCCGCACCCACACTAGATCTGCGTTTGGGGGGGGGGTCGGGAAATACCCGTTACATGATATATATATATATATTGTTAATTCTGTCAAATATCCCTTAATCGTAACTGGTAAATCGTATAATTACGACCCTAGATCCGATTCCTTATAAAACATGTATACAATGCCAAATTAACATAAATCACCCAGAATGCAATAAACCAACAGTCCTTTCTAGCAGTAAACCTCTATATTATATAGTGCACCACACATTAGTACATTATAAATATGACCTGCCTGAATGACTGTTCACTAACTGCACTCCATTTAAATAGCCTGGTTCTGCATTGGCTGCGCAGAAAAAGGTGGGTAATCATAACAACGGAGTTTATAACTTGCACAGTGAGTCTCATTAAAAACTGAACTGCTTTAGGCCTTGCCTTCTTTCACCTGCCACCCACTTCTGACCTATGAGTCACAACTGTTCCTGCTTCATCTTTATCAAATTATGTAAACCCCAAAGCGTTATCTGAAAAATAGCTTCATTTTCTCTTTTGGCTGCAGTTCTCCCACTTTTTGTTTGAGACAGATAGCTCTGATGCTAAGTCTCTACTACAAAAGCACAAGGGATCGTTTGCATGTTAGTAGAGAAAATAAAGTTTGCTATTAAATCACAGCTTTGATACATATTTATACAGCAGATGAGGTTGAAAAAAATACATATGTCAATCAACCTATGTTAGATTTAGACAACAGATACTTATCTTATATTTGTATTTGCAGTTTATTGATCCAGATGAAGGCAAACCAAAAACCCCAGTGACACATTATCCAATGATATCTCCTAAGGGGAAAAATTAATTATTTCCTGACTCCAAATATTGGCAATCAGATTACTCACTGGATCAACATTCTTCCCGAAAAATATAACAGGGAGTCAAAGTTTGAATAAATAATATTAATACATTGTCCCTTCTTCTCCGGGGTCTTGGTCTATTCTCTGGAATAACAAACATTTGCAGCCATGGCTCCAAAAAATGTATGTTGCACATAATAGGTTCTTCTTATTTAGTCTGATTAGTACCTGGTCCCCATGGGAACATAATTAGGAAGGGGTCTTAAATCAGGAACAGCCGTTAATCTAACCGTACACTAATTAGACAGGTTCTATTTAACGTGTGAACAAAAAATAACAATACAAGTGCGCAACTAAAATGAATTACTATTTGTGATATGATAGTGATTAAATAGTGATTAAATATTACCACTAAAAACCACAATTTTATATTAAATTTATATTAAAAATGGTTCAGGGTTCTGCGTACATCAAGCAAGTGGAAAACAGGCACAGAATATATCACTGGTATCTGTTACCACTCAGGAACACTGGAACAGACAGGGACTGCAGGGATGGATGTCTTAGTCCACTTCCGTAGTCTGCATCAAGGTGGTCTGCGGAGCCCCCGTTCAGCACAAGATGTACTTAGAGAGTCCAATGGGCTCACCCACAAGTTCCAGGTAAGTCCGGTTAGAACTTCGCCAAAACCGGAGTCTCTGTTGGTACACTCACAGCCTCGTGAGACAGCGTCTGACGTCCGACTCGCAGCACCGCACTGAGTGCCGTCGGGTGATGATGACCTCACCGCGTGTGCGTCGAAAGGAAAGAGTCTCTCTGAAAGGCTGCTAAATCACCAGTATCTTGCCATAAAATACTGGAGAGCATACAGATAAAAGAGTGGTATATTCCAACGCGTTTCGTTGCGCTAAACGGCTACTTCTTCCCTGAAACTCCACATTGTGATCCTTTTTTTTATGTCCGGGAAAACACGCCCCATGACTCGCGCAGTGAGATTGTGCTGCAATTCCACTGTTGTCATCTCTAAATTGGCTTCAATGGCCCGCATGTATCAAAGCAAAAGTAGTGCCTTTCTGGGGAAGAAATATGCACCACATACTGTATAGCAAATAAAATTAATTCAATAGGAAACAATAGGACTTTTTCTTTACCCCATATTTTTTCCCTTAAATTGCCTCACTTTTGCCTTGATAAATAATAACCCCATATGTGTTGAAGCAAATTCTTGTGCAAAAAAAAAGTGCATCAAATGGAGCAAAAATAAATATCTAATTGTTAGCAATAGCATTGTTTACTTTGATACCTCGGTCCCGGAAATGGCACCAGGTTTAATTCATACATAGCCCCTAATTACTTTAAAAATTGTTATTTTCTATGATGCTTTTATTGCATTGGGGTTGGCTCCAGTTTGTCAGTTTTGAGACCACCTAGTTGTCAATGCTTGTGCCCATGTTTTCTTTGTGTACCGTCCCGAGGTTTGGAAAGTTGCACACATATTGTTATGGGATGAATCAAAATCTGCATCAATTTCTTCAAAGTGCAGCTCTCCTCAAAGACAGAGATACAAAGAAGAGCTCTACTCACAAGTTCATAATGAAGCTTTCCATTTAATGTGACAGCCAAGAACAGTGGAAAGACAACGTTTCAGGTCCCATATGGACCTTTCATCCATCCAAAGTTGGGTTGGCTGCAAAAGCAGGATTCTCCTCGCCTGAGGCTGTTTCTCCGCACTTTGGAATTGTCAAAATCTGCATCGCAATGACTCATCTTTGCTTCCTTTATTTTGCAAAAAAAGATCTGATGCAATGAGGCAAAAGCCTATTTCTGGCTAACAATCAGAACCAGAATATTTTAATTGATACTTGTAGGAGGACATGTGCAGAGGTACACAATGGAGACTGTTTTAAGGTGAAATTAAAACAAGGCTTTATTGTGCCTGTCGCTTTAAACACAGCAAAAATATATGAAAATAAGCCAAACAAAAAACCTATCTCTGCTTTGGAGACTATCTACACATGCAGCTCTCTGACTGGGTTGGTTAGCTAAGCTATTTACCAGCCCCAAAATATAAACATATATACAGTTATATTACAGTTCCAAAAGAAAGTCTTATCTGTTCTCCTGAAGCTGTAGGGGAAGTCCTCTCTGCTCTCCTGGGTAAGCACCTTTGTGTGCTACAGCAATGTCTGTCCAGGTTTTGAGGCCTGGTCCCCTTGTCTTGCTATCAGCATACAGTCCAGTCCTTCTGCAGCTCAAGACAGCAGTTCTTCTGGTCAGTCTCCCCAATTGTGCGACTCAGGAATCTCTGATCTGTCTCCTAGGAGCTAAGGAGTCTCACTTCCTGTCTCAAAGGCAGGCTTTTTCTAACACCTCTAATCAGCCAGGTGCTGGTCAATTAACCAGCACACTGCTGGATTAGAGGCAAGTTTTCCGAACAGGATAAGTCCCCTGTTACAATACTGTACCTGGAATGATATTTATCTAAGTTTCTTGTTGCAAAATTAGTACCATTATAGAAAGTGGAGCAAAAAACTGCACCAGATCTCCTAAGAATAACCTCCCCATTTAGATAAATAGGATTTTGTTTTGTTTTTGCATTGATTGCTCCACTTTAGCCCTGATATTTCAGCCGGGAGACCTTACTACAGTACACTGGCGACACACTTTATTCGAGCTCGGCTAGTCCCACGAATTCGGGTATACCCGGGTATATTGAGGTTTGTGACTGTTTTCTGCCCGAGTGCATTGAGTTATTTTCCAGGCAGGGATTGGAGCATTTTATTCCCACTGGCTGCAATACTGCACAATATATATATATATACTGCATTACAATTCATGAATTTATGCCATCTGGTAGACACGCGAAGCATTGCAGCCTATTAAATCCTAATCATTATCATTTAACAGATCAGCCGCCCGTCAGCCAGGCATGAACCCAGGCTGGGAAGGCAAACGCAACGGGGCTTGTCAGAGGTGAGGAGCGGCGCATTCCAGGTATCTGCCAGGTACATACCGGGTATTTGCTCGAATAAAGTGTGTCGGTGCAGTATATATCTCTCATAGACCATTATGATATTGTAGAGTAAAAATAGTTACAACACCACCACAAAGCTTCGGAAATAAATCACTTCAGGAGACTGGAAAAAATATAAAAAGAAATTTATTTCAATAGTTCATACATCTTCATAGAACAAATAAATGACTGTCCCACGCATTTCACGCCTCATGGCGCTTTGTCAAGGAGTAGATATTAAGCGGATGCTATTCAACTTGCTCCCTAATAGAGACGTTCAAACCAATCCAATCGGAGCCTGGGGGGATCCTAATTGGATGAGATAACCCAGAGCAGGAACTATTAATAACAGTCCACAGATAATAATAATAACCTATACTGTGAAACAATAACCATAAACAACATAAATGAAATAGCAATACTAATGGTTACAGCTATACCTCGCCACGCAGGGCATTGTCCCACCACCATGTACCCCCACACCGTGTCCACAGTACCAGAGGAGTCCCTTGGTCACTTCACCCAATAAGTGTCCCCAAAAGATGCCCACCCCTCTAGGCGTGATCAGCGCCTTACTGTACAGATGTTGGTGCACGTTTTGTGAACGGTACCTGCCTGGTGTGTCCACACCCAGGCGTGCTAACAAAGAATAGTAGGGGATCCGCTGATCCAACGATATCCTCCGCTGGATGGAATGCCTCCCTCTGCCGTGACTGCCACAATGATGGTCGCTCCCTCTCTTGCAGTCTGGTCCCAGACTGCAGTAGCAATAGTTCAATGAAACAGCTGTGGCCCTAAGCTGGCTAACCACTAAAGTACAAGATCCCTAACTGAAGGGGCCTTCCCTAAAGCAGCCACAATCTTAGGGTGAGTTGGGGCCTAACTGGGGCCTGGGGGATATCTGGCCTAGTGCAGAGGGTCACAGAGCCCTGCACCTATACAACTTCCCCAATCTGCATCCCAGCTTCAACTGCCAGCAAGCCCTCAGAGCACCAAATGTATCAACTGTCTCAGCAGGGGAATCCTATCCCTCCATTTACAAGGCCTAGCCACCTGACTCCGCAGCCCTGTGGCCTGCTGGGGGCTGTTGTCCTCACGGCACCCTCTTTCTAAATGCGCCACGTGTGCCACCTCTAATGGCCGCCGCAATGCTTCCCTGCGCATGTGCGACGTATAATGGCCGCTGCAACTCCCAGCAGCTACTGCGCATGCGTGCGCATATCCAATATGACGGCGTCCTGAGCGATCGCTTTCACAGAGCTCCGGCAATGCCTTCGCCCGGCGTGACTGCCTCTGCAGCAACCCCCCTCTCTGAGCTGCAGCGGAGGTAAGGGTCAAAATGAGGAACCCAGGACACATGTGTATGAGAGATCAGCGGCAGATGTAAGAACTTTTTCAATAGCAAAGTATAAAGTGACACAAGAAAAAATTACTGTACAGAGATGAGGAGCAAACTGCCTCATCTGCATGTGTACACTATTTAACATTGTTGCTAGGAAACAATAACAAGTATCCAGTTTTTATTTCTAAGTAAAAATACATTTCTGGGATAATACTAAAAAAAGATTCCCATCTTAACCCATGAATATCCTGAAGATCTGAACGCATTGGGAGTTATATACTAAAGTGCAATAGTGCCGAGCAGGCCATTATACCACGGAAACAGCCATTGAAGTAAATGATGTTTGCATGGAAAATTCCCCTGACTGGCACTATAGTACTTTACTGAGTAACCCCCCTGTAAGAGACGTGTTCAGAGGTACGCAATGGAGACCATTTAAAGTGAAACTAAAATTAGGCTTTATTGCTGTCCCTTTAACACAGAAAAAGCATTCAAAATAAGCCAAAGAAAAACCTGCCCTGTTTTGGAGAATATCTACACATGTAGTCCAGCCCTCTCTAACTGGGTGGTTAGCTAAGCTAATAACCAGTCCAAATGCATATATAGATATATACAGATATATAACAGTCCCATAAGAAAGTCTTATTTGTTTGTTGTAGCTGTAGGGGAAGGCCGCTCTGCTCTCCTAGGTCAGCACCCTTGTGTGTTAGGGCAATGTCTGTCCAGGTATACAGGTCTGGTACCCTTTGTCTTGCTGTCAGCCTGCAGTCTCTTTGCAGCTCAAGATATCTATCCTTCTTGGGTCAGCCCCAATTGTGCGACTAAGGAATCCTCCTCCTGTGTTTCAGTTCTGATTAGGCAGGTGGGATTGGTTGATTGCAGTGGTGCAATTAACAAGCTCACTGCTGGATTAGAGGCACATTTCTTAACAGGGGTAAGTCCCTGTTACATACCTCCCGTTTCTGGGAAGCTCGGGCTTTGCATGGCCGAAGCCCATCCTTCCACGCTTATTCGAGATCTCTGTGACTCAAATGAGAGTGGATGGAGGAAGAGAACCCTCAGTCCCGCTGGGATTGGAGCTCTTTCTCCAGTTTATTCGTGTCTCCTCCCAAAGGTGCTTGAGATCAGCACTCCTCAGTCGCTGGAGGAGGACTTTTCCAAGTATTGTCTTTTTACTGAGTGTGTGGTCATGAGCTTTCCCTTGCGTCGGGCGCTCCTCTTTTTGTAGGCAGACAGTATGGCAACAGTTGCAAATAGCCCTTTGAGTTTTCTGCTCTTGAAGCTGTCTTTCTGAACTTTTTCCACTCAATGGAGTTGCCAGTTCAGCTTCTTTGGGATTGAGTTGCAAGTCCACATCCACTTCCAGAGTACATCCTATCTTTTCCGCTTCATCAGCTAAAGATTATTCTGGTTTTGATTCTGCACGTATAGCTTTTTTTGTTGCCTGTTGGGTGGCTGAAGGTTTAGCTAATGCTTTGTTAGGTGGTTCAAACTTTGCAACCTTGTTTTTCAGATGAGCGGTGTTCCCAGCTCTCACTGTACCCCTGTCTCCATGGGTTTTAGTTGCTGTGGGATACTGACGCTTGTGCAGTGTCAATACCTTTCTCTGTATTACTCTAATCTCATCCGTGAGAGATCCATGTTTCTTGAGTGCATCCTGCAATTCTCCTCTCATGGTCTTCTTCTCCTCACTGTGCTTTCTCTGAGCTTGCTTCCACATCTACTTCATTATATTGTGAAGCACTGTGAATTTCTTTGCTCGGGCCGCAGCTACTTGTCTCAGTTTCTGTACCTTCTTTTGCTCCCTCTTGTACGAGTCACTTGGCCTCTAAGATTGGCCTCTAGCGATGCTTTGGTGATGGTCAGGGTAGCCTTCAGTTTCAGTTGCTTTGCGGAAACACACTGGGTAATCAGTCATTCCTGCAGCACTTGTACTTCTTTAGCAGCCTGCAGATTTTCTTCCTAAAGAGTTTGCTGCTTCATCTCGGCATTCTGGAGGTGCGTACGTAGACCTTGGAGTTTGTTCTGCAGTCGGTGCTCTGCTTCAAACTTCGCATCTTCCAAAAGTTTCTTTATTTTTTCAAGCTTCTGCAACTTTTCATTCTTTTCATTGACGTGGTCTGTCAAATAAGAATGTTCTTCTTTAAGTCTTAAATTTTCTCTTTTTGCAGTCTCTGCAATATTCAGGACCTTCTTGTATTCCTCCTTCCATTTACGCACTTTTGCTTTGCGACTCCCGGTCTCCTGGCATGAGACTTCCATCTCTAGGTTGAGGGTCTGAAGCTCCTTCTGAGAGACTTTGAGATCCATATTAAGATTGAGGATAGTTTTTTGAGAGATGTCAGCTCCTCAGCGAGACTGTGAAGTTCCTTTCTAGAGACTTCCAGTTCTGTGTGGCAACTGCTGATCTCTTTGTGTGAGGCATCCAGTGCTATGCAGAGAGTATGAGCCTCCTGCTGGGATATGTCCACCTTTGTCCGGACACTGTTGACCTCCTGGTGTGAGGCATTCAGTTCCATGCGTAGTGTGTGAACCTCATTCTGAGACACTTCCACCTCACTATGGCACTTGCAAACCTCTTGCTGAAAGACTGTAATCTCCTTCAGAACCTCCTCATATTTCTGCTTCAGATTAGCAATCATTCTATCAGATTTGCTCTGTTTTTCATCCATGGCGTTAATAGTAGTGTTTGCTGTATCTAGATCTGTCCTTAGATCCTCCAATTTGGTCCCAGATTCAGAGTACATTGCGAGAACAGTCTTCTGTAGCTCAGCATTATCTTCCCTCTCCAGTTTCAATTTTTCCCGGAGCAGATCACAGTCACACCTGGCAATTTTCAGGGCATCTTCAGGACTGGTTAAGGGATCGTCACTCACTGGTTCCGGCTCTGCTTCCCTGGTATGGTTGGTTGAGGGCTTCTCACTATTAGCACCGGACAGACACTTCTTTGGGGTACACGACTTCTGCCTTGGGCCCTCTGAATATTCGGTCATCCGTGGGACGAATTCTCTATTTTCTCTAGGCTGCAGGGCATCTCGGACCCCCTTTTCCTCCTCAGGATCTGTTCCTTCCATGGTGATGACCCTTTTTTCTTTTTCCGCCTTTTTGTTTCGGACAACTCCGTCCCATCAGGGATACTGGGGTCTCCGTCTTTATTTGAAACTTGGATTACAGGCACGTTTCTTAACAGGGGTAAGTCCCTGTTACACCCCCATTGCAAACACCCTGACTGCAAAGGGATTAACATTTGTAGAGGAGGTTCGTTTTTTGTAGGCATTTGTAGATCTTGGTCCTTTGGGATAGAGGGACATCTGCCACTGCATACACTCACATGCTCACCACCATTAAAAAGCATATAGATCACAAATGGGTCAAAGAGAAGGCCCTGTGCTTCTCCTCTCTGCACCGAGTAATACAGGAAAAACACCCCCGACTGAAAACATGGAGGAAATCAGTTCCACCTCTTGCAGCGTTGGTCGCAGACAAAAGCAACACAAGATGGAATAAACACCAAATTCATATGTGTCTCCGTTGTATTTGACAAACAAATAAACACTGAAAACTGGAATTCATAATTACTACTCATTGTCCGGTACCAACTACCACATAAGGGCATTTTATTTATTTATATTTGTAAAATGTTTGAACAGGAAGTAATACATTCAGAATTACTGCTCGTTTTAAAGTACAGAACAGAGTTATAATGACAATACATCATTATACGTTATATTTACAGACATTTCATGGACAGTTAGGGACAATATATGAGCAATTAACAGTTAAAGACAAGATTAACATGGGAGACGGCTGAAGTCATGAAAGAACTGAAACTTGAGGCTGCTTTGAGTCTCGGGTAGGGTTTTCGAGTTGTGAGGTGCACGGTAAGAGATAGAGGAGCGGCCGGATACTTTGTTGAACCTTGGAACATTGAACATTCTTTGGAGTCAGGTCTCAGATGATAAGTGCTGCGTGGGGTAGGGGTGAATGATGAGAAACTACAGAGAACACATGTATAGTCTGATTGGAAACAGCACTTGTGCCACAGTCTCATTTCAATTAGTAAATCAGTAAATTAGTAAATCAGGAAGTATAGTTGCACAAAAACCCTGTCGATACAAAAATACACTTTGTGAACAGGGTGTAAATGAAGTCATGATATTTTTTAATTATAATTATCTTGAAAGGTCAAAATAATATTTATGGACATGTTATGCAAATTAGATAATATAAACACATCCAAATTTCAGACATTATAGATCAACTGAAAGTTGACCTTCAAAAGACCACATTGGACGTCAACTATGGTAGTTCTTGAGAAATCACTCTCAACTTATTACGTATACTACATAATGCATTTTATAATGCTTATGTAGCAGGGCCACTCCTGGCTACTATTCTACTTAATGGGCTGGCAGTAAACCCTGGTACTATCAGGTTGCCAGTAGTTGGTATGGGGGTTTACCCCTCACCTTTGGTACTGCACTTGAGTGGCAGCAGAGGGTGGTACATCCTGTTGTAGTGACAAGCTGTGCTCACCACAAACAAGGTGGGACCATGGTGGGAAAGGATATTATGACACCCACAGCCCCACGGGGGTGTGTCTTGATTGTAGAGTTGGTCAGGGTAGCCGGGTCGGGGTTGGAGAGGTGCGGATTGTCGGTATACTTGCCGGTTAGAGCAGGAGAGGTACGGAATGTTGCAGGTACTATTAGCCGTGTCTGGGTTTGGAGAGAGCAGAATCGTCGTAGTCCGTTTGCCGAGGTCAGGTTTGGAGAAGAGCGGATCGTCATGGAAAGCCAGGTCGGTACACAGGAATCTTCACTCAGCAGCAATACAAGGCAAGACAGTGGAGGCAGAGAAGAGGTGAGTGCAACGCAACTGGAACTATGCTCAGCCGAATTGCTAGTGCAGCAGCTGAGCATACGTAGGAGAGGAGGTCCAATGAGGAACCTGCAGTGTGAGGGTGTGTGTCCAGCAGGGGCTGGGGTAGGCAAAGTGCAGGTGCAGGGAGAACCTCTGAGAGTAGGGAGGCAGACCTTCAGGGCAAGAGCGCTCCTCCGTGCGCATGGCTGCGTGCGCTTCGTGCGCCCGTGATAAGCGCTATTTTGTTTGGGATGGTTGTGCGTGCATGTGGTGGTGCAGGGGGGAACACCTGACACAGCAGGAGGTGGAGGAGAGCGGCACAGAGGGACCTGCAGCGGTGATGTGCGCGCATGCCCTGTGCAGGAGCTGGATCCAGAAGTGGAGTTGTGGCTGACGGCCTGCATGGGAGACAGAGGAGCCTCGGTCGTGGCGGAAGGTAAGCGGGGAGTGCGCCGAAGGCAGCGTGACTCCACGATCCTCACATGTAGCTGGGACAATGGGGTGCCGCCTTCTGGCTGTACTTAAGGGCAGGACCACCCTAAAGTTAGAGTTGTTCCTTCCCCTCTGAGGAAGACAGGTCACACAACTGGGAGCCTGAGGTTGGGGCCTTTCCATGTGCTCTTCCATATGGGGAGAATGAGTGTGGACCATACCTCTGCCTCTTCTAGGGAGGTGGGGAAGAGCTAGGATAGCTGCGGGTGCCATTGGCCTGTAGTGGCAGTCCAGGGATCATCATCCAGTGAATGCAGACAGATTGTAGTAATAAACCCGTACCTGTTTGCAATATACCTTCTGCCTGGCGCATGGCCTTACTGGGGGGAGAGGTAAGTTCTACCGTGGAAGCTCACCTTCAATTCCTGGTGTCCACGGCAGATGGAGGCGCTGCACTGCTAAGGAGATATATGGGGTATGAACCCCAGAGGCCTGTTCCTGTGTCCCCACTATCACCGGCGGACGACTCAGCCCTCCTGTGCCAGCAGGTATATGCACCACACACCCTGTAATGGTAACTATCTGCGATTGGGTGGGGGGAAACAACATTACACTTATGTCCAAGTGTATTGTGCTGTTATCTTGTAGACATACTGCTCTATTATCTTCCAAGGTGAGAACTACTTCATTAAACTGATTTAGTTTCTTTTGTAGTTTACATCCTCTTGACTAAATCCTCTCTCTTTGCAAGAAATACCTGCAATGCATTGCTGGATCTGTAACGGAAAAGAACTCCGCACACCCGCTGTGCAGGAAGAAACCTTAACGTACCGTGAGAAATAACCTGTCTGAGTGACATGGTTTGGAAAGCAGTTTACCCAGCTGTGGCATCACAGATAGTAGTGTACTGCACCGACACACTTTATTCGAGCAAATACCCAGTATGTACCTGGCATATACCTGGAATGCGCCGCTCCTCACCTCTGACAAGCGTTTGCCTTCCCAGCCTGGGTTCATGCCTGGCTGATGGGCGGCTGATCTGTTAAATGATAATGATTAGGATTTAATAGGCTGCAATGCTTCGCGTGTCTACCAGATGGCATAAATTCATGAATTGTAATGCAGTATATATATATATATACTGTGCAGTATTGCAGCCAGCGGGAATAAAATGCTTCAATCCCTGCCTGGAAAATAACTCAATGCACTCGGGCAGAAAACAGTCACAAACCTCAATACACCTGGGTATACCCGAATTCGTGGGACTAGCCGAGCTCGAATAAAGTGTGTCGCCAGTGTAGCAGAACTACTGCAAAGAGAAGCATTTTTTTCATGTTGTATCAGTGTATTAAGGTACTTTTGAGTGTGTCAGTTTGTGATTTGGGAATTGTCCATAGTAAGAATTTGGGAGACATTTGAGCAGCACAGATATCTTAACGTGATATATCAACATCATTATTTTTCCCACCCTGTGCACCAAAAATCTCTTCCATGTCTAAAGTGGTGTAAAGCTCTGTGACTAGTGAGTATTATATGTGCCATGGCTGGAAAACAGAGATTTGGGGGAGGAGGGCGGGGGGGGGGGGGGGGGAGGTGCGGGGGGTAATCAGTGCACCTAAGAAATCTCCTCTGCCACGTGATTGGTTTTGCAGTAAAACAACATAACATAATAGCCAAATGCACAAAATGTATGTCCATGCTGACCTTTCACCTTGATGAAGATCACTATGGACTGAAACGTATGCTGCTTGGCACTTTAATATTATCTATTAAATATTATAGATAATATATTAAATATTGTCTAAATTTAGCATAGGTTGAACTTGATGTATGTCTTCTTTCAACCACATCTTTGATGTAATCATATAACTATCTTACTATAAAGCGCTCTGTGCGCGAAACATGTCAGACTGTCTCTAGGGACTCTGCCCTATGTTCTTTTAATCAATAAACCGTTATAAAGAAGACCTCATGTCCTGTTTTGCACTGGTGGGCTGTGCTCCGGTTTCTCCATCGATCCCGATTACTATCTCCCACCTGGATGCACGCCAACCGAGACCTCCTCCCCGGTACACACAGCAACCTATCTGGTGGTTGAGGAAGGCGGTTACATACTACTGACGAGCCGTACTGAGGCTGCATCAACCCTGCAGCAGGTTCATCGACTTGGGGGCTCGCCTATTCCCTCCTACAACACAGAGGGATTCGCCCTCGCTGAGGCTGCTGAGCTCCTTCACGTGGATTCCCCTTCTGCTTGACACCGCGCTGCCCGTCATCGTAGGCTGCTGCTGGAGGAGCTGCTGGTTATCGGCGTTTGCCAGGGGATTTTAATATCCACTCCACAACTGTTCTACATACAGTACCTGTGAGTAACAATATAACGACGCGATTGGGCTGCATGTAGCAGCCAGTTGACAACAAGCCTTTTTACCTATACATTACTTGACCTTTATATCGTTCTAATTGGCATTTGCTCACAGATAGACTCACATAGTGTGTCTATCACAGGATTCAGAGACATCAATATACAGCGTATTCTCAGCTACACACCTCTATTTTTTTAGAGCACCGGACTTTTTGGACTGCCTCACGGTCTGAAATTCTGTATATCTTACTATAATAAACTGAAGTCTTATAGTTTTGATAGACTTTTTAAAATCTATTTTATTGTGTTCTTGACTATATATTCGTTATTCTTGTGCTTCAGTTGCCTTGACATCCATTGTAGTACTCACAGATATACTAAGACCAAGTCCGTGGTGCAGGCGCGCGAGCGACGGAGCGCATTGCGTCGCGCGCGTCTGTCAGCCCAGCGATCTGTGGACTACAGATCCTCGCCACGGGGAGGCGTGACGGAGGCATGGATGATGACGTCACGGAGCTGGTGCGCCCTCATTGGGCGAACTGCTCACATGACCTGGCCGTCACGAGACAAAGTAAAAAAATATAGATAGAACGAGCTATCTGTGTCTGATATTTCGAAATAAAAATGAGTAATAATGTTTTTCACATAGTGCTGACAATATATGCAGCATTTTACATAGAATTTTAGCAGCTCGACGAGTGCCTACACCAAAGAGCTTCCAATCCAGAACTTTGGTGTCTGAGGCACAGGAGGATAAAGTCGCTTGTCCAGGGTCAAGAAGAGAGACAATGCTGGTATTTCAATCAGGTAAACCTGCTACAGACAATGACCAAGTGCCACAGCGCTACTCCTTCAACAGAAAGAAGTGTACATTAAATATGTGTGCAAAGCTATTCATTTGCATGCATACTCGCCCGCTTTCTGAGCAGGATTTAATGGGCTACTTCTATTTTCTTAAGTAGAACTCTGCTGGCGTCACCTTTGCTTTCTTTGGCATGTGCTATAAGGATTTTATACTTCACAGGGAAATGAAAAGCAAGTCTGACTTTTTACTATTAAATGTAAAAGTCGTAACTACGGTAACACATGACCTTAGAAGCAGCAGTATGTTGGTTCATTAGAGAATTTTACACCTGCTGAAAGAATAATAAGAGAAAAAAAAATGATCTTATAAGGAAAAACATAGCTGACGTATGTTTAAAGACACAGGTTTGTATTTTATCCATTTTCTAAGTATTTGGTGCTGATACAGGGCCAGCACCCGAATCTCTGTTATATGCAGATTTGGGGTGATTAATTCAAATGTTCTGCCGATTTTCACTACAACTGGTTGTCAGGCTGAGAGGTGAGGTGGGAGACTGCCATCACTACTACAATGTATTAGTCTTTCCGATTAGCTGACTAAACTTACCTCATGGCCCCATATCAATATACTGTGAAGCCGTCAGCCCCTTGCTCAAGAATATTTAAGCTTTATTCATTTGATTGGGGCAGAAGTTTTACAGAGAAAGGGGAAGGAAGCGTCACAGTATTTTGATTAGGGACCTAACAGGGTCCGTTTGAATATGTCTCAATACAGTATTTTACAACAGGGATTTTAAAGAGCTCTTGTGTTCCCTGGGCATCCCCAAAGGGTTCCCTGCCATTTTTAGGCCTTTTGAAATGGTACCAAATACAGAAGAGTTTACGATGCATCTGATCTCAGACGCGCTATTAGAGAGGGTTGGGGTTCCTTTCAATGTATCTGATCTCAGACGCACTATTAGAGAAAGTTGGGGTTCCTCACAATGTATGTGATCTCAGTTGCGCTATTAGAGAGGGATGGGGTTCCTTACAATGCATCTGATCTCAGACACACTATTAGAGAGGGTTGGGGTTCCTTACAATGTATCTGATCTCAGACGCTCTATTAGAGAGGGTTGGGGTTCCTTACAATGTATCTGATCTCAGACGCACTATTAGAGAGAGTTGTGGTTCCTCACAATTTATCTGATCTCAGTCGCGCTATTAGAGAGGGTTGGGGTTCCTCACAATGTATCTGATCTGAGACGCACTATTAGAGAGGGTTGGGGATCCCTGCAATGCATCTGATCTCAGACACACTATTAAAGAGGGTCGGAGATCCTTGCAATGCATCTGATTTCAGACGCGCTATTAGAGAGGGTTGGGGTTCCTTAGAAAGCATCTGATCTCAGACGTGCAATTAGAGAGGGTTGGGGTTCCATACAATGCATCTGATATCAGACAGGCTATTAGAGGGGGTTGGGTTCTGCAGAATTTCATAATATAACTATAGGGATCCTTAACTAAAAACAGGTTAAAAAAACACTACCTTAATATATAGCTGTACTTTTTTTCCCCACATTCAAATTTGTCGTAATATAGATTGTAAGCTCTTCGGAGCAAGGACTCCTCTTCCACAATGTTCCATTTATGTCTGATGCACTTATTCCCATGATCTGTTTTTTGTATTATTTGTTATTTATATGATTGTCAAGTGTATTACTACTGTGAAGCACTATGTACATTAATGGCGCTATATAAATAAAGACATACATACATACATATAGATTAATTTCCCTATTTCCCCCCACTTGCATTACCCTTATTGGGGACACTTTAGTGACATGCTTGCAACGAGGAATATCGATTGTTTGTTATGGGCTTGTGTATCAACAAATACAGATGTAGCCACCATTATTGCTACCCACGCTGCGCTGCTGCGGGATATACACACGGTTGCAGTATTGTTGGCTACATCTGTACATGTTTGAAATATACAATAAAAAGATAAAAGATGCAATTAAAATATTAATTATAGAGTGGCAACTAAAGTCTGATTCTATAAATTCCGAAATAACCTATTTGCTTGAATGGAAATTTTAGGCCGATCACTGCGCAATCGGGAATCTTTCTAGAATCGAGCCCTTAGTGTTACTGCAGGAAGAAGGTCAATGATCCACCCAGCAGCCGCTCCAAAATACTGGGACTATTTTGGAGCGGCTGCTGCATCGATCATTGACCTGCAACCTGTTACCTCGGATCGTGCCCGTGCCGGGGAGTGACGTCACCTATCTTCGAAACACGTGACACGGGCAGAGAGAGTGAGAGCAACGGAGGACGGCTTCATCGTGAGTACCTGCACACTCCAGGCTGATCCCTATTACACTGCACAATATGCAACTGACTTTGTTCTTGTCTTAGTTTGGCTAGCAGTTATCTCTCCAACACCCTCTCCCTCCTTACGCTCCTCTATTCTCTATTCATGCTTACCATAGGCACACGCCATTAGGTAGATTGCCTTTGAGCTCTTCAGACGGGTTTTTCTACTTAGTGTTACTGCAGCCTGCTTTGTATATTGCGGATCATCCAGCAAGGTATATAAGCCAATGCAAGAATTGGTCAATTAATATAATGGGACCTAGTGAATGTGCCTCTGAGTACCATCATTTTCTATGTGTACACCCTTATGAATCAGATGTAGCGCTTATCTGTGTGAAATCAGTCCCACATTGCTTAAATAGTAATGGCCACTGCTTCCTGAACCTATTCAGTAGAAAATAGGGAACAGAGCCAGACATGGAATCCAATATTTGCTCAAATATGCATATTTATTTTAACAAATGTAATAACTTACTGCAAGAAAAGTAAAAACACAGCTACCCCACCTTGTGGCAGAAGTAAAGTAGCCGGACATTGCTAAATGTTACCGAGTTTGTGGCACGGTTTGTATAACCACTTCACTGAAGTAGCTATGAGCTATGTCAGTTTTTTTAGGGCTATGCATGGTAAGCGGTGTTGTGCCATTGGACTTGTTCCAGCACCAGAAGACACAGAACTGACCCCGTGAATGAGCTGCAAGGTGTCTCTGTCTTATGGCACTTAGAAAATATGGGCCTTAATGTTTCATTTGTCAGTCTACTTAATAACTTGAATATGTTGTTTTGTTCGCAGTCTATTGAAATAACTGTTGCCTTTGTTCACTCTGATAACAGATTCGAGCTAATCCAAAGGAACAAAAGTTCTATAAATATGTCTGAGTTCCCACAGTAGGACTACAGTCAGTATCTAGTTTTATCCTCATTACATCTAAACTTGTCATCTGTTTAATTTTATTCTCTTTTACCATTTTTCTCAATTGTGTATAATTGTTCTTTCTTGGTATAAACCATTATATAATCTCCACTGAAATATTTCCCCAAGCATCTCCTGTTCTTACTTGATTCCAGTCTTTACATGTTTACTCGTTTGATGTTATTTTAGAGTCTGCTACATGTAATTTGATCCTTTTGTTAATTCCTTGACTCCACGCTCCCTTATTCTTTTTATATCTTTCATCCTGTCCTATATATCAACATTCTTCAACTATTCTTTCATTTAAATACAACCAGTGATGGACTGTCACCAGAGGAACAAGATGTCTTTTCATTGGTAAACCCCCCCAAAATGTTTAGTAAACATACTGTTCAAAGCAAGGACATGGTTCTACTACACATATTTTCGCCTGATACTGTATAGTGGAGCTCCAAGTTGTGTGTTTATATGGAGCATTGCCTGTGCACAGAGGAAGAGAGAATTATGTTTCATTTTGTGGGAGGTTTTCAAATATTGTATTGGTCAAATAATAATTGTAATTACACTGAGATTAGGGAGAATGTATTGGTATTTTATGCTATAACATAACTACTATAACGAGGGCCGCTTTATACATTAGGCCGGCTAGGCACAGTGCCTAGGGCCTACAAACCTTTTAGGGCCTACTGTACAATATTTCACTTGAAAAAATACCTAAACAACAAACAAAAATCACAAAATAAGGGAAAACAGCAAATTTGAATTTAAAATGCCTTCGAAGTATCGATACCTTTAAATATCGAAACAAAAGTATCGATGTCAAATATCGCTAGTATCGAAAGAAACAAGCAAACGATGAAATTAGCATAAAAATTAGTAAAAATATCGGACACACAGGCCTCTAGAAATAAAAGTGCCTAAGGCCTACGAAGTCTTAAAACCGCCCTGACTATAACCCACTGTACCCTTAATGAGCACATGTTATCCATGCATATATTGACTAGTAAAAAAAAAAAGAACAAGCCAGCTAGACGCTCAGGATGGTACGACACTATGCGACTCCATGTTCTGCGCGCTGTGACAGATTTTCTGTTGTGAGTGCAATTACTCTGACACTTCCTGGTTGCATCAGCAGTGGGGACTCCCGGCGTGATGAGTTCTGACGTGTCTGAGACGGCTACGTCGGACACCGAACAGGATCAGGTGTGGTATGCCGTGACCACTACGCATTTCGCACAGCTTTGTGCTACGTCAGGGGTCTTCACCAGATACACCAGGTTTTGTTTAAGATATAACCTAATAAAAGTAATAATTAGAACAGTATTTACAATTCAGAGTAGTTACTATACTGGGGGCGTAAAACTTAACTGACAAGGAGAAAACAGCATATTTAATCACAGAAACACATTTTCCCATGGTGGGAAAAACTATTTAATTTCACTGAAGATGTAATTTTTCTACTCAGGGCACAAAGATGCCTCTCTGCTGTTTCCTTTTAACCAATTGATTATTTAAGTCCAAAGGTAAAATTTGTCCAATTATCAATTGTTTACAGACATTTTTTTTTAATTCTATAATGACAGACCTGAAAACATTACTAAAATCCTTCCTTCAAGTCCAATAATTGTTGAAAAGTTTCAGAGGTGCAAGATTCACTCTTTAATTAACTCTATTTACATAAAGGGTCAATGTGTAAAATATATATATAATATAAAGAAACAAATTTCAGCTTGCACTCAATGTACTCAAAAACATCAACAGGTGCCAGTCTCTAATAATAATAATAGAACAACATTACCATTCTCATGTCCGGTAAAGGAAGACTGCACTCAGATCAGTAAAGGCAAAAAAAGTCTGTATTAGGCATCAATACAAAATGAACTTTTGCTCCGCGTGTGATCCGACCACAATCACGCGCTGCGTGATGGCATTGTGTCGATTACGTATGACGCTCCCTGACGCGTTTCGTCGCACTCGGGCGACTTTCTCAAAGGGGTAGACTTTGTGGCTGCGCTATCCAGGACAGACTGACTGCGCACACTTGAGGAGTTTATTCCAGCTCTATAGCCCTCCAGCCCTCCAGTCGATTGTGGGAATTCAGATACTCATCCCTCCATTGGAACTGTGAAGGACGTTCTGGTGTTGGAGACTTTCAGCTGGTGGTGAATTTATTCACAAATTGCCTACTATTTTATCATCCTTGTGAGTGAGATTCTTTCCCCCTCCCCTCCTTTCCCCATCATTAAATCGCTTTTATACGCTATGGGGCGTGCACTCTCTCATATATATATATAGCAAATAGAAATATTACTGTATGCTCATTTGCATGCATGTCTTAGACATGTCTGCAACCCTGCCTTACACCATTATCACCCAGCACACAGCACTTCCACTGCAGCAAGGGATTCTGGGAAATGACATGCAAATGAGCACTCAGTCCCACCTTTTGTCTCAAGCTCGTATTACACAAGCAAATCCTCAAGCCAATGCATGCTGTTTTAAACACAGCTTTTAGACAGAGGCTGGGATGAGATGCAAAGCCATTAAACCCACTCACAGACATGTTTCAACCTTGATGGGTATCATCAGTGTGAGGCTGGTTATAATGGCTAAGCTGGTTTGAGACTATAGACTAGGTAATCACCACAATTATTAAGGTTATGGTGGGTAAAAAAAGTGACAAAAACCCTCCACAGTAAAGCATAAAGCAACTGTAAATATTACTGTATGTTCATTTGCATGTCTTAGACAGGTCTGCAACCTTGTCTTTCCCCATTATCGCCCAGCATACAGCGCTTCCACTGCAGCAAGAGATTCTGGGAAATGACATGCAAATGTGCACTCAGTACCACCTTTTGTCTCAAGCTCGTATTACACAAGCAAATCCTGAAGCCAATGCATGCTGTTTTAAACACAGCTTAAAGACAGAGGCTGGGATGAGATGCAAAGCCATTAAACCCACTCACAGACATGTTTCAACCTTGATGGGTATCACCAGTGTGAGGTTGGTTGTAATAGCAAAGCTGGTTTGAGACTATAGACTAGGTAATCACCACAATTATTAAGGTTATGGTGGGTAAAAAAAGTGACAATATATATATATATATATATATATATATATATATATATATATATATATATATATATATATATATATATATAGTATGGTGATTACATCAATAGAAAAATCATGTATAAATCAATAACGTGAACATGACATATAATAGCTTGGTTAAAACCCTTCAGCGCTGAAGGTGTTAAACTATCTAGTGAGGATAATTCTGAGGACCGCATTGTGCTTCAAATCTTATTGGAAGTGTTGGAAAGGCTATAGCAACCCACAGAGTATAACTTAGACCTCCCACGGACTAACAGAATGACTTATGTCTGTTGCAGCCTTAGAGATTCTGCCAGTTATTGCCTCTAATGTCTACAAAAAACCTATACATGCTGTCTGCAGTCCTGATTTATTAAAACTAACAAAAAGGTTAGTTAATGTAATTTATGTCTAGAAGAAGTTGTAATGATTTACCTAGAATCAACACTGGTCTAGTAATGTGAAATGCAGTAACAATAAGAGTTTAATGTTTATGAATTTCCTGCAGTCATAGAATATCTAGCTAACCTTCTCATAGTACATAAAAAAAAAAATATTCTCTGAAAACAGCAGAATCTAATAAAATATCATTTCAAGTTTCACCCATACGTGCAGGTGGTGCCTGTCAGACATTGCTCGGCAGCAGACATGGTAATAAAGCAGCTTTCATGTTATTAATCAGCAAATACAAATATTAATTGTGAGCTAGGGTGACATAGATTTTCAAAATGAAAAACCGGGACGCTTAAAAAAATTATTTATAAAACAATGTACATCACGTCACGCCCCCCGTTGCCATGACAATGACACACTAACGTCAGGCGGTGACATGTTGCCATGACGATGTGGCATCACGTGATGCCCCGTCACCGTAATGCGTCCTGTAGTCATGTCAACTTGGAAGTCGCTTCAATTTGATTTTTTTCCAGTGACCACAGCATGACATCAGCGTCGCCGGCACTATAAGCGCGGCCTTAGACTGCGGTTATAGTGCCGGCGACGCGACGTCGCGGCAAAACAAATGTATTGCCGCCGTCGCGTTCGCTTTATAGTAAGCGTAACATGACGGGAGCGACGCTGGCGGCGCAAATTTCTGAAGCCGGTCAAATTTGATTTTACAGAGATTGTCGCCACACGTGACAGCCTCTGAACCAATCAAGGACCTGGTCCCCTGCGACGTCGCCGGAAAGCGAATTACAACTTTCGCTAGCGGCGACGGGTGATGTCGTCCGTCACGCGGCCTTTGGTTAATTTCACACCTTATTAGCCCCTCTATTTCCCACCCTCTACCCATGAATTTCTCTCTCCCCTCCGTCTCACTCACTCTCCCCCCCTCCCGCCTCGCATGTATTTATCTCCCCTGTCTTACTCCCTCTTTTGCTCACTCACTCCCCCTCTCTCCTCTCACTCGCCCCTACCTTCCATCAATTACCCCACTCTGCTCACTCAATCCCCCCACAAAATACATACCAAAAAAACCCAGCCCGCAATACATAATAAAAATACCCGCCCCGCCAATACATATTAAAAAGACCCTCGCCGCCTCAATACGTTTTTAAAAGACCCCTTCCCCCAATACATATTTAAAAAAATTGGGCCGCACAGGTAAAATCGTCATCATCATCATCCCCATATACCCACCCCCGCATCTCCCATCTCTCTCCCCCCCTGCATCTCCCATATCTCCCCCCGCATCTCCCATCTCTCTCCCCTCTGCATCTACCATCTCTCTCCCCCCCTGCATCTCCCATCTCTCTCCCCCCTGCAGCTTCCATCTCTCTCCCACCCTGAAGCTCTCATATCTTCCCCCCCACCCCCTGCAGCTATCATCTCTTCCCCCCCACCCCCTGCAGCTATCATCTCTTCCCAACCCACCCCACCCCCTGCAGCTCTCACCTCTCCCCCCCACCCCCTGCAGCGCTCATCTCTTCCCCCCTTGCAGCTCCCCTCTCTCCCCCCCTTGCAGCTCCCATATCACCCCCTTGCAGCTCCCATCTCTTCCCCCCCCCCTTGCAGTTCCCATCTCTCCCCCCCTTGCAGCTCCCATCTCTCCCCCCCTTTGCAGCTCCCATCTCATCCCCCCCTTGCAACTCCCATCTCCCCCCCTTGCAGCTCCCATCTCCCCGCCCTTGCAGCTCCCATCTCCCCCCCCTGCAGCTCCCATCTCCCCCCCCCTGCAGCTCCCATCTCTTCTACCTCAGGCGGCTGCGGGTTCGGCGGAGGCAGCGCTAACTAGCAGCAGACACAGGAAGTGCCGCGAGCGGCTGTGAGTGGGCTCTGGGTGGGGGAAAGTTAGCCGGGGTGCTGGGGGGAGAGTGAGCCGGGGACCGGGTACCGGAGGGAGGGTGGAGGGAGTGCTGGGGTGCCGGAGGGAGGGAGAGCCAAAGTGCCGGGGGAAGGGAGAGCAAGAGACTAGTGCCAGAGGGAGGGAGGGCCGGAGTGCCGGGGGGAGGGAGAGCCGGAGACTAGTGCCGGGGTGCCGAGGGAGGGAAAGCGGTGAGAGTCGGAGACTAGTGCCAGGGTGCCGGATTGAGGGAGAGCCGGAGACTAGTGCCGGAGTGAGGGAGAGCCGGGACTCGTGCCGGGGTGCCGGAGGGAGGGCCGGGGAGAGGAAAAGCTCCGCCCCTCAACATCCTCCTACTTTTATCCAATCCCCTGATGGCCGGCATTCTAAAGCCCCGCCCCTGGCATTCTCCACCAATCCCCTATGGCCCGGCATGTTAAACTAAGAAGCCCAACCCCTTGCATTCGGGCTGCCGCATCCTCCACTTCACCGCTGCCGACTCGTGCACCGCCGCCCCCGCGCACTGCCCCCGCGCACCACCCCCGCGCACCGCCCGCGCGCACCGTCGCAGATACTAAACTAAAAAACGGGGCCAGGGAGAAAATCCGGGATATTTCCGAGACGGACCGGCAACCGGGACAGGACCGAAAAAAACAGGATTGTCCTGGCAAAACCGAGACGACTGGTCACCCTATTGTGAGCACATTCACGTTTCAGAAAGGTTGGATTGAACTATTATCTCCTAGCATGCAATGCTCCCACTGCAGACAGGGATTGTGGGAAATGAAAATGCAAATGAGCACACAGGATCACATTTCACTATGGGCTCTTATAAGCATATACCTACCTACTGTAGGTGCCAGTAGATGACTTTGTGACTTTCTATTGGTGAGCCTGGTGGCCATTTTGGTAGTACTCTGCCATATCTTCAGTTTTTTTTTTAGTGTAAAAAAAAAAACAGGAACAAAAAAAACCAACACATTTCCTAGGGGACCCCTGATCAGGAGCACCGGATGACATCACAGCTTCCTATTGGCCCATAGGGCACAGGAGCTTATAAATGCGGCCATTACATGATCCCTGCCGGCGAACCAGAGTTGCTACTGGCACACACTGTGGAGGCAAATATTTCCGGTAGCAAGGGGTCCCCAGCTCTCAAATTAGTGGGGTTCAGCTCTGGAGGCCCCCTGCTTTAAACCTGTGTTAAAAAAAATTGTCCACTCGTATTGCCTCTTTAAAGCAGCAAGCAATATATGCATCAATACAATGATAAGTAATTAGCTAAGTTGCCGATTCGGCTCAGGGGTTCACTAAATACTGTCAGTGCAGCAGAAAAGGACCAAAGATGCAAAGTTCTGTGGGGAAGATCATGTGACCAGGCAGTCACTAGATACAACTGGTGCACTGCTAGAGAGAGGGCAGAGCTCAAAAAGGAGTGTGCCCGAGCCTATTTCAGAAGAGGAAGGGGATGTGTTTTTGTAAATGGTTGCTATAGAAACAACAAAAATGCTTGTTACATTATAATACATTAAAAATGTCAGAGTTGTATTTAACCAAAAAAATGCTACAAGTATTTTCTCATAGTACAGAACTGATTTATTTATAAAAAAAAAAACACATGTAGGATATTGCTTGGTCTGGAGCTTAAAGATGAATAGTATTTTGTTTAAATAAACACAAGTATAAAACAAAAACCACTCAAATCAACCCAATCCTTACAATGGAACTGATGACATGAACAATAAATATTAGAACAAAGTTGGAATTTGATAATAAGAACCATATCTAAACCAATCATTTTAAAATGAGAAAAGTGTAACATTAACACATCGACTGAATAACAGTTGGATTTAATCTCAGCGTGACTCGTGTAATCCAATTTGGAACACTTTGAAGATGTACGCTGGCTATACACATTTATAAGATACTAAGAAATATGGACATTCAATTAGCCAGGCTATTTTTTTTTTTTTTTAAAGAAACTTTAAGATAATTGGCTAAGTCGCATGAAAATAGCATTTAGGAAATGTCATAGCCTGTGTTTCACATAATGAGCTGAAGCAGACGTACACTTTGCAGCGATCACGGTTACAGAGGCATGTCTGAAGGTTCTGTTTTATTACTGCAATCCGCTAAATAACCAAAATTTAGAACACACAATGTATGTTTAGCCTCAAAAGTCTCAGTGGTGCCAGGGATTCAACTAAATATCATGTCCTAAAAGAATTACCTTACTGCAAGGACTATAAACTATAAACCCTGCCTTTCACCATTATCACCCAGCACACAGCACTTACACTGCAGCAAGGGATTCTGGGAAATGACATGCAAATGAGCACACAGTGCCACCTTTTGCTTCAAAACCATTTAACACGGTCCCCCATAAGCTTAAGCTTGCTGCATTTCACAGCTTTGAGCACAGCCTGGGTTAAGATGCATAGCCAGTAAACCCACCCACAGACAGACTGCTTCGACCTTAATGGGTTTCCTCAGTGTGGGGTTGGTTATACTGGCTTTGCCAAATGAAGCAGGGATAGGTTTCACCACACTTTGTTAAGTTATGGTGGGTAAAAAAAGTGAGGGGAAAAAATATATATATATAATGCCAGGTGCACTCAAAACCATAGAAGAAATACTTAGCTTCCCTTGGGGTGCATGCAGAAGGGCCAGGATCACCAACCGGTCCCGAAAAACATATAGAAAAAGAGACATCCACAACACTTGGCTATAGATATTCAAAATTCAATTTATTAATACCATCTGGCAAACAACATGAAAAATGGGTGATGTTTCGGACTAAAACAGCCCTTTGTCAAGCTCCTAGCCCAGTGTAACTAACACTGGCTCTTTATCGTGTACTATTGTGTGAAACGCGTAGGAGGGTTCACACCTCCCTTTTTGTCATTTTGATTGGGCAATACATTCTTTATTTTATTACCTGTGTTCCCCTTTTTTTGGGCAGTGCGCTGCTGTGTGCTTTGTTGCACATTTTATCTATAATATTGATTCCTATTGGCAGCTGGACACGCCACCAAGAAAATTTAATTGGCTTAAGGAGTGGGTAAGATATTAAGAAGATCTACTGATTTATACAACATTGGTTACATATTTTGGTTAGTTATTTTCAGGACTTTATTATATTGTTGTCTCCAATGAGGTACAGTGGAGGGGATTCATCTTCATTTCACCGTCACCTTCAGGAGATATAAAGAAGGCAAGCTGATTTATTTCTCACCTAGTAGCACACCCACTTCTTATAGAAGCCTATTTCTTTTCAATACATGTGTTATGGATTAACATTCACTCTGTTTCTGGGATAAATGGAGCACCCATTCATTCTATATATTCTGGACAAAAATTGTAATGCTCTGCAGATTTTTCGTTCATTGGTTGCATTTTCTCTTAGAAAACTCATCATAGTCTATGCTTCATTTGAAAAACCAACAGCAAAGTGAGTACTTGAACTTCAAGTGAAGATGGGACCTGCAAGGGTTTGTGAGCTCTATGCATGCTGTGGCATCTTTTGTTGGTTTGTCACTTTTTTTCAAGGAGTAA
This sequence comes from Ascaphus truei, assembly GCF_040206685.1. Classification (NCBI taxonomy): domain Eukaryota; kingdom Metazoa; phylum Chordata; class Amphibia; order Anura; family Ascaphidae; genus Ascaphus; species Ascaphus truei. Next base: position 36,078,801 of record NC_134494.1, read on the forward strand.
CATAGCTACTAAAACTTTGCTCAAAGAAAAAGATAGTAATGGAAGTTTTAAATGCATATGTAAATAAAAATACCACATGTGGGTACATTTGCATGTCTCAGACACGTCTGCAACCCTGTCTTTCCCCATTATGCTTCCACTGCAGCCAGGGATTCTGGGTAATGACATGCAAATGAGCACTCAAAGTGTGTCACTTTTTGCTCCTTTTTCATTTTAACATGGGCCTCAAAACTTCTGCCTGCCGTATTACAGAACTTTTTCAGAACAGCCTGTGTTAAAGAAAATGCATATGACAATTCTGCATCATTATGAAAGGCACCCTGTTTAATTCCATGGAGATCTCCTCCACCAAACACACAATGGATTGTCCGTTACATTTTTTACTTAGTTTTGGCTTCCTACCTAGAAGTTGAATATTTTGGTTTTCCTTTGGAACCGCAGAGATGACACAATGCTTTATGGGCATTGTGACCTACAGATGCAGCGGCCGTTATTCAAACATATCATGCGTTGTATACCTCGGAATACCCATATCATGGTGCGTCATTACTGCGTGTTAACTCGTTTTTATCAAGTGCAGAAAATGGCATTTTAGTGTTCTGGTTTTTAAACACCTGCAAATTTACACAGTACTGTACTGAACACATTACAATTCATTCATTTCTGCCACAGAAACGCGAAGAATTGCACCCGAAGAAATCGGGTCCATGAAATTCAAACAAAACAACCGCGTGATTGGCCGCGTGGAGTATAGCAGCGCATACGAAAATGGCTCCGTGATATGTTCTAATAACGGCTGCTGCATCTGTTTGCTGCATGGCATTGTTTGGCTTTCATTCTGGGACATTCTGTGGCACAAAGGATTGAGGAAAAGGACATGGGAACCTTGCTGACATCTGAGTAAGTGCCGTAGACTTACCTGTTTACATAAAAAATCTGAACCAAAAAATAGTCAGCAAAGACATATATAATTAAAAGAACTACTGATCTCATCTGATGAAAGGTCCATATGGGACCTGAAACGTTGTTTCTCCTCTGTTCTTGGCTGCTACAATAAATGAAGAATTGCATTGTGAACTTGTGAGAATAGCTCTACTTTGCACCTCTGCCCTAGAGGAGACCGGCATTTTGAGGAATGTGTTTGCCTATGTTGTGTTGGCTGCACAAGCAGATTCTACTCGCCGAAAACTGTTTCCCTGCACTTTTGAAATGTGCAATAAGAATGTAAACACACAGATTCCCAACAAGCTCTGAGAAACCCCAAACATTACCACATTATATATATATATATATATGTGTCCAAAGGAGTGCTAGTGGGCGTGGCTAAATGTATACAACATTTGGGTATCTGTGTGTTTATTAACTATGTGCAGCTGGTCTCAGTTGCTTTTGGGAGGGCAGTGGCCCCTCTCCCCAAGGTTTAAGCTCGCCCCTCCCCATATTCCAAGTTGGCAGGTCAGTTTCATTTTGCCAGGTTACGACAGATCCAATGCTGATCATTCTTCCTGTAATTATACAGGTAAATAAGCATTTTAACTCAGGTAGTGTTAGGACCTGCTAACGGTCATGCCTTGAAAGTGCTAGCAGGCTTAAAACGCTTTGTCCAAAGGATTAAACTAAATTACCCTTTTTTCAAGAGAATATATAGGTATTGCACGGTGTATTTTTGTCACATTGGAAGTAGCTTTGGGTATCTTTGTTTGTTTTTTGGTTGCATACAATAAGAATGTACCCCGCAGCTACCAGTTCCATGTTCTGTGCCTGAAAGGATGCGCGTCTCAAGGTCACGTAAAGCAGATGCTGGTGCGGAATAAAGGTCTGTAACTTCACAGAACAAGGTCACTTCTTCTCCTAATAAATGAAAGTCATTAATACTGTTTGTCTTCAAGATACATCATCCATTATACCTTACAAAGCTATACAATACTGTACATAACTTCTCTTAATTTAAACTGGATTAAAGAATGCATGATGTGTCAACAGCGTTATTAAAAAAAAGGTCACCAACCCTTCATTAGTATGGTTTACTAGACACAAGAACATCAACCTTATTACACCTTAATAAGTTCCTTTGAGAATACTAGTGATTTTCATGAAATTGGAGATACTGTATTCTATTAAAGTGTGTAGTGCATTCTGTTGGTAAGCAATTCTTAGACTTTTTCTTAAATCCTTCACTGATGGAAGTACTAGGTAAGGATGACACGACGTAAATGTATTGGGGGTCTGTCCAGTGATGGGCCTAAAATCATGCGTCATTTCAGATTACACTCAATGCGCGCCTGGACCCTAAAGCACTAAAGGGGATAAGGTACCAATTCCCCTTTACTCGTTTATTTTTTATTTACCAAATCCTGATAAAGGGGACTCCCAGGGTAGCCTCAGTGATGGTAGGTGTAGGTTTTGCTGCTCTTACATAAACGTTAAGCCTGCTATTACCCCTACCTGTCAATGATATGATTTATTTGTGTATGTACAGTTTATTGTACCAGTCCTATATATGATATTCCTAAAGTATGTAAAACAGTCATGTACAGCTCTGTTCCAGAGGGTAGACATGCAGGGGTTAACTATCTCTTGCAAAAGGAGCACATCACACATCACATCAGAGTTTGGTATTTTAGGCTTAGGGCATCATGCAGTAAGCGGCGAAAATGCACTTCTCGCCACTTTCCCACCAAAAAAGGCTATCCATATTCAGTAAGGGGCTAGAAAGTGGCGAGATTAAAAAAAACCGCCAGTTTGGCTGGCGGTTTTTTTTTCCCCGCCGGTGGCGAGGCGAGAAGGCACTTTCCGCCTAAAAATGAAACATTTTCCGCCGCGCTGTATTCTAGTAGTGGCGAGTAGCTAAGCGGAGCTATTCGCCACTCTAGAATGGCGTTTTGCTGGCGAATCAACCACGCAAAAAAAAGATGGCAAGTTGCTGCTGAGAGGCAGCGGATGAGTGGTGGATCGGAACTTAGAAACATTTCTGGCCTTTTTCCTGGTTGGGATTGATGCCGGGGGTCTCCGGAGCTGACACCATTAATACCAGCACCGGACCCCCCTGGCATGCATCCGAGGCAGGACAAATGCATTTAAACCCCACTTTATTACCTTAGCGGTTAACCGCTAAGGTAATGAAGGGGTTAAACAGCCGTGCCAGCTTTATTGTGGGTAGCGGGGGTGGGTGAAGGGGGTATTTGGCCCTTGTTGTTTGTTTAGGGCTTGCGGGGGGGTTGCGGGTGCACTTAACCCCTTCATGACCGTCGCGGTTAAGGCCTCCCGCTACCCACCCACAAGCCCTAAACAACCACCGTTGGGGCTAATACCCCCTTCAACCACCCCCGCTACCCACAATATAAAAAAAACACACAACAGCCCCACACTAACTAAATAAATATATATATATATATATATATATATATATATATATATATATATATATAAATATATATATATATATATGACCCCAACAACACCTACACTGGCGACACACTTTATTGAAGTGTGGCCAGTTCCGCAAGCCGGGAGATTTCCCGGCTTGCAAGTGGCATGCCCTCGGCGTGCCGCGCGTCACCGATGCGTGGTCACGCGTCATCGGGTGCCTGCACCCCCTGCACGCGCTTCCAGGGCTCCCCGAGGGAGCCCTGGTGTCCCGCGATGTGGGGGACGGCGGCAGGGGGTTCCGGGGAACCCGGCGGACCCGGCAGCGGGAGGGAGAGCGCCCCGATCGGAGTGCGCTCTTCCGCTGCTTCGGCGCGCGCCAGGTAACTGCTGCGGCCGAGAACGGGCAAATGCTCGAATAAACTCGGCCGCAGCAGTATACCCCCCTAACATACAATACAGTAAGGGGCACAATGACTATTATCCACAAATGGATAATAGTGCATGTGTCCATTTAAAATACATACAGAACAATAAAAACATTAAATACATGTAGCACTCACCCATGTGCGGCTGCCACGATGAAGGCCATCCTCATCTTCATCCTGCCCATGCCCCATCCGCTTCTGCAAAACAGACACAAGAATAAAAACATCCAATGTAATGTCCCCTAACCCCTTAATCATCATAGCGGTTATTAACCGCTACAGTCATTAAGGGGTTAATCCACCATCAGCCACATACCCTCCCCCACTACCTCCCCACCCCCTGAGGCCTAAACACCCTCACCCACTACCCACAAGGGAGTCCTACCACATACCCTTGGGGCCAATACCCCCGTCCCCCCAGCACATACAGTACAATAATGTGCCAAATAACTATTATCCACATAGGGATAATACATTATTTGGCCATTATTAAACACATTAAATACCATAGTAAAATAAAGAAAATTCTACTAACCTCATCAATAAGAAGGCCCCATCGCCAGCATCATCCTTGTGGTCCATTGCCAAAATAATAAATAGCCAATACATTTCAATGACATTCACATACCAATGAACCCCTTAATCACCTTATCGGGTACTAACCTCAAAGGTAATTAAGGGGTGAAGCCATCCTGCAAAGGCAACACCACTTATCCATAACATCCTCAATGAATTAAAAAGCAATTTCCTAAACAAATCTCATTTAATCATTCAATCTAAAGCCTCAAATGCCACTTAAAACATTGCACTTACATTGTATACATGTAGCATAAAATGTAAGCTACATGTACACGCTGCAAATCAATGTGAACAATACAATAATCCAACTAAAATAGCATTACATCACAAGAAGTATACTATGTAATCCAATAAAGTCACCATCAATGAATTAACATACATGAATTACATCCCTAAACAATTAAAATAGCATCCATACCAATTACACAATTAACTATAGCAACCGTTACAGAGAACAAGTTAGCATCATACAAAAAAGGACACCAAAAATTACATTATACTAAAGCAAGCCTCACCATTACCTACAGTACAGCATAGAAGCCCAAAAATTACATCTCTCCAATTATAAAATACATTTAACACACATCTATGCATAGCAGCATAGCCACAATCATTTACAATAGTGCAAAGAAAGCTTTTTACAACACTATCATTTCTTACCCTGTATGTATATATCTCTCTAGACATACATACATACATACTGTACATACAGTGGCAAGCAATGATGTGCATAAAAAAAAATAAACACATGAAAAAGCAAAAAAAAACACATTTACATTAAATACATTTCTTTTGTTAACTTACCATTACTTGACCCACTCACCGACTCCCGTTGACCAGCTTACTCACGAACCAATCCACGAACAGGAACCCATAAAATAATAAACCATAAAATAATAAACATTAAAATAATAAAACACGACCATCCAGGGGTCTTCTAGTTGTAATCCATCTTCATCTGTATTCTTCTACCTTCTTCCGGGGTCTTCATCCCGTCTGCTGCCACGCCGTGGTCTTCTTTCTTCTGTAGGAGGTCCTTTCTCCTCGGCGTCTTGCTTCAAAATGAGACGACATAGGCTTTTAAAGGCCTATGACGTCACATTTTCGTCATATGGTTCCCACGGCCCTGATTGGGCAGTGAAAACCATGTGTTTTGTCCGATGCAAAAAAAAATGATGACGTCACTTAAAGGCAATGAAGCACACCCAATCAGAATGGCTTTGCTTCAATTGCCTTTGAGATGACGTCATGAAAAGAAACATGGCCGCCCTCACATGGTACGGTAGCCAATCAAAGCTTGGGAAGTCTATCCCTACTGTGATTGGCTCTAGTAGACCATGTGACAGAGGCTTGGGGAAGAATGGATATGACGTCATTGAAAGCCTGTCACATGGTACTAGAACCAATCAGAGTTGGGATAAATTAATTTAAATTTATGCATAATTAAATTTATTTTATAATTAGAGAGATGCAATTTTTGGGCTTCTATGCTGTACTGTAGGTTATGGTGAGGGTTGCTTTAGTATATTGTAAATGTTGGTGTCCTTTTTTCTATGATGTGAACTTGTTCTCTGTAACGATAGCTATAGTTAATTGTGTAATTGGTATGGATGGTATTTTAATTGTTTAGGGATGTAATTCATGTATGTTAATTCATTGATGGTGACTTTATTGGATTACATAGTATACTTCTTGTGATGTAATGCTATTTTAGTTGGATTATTGTATTGTTCACATTGATTTGCAGCGTGTACATGTAGCTTACATTTTATGCTACATGTATACAATGTAAATGCAATGTTTTAAGTGGCATTTGAGCCTTCAGATTGAATGATTACATGAGATTTGTGTAGGAAATTGCTTTTTAATTCATTGAGGATGTTATGCATATGTGGTGTTGCCATTGCAGGATGGCTTCACCCCTTAATTACCTTTGAGGTTAGTACCCGAGAAGGTGATTAAGGGGTTCATTGGTATGTTAATGTCATTGAGATGTATTGGCTATTTATTATTTTGGCAACGGACCCCAAGGATGATGCTGGCAACGGAGCCTTCTTATTGATGAGGTTAGTAGAATTTTCTTTATTTTACTACGGTATTTAATGTGTTTAATAATGGCCAAATAATGTATTATCCCTATGTGGATAATAGTTATTTGGCACATTATTGTACTGTATGTGCTGGGGGGACGGGGGTTCTGGCCCCAAGGGTATGTGGTAGGACTCCCTTGTGGGTAGTGGGTGAGGGTGGTTCGGCCTCAGGGGGTGGGGGGGTAGTGGAGTAGGGTATCTGGGTGATGGTGGGTTAACCCCTTAATGACTGTAGCGGTTAATAACCGCTATGGTGATTAAGGGGTTCGGGGACATTACATTGGATGTTTTTATTCTTGTGTCTGTTTTGCAGAAGCGATGGCCTTCATCGTGACAGTGGGACATTGGTGAGTGCTATATGTATTTAATGTCTTTATTGCTCTGTATGTATTTTAAATGGACAACTGCACTATTATCCATTTGTGGATAATAGTAATGTTGCCCCTTACTGTATTGTATGTTGTGTATTGCAATGTTTATTGGGTGCAATTGTCCCCAATAAACATGCTATTATGCGTTAACCCCTTCATTGCCTTAGTGGCTATCCACTATGGTAATGAAGCAACATTAATGTTTTTTAATAATATTGTGCGGGAGCAGGGGGTCCCCTGAGCTGAACCGCATTGATTTGTGGCTCAGAGACCCCCTGCTTCCCGAGTTACAGACCCCAGTTTTGGGCATCGGTTACAGTGTGTTTATTGCGGGCACGTAGCGTATGGGACGCTATAAACATGGCGGCGACACTGCCCACCCGATCACACATACCGGGGCCTGCAACTTGGGAAACAGGGGGTCCCTGGTCCACAAAGCAATGCGGTTCAGCTCGGGGGACCCCCTGCTCACTGTACAGTATTATTAAATAAATATTCATGCTGCTTCGCTACCATAGCAGATAGACGCAAAGGTAAGGAACGAGTCTTTATTGATATGTGTGTTTTATTCATAGTGTAGATGTGCAGAGGGTCTCCGGAGCTGAACCACTTTGGTTTTAGGTCCGGGGACCCCCTGCTTCCCGAGATACAGGCCCCTTTAGGGGGTGCCAGTATCCCTCTGCTTTGTTTACATTCCGCGGTCACGTGATCGGGACCTGTAAATACATAGGGATACAGGCACCTCATAAAGGGGCTGTATCTCGGGAAGCATGGGGTCCCCGGACCTGAAACCAATGCGGTTCAGCTCCGCAGACCCCCTGCACATATACACTATGAATAAAAATGGTTTTAAAAATAATTTTTATTGTGCTGATGTTTGCGCCGAGAGAGCAGCGGATCTCTCTCTTCTGCAAACACAACTCGGCAGGGGACGGCTTCTCGGCAGTTTCTCGCCAGGCAGCCGTCTCGCCACCGGTTACACGCCATTTCATCAAATGGTGGTGGCTAATTCATACGCCAGGGATTCGCCCCTTACAGCATACAGCCAGTTTAACACGCCAAAAACATGGCTAATTGCTAAACTGGCTAATGCATTTTTTCGCTGCTTACTGCATGGTGCCCTTAGATACTGTGATGGGATGAGGCCCATTGTTGAGGAACAGGAGAAGTCGACCAGCTGCTGAGTTGACTTGTTCTGCAAGAAAGCTCTAAGCCCTAGGGCTATATCTGTATTGTCCGTAATGGGGATTTGTGCGAGCAATGTCCTGTATCTGCCTACATCCTGAGGACTATGTTAAGCATAGGAATGACCATTTTTGGGCATACCATTTTTGGCTTCCTGGCCCATCTTCAACCCTGGTAATCTCATCAACCAGTCTGGGGCTGAGATCAGGACTATTGAGCCTACCCAGACTAGCTGGCATCTCCCTGATTGGGACAGGGTTATAAATACTCCTTCTCCCCAGCTTCAAGAAAGTCATTTTGGACTTGATAGCCTTTGTGAAGGCTGTGTGCTGACAGAGGTGAAAGAGCTGACATGGAGTCAGCAGAAGGGAACTTAGGAGACCCAGTGCAGGGGTCTGGGCACACGGTGGAGCTGCGGTCTGTGTGTGCAGCATTGGCCGGAGCTGTTTGGAGTGAAGCAATGGTGGGGAATTGAAAACTGCTAGTTAATGGAGAGCAAGGCAGTACTGTCCATACTACAGGGGACAACGGTGCAAGTTGGGAACGCGTATCAGGGTAAGCTTCCGTGCGGAGGTACCCGAACCTAGGACTTTTGGTTGTTCCCCCAATTACCCCAGTTGAGTGAGTTTGTTTGTGTGTATTATTTACTGGAAGTTTGTGGAAACTTTTTCCTATAAATTCACTTTTGTTCAACTCTGCATTCTGTCTTGTGTGTTGATCCCTGGTCTAATTGTCCTGATCTCCTGTGACAGCCTCCTTTACCAAACAAAGGAGCTATCCTCCTCTGACCCCACACTTTTTTTTTTACTTGAATAAGATGCAGGGAGACCCCAGAGTTGAACCGCGTTGGTAACCGAGAAACCTAGTGGAGAAGGTAGCACCAGGCACTTAAATCTTTTTAAATCCATCATATCAATCCGACCAATAGGAAGCAGCAACCAATCATATTACCACTTCCAATTGTCCCTACTGATGCGAAAGATCTTAATCTCCATTTTTATTCCACTGAAGGGACAGTACTAGAGCTACCTTCAGCTGTAAAATATAGTTTTGCAGCTCTGGGAGCACCCTGATTCCCATCCACATTAAAAAAATTGCCGGACGGGAAATTCGAGCAGTGGGACCTGCACGTTCAAATATATATATTTGTGTTGCAACAAATTACTGATTCTCTAAAATATACCATTAAGACTAGCATTACATCTGCATCTGACCACATTGAAATGTACCCAATGGGTTTAGAGTGGTGCCAGCCCAGAATGTTACTGAAACATGTGTTCTATCCCATGATACATACAGTACCATTCTAAACATAAGCTTTAAAGTAGATAGAACCAAACATTGGAGCCATTTGGCCAATCCTGTCTGCCCATTTTCCTTACTGTCACAAAATCAGAATACTGGAATCTAGTGCCTTTCGTACAACACAATCTTCATTGTGTCTGTTCCACATATTTTGTTTTTAAGCTTTGTTGGCCTCTACCCATTGTGCTGGAAGGCTGTCCTCTGCATCTACTAATATTTTCATTAAGGAAAGAACTTCTTAACATTGCCCTGTCTATCTCTCTTTTGACCCTTTGTCTCAATGTTTCTTTATGTCTTTGAGAGTGTAGCTACTGTATTTTCTTTCCTGTTGGTCTCAAAATAACCCCGGAGAGATTGAACCCTTAATTATCTTCGGTTGGGTGTCCTAGTGCTCTTTTTGATGATTATTTTTCCATTTTTTTTTAGATTTCTCGTTTTTCTTCCATTCCTATAGATACTGAATAAAATGGAAATAGCCGTGTTAGTCCGTTGCGAGTACTTCAGTATTAGGTGATACCTTTTTTTATTTGGACTAACAATTTATGTCATACTGTATATTTAATCGCATTGTGTTAGCTGGAGACATTCATGTGGTTTGGCAGCCGGTTCAGATTGTCTACCTCCCCTGGGAATTACAGAACTGACGTACTAGTCCATGCAGCCATTATGCACAGAGCATTGGAGCAATCGCATTTTGTATTCATGGCTTCTACTTAGTTTAATTGAGGTCAAAATACAGATCTCTCATTTCATGAGACCTGAAACACCAGAGGTCAACACTCATCTCAATGGCAGTTAACAAAACAGTTTTATTTGAAGAAAATAAATAATAAAACTTGCATAAAACTATTCATTCACCAATAAGCATCACTCCAAAAAGAAAGATATCGATCTCAGATAACATATACATGTCACTCAATACATCATGCTCATGCTGAATACATTCATGTTCGTTTAAAACAAATCAATATTACCTATATTGCTCAGGTTTTTAGGGATGGCTCCAATTAGATCGTATTGATAGACAGGTTGGAGTATCTGCCAAATTGGAGCAGAATGGGGAACATTATGAATCATCTATAATGCCAATTTGGGTAAACAAGAAGTAATTGCCCTTAGGAACAAAGAGATAATAGAGAGATTATGTTGCCAATAATGAAAAGTTAGGTTACAGACACAATACACTTGCAGCATTTTTTTCATCGTGTTTAATTTGTGTTGTTGAATAGAAATGTAAGACTAAGACCAAATCACAGTAATCAAGAAGAGCATTAACTCTTTATTCCCTATTCAGCATGCTATGAAGCTGTCTTCTCCTTTCTTGAGACGATTCAAGCCCAGCATTTGAAGGGTAAAAGGTCTTCACAGCATATTTATTAGCACATTCGATACAGTAAAAGAGGGGCCTTTGATGTTAAGGCTGGTACATTATAAAAAGTAGTGGTTCAACTTTATATCTGGTAATACTAAGTCACATTAATCCCCATTGTCTGTGCCTGTGTCATCATTTAATGACATTAATAGTGTTACAAATATTGACTGGTGTGATCTGGCTGATAAGTATAGGAGCCAAGATATTTGCACCGTAATGTGCATCGTTGTGAGACATTTACTATATTTTATGTTGATCTCTTAGGGGCAGAGGTTAATGGGACCTCACGCCCAGCAGATCAATGCAAAGAAAGTGGAAAACATAGCATGAGTGAACTATGGTACAATGTAATGACATTATAACATTCTACCAAGAATCATGTTACTGGAGGTATGGTGTGGAGAATGGATCATCAGGAAGCGCATACCATGTGGGAAAATAAGAAAGAAAAGTGCTTTTTGTGCAATATTGTGCAAACAGTGTTATGGAAAGTTGCTATCACAGAATGTATGCACAGGGTACTCACAAACGTGAGGTGGAGTATGGACACATAATGGTATCTTTATAGACTGACTTCAGTCTCTGGTGCAGGGTGGTGCCACAGCAAACAGATTCCCAGGTAACCTTAGAGTATCTTTATGGACTGATTTCAATCTCTGGTGCAGGGTGGTGCCACAGCCAACATATTCCCAGATAACCTTAGAGTAGGAAGACACTGGACATAGCGTAGACTGTAGGGCATTTAATAAAAAGGTAGACAAAATCCAATCTACTCACATATTAGTAGGTTAAAAATAGCATTTTTGATCGCAATGATCTCAGCAGTTCGCGCTCTTTTGTTTCCACCGGATGGGTCCTCGCTTTCAGGTCTCCCTCCTTCCTTTCTGTGCGGGTCACGGATGCGTTCCGGCAACCGGAAGTGATGTCATCCGTATCCGAAGGTTCCGGTGGGTAGAGGCAACGTCACTCTACGCGTTTCACCGTTCTTGGCGTCATCAGGAGTGGAGGTATGGTGTGTCAGGGGAGAGCAGGAAAATTCAACAGTATCAAGGCACCAGACAGCACAAAAGAGTCAACTAAATGATATTTACTCCGGCCAGAGGCAGCAGACACAGCACAAAACCAAAAAGAGGTTACGCTCACCAAAACAGGGGGTTAATGGAGGAATCCTAGCTAACTAGGTGCTGGGCTCCACTTCGGTAGGTTTATCCAGGAGTAGTTCCCCATACGTAGGGTCTCAGGTCTTTCAGACCTTGGGGATACAATTTGGAGATGTGCAAGTTTGAATCTCCCCCTCGGATTGACGCTGAGCCTCATTCTGAGGTGTCTGGCACAGCCTCGGAGTGCACCTCTTAGTTACCTTGCACGCTAACTCAGGTGACAGCAATAGAGAAAACTGTCCTGTGCTCAGGCCATCAGCCAGCACCATAGGTGTCAGTAAAGTCACATTGGAAAGGAGCAGGGAGATATAATGGGCCAAAAGTGAGGTCAGAGCTTGGGAAGGAAACCTTACCTATGAAAGCTCACTTGCAGACCTCGGTCCTACTCTCCTCAGCGCTCCGGTTCCAGGCGTGCAGCCTTCTGTGTGTGCAGTATGGAAGAAAGGGAAGAGTGCTTTGGAGTTTGTCACTGGTTGTGGCGCCGGATTTCCCTTTCTTCCATAACTCAGGTGACAGTCTGGGGAGCTCGGATTGGCTCCCCTTTACATAGTTTCCCTGTCTCCATGGGAAAGCAGGAAGACAGGGTGGCGACCAATCACAGCGCAGATGCTGCGTGTGGACCAATTACAGCATAAAGGCTTACCTTTGGTGGCCAATCCCGGCTGGGGGTTTGACTGGGAAGCCAGGACGGCCAATAGGCTTACAGCAGAGCGGGAATTACAAATCAGCCAACAGCTCATACCCAGCAACGGTTCCCCTGGCCTGCCAGATATCTCCCACGGAGATAGGCGCCTAAGTGTCTGAGGCAGACAAAGGCTCCGCTCTTCGAAACAACATCTCCCAGACCCGAGGTACATTTGTCCCCGCACTGCACCTCCCCCTTCTGGACTAGCGAGAACCCGGATCCCTTGGCGTGCATTCTGAGTAAGTGTATTACCAGCCTAGCACACCAAGGTAACAGCCAAATACATTTTACTGTGAACACCGAATATTACATTGCATAAAGAGTTCCAAAATACAGCCAAACATTGTAAAGACCAGATGGGAGACCCTGCAGATCCATCAGATGGATAGGGGTAATGGCTGGGCTTAACCTTTAATATCATGCTACATTACTCCTACGTCACATGGTGTACCACACATTTTTTTGAGTTGCATAATCCGAGTACCACAACGTTTGGATTTACACACTACGGTTCCCCTTTATTTGTAAAATAAACATGCATTTAGTTAAGTAAACTAAAAAGATTCTGGACTTTTTTGGTTTTACTGCATAATAATTGTATACATCATTCTAAAGCATATTGTAGAACCAGTGCAATACCACTACTTTTAATAAACCACTCTGATGTCTCATTAACACAATTCACCTTTGTACATTGATGCCGAAGACGTAACAAAGAGATACAATCGCAGCGACAACTTAAGGGCAAAACATGCACTAGAGATGAATGATATTTCTGCTATTTTTGCATATGTAAACACAGTTATATCCGAATCCAAGACTCTAAAAAGGGATTCTACTGTATGAAAAAGTAACATCAAAATTCTTTATTTCTTTCATGTGAAATAATAATAAATATCAGGAAGAATTGTCCATTCGTGCTCATTAGCTGCAGCTTGGAAAATTGAACGTCATTAATCTTAACAGTAATCCTATTTCCCAGCTTCCTTGTAAGAAATGCCCATTTTTTTCCCACCTAGAACAGCGTGTCTGACCTCTGGCCCTTTCCCATGACAAGAAACTTACTGTGTTCCATCTATCTTTATTTGTAGATATTGACAGCAATTACAAACATCCACAAACACGATCAGATGAAAGCTGTTTGTCTTTCGACAAATCTGATCTAGGCACAAACTCAAAATGATTGAATCTTTAACCTCTTTAATGCCAGAGGGGTATGCAAGATTGTCCCTCTGGTATTGAATGGATTACATCTTCTTCTCTAAACGGGATATCCATCTTGTAATTTTTCATTGCATATTATTATATCAACCAGGTTATCTTTTTCAAAAGTATTCAGAGAAATAATGAAATCTCAGAACCTTAACACAGAACCAGAATGGGGGTTATGTACAAATTGGGAAATCCATTTTTTCCCCCCATGGAGTCAGTGTCGGACTTACTGCACCGACACACTTTATTCGAGCAAATACCCAGTATGTACCTGGCAGATACCTGGAATGCGCCGCTCCTCACCTCTGACAAGCCCCGTTGCGTTTGCCTTCCCAGCCTGGGTTCATGCCTGGCTGATGGGTGGCTGATCTGTTAAATGATAATGATTAGGATTTAATAGGCTGCAATGCTTCGCGTGTCTACCAGATGGCATAAATTCATGAATTGTAATGCAGTATATATATATATACTGTGCAGTATTGCAGCCAGCGGGAATAAAATGCTTCAATCCCTGCCTGGAAAACACCTCAATGCACTCGGGCAGAAAACAGTCACAAACCTCAATACACCCGGGTATACCCGAATTCGTGGGACTAGCCGAGCTCGAATAAAGTGTGTCGCCAGTGTACGCATAAGCTAAGTAATCTATGGTTTAGGGCCTCACTATAAGAGGGGCCTCATAAATGGAAAAAATATAAATGCATTACAGGTGTTAAAATGGGATGATAAATAAAGCGGATATGGGAAAAAGATTCTCTATAAATATGGAAATTTGCATTCAAATATGACCCTAAGGGGCTTATTCACTAAACCTCGATAACATCAGTACATTGCCGAGTGACTTTGCATTGATTTACCGCACACTAAAACATGTGGGTCAAAATGGTATTCACTAAGAAAAAACACCATTTGTTTAAAGTGCGGTGAAAAAATGCAAGAACTCACGATTTTTTTTTTTTTGTCTAAGTCCTATCCCACTGAATCTGTTTGTTTAAACTGGAGCCTGGAAGGGCTGCACGGTGACGCTGCGTCCCCACGCACGGCTTTTACAGGCGACCGCGCAGTTTAAATATTAATTGTAATGCTAGTGTACGGGAGCAGGGGGTCTCCTGACCTGAAACACATTGATTTCAGCCTCGGGGACCCTCTGCTTGCCGAGATACAGGCCCCTGTATGGGGTGCCGGTATCCCCGCCATTTTTAAATCCTCCTCGTCACGGCCCATGTGACCGGGGGATTTAAATACTGCAGGAGATACCAGCACCCCATACCGGGGCCTGTAACTCAGGAAGCAGGGGGTCCCAGAGGCTGAAATCAATGCGGTTCAGCTCAGATGACTCCTGACACTATTAGTAAAAATCCCATTAAAGCAGCTTCATTACCTTAGCGGCTAGCCGCTAAGGCAATTAAGGGGTTAAAGCAGAGTAGCTGGTTTCAACCGATTTCTTGTGCAATGTGCGCCCCTCCTGTGCTGCCCGTGTGCGTCCGCGCAGTCTATGGGCACGATCAGTGCCTTTAGGCAATGTGATCGCGCCCCGCGCAGATGCCTCCGCACGGTCTGCGGCAGTATGGACCTTCCCTTAGAGCAGGAAATGGTGCTTGACAAACAGACTTGTGTGCATTGATACACAGCCCGCATTGTTGGATATGGGTCATAATGGTGATATTTGCTATTTGACATAGAGCAGTTTTTTCTTTTACATCAATTTTCACCTGCGACACACATGTCGAGGTGGTAATTTGAGCTTGTTCTCTTAGATCTGATCATGAGTTCAGAGGTTTAACACCATCTAAGATGTGGCAGAATTAACTGATGCAATCCGGCATTTTTTCTAGATGCGAAACTTCGATACATCTCAATAGACTATTGCTCCAAGCAACTCCTCCCCTATGTACTCTAAAAAACAATGACTAAGGGCTCTATGCAGTAAGCGCCGAAAAAGTGCAATCGCCAAGTGTACCTTATCGGCATGATTCTGCCGATTTTCCCTCTCCGTATGCAATAATTGCCGAATCCATTCCGAATCAAGCCGAAAGCATTTGCTCCCACTCTGCCGATGATTTGCCGATCACACACAGGTGTATCGGCGTGCATGGCAGGGTGGTGTTAGATTCGCCAATGAAACTTCTTGCTGAATCTGCCGAAGCAAGCATGTTTTGGATTGAGCAGCCCATTTAAAGGCAGCGTGTATTTTTATTCATTCTCTGTGTTGTTGGGAGTGAGAGAGAGAGAGACACACAGAGCTTGCGATTTACATATTTCATATTGACTGAGAGAGTTGTTGTGTATTGTGAGAGTTCCTGTGTTGTTTTGTTAACATCTTTGTCTTGTTTTCACTTTGTAAGTGTTCAGTGCGATTGTCTTTAAATTTATTTTCTGTTCTTTGTGAGTGCTATAGGTATGGCCGAAAGGCGTGGGAAGAGTGATGCTGGTGTGAGTGGTACTGGTAGTCGTGTGAGTACGCGTCTGAGTGAACGTAGGATTCAGGGGAGTGCTGTTGCTGCGAGTGCGATTGGTGTTGCTGGGAGTGCGAGTGCTGCTGGTGGCTCTGTTGCTGGTGCGGCTGTGGTGTCTGTTGCTGGTGCTGATGGGGTGTCTGCTGCTGGTGTGTCTTGTTGTGGGGTGGTTGGTGGTGGCCCGCTTTTGGAGTCTCTTCCATTGGAAGAAGGAGAGTCCAGTCAGCAGCAGCCAAGCTCTGGGGCTGCACGTGTTCGGAGGAAACGTCTGGAGCGGCCACGTAATCCTCGGTTCAATGAAGAGGAAAACAGAGTTCTTGTCACAGGGATTTTGGAGCACTATGACTCTCTGTATGGCCATTTACTAGGTATGTCTATCTTTGCATTGATTGTTCAAAGACATGTTATCCTAGGTCATGTGAGATGTCTTAATATCAAAATATTATTCTATAATATCTATCAATTAAAGTTAATTGTTACACATATATTCCTTCATGCTTTATAACGACCATAACAATCAGTCTAAAAGTTTGACAAAGTTCATAAAATATTCATGCAAGCTTAATTACATTTGTATGTTTCCACGTAAATGCTCATGTGCTACACATATTCAACCTAAACCAGCATGTTTGGTATCTCTTGGAACAGGTAGCAGTTTAGGAAATGATCGTTTTTCTAATAATAATTAACGTCATATATTTTGTATGTATTTCAAGGGCGGACAAGTTCAGCATTCAAAAAAGAAATGTGGGAGCAAATAACATTGGCTGTGTCTGCGTGTGGGAATCATGTCAGGGACCGGGTGAATTGTCAGAAGAGATTCGATGATATCAGGGCAAACTTAAAGAAAAAAATACAAGCACAACGGATGCATGCTTCTGGCACTGCAGGTGGGCCACCAGCACAAGCTTTTATCTTAACTCCATTGGAGGAGCAGATGCGGGAAAAATTTCTTCCTGTCGTCGTGGAGGGTTTGCCAGGGGACAGAGATATCGGAATTTATTTAGCTCCATTTCCGCCAGGTGACAAATGTTACTGTACTAGGCGTGTCGTAGGTTACAGTTCTTATCTATATTTCCACTGCTACTTATACTTTCTTCCCAATATAAGCATACCTACATACAGTAGAGGCAACTCTTATTCGAACAAAAACCAGTGGCAATTCCCCAAAAAACCCAGGAAACACCCAGGTACATTCTGAATACATGAATACAAAAAGGATGGGGGAGCACAGTTGTGGGAAACAGGCAGTGTAATGTATCTAGTAATTCACCCTGAATAGGATATAGCGGTTAGACCCTCAGCAAGCGTAATGGCTCAGGCGGCTGATAACCAATCTTAAAGGGTAAACATACATAAATTGTGTATGTATGGGAAAAGGGTAATAATAATATAATATAACTTACATGGCCTTGTGTAAGCTCAGTCGCTTCAAGGTTTCTTTGGGAGTCCAGTTGATCTTACAGTGATGCTTTTTTCTCTCTGCGATGTGCGTTCTTCTTCTTGTCGTGTATACTGCTTACTTCGTTGGTTCAATGTTCCGCTCCAGGGGGATTTCCTCTCTTTGTATTCAAAGCATCAGAGCAGGTATATGCAAACACGTGGCATTTCAGGACAGACACGTCCTCTTCTCAGAACTTGTCCGCCCTTGAAATACATACAAAATATATGACGTTAATTATTATTAGAAAAACGATCAGTTTCCTAAACTGCTACCTGTTCCAAGAGATACCAAACATGCTGGTTTAGGTTGAATATGTGTAGCACATGAGCATTTACGTGGAAACATACAAATGTAAGGAAGCTTGCATGAATATTGTATGAACTTTGTCAAACTTTTAGACTGATTGTTATGGTCGTTATAAAGCATGAAGGAATATATGTGTAACAATTAACTTTAATTGATAGATATTATAGAATAATAATACACGACAAGAAGAAGAACGCACATCGCAGAGAGAAAAAAGCATCACTGCAAGATCAACTGGACTCCCAAAGAAACCTTGAAGCGACTGAGCTTACACAAGGCCGTGTAAGTTATATTATATTATTATTACCCTTTTCCCATACATACACAATTTATGTATGTTTACCCTTTAAGATTGGTTATCAGCCACCTGAGCCATTACGCTTGCTGAGGGTCTAACCGCTATATCCTATTAAGGGTGAATTACTAGATACATTACACTGCCTGTTTCCCACAACTGTGCTCCCCCATCCTTTTTGTATTCATTGCCTATAAGGGTCCTGGATAGATCCTGCTGGGGTTCCGAGTCACAGGAGGACATCATTTGAAAACCACTCTCAGGCAGTATCATACCCCCCTGTTTTTTCTACATCTCCATACATACGACAAGCTCCAAAGAGATAGCGCCCGGGTTTCTCCCCAAACAACATTCTGAATACATACCTTAAACTTTCCTTAAACTAGCCCCAGCATTTCTGCATTGATTAATGGCCTATCAGATTAACAGCGGGGGTCCCTGGTAGTCCCATTCAAACTGAATTGGAATGCCAGGGATCCCTGCTGTGTTAATCCAATGGGACGTTAGTCAATGCAGAAATGCCTTAAACGTGCCTCAAACTAGCCCAGAACATACCCAGCACATACCCAGCACATACCCAGAATGTAACCCGGCTAGTTTACGGCAAATGTTAGAATAAACGTTGCCTCTACTGTATATATCTGTATATATGTCTCTCTCTCTCTCTCTATCTATCTATCTATCTATCTATCTATCTATCTATCTATCTATCTATATTTATATCTAGTTGTCCTAAAAAAAGAAAAAAATAATATATGTATATATGAATTTTCTTTCCCCTGGTTCTGTTATGGTATATTTGTATTTTTTTGTTTTGGTTCCTACCAGACTTTATGTGCCTCTTTGGTGTTTAACTTTCCATTGCTGTGTCACACAGCAATTTATTATATGATTTGTGTGGGTCTGTTTTGTGTGTTTTTTATACTCTTTGCTAATAAAGTCCATTTTTTCAATTATTTCATTATATATTGTTTGAGTGCACCTTTTTGACCCTTCTTTTTCTTTTTCTTTGTGTAATATATATATATATATATATATATATATATATATATATATATGTGTGTGTGTGTGTGTGTGTGTGTGTTTGGAAACATGATTGGCTCAGCTATTGTGGATGACATCATTATAAGTAAACATACACAACCTGACCTGCATGAAGGGATTATGTGTACTGATTTTCCAAATAACACACACTGCAACCTTCTACCTTACAAAGCATTCAACATGTTTGCCCTATAGTTGAAAGCTGAATGTATGTGTGAATCTTTGTACAAACAATGGGTTAACATGCGTAACCACAAAGCACATCCGCACTCATTGTTTGTCAGAGTAATGTATAACTTCGTTATGCTGTGTCTGTGCACACAAATGCCTAATTCACTTTTTCATGTATGTGTCGATACATATATACATATATACATATATACATATAATATATATATATTAGTGATAATCTATGTTTCACCTAGAAACAGGCCATTAATGCCGAATCAAGTCTTGCATGGAAGATTGTGCATTCAAAGGTGAACATTAATAATTTGCACAAACACTTTTCGCTATGTTTTATTAAAGCTCTTGTTTCACTTCATGTAGTATAATGTGAGCATAAATAGGAACATGTACCATATGGTATTTAATTGTGTTCATATGTAGCTCACTTTAGATTTTTATTTCGCTCATGTACCGGTGTGTGAAACCAGCTGCAATTAATATGTAATCACATAATAGAGGTGAACAGAGGGGGTGGGGTCGGGCACAGAGCCAGATCACAGGGTCATGGTAGGGTCAAGTCTTGTGGGACGGCTTACAGGTGGTAGAACCAAATAAAAGGTCAGGGTGGTGTCACGTCTTGGGGGAGGCACTACAGTTGTTACACGCTGACAAGGTGAACAGAAGTTAATCACATTCATTAGAAATGGTAATTATCTGAATACTTTCAACCACCAGGCCACTATATATGAAAACGTACGTTAGTCATTCGTTCACTCATATCTTCTTTTTACCTTATAGATACGCCACCTTATCACAACAGTACCATCTGTGAGCGACACACTGCATGTGTTGATGAGTGTCAGCCACATTGAGCGCTACACCTGCTTCTCTTAAATGTTCAGACAGATCACTAAAAACATTCATTCACATTTCCACAATTAGGTACTGAATTATAAGCAGAGTCAACTTTGCTGTCATGGTAGTGATGTACATTATTATTGTTAGATTACTACACAACATATGCAGTGTATGTACAACAGAACACTTAATTTTACAAAGCATTCCTGCATGAACATTGTATGTTGTATAGTGTTTAAAATAAATGTGCCAATTAGGTTCACATGTACATTTATGTTAAGATGGATAATGTACAGCTTGCCTGAAACATATCATTGACATTTCGTTATGTGATGCTAATATTTAGCCATAAATACTCCCACTACACAAACTTCATGCTAATTATGTACACATGTCAATAAAATTCTGATGTTATTCTTCTATATAGTTGCTCCTGCTGCTCTTGGGACACCTGACACTGAACATGTCTCATCACCTGTCTCATCAAGGTAATCATCAAGCATGGTAGGGCAGTGTTTGAGGTGCAGCACATCTAATGTGTACATTTGTCGAATTTCATGTGCCATGCAAAATAAATGCCTTTCACGTGTAATTAAATTCACATCAGTTAATGTCACAGAAGATGTAGTGTTTCCTGATAACATGTATTGTGTGTGTTGTAACCTGTCAGCTAGGAGTTGTGAGGTTACAACAACCTTTCATTCATTCTTCTTTCAGACTGAGTCGAAACATCATTGTTACTTCAAGCATCATCTTTTAATTGGACACAAATGAAAAATTATGGAAACATGTTATGTGTTCAACTATGAGAACAACTATCATTATATTGAAAAACAAGTTAAAGTTCCATGGCAGTTCATAATGTCTTTCTTTATTTGTAGAACCAGATGTTGCCACTCAAGGACAAATTCACTCAAGTGACCATGAAGCTGTTGACACTCCTGGATTAACACAGCATTCAAGTCCTCCTGCTCGTGACACCTACTCAGCTATTGCAGCTTCTGAAGAACGAATCTTGGGTGAAGAAAATCGTCGCAATTCAGAAATAATGTCAGTGCTTGAAAGGATGATATCACTGCATGAAAGGATGCATGAAAGGTCAATATCACAAATGTCACAAATTCAAAAAGTCATCATCCAAGTTCCTAAAGAAATCCAAAATGTAAACAGGACATTACAAGCACTAGTTCTGAATGTCAGCCAAGCAAATCAGTTGCGAATGACAGCAAGAGAACAACAATTCCACTTTACCCCATCTGAGGATGGATCTTTACATGCTGCAACTTTTTCTCCTGAGTCATCAGTTCTTTATTCCCCAGTTCTGGATGATACCGGTACAGTAGGTGCAAGTTCTGTGCAAGTCCCTCTCAACATCCAACCACTTACATCTGTTCAAAATCTGGAACCGTATAGTGGTAAAGTGAACACAGGCGCAAACAAATAAAAAGTGGACACTGATAATAAGTGACTAATCTAAAACTTAAATAAGTGAAAAATGTGATGAAATTTAAGTAAATACAGTTTCACTGGAACCGACTCCTACAAATGAGACACGAAAAAGAAAGTTAGGGCAACAATTACTACTAACCAGCTTTTGGAAAAAAATTAAAACACCAAAACAAGAAACTGCTCCACCATCACTCTTGCAATGTTTATCAACTGCTTCGCAACTGCCACAGCCCACACCCAGTGCCCCTGAAGTGCACAGCCCACACCCAGTTCCCCTAAAGTGCAACAGCCCACACTTAGTGGCACTGAAGTGCAACAGCCCACACCCAGTGCCCCTGAAGTGCAGCAGCCCACACCCAGTGCCCCTGAAGTGCAACAGCCCACAGCCAGTGCCACTGAAGTTCCACAGCCCACACCCAGTGCCCCTGAAGTGCAACAGCCCATACCCAGTGCCCCTGAAGTGCAACAGCCCACACCCAGTGCCACAGAACTACCACAGGCCAGTACAAGTCGTACAGTTAAGGCCAGAGTACTTGGCAAAGGGAAAAGGCAAACACAACAGCCATCAGGCAGGCCTGTGACTTGCTCTCAAAAGGATAAACAAAAATAAATAATCACATTCACTAAATTTGTTGGTGTCCTGGTGGTGTTTACTGCAGACTATTTCATGCATAGTGTATGTATGATCATGTACAGATGCTTGATAACATTCAAGTATGTCCTTGTACACATGAATGTTTAGAAATGCTCACTGACTGAATGAAGGCATATTTGATAACATATGAATATGTATTAATCATCAGTTGATTAATGGTAGAACATTATTACACACTTGCCATGTTAATGGAAGCTGACATTCACTTAGCTCTTGTTCAAGATGAGATGTATCTGGGTTATTTTTGTAATGTAGATAGTCATTTCATGCTAATATTATTGACATACAACTTTAAGTAACTACCCATATAACAGCATACATGTTTATGTTATGTTTTCTGGTGTCTTAACTCTGTAAGACATTACTTACCTTAATCTTCTTTCATAGTTAATAATGTTAGCATGTGATCATGTATGATTTTTGGTTACAATAACAGATCTGTAAGTGTGTATGAATATATCTGTAGTCTCTCTGTATCTCTATGGATATATGTATACACACACAGTGTGTGTGTGTGTGTGTGTGTGTGTGTGTGTGTATTAAATGGTATATATATATATTTATATTTATATATATATATATATATTTATATGGTAAATGGTATATATATATATTTATATTTATATATATATATATATATTTATATATATATATATATCTGACACTTGTCAGCAAACAGGCCTTGTGTTCATGAGATATGAATGTTAGCACACTTGGTAAAATTATGGTATCAGTATGATTGAGCCCCTAATTCACTGAGCTGTATTTAACTTTGAATATGATAACAACAAGGCATACTTACACACATCAATGGCTTCAGTTTAGCACTCTATATATAATATATATATATATATATATATAATCAGAATGAACAGTACACGCCTTCATGGCTGAAAAGAGGCCTTGTTTGCTGTTAAATACAACTTCTACACAGCTGACTCAAATAGGCCCTCAAACATACTCACCCAGTAATGTTATAAACTGTAATGAACTGTTAAGATAATTACAACAAGGCCTCTTTGCACACAAGGCCTTCAATGTAGCTATATATATAATAATATATATATATATATATAATATATATATATTGTGACAAACGCCCCTCTTTTGTAGTGCTGAGGTCTGTCTGGGTTCTTTCCGACACAGTCTTCTAGGGTTAATTATACAACAAACAGGATCATGCAAAGTATTATATTGCTTAAGTCAGGCTTCTGCCTGCTTTATTTTCATCCAAGTAAGGTACTGCAGCTTTAACATGTGTAGGTTAGAGGCACTTAGACATTTTCATTCAGCAGTTCACTTATATCAGTGTCATAGCATTTCACACAGTGTCACTTTAAAGAAATAAAAACCAAATCATATAAAGAAATCCTATCCCTTTCAGGGAACTAACTACACATCAGAATCAGCCTCTAACTGCGAACTAAATGGGCCAACTAACCTGGTTCCCCAGCTTAAAACAATGCATTCTCATTTAGGGTCACTAGATACAGCACAGTCTTTTAGCAACAGCAATAAACATTTGTTTTGTTTGTCTTATCTGTTCGTGGTGGGAACACGGTCCCAAGTGTCCAGGCAAATCCTCTGGTACTGTGATAATTGCAGGGGCCGTCCACCCCAAACTGGATTCCGGGGTGCAGCGATTCCCCCAGCCTCCAGGCTCTAAGGAGAGAGAGTGAAATGCAAAACCTCTCTGCTCTAAATACCTGTGCATGTGATTAGAAGAGCAGGTGAGGGAGAACTAGAGCCATTGTAATCTGTGGTCTGGATTTTCCATCCAGCAGCCTGAGTTAATGGGAAGCTGTGGAACGGATCATTTTTAATTGTTCCTGCACTTTCTGACCTAAAATGGGGCATAAAGCTGCCTAATATCTTTGGACTATGTCACAATATATATATATATATATATATATATATATATATATATATATATATATATATATAGATAGATAGATAGATAGATAGATAGATAGATAGATAGATAGATAGATCTATACACAATATATAGTTAATTATATATAGATAAATATATATGTTGATATATTTATATATATCTAATTATATATATATTTATATATATATATATATATATATATATACAGTGCTCGACAAACCCGGTCGCCCACTCGCCAGGTGCGAACGGAAATTGGCCCGTGGCCAGCTACTTTTCCCCCCTGCTCTGCGCAAATTTTAAAAAAATTAAAAAAAAAAAATAACAAAAAAAATATCCTCCTGGCTGATTGGCCAATTGGTCGTGACGCGGAATGGAGCCCTTCTCTGCAGGGGTAATGGCTTCTCCTCGCGCGCGCGGTCCGTCTCCGTCTCCTGCCCGCGCTTCCCTCCTCATCCCCTCCAGTCTCCGCTCCTGTCGGGCAAGAGATGACAGCAGGGGATTTCTCCCCCCATCTCCCCCCCCCCCCTGCCCCGCTTGCCCTCCGGTTCTGCTCCTGTCCCTGTGGCTGCTTGCGCGGGGCAGGAGATGACAGTGGGCGATGTTCCCCCGTCCCGGTTGCCCTACGGTCCCCGCTTTCCCCCAGTGGCTGCTCCCGATGCCAGCAGGGGTGTTCCCCTCGGTCCCCGTGGCTGTCTCCGCTTCCCCACCCCCCCACAAATTTAAAAAAATAAATAAATAACAAAACAAAATATCTTCCTGGCTGATTGGCCGTGACGCGGTCGTGACGCGGAATGGAGCCCTTCTCTGCAGGGGTAAGTAATGGCTGCTCCTCGCGTGCGCGGTCCCTGTCTCCTGCTCGCGCTTCCCTTCTCATCCCCTCAGTCTCCGCTCCTGTCCCCGTGGCTGCTCGCGCGGGGCAGGAGATGACGGCAGGGGATTTCCCCCCCACCCACTCCCCGGTCCCGCTTGCCCTCCGGTTCCGCTCCTGTCCCCGTGGCTGCTCGCGTGGGGCAGGAGATGACAGCGGGGAATGTTCCCCCCCCCCCAAACCTGCTTCCCCTTTGGTCTCCGCTCCTGTCCCCGTGGCTGCTCGCGCGAGGCAGGGGATTTCCCCCCCCTGTCCCGCTTGCCCTCCGGTTCCACAGAGTGTGTATGTATGAGAGAGAGTGGTGTGAGTGGTGTGTGTGTGTGTGTGTGTGTGTGTGTGTGTGTGTGTGTGTGTGAACGAACGTGTAGGACACCAAAGGTACCCCCCACCCCACCCAGTCAGTCATCCCCCCACCCCACCCAGTCAGTCATCCCCCCACCCCACCCAGTCATCCCCCCACCCCACCCAGTCAGTCATCCCCCCACCCAGTCAGTCATCCTCCCACCCCACCCAGTCAGTCATCCCCCCATCCCACCCAGTCAGTCATCCCCCCATCCCACCCAGTCATCCCCCCACCCCACCCAGTCATCCCCCCACCCCACCCAGTCAGTCATACTCCCCACCACCCAGTCAGTCATACTCCCCCCCACCCAGTCAGTCATACCCCCCCAGTCAGTCATACCCCCCCACCCAGTAAGTCATACCCCCCCCACCCAGTCAGTCATACCCCCTCAGTCAGTCATACCCCCCACCCAGTCTGTCATACCCCCCCACCCAGTCAGTCATACCCCCCCACCCAGTCAGTCATAACCCCCCCCACCCAGTCAGTCATACCCCCCACCCAGTCAGTCATACCCCGCCCACCCAGTCAATCATACCCCCCCCCACCAAGTCAAACATACCCCCCCACCCAGTCAGTCATACCCCCCCAGTCAGTCATACCCCCCCACCCAGTAAGTCATACCCCCCCCCACCCAGTCAGTCATACCCCCTCAGTCAGTCATACCCCCCACCCAGTCAGTCATACCCCCCACCCAGTCAGTCATACCCCCCCACCCAGTCAGTCATACCCCCCCACCCAGTCAGTCATAACCCCCCCCCACCCAGTCAGTCATACCCCCCACCCAGTCATACCCCCCCACCCAGTCAATCATACCCCCCCCCACCAAGTCAAACATACCCCCCCACCCAGTCAGTCATAACCCCCCCCCACCCAGTCAGTCATAACCCCCCCCACCCAGTCAGTCATACCCCCCACCCAGTCATACCCCCCCACCCAGTCAATCATACCCCCCCACCAAGTCAAACATACCCCCCCACCCAGTCAGTCATAACCCCCCCCCACCCAGTCAGTCATAACCCCCCCCACCCAGTCATACCCCCCCACCCAGTCAGTCAGTCATACCCCCCCACCCAGTCAGTCACCCCCCACCCAGTCAGTCATCCCACCCCCCTGCCCAGTCACCCCACCCAGTCAGACAGTCAGTAATCCCCACCCAGTCAGTCAGTAATCCCCACCCAATCACCCACCCAGTCACCCCACCCAATCACCCACCCAGTCACCCCATCACCCCACCCAGTCACCCCATCACCCCACCCAGTCTCCCCATCACCCCACCCAGTCTCCCATCACCCCACCCAGTCACCCCATCCCCCCACAGTCACCCTCTCTCCGTCTCTCACCCTCTCTCTCTCCCTCTGTCTCTCCCTCTCTCTCTCCCTCTCACCCTCTCTCTCACCCTCTCTCCATCTCTCTCTCACCCTCTCTCGGTCTCTCTCTCACCCTCTCTCCGTCCTCTCTCACCCTCTCTCCGTCTCTCTCTCACCCTCTCTCCGTCTCTCTCTCACCCTCTCTCCGTCTCTCTCTCACCCTCTCTCCGTCTCTCTCTCACCCTCTCTCCGTCTCTCTCTCACCCTCTCTCCGTCTCTCTCTCCGTCTCTCTCTCACCCTCTCTCCGTCTCTCTCTCACCCTCTCTCTCTCTCTCTGTCTCACCCTCTCTCTGTCTCACCCTCTCTCTGTCTCACCCTCTCTCTGTCTCACCCTCTCTCTGTCTCAAAATCTGGATCTGGATATTTTATTTACCCTGTATATCTTAACTGCCCTATACTACACCGAAATAACCTATACTGCTTTCTTCCAGATCTGACTCACACAGAAGACATTGGAATCCCCCGTAACCCAGAAGACAGGTAGGGAACACATCCCCTCCAATGTATAACATTGTGGGAATGAGGTACCTGGACATTGAGGGTCTGCGGATCAGGTAAGATCCCAGGTGGGATTGCTGCTTTAAACATTCTGAAGCGGGGGCATCCAGGCACTAGTTAAGGGGTGCAGGAAACTAGTCATTCACATCTGGCTTGTTTTTCTAGATTCGACATTTATACACACACATACACACACACAAAACAAGGACTAATTGTAGTATAATGTAATACAATAAATAAACTTATGTCAAAAACGAATGTTCTTACTAGAAATTTATTAAATTTATTTCATTTATGGTTTTTTTTAAATGCGGGGCTGGGGGCGGGATTAGAGGCGGGGTTGGGGGCGGGACTAGAGGCGGGACTAGGTGGCGAGTAGATTTTTTGGTTCGGCGAGTAGATTTTTGGGTGATTTGTCAAGCACTGTATATATATATATATATATATGTATATATATATGTATATATGTGTATATATATATATATATATATATATATATATATATATATATATATGTGTATATATCAAGAGAGACTAACAGAGAGAGTCAAAGAGAGAGAGAAACAGAGAGAGAAAGAGAGGGAAACAGAGAGAGAGAAAAACAGAAAAAGAGACAAACAGAGAGATGTGTGTGTATGGTTAAATCTAGCTAAGTGTAACCAGAAATCTGTTCATCATAGCACTGTAGATGATTTCACACACATTGTTATTCTAATTCAAAGAGTCAACTTGTTTTGCACATGTTGATTGCCTAAGCCGAAAGTAAAGTTTCGATTCCTGTGCAAAGAGTATCTTACACACAGAATTTCAGCCAATTATTGTAACAAATTTCTTGTGGGAGAAAACCTAGGCGTATAACTGCTAGGTTGTATTATAACCTTGGAACAAACCGCGAAGATGGCATGTAACTATTCACACATTCAGCACACATCCGTATGCGTTCAACTTAGACACTGTACACTTGAAGAGAGAAGAAATGGCAGAAGCTTCCACATTGCACAGCCATCCACGTAAAAATACAAATTTATGAAGCAATCGAATCAACGCCAGAGAAAAGTGCAAACGTGGCCAAAATCTATGACTTGATCCAAAAGAAATATCCATACTACCAAGAACCTGACAAAAAACGGAATTTTAAAACTTCTGTACGATTCACTTTATCCGCAAATGAATGTTTTGAGCGTGTCCATGATCGGCTAGATCAACGATATGGATGCTGGCATGTTGCGCCATCATTTAAACTTACCATGGAACATGGAACATATCTTCTGTTAAATAGCATATTTTTGCCTAATACCAGTTACACTGAAGCCGCAACGACTATCGCGTCTGCTGATATACCTGCACCCTACATTCATCAAGAGCAGATGCAAGATGGACATAACTACTATGATATGTATCCAAACTTATAAGCAAAATACCAATGTGGATGGGAAAACAACCAACAACTGTACGTACCTCCGGACGTCTTGTTTGAAGAAGCCACTGCAGATCCATATGAAGCCCTCATGGAGATGTGTGTGATTCAGGATTCAACGGTTGCCTCAACCATGGATGATACTGTTGTGCCTTCCTGGAGCGAGCAGTTGCAGCCAAATCAGTTTTGACTTCTACAAGAATGGTAAATACAAATTTCGTTATGCCTTTACTCAATTTATATATGTATACATTAATAATATACACCATTTGTTAGCCAAATGAGTGTATACAGCTTAACATTGCAGACAGCCTTACATGTAGCGTGCACAAAGACATTATTTCCTATAACAATATACTACATGATGAACCATTAGTACACATTGGGGACGGAGTCCTAAATCATAGATGCTTATCGCATTTAAAGTATCATTTCAACATGTTACACTAACTGTAACACACACACACCTCATTGTTTAGCATTCAACATATAAGAATAGTGTCGCCCACATATGACGTGGGAACCTGGTCATGTCCCAAGGCGTCCTTAAAAAGATTACCGATGCAAGCCCCACCCCCAACCGACGTGAACGCGTGAAACAGTATTGGCTGTGCCCATAGCTCATTGTTACAATCAGTGCAGTGTGTCATGCGCGCGTGTCGGTGGGGCGGTTTGTGCACAGCGCTGGAAGCCAATGTTCATTCAATGGGAGGGGTGTTTGCGTGCATTTCACGGTGCCTTAACATGACGTCACACGTATTTTGTTCGCTCATTGGCTGATCGTCCGTTTTTGTCGTGGGCACACGTCCGTTTACAAAGTTTAGATATGTACGTGTGTTGAAGTGAATTTGTTTCGCTTCCATATCATAACTTTCAGCCATGATATGCGTAATGCTAACAGCACCATGGAGGGACATGTATTGAACGCACAGCGTACACATCGTTTTGCGCATGCGCTAAGACTTAGTCCACACATTCGTGACGTGCGCACGCAACAGACGTTGTGCGCGCACATTATTATGTATACAGGCACCGGAACTAATATATCAGTAGTAATGCCAGCAACGAGATTTGAAAAATGAGACAGTTCTGTATCTGTAGTTTTATCCTTGCAGTTTAAACATATACGTAACTTATGCGTGAATATCCAGAATCATATAGAGCTGTGTTAAGCGTTGTCATGCTGAGACATAGATAAATGTGCCATCTTTGAACATCATGTGTTTGCTGTATTTCACAGATGTCGAGGATGAATACATGGGACCAATGTATGATTTCAGATGGGCCAATCGTTATATTAGATGATTGTGACGACTAGCGAACAACTATTATAATAAATATGTAACAATGCTTTCAATGATTTGTCCGCAGATTAACAATCACTACATAATGTTATCCTACAGTGCAAATATTTACTATGCACTTAATTATCATAATGATGTTGCTAAGAACTGAAGTTAGAACTTCTATTGATATTTTTTTATTTTCTACTAACATTATATGTATTGCCATGTGATATATGCAAACAACATTATCACTCAGAAAACACATTAATCTACTATATATTATAATCTCACGTGTGACTTGTCAAAGAATGTAAATGGTAGATAACAACTCATCAACATTGTATCTGAACGTACACAATAACAATAGTGAGTTGATAGAAACTGTTTAGTCGTGTGAATGTTATATTATCACCTAAGTTGTAGTGGTAACCTAACATGTATGAGCTAATGAATGTTAGGTAAGGATCATTAAACCATTAACTTTTGTGTGTACATTTAATTCACACAAGTAACTATAGTTTAGTGTTATTAGTAAACGTCCAACACATACATAGCTAAGTGAGGCCGATGATAAATGCAACATTATTATGTTGGTTTATATTATTTCTGGTACAAATACATGCATCACACCAAAACTACAACACACACACACACACACACAGTAGGTTGCTGAAATGTGTGCGTATGTAAATGTATACTTCATTTATGATCATATGTTGACAGTAGTTATAAAGGATCATGATCATTTTGAATAAGTAAAGTGAATGAAATAAAAATTTAAATAACTACATTGTCATTGTGTTGAATGATTTAGGAAAAATTGAGAATTCCAAAAACTATACTTTGGAATGGTGTTAACATTTTGACAAATGTTAGATGAACGTCAAATCAACACACATATTTTACTTATGCATACACATGTGACAATGTAGTAATGAACATGAAGATGAAGTGAGAGAAGAACTAATCACATACATTGCAATGTTAATGATGTTTAACACATTAGGGTCTTTTCATACAAACATGCATTGAGTGTTAACATCGCTCATGTGCATGAATAGATGTTCTCCTCCCATAATCACTAGCTGAGCAGGGTTTATCCCCTTCTCTCCCCCCACCCCTTTATTCCATGAATGGATGTTGTTACGTTGCCAAAATTACATGTTATGTAATGTACGTAATGATAAGAAAACACACTGCACAATAACCACCAACCAAGTGTAGATAAACGCACGGACACAATACAGAAACGACATGTTTCAATTGTCACATCTTTTTCATTACGTTCTGTTTATACATCCTGTAACTATACCTGTATCGAGGTTTGCACATCTTATGACAGATATGAATTGAAATACATACCATGAGCAGTAATTGGAGTGATATACCTTGAAAAAGAAAACATGAATGAATATAAATCATTGTCATGACATGTTCATTAAGGTAAGCAACACACAGAAGTGACAATTTTGTATGTGATATGAAACAAAATCTATAATACATCAAAAATGATCTTAAATACACAATAGTGTACACATCATTGTGACACACATGTCACACTCCAAAAGAAACATTGTATGTAACCATACTGCACTAGCTATTGACTATCGACATAGTAGGTTTATTGTGTATGCATAACCAAAAAGAGCATGTACATAAAATATAGATTTAGTACACATTATTTCTTCACGTACACACAACACCTTTTATTGGTAAGAAGTATAATACAACCTGTTGATGAATGACATACCAGTGCCACATGTAATTGTCCACACAGCAGAGAAGAGAAAGGTGTGAGAACCATATTCATCTGTTTCCTAAGTGAATGGTATTTGTACAAATGTATTTATCATTACAATGAATTAATACATCTATGTAGTTCTATGAACATATATGTATTTGCTTACATGAAAAATAGGTGTTTATGACATTCCGACGTGTCTCCACACCACCGGCTGTTTGCTCAGTGTCAGCTGGTAAATTTAAGGGATGCTCGAGGAGGAGCCCTGACGTATGTCGGTTTGTACATTATTGCGGAGTGCCAGATTGTGCAAAATGCAACATGCAATTACAAAATCTGACACTTTAGCAAGCTTATATTGCAATGCCCCCCCTGTTCTATCTAAACACCGAAATCGTGTTTTCAGAAGCCCAAATGTCCTCTCTATGATGGATCGGGTAGATATATGGGCAACATTGTACCTCTCCTCTGCTTCACATTGAGGGTTTGCCACAGGGGTCAACAGCCACGGCCTAATTCCGTATCCTGAGTCACCTATAATCCATCATGCAAAAAAATGAAACAATTTGTGTTAACATTATTACATTGAACAGTTCATATAAAAACTAGAGTTGTTTGTTAACACATCATAATATGTACTCACCCACCAGCCAACCAGGTCCAAAATAGCCTTCTTCGAAAGCATGGAAGACTGATGAGTTTCTCAGGATAGAGGAATCGTGACTGGAACCAGGGAATTTGGCTACCACATGCATAATCTTCATCGTGGCATCGCATACCACCTGTACATTCAGGGAATGGTAGTGCTTACGGTTGCGGTAAGCATGCTCACTCTGACTAGGCGGGATTAAATCAACATGGGTGCAATCTATTGCACCCATCACACATGGTATCCCGGCTATGGTATAAAAGCCATCCCTGACTTCCAGCCACTCTGTGTGCTGTGTAGGAAAATGAATATAATTCCTAGCGCATCTATTCAGTGCACATAGAAACTGGGTAAAGGCCCGCGAGAATGTAGATTGCGAGATCCCGCCCACTATGCCCACCGTAGTCTGGAATGATGCAGAAGCAAGATAATGTAATGAGCACAGCATTTTAACAAGCCCAGGGACTGCACGACCTCTGGCTGTCACAAAATCTAAATCTCCCAATATCTCTTCATAAAGAGCTAAGATTGCTGCTGAACTCAAACGATAGCGACTTACAATCTCCTCCTCACTCATCCCATCTAACATGGTTTTCTCCCTGTACAAACGAGGACGAGGCACAACTTCTCTCCTCTCTCTTCTCCTCTCATCTCCTTGCCCTCTCCCTCGACCACTCCCTCTCCTGTCCGCGTGCCTGTCCCTGTCACTGTCCCTGTCTCTGTCCCTGTCCCTTCCTTGGCCTGTGACATCCTCTCCATCAGCAAGCCTCTCGTCCAATAGAATCTTCCTCGTCTCATAAAAATTTGCATGATTTTCTGGTCTGTAGCTGTGAATGCGCAGGTAATTGCCCTCCTTTAAATACCTATGTGATGATGTCAGGTGACTTGATGAAGTGCAAGGTGTTCCATTAACATATCCAAGTTGTTCACTCCCAACGTGTATCCAGTACCAATTAAAAGGATTATTTATGTGTGTTCACCAGGCAATCCTGATATTTGAGAATGATGTAATGTTAAGCTTTGTACAGCCATTTATTGGCAAGTATTTCTGGAATGTGTAATGCATGTACCACTTCAGAACGCAACACTCAGTCATCTAATTAGGATACAACCATGATATTGACGTTGAGAAACTACGTTGCAACATGTGTAATATTGTCACCTGTTCACATGAACTAATTGTATGTGCATATGCATAATTTATGCCATCAGGATACTTGCTATTGATTCAGTTTCAATCGTGTAAAAATGAGTAACTATTATAGATGTGTGTATAAGTTAGCATGAAGTGATTCTAATGCATCGTGTACAATGTAAACATGCAATGTTATTGAGTGTCCAATTGCGGACGTCATCAAAAGAGGGAGGTCACAAAGTACATGTAAACATAAAAACAAACAGCTACATTTACATTTGATCATGCGTTACACATTCAAAGCATTCTGTAATGTATACCAACATTACTATACGCTGGACCTGTTAGATGTGTGAAATGTGTTACATCATATAATACATTGAAGCACACTTAAGTAACATGTTTCATATTATGTGACCTGTTCCTTTAAGAGTTGACTATAGGATTTTCCATTGACACATCATAACATTAAGACTAATGTGACACGCAAATCATCATAACATATAAAAGTACAATGTTATGCCAATAATAAACGTAAGCGCTGACACGATGAAGTGAATGACCTCGACACTGTAATGCCAAGCACATTTTTATTATGAGCAATAGAACGTAAACAGTCCTATAATGTTATAAGTCCCCGCTCCATTGACTCCATTGATGTAGAGATGAGGTTTTTGTTTCTAAGTGCCATCCCGGCAACCTTGCCGATCCTTCTCCCCTCCAACTTGCCAACTTTAGTTGGCGGGACCAATTGCCGATGAAATCTCAATTTCTGAGTGCCGATCAGCACCGATAAGCTGATCGGGGCTACTTGAATACAGCCGATTTCAAAAAGTGCCGATAAGTGCCGATAAGTGGGTTATCGGCAGCCGCACGCCGATAAATTTTTCTCGGCAAGAAAAACTGCCGATTTTGAGCACTTATCGGCGCTTACTGAATCTCAAATCCAATTTTGGCGGAAAAATGCCGATAAAAGCCTTATCGGCGCTTACTGCATGTGCCCCTAAATCCCTCAATGATACAAGAAGAGCACAACTGATACACCTTTGATACAATTACACAAAGTGATGCAGAGTTAAAATGATGAAGGTGGTGTCATTTTTTGGGAGCAAAGCTGTAGTTTCTCATGCTGGATCCCTTATATTGAAGGCAATTCTTGAAGCCAGACATACTGTACTGCACAGTAGTGGCCAAAGTTGTGGAAACATTTAGAAAAAAATAAAAAAAAACAGGTTTTCAACGTTTTATGTTAAAACTATACTATGTAATTTCCCCCAACTTAATGCTGTTGCACAAAACCATTATTAACCTAATGACATCAACTGAGAGCTACCACCCAGTAGCACATGAATGTATGAATGGGTACTGTATCTCCTGTTTTGTATATATTCAGGTAAAGTTGATATCTTTACCTTCTAAGACCAGGGGGTGGTAATAGCTTTTCAGCAGCTGTTTATATCGTTGTGCAGTCCAAGCATTTACAAATACTTGGAACTCAGCCACAAAACAGCCAAAATGCTAAATCAACTGGTGTGTATTCAAATACAAATTAACAGCTACAAAAGTATATAATTGGTTAACATAAAAATAGAGTGAGTTCTAATATATCACCTGATACTCTGCTTAATTAGCAGTTGGTAACAACCAGTTCTAATTGGGTTACAATCATGGTGATCTTGTGACACTACTGTATATTCCATTGTGTCATTCCTGCTATATCAGGATTTTAGTATTCGCATCACTCTCTCGGTTAGTGGTGATTATCGTTACACACTGATTGTTAGTAATCACACTTAGTTCTAATTCTGAACTTTAGGAATATATTCCTTATCAGTGGCGATTTTCACTTTTAGATATAAGGCACTACAGTTTTGTAGTCCGTCAAGACTATAGTAGGATTATTAATATAGTCCTAGCTTCATATCACGCACAACGTAGTCTGCCACACCTTAGGTGTAGTTCTGATATCCAATATTGTATAAGTGATACGTTTTCTGTTGGTTAGTCCACATTTATTTTATTTACTATACTAATAAAGTTTTATATTAAACAATACACCATTACACCATTGGGAGTGCTATGATAGGGGCCGTTCTTTTTCTACCTATTTGCATAGGTGGGTTCTTCTGAACAAAACACTGATTTAAGTGTCATTCACACATATACTGTAAAATAAGAACTTAATAGGCATTTACTGTATTGATAAAAACAATATTTGCACATTAAAATGCACACGTCTTCAGTATTTGGTTGAAAAACCCTGAGGTGGTAAAATATGGAACTAGCCCTTGATAATTACTTCTGTTCACTGTTGTTGCTGGAATTATTCCGTCTCACTTGACCAAATGTTCTCGATGGGGTTAAGGTCTGGACTATTTCCTGGCCAATCCAGTTCACAAACTCCCTCTTCAAATTCATCTAGCTGTATGGCAAGGAGCTTTATCTTGCACGAAAAAATATTCAGTGTCATCATTACACGGAAATAGATCACTCACTGAAGAAAGGAATTTCAATGTGTCAGGGTTCCCATCAACATGTATCTGCACAACACCATGACGTTCCATACAGCTCCAGATCATAATGCTCACTGTAGTGCACTCTGGAACCAAGCCTTCACCTATTCTTCATCGAATACAGCACAAACCATCATTTCCAAAGATTTATATTTTTGTTTCGTCACTCCATATGACTTTTTCCCAGTCTTTTACTGTCCAATTGAGAAGCTTCTTGGCCCAGAGAACGAAATGTTTTAATGGTTTGCGGGGTCAAATATGGCGTCATTCTTGGAATCCTTCCTTTTAAGTCACAGTTAAATAGTCGAAGATAAACTGTTCTGTCACTCCACTCACTGTTGTACCAGAACTGTGAAGAATAGCTTGGATGTCTTGTGTGATCTCCTATTTTCTAGGGACAGTTGCTTCATCTTTCTGTCATCTTGCGGAGTTGTTCAATTTTTTTCCCTCTTCCTTGTTTGGTATGTCCTGTCTTGCGGTCTTCAAAATTTTAAACAAGCTTGTAACTCCACTTCCGTTGCTTTACCCCCAATCATTCTATCAACTTCTTGTGTTTGTTTTACTCAACATTTCTCCTCACATTTAGAAAATATTTGCTATATTAGATAAATGATTCCATCATTAGAATCGTTCTAAAATTAAATTTCAAGTGATATATAATTGATAATGGCACTATGGACCCATTATCAGTCTTCAATAGATGTTTATCTGAGCTGCTAGAGTGGATGAGTGCCAGTCGGTTGAGGATGAATCCTGATAAAACAGAAGTGCTCATGCTGGAAGCTCACTGTCGGAAGACAACAAGACTGCAGCTAGGTCAACACTTAAGCCTGGGGGCTCTGTACATGTGCAACATCTTGTTATTGTCCTTGACTGGGACTAGACCCTTAAAGATCAAGGGGCCTATGCAGAGAGCAGCGCTATTTCGAAATTCGCCATTTTTTGGAGAAAATCGCGCAGAAAACAGCAGAAAATGTCGAGTTCCGAAAAACGCGCCAATTTTTCTTTTCTATTTGTAAAACTCGCCTCGCGGCTGGCGAGAACCTCAATCTCGCCAGTTTTAAAAATATCCTAATGCAGAGAGCCGCGAACGGCATCTAGCGGCTGTTCACGCCAATAAAATGGAGCGATTGTCTCCTTTTTGCCTCGCCAGAAAAAATTGGCAAGAAGCTGCCGCTCGCGGCCATTGCAATGGGAAAAAAAGGCGCGAATTTGTTTTTACACGTTTCTGAAGCTCGCATCTCGCCAATTTAAACTCGCCACACGCATCCATGTTAAACATAGCAGAATTCGCACTTTTCTGCATATGGAGAATAAAACTCTCCAAAAAAGCTACTTTTTACTAAATTCGCCATTTTTAAAATTCGCTGCTCTCTGCATAGGCCCCCAAGTGTCAGCCATGATCAAATATTCATTCATTCACTTAAAGATTAAGCACTTGATCCCCTCAGAGGATCTTACAATGCTTGTCCATGCCTTTGCGTCCTCACGCCCGGACTACTGCAATACACTCTACCGGGGTCTTTCGGAAAAAAGCTGCGTCACCTGCAGCTGATGTAGAATGGTTTGGCCAGGTGGTTAACTATCCAGTCGTTCTTGCCACATGCCACTTCTTATCCGGTCTCTGCACTGGCTGTCTGTGGAGAATGTATTTAAAGAATGGCTTGTTAACATTCAAAGCAAAACATGACCAAGGTCCAGCTATCTGAGAAAATTTCTACTTCCCTACACTCCATTTCGTTCACTTCGATCTGCAGTTGAAGGACTCCTAACAGATTAAAGAATCTCCTTGACTTCCTTTCGCACCCGAGCTTTTAGCCACGCTGCTCCCACTCTCTGGAACATACTGCCTCGTACAGTTTGAGAAACCCCTTCTAGGACTGTTATATTTACCTAAGATGTGTTTTATTGCATGCGGTTCCTGTATAGGGTTATCTTACATAGTAGAATCCCATACAGGTGGAGGCGTTACCAATTGTCAACTCAGGTGCACCGCAGGCTCCCAGCAGCAGAGGCTCAGGCCTCCTGTGAGCCACAGGCAAAGCATCACACATACCCCGTAGCCGCCATATCTCCCAGGGGGTGGGGGAAAGTGCGCTACACATTTAAATCTTTTTCTTTAAGAAATGGCATTTTGAAATCACAAGTCATGGAAAAAGGTTCTCATTACAAATGTATGTTTTCTAAACCCAGTGGGGAAGCATCAAGATACATGTGGGCCAACCACCACACATAGCCCACACTAAACATAGCATCACAATAAGATCTGACACAGAGGGTAATGGAGGGTGGACATAGGAGGAGAGTGAACAGTCACAGGAAGTCAACCGAACCAGGAGGTTCCTTAACACAGTGTTAGTAGGATAGTGAATATCTGCAGAAGAAATAGCTAGGTAAATCATGATGGTATGTAACTGAACATTCATTCCATAACCACTATCACATCACATATACTCTACCCTAGAGGCTACAGCCCCAATCAAACTCCT
The DNA here is from genome assembly GCF_040206685.1 of Ascaphus truei. Classification (NCBI taxonomy): domain Eukaryota; kingdom Metazoa; phylum Chordata; class Amphibia; order Anura; family Ascaphidae; genus Ascaphus; species Ascaphus truei. The sequence goes on from NC_134494.1 coordinate 36,117,430, forward strand.
CATTTAGCCCTCTCAGAGCCATTGCCTGCAATGTACTGTATGAATCCAGTGCAGTTCTCTTTTCTTTTCGATCACTGCCCCTCCTAAGTAGAGCCACACTCTCCACCACTCGCAATCTTATTTGACATGGGCTGTGGCTAGCCTCAGCAAAATGTCTGGCTACTGTAAGTAGTTAGTTACTTCTTCGTATGAAGGACTTATGTTCAGAGATCCCATATTTAACCTCCCCGGTTGTTTCTCCCCTATAAAGTAGGATAAACTCCTCCAGCATCGGCCAGAGCAATAGCGAAGCACAGCCATGAAAAAAGGGTATGAGCGTGGGTGGTGACTAAAAAAAGTTTATTAGAACAGACAGGTGTAGCTGATGGATCCTCTGACGCGTTTCAGCAATCAGGCCTTTGTCAAAGAGTGATCCATCAGCGTAAGGGAGCACATAGATAGGCAGACATAAACACAAACACCTGTGCCTGATTGTAACCAGGTGAGGTGGGTAATGCTCCTATTATCAGTGTGACAGGGATAATAAAAACAGTTTAAAAGTATGCCAGCCCTATGTTAATGCATGGTAATAACATATGTATATATACTGAATCAACATAGATACAGGTTAAACATCAATACAAACAAAATGGTAACTGGCATAACAATGAAATAACACATAAAGTTACAAAAGTCTGATATACCTAATATTATTCAATGAATAAAAAGTGAACATCTCAAATACTAAAGCTATGGATGTTGGTAACAAGGCAAATACAAATAAGGGTTGCATCAAAAACAAAGAAAAAATGAAAGGGAAGGGGAGGGGGGGAGGGGAAGGGGGGGAGGGAAGGGGGGTGGGAGGTGGTGGGGAGGGGAGGGAAAGGGGGAGGAGGGGAGTGGGGGAGGGGAAGGGGGGGCAGTAGGGAGGGGAAGGGAAAGGGAGGGGGGGGGGAGAAAAGAAAATTGTAAAAATTGTAAAGAATATTTAATCGTGTAGAAAATGTTGGAGTTCCCAATGTATATTGAGTCCATGGGGTTGCAAAGTGTCTAACTGGAAGATCCATTGCATCTCCATTTTATTGAGACTGTTAAGTCTATTTCCCCCTCTGATGTGTATGGGGATATGTGCAATGCCAAAAAATCTAAAGTTCTTTAAACCGCCAGTCGGGCATAGTGAGAAGTGTTTAGATATGGGGTGCAAAAGGTCTTTCTTTTTAATTAATCTTATGTGTTCTGAAATCCGAACATGTAAAGGACGAATTGTCCTACCGACATATTTAGCGTTACACCCGCATGATATGACATACACCACATAACTGGTATGACAGTTAATGAATGAGGAAATTCTAAATGTTGTCAAGGTGGACACAGTATTAACCTTTTTGGTGGGTATGGCATACTGGCAGCATTTGCAAAACCCACATTTGAAAAATCCTTTGGGTATGTTGCTAATTTTGGGTGGAGGGGGTGATTGAAATAGGCTTCTGGAGAGGGATGTAGCCAAGGTGTTTGCTCTTCTGAAAGCAAATCTAGGTTTAGAAATGTATGGTTCTAATTCGGGATCAAGTTTCAACACATTCCAATGTTTCCATATAATATGTTGTATCTGTGGGGCCTGTCTGCTGAATTGGGTTATAAACAAAGGATTATCTGCAAACTTGCTGTTAGTCCTTGCTAATTTTTTATTCCTTTTTAATAACATATTTCTGTCTGAACAATCTGCATAGGTGAATGCTTGTTCAATATCTTTGTTGGAATATCCTCTAACAGCAAATTTGTCACTGAGATCCCTAGAGTGTTGGAGAAAATTATCCTGGTCTGAATAGAGTCTTTTGTAGCGCAAGTATTGCCCCTTTGGAATCCCGCGGATCATGGATCTTGGGTGACAACTTTTGGCATATAAATATGAATTTCTTGAGTGGGGTTTGGTGAATATGTCTGTGGAGATACTGTAACAGAATCTGGGCCACCATGGAGTGTCACATCTACATAATTGATTTCATATGGATCAGTATTAAAAGTGAAGTTGAGATTAATATCATTAATATTTAATGTGTCAATAAATGTGTGTAAAGTGTAAAGATCCCCATCCCAAATGAAAAGCAAATCATCGATGTAGCGTTTATAAAAGATGATATTGGAGCGATAGAGATTAGTTTCACTGAAAATGTGAGTGGATTCCCATAAACCCATAAAAAGGTTGGCGTATGAGGGCGCAAAGGACGTCCCCATCACCGTGCCCTGTGTCTGTAAATAAAAGAGTGAGTCAAAAAGAAAGTAATTGTGTGTTAGTAAAAACAGAATAGAATCATTAATGAAAGTGATCTGTGCAGTGGAAAGAGAAGAAGATAGTAAATAGTGATAAATGGCTTTCAGTCCGTGTTCATGTGCAATAATGGTGTATAGCGATGTGACATCCATGGTGACCCATCTGTAGCTCTCCTTCCAAGTAATGTTCTCCAACTCAATTAATAATGTGGTGGTGTCCTGTAAGAAGGAAGGTAGTTATCATACAATAGGTTGCAAAAAGCAGTCGACGTAGCGGGAAACACCATCTCCCAAAGATCCAATGCTGGAGACACTGGGTCGCCCCGGAGGGTTCTCCAATGACTTATGGATCTTCGGGAGATGGTGAAACACTGGCACAATAGGAAATTCACACATGAGATATTTCTTCTCTTTGTTGCTTAGTACCTGTAAAACATCTCCAAGTTCCAAAAGTGTTTCCAATTCTGCAAGGAATCTCTTTGTGGGATCTGTTCTCAACTTTAAATAAAAGGCATTATCGCTTAGTAGTCTGATAGCCTCATTTCTATACTTAGTGGATGACTGTACTACAATAGCACCACCCTTGTCGGCCATCTTGATTACTATGGATTGGTCATTTTTAAGTAGATCTAAATCTATTTTTTCTTGGTTAGTTAGATTATGTATAGTGTGTGAAGACCCTGGGAAGGAAAAACCTTTTGCCAGTAGTCTAAGATCTCTATCCACCAGACATAGAAATTCAAATACATGACCCTTTAGAGCTATTAGGAATGAATGATGAGCGATTCTTTAGCCTTGAATCAACATGGCCGAAAAAGGGGTGCTCTGTAGGATTGTCTGTACAGCATTCATCATAAAGTGCATGCATGTCAGCATTAAAGGTGAGTTCTTTAAAGGAACAGATTTCTCTCGTTAGCAATGAATCATCAGGCTCAGTATGATCTAAATTGGGATTCACTGGTATATGGCCCTTTTTTGAAAACAATTTTTTTAAAGCAAGTTTGCGGGTATATTTTTGGAGATCTATTATTGTTTTAAAGAGATCAAAATTCTCTTGGGGTGCAAAATTTAAACCCTTATTCAATAGGACAATTTGTTGAGGGGTCAGGGCGGTGTCAGAAATATTAATGATGTTACTATGGGAGGGATCTAAGAGTCTTTTTTCCTCTTGCTGTCTGAGCCTGATGTTCTCTCTGCTCTTCTTCCCCCTTCTGCACCCTTTCCGTTTTTTTTACGGTGCATGTGATGTATTGGGCAGACTGGGTTTGGATCTATCCTGTTTTTGACTAGATAAGTATGTATTTTTGAAATAGCCATCTTCAGAATCTCTGGGGTCTTTGGTGTTCTGTCTTGAAAAAGACACGGAAGGCCTGTCCATATTATCAGATGAGTCTGTGTCAAAACTAGACCTTCTGTCTGGATATGGCGATTTCAAAATAGATTTAGTAAAAGGTTTTTGATTAAATGATTGATCACTATCTATGGACATTTTACGAGGTGTAGCGTGTGAAGTGACCCTGGATCTATCAAAATCTCTATTGACACCCAGTCTTTCCCAAGCATACACTTGATTCCTATCGTAGTCTGATTTGTCTCTAAAGAATTTTTCTTGTTTCTTAGAAACAACACCCTTCTCCATTTGTTCTATATTCTGTAAGAGAATTTTGTCATTATGTGTGAAACGATCCATATCACTAAATTTGTGTAATTCTTTTTTTTAAATTTCAATTTCAGCAGTTAGAGATTTTTTCTCTTTCACCTTATACCGTACAATCAATTGCATAAGTTCATTTGAACATGTATCTAGTATTTTTCTCCAGTGTAGTTCAAAGTCCTTATCAGGAAAGCCAAACAGGGCATTTTTTTAACACGCAATCCTCTAGGGATGCGTTTAACCCTTAAATAGTTCTCAAGTGACGTAATGTCCCAAAATATTCTGATGTCTTGAGTAAGCAATTTTTCCAGTTTCACAAAGTGATCGATCAAGTCTGTGGCATTATCACATGTAATATTAGATGAAGTCTCATCAAATAAATGCAGAGCCCTTTTAGTTCTTTCTGAATTATTCCCGCATTTCTGCACATAGCTAGTGGGGATGTCAATTGGAGTTTCTTGTTCCTCATCCATTGTATGTATGGTATATGCAAAAAAATGTTTATGCAATAAAACAGAGATGTCACAAAAAATATATAAATTCCTAAAAAAGGTCACCACCAACCCTTGCGTGTGTGGGTAAATCTTCTTGAAAGGTGAAAAATGTATATAATCTGTCCCACAATGAATTCGAGCAACCTGTGTAGATAAGGCAATTGGGATACAGGTGTATATCCTGTCAGGTGCATCAGAATAAATGAATCTACTGCTCTATAGAAGCTGTCTGCTATAAAACATAAGTGGCAACTGGCCCAGCTCTGGGCACTATCTGTTGCATAACTCACGGTTTGGAGGTCACTATGCCCGACTGGCGGTTTAAAGAACTTTAGATTTTCTGGTATTGAACATATCCCCATACACATCTCTCTGGCGAATTGATCCCCGGTTTGATAATCCTGGTCTCCTTTGTCAGGGATTGCTTTTGTTTTCCTCTCCGGTACAGTTTTTATTTTCTTTCGTCTTTTTCTCTGCTTTGTGAATAAACTGTATTGATGCCCTGCTTGCACACACCTTCAAAATGACCTCCAGTCATTTTAACTTGTTGGCAACTTTCGCGCCATCTAGGGTTAGGTTTTGCACACACAAGGGTATTTATATTGGTTTCCTGCATGTGTGATCTTAATAAAGGTCTAATGGGGGACCAAAACTTCGATCACCAATAAATTGATTTACTTCACCAATTTTGAGTGTTCTGGTTCCTTTTCTACTGTAATTGTATACCAATAAATAAAACAATACAATTATTTTGTTGGCAAAATACAGTAGGTGCAGTTTACATAGAGTAAACTGCACATTGCATCATCTCCTTAGAAGGTGTAATGTCTCGGAATCTCTTCTCTTCCCCACTGACATTTAATAGGTTTGCCAGGTGTCCGGTATTGAACTGGACTGTCCTGAATTTGGACACTATCCAGTAAAAAATAAGAGATACAGTAGTGTCCACGGTTATTTATAACACAAACCAGTGGCAATCGCCAAAAAGACCCAGGTACACCCAGGTACATGCCTTAAACTTGCCTGAAACATGACCCAGCATTTCTGCATTGATTAATGGCCCATCAGATTAACAGCGGGGGTCCCTGGCAGTCCTATTCAAACTGAAAGGGACTGCCAGGGGACCCCTGCTGTGTTAATCCTATGGGTCATTAGTCAATGCAGAAATGCTTTAAACTTGACTTAAACTAGCCAGGTTACACCCAGCACATACCCAGAGTGTAACCGGGCTAGTTTAAGGCAAGCTTTAGAATACTCGTGGTCTCGTCTGTAATACAGGACATGTATGTGTCCGGTATTACCTCTCTGGACATAGTGACCTGACCAGCTTGGGGGGCCGTGGGAGTTCCCCAAGCAGGGCTGGTGCTCGGGGGCTGGGCAGCTTCTGCCATCCTGATTGGCTGCTGCTGGGTAATGCAGCCAAACAGGAGGAGGTGTCAGGAGCCTGGGGGTGGGGCCCAAGGATGATGATGAGGAGGAAACAGCATGGAGTGGTAAGGTGTGTGTCAGTGTGCATTGTCGAGCGTGTCGCACCTTTCACTATTGTGTCCACTATTTTTGGAGGAGCCGCCTGGCAACCCTACGACATAGCAAATAAAGGGTTTCTATTTTCATGTTGTAGGGTCTGCCTTAATGATGCTGTGCCACGTGAATTTTATTTCATCTACTATATATTTCTGAAATGTCTGTATGTTTGTCTGCATGCCCTGTGTCCCTAGGGCCAATCGCATTGCACCTTTGGCCTGTCACTACACAACACTGTCCCACCCCTCACCCCACTGTCCCACCCCTCACTGACAATCCTCACTGACAAAACTGCTCTGGGGCGACCTCTCAACCCACAAAACCCTCACTGCCTGTAGCGCAACACTGCCTCTTACAAACACCCCCCTCCACCACCACCCCCCCAACCTCATGCACCCCCCTCCACCACCACCCCCCCCAACCTCATGCACCCCCCTCCACCACCACCCCCCCCAACCTACGAACGCACGCCACAGCTCTCCCGCTACTGCAGCCCATCACCAACCCCCCTCACCCAAACTTACAACGCACGCCCCCCCCTCACACGAACAGCAAACGCACGCTGCTGAACATACAACGCACGATGCTCCATCACACTCCCCCCCTCACCCGAACATCCCCGGAGCACACCCAAAACTACCCCACCCCCTCACCCATACATCCACCGCACGATGCTCCTCCGGAGCACCTCAACCCCCCCCTCACCCCAACACAAAACTCACGCTGCCGACCATCCAACGCACGATGCTGCTCCAGAGCCCCTCACCCCCCCCCCCACAAACACACTCACCCGAACATCCACCGCACGATGCCGACCATCCAACGCACGATGCTGCTCCGGAGCCCCTCACCGAACACACACACACTCACCCGAACATCCACCGCACGCTGCCGACCATCCAATGCACGATGCTGCTCCGGAGCCCCTCACCCCCCCCCCCCCCCACACACATACACTCACCCGAACATCCACCGCACGATGCTGAACATCCACCGCACGATGCTGCTCCGGAGCCCCTCACCCCCCCCACACACACACACACACTCACCCGAACATCCACCGCACGATGCTGCTCCGGAGCCCCTCACCCCCCCCCCCACACACACACACTCACCCGAACATCCACCGCACGATGCTGAACATCCACCGCACGATGCTCCCCCCTCACTCCCCTTTCCCCCCCCCCACTCCCCTTCCCCCCCACTCCCCTTCCCCCCTCACTCCCCTTTCCCCCCCCCACTCCCCTTCCCCCCCACTCCCCTTCCCCCCTCACTCCCCTTTCCCCCCCCACTCCCCTTTTGCCCCACTCCCCTTCCCCCCCCCACTCCCCTTCCCCCCCCACTCCCCTTCCCCCCCACTCCCCTTCCCCCCCCACTCCCCTTCCCCCTCACTCCCCTTTCCCCCCCCCACTCCCCTTTTGCCCCACTCCCCTTCCCCCCCCACTCCCCTTCCCCCCCCCACTCCCCTTCCCCCCCACTCCCCTTCCCCCCCACTCCCCTTCCCCCCCACTCCCCTTCCCCCCACTCCCCTTCCCGCCCCCACTCCCCTTCCCCCCCACTCCCCTTCCCCCCCCACTCCCCTTCCCCCCCCACTCCCCTTCCCCCCCCACTCCCCTTCCCCCCTTCCCCCCCCCACTCCCCTTCCCCCCCCACTCCCCTTCCCCCCCCACTCCCCTTCCCCCTCTCCCCCAACTCCCCTTCCCCCCTTCCCCCCCACACTCCCCTTCCCCCCCTCCCCCCCCACTCCCCTTCCCCCCCACTCCCCTTCCCCCCTCCACTCCCTTTCCCCCCCCACTCCCCTTCCCCCCCCACTCCCCTTCCCCCCCACTCCCTTCCCCCCCCCACTCCCCTTCCCCCCTCCCCCCCACTCCCCTTCCCCCCCACTCCCCTCCCCCCCCTCACTCCCCTTCCCCCCCACTCCCCTTCACCCCCCACTCCCCTTCCCACCCCACTCCCCTTCCCCCCCCACTCCCCTTCCCCCCCCCACTCCCCTTCCCCCCCACTCCCCTCCCCCCCCACTCCTCCCCTTCCCCCCCACTCCCCTTCCCCCCCTCCTCCCCTTTCCCCCCCTCCTCCCCTTTCCCTCCCCTCCTCCCCTTTCCCTCCCCCCCCTCCTCCCCTTTCCCTCCCACCTCCTCCCCTTTCCCTCCCCTCCTCCCCTTTCCCTCCCCCCCTCCTCCCCTTTCCCTCCCACCTCCTCCCCTTTCCCTCCCCCCCTCCTCCCCTTTCCCTCCCCCCCCTCCTCCCCTTTCCCTCCCCCCATCCTCCCCTTTCCCTCCCCCCTCCTCCCCTTTCCCTCCCCCCTCCTCCCCTTTCCCTCCCCCCTCCTCCCCTTTCCCTCCCCCCTCCTCCCCTTTCCCTCCCCCCTCCTCCCCTTTCCCTCCCCCCCTCCTCCCGTTTCCCCTCCCCCTCCTCCCCTTTCCCTCCCCCCCTCCTCCCCTTTCCCTCCCCCCCTCCTCCCCTTTTCCTCCCCCCTCTTCCCCTTTCCCTCCCCACCCCTCCTCCCCTTTCCCTCCCCCCTCCTCCCCTTTCCCTTCCCCCCTCCTCCCCTTTCCCTCCCCCTCCTCCCCCCCTTTCACTCCCACTCCTCCCCTTTCCCTCCCCTTCCTCCCCTTTCCCTCCCCCTCCTCCCCTTTCCCTCCCCCTCCTCCCCTTTCCCTCCCCCCTCCTCCCCTTTCCCCCCCCTCCCTCTCCTCCCCTTTCCCTCCCCCCTCCCCTTTCCCTCCCCCCTCCTCCCCTTTCCCTCCCCCCTCTTCCCCTTTCCCTCCCCCCTCCTCCCCTTTCCCTCCCCCCTCCCTCCCTTTTCCTTCCCCCTCCCACACCCTTTTCCCCTCCCACACCCTTCCCCCCCCTTCCACCCCTTCCCCCCCTCCTCCATCACCCTTAGCCTTCCTGCCCGCCTTCCTGCCTCCCCGCCTCTGCTTTCGCGCCCACCCGCCCTTACTCCGACCGCCTCTGCCTTTCACCCACCGCCTCACAGCCGCTGCATGCACTCAACAGACACCCGCCACACTCGACACATATCTGCTGCCACACACACCTGCTGCCTCCTGCCCCTACGCACCGACATCACTGACCTACCGCCTCACACCCTAGCAGGACCCCAACTCACAGACAGCACTCACAACTCACGCGCCACCTGCCGCCTCACACCCTAGCAGGACACACGCCTCACATTTTTACATCTGTTATGTCACCAAAATATACATTGTACTGTGGTGTGTTTACAATAAAACATTTTTAAACAACAACATCGTATTACATTTTATTCCCTCTTTCTTTTCAATATTATTATCCAACCTTTCCAACAAATACTCACCTATTGGTCCACGGTTTATAAATAATACTACCTATTACGCATTTACATCCCGGGCAACGCCGGGTCTCTCAGCTAGTGTGATATAAAGAATTGAAGCTGCCAGTCAGTTCATTGAATAAACCAAATACTGTTTATATTTGGTAATATACGAATACAAACATGGTTCTTCTTTCTTTTTTCAATCAATCAACTTTAATAACAATTTGTAACACAAACACAGATGGAACAGACGTATATTTGTATTTTCACACTATTTCTGAATTAACACTGAATCAATTATGCTATTTAGAAATGTGAGAAAATCAAATCTATTTGCAGAACCAAAAATATATTCAGTAACAATCAGGAATGCAGAAGAGAAACCATTTGGTGATAATACAGTACATTTGCATGTCTAAGAATAGGAATTCGGAGAACGCGTATACAGAATTGTAATTACATCATATTTGTTATGAGTTGACTTAATTTGAGTTTAATTGAAATTATCGTTGCTATATATAATTATGTTTCACGATTAACATTTTAACATGGGAACAATCCTAATGGTTATTTTCATATTGTGTAAGATAATTGCAGTATTTTTTTTTTTATGCATTTGAACATTGAAATCTGTTTGTTAAGAGCTATATGAAAAGAAAAAGCCTTTTATTTTGCAGTATTATGCACGTTTTAAGTAACCCTTTTGCGCATATTTTTTTCCGGTGTTTTATGCCACTTCCCAGTGGTTCTTGAATCATTTTTAGTTGTGTTTGTATGCACTGGTTGCATCATCCCAAGCAGATATCACGTTATATTCCAAATAACCAAAGGCATTGAGTTGATTGCCATATGGTGGTCCTGTCTCAATGCAACAATTGTGAGCAAATTATAATAAATTTGGGGCAGTTTATCTGCCTGGTAATATAGCAGTTTAGACTATTTTGTACTGCCAGGTATTTGGTGATTCGCAAAGCAGGGTAAAATAAAGTCTTCCTAAAACCAAGGCATATCTGAAAAACAGTTAGACAGAATAAGATTGTGGGGATCCTTTCTTTAGACCCCATTTGGATTTCAACTTGGCTTAGATCTCTAGGCATTTTCCTCCGTAGGCGCCTTCCCCTGCCACCCTTTTACATCTGCAGGGGAAGAGAGGGTGGGAGGGCCACAGTATGAGGTGCTGAAGGCTGAGGCAGAAAGCAGAAGGAGAGGGGCAGAGCAGACAGCAGGAGGGCAGAGAGAGAGACAGAGCAGACAGTAGGGCAGAGGGACACAGAGCAGACAGCCGGAGGACAGAGAGAGAGAGACAGATACAGAGCAGACAGCCGGAGGGCAGAGACACAGAGCAGATAGCAGGAGGGCAGAGTGACACAGAGCAGACAGCAGGAGGGCAGATAGAGAGAGAGAGAGATACACAGAGCAGACAGTAGGAGGGCAGAGAGACAGAGCAGACAGCTGTAGGACACAGAGAGAGAGAGCGAGAGATACAGAGCAGATAGCTGGAGGGCAGAGACACACAGAGCAGATAGCAGGAGGGCAGAGAGACACAGAGCAGAAAGCAGGAGGGCAGAGAGACACAGAGCAGACAGCAGGATGACAGAGAGACACAGAGCAGACAGCTTGAGGAGAGAGCAACACAGAGCAGACAGCCGGAGGACAGAGATAGAGAGAGACACAGAGCAGACAGCAGGAGGGCAGAGAGACACGGAGAAGATAGCCAGAGGGCAGAGAGACACGGGGCAGACAGCCAGAGGACAGAGAGTTAGACAGAGTAGATGGCAGAGGGGCAGAAAGAGACATAGAGCAGACAGCCGGAGGACAGAGAGAGACACAGAGCAGACAGCAGGAGGGCAGAGATAGAAAGAGCGTGAAGGTGACAGTTTGAATTGTATCTCGCACTGATTTAAAAACCCACGGCATGCAAGCGGGTCATCAGCATATTTACTAGGCGTAGGGATGCGCAACTCCGAAGAACCAGTTCCTTCACGGGAGACAGTGGGAGGCATAACGGCACTGGAGATTTTAACCAGGGAAATCTGAGAGGTTAAGGTAGCAACCTGTTGGTAAGAGCGGTAACCTGGTTGTCCAAAAAGGTAAAGTGTTTGGAGATAGTGGTTACGGTATCTTCCACCTCAGGGGGTCTGGGTCTGATGGGCTCTGCATAATGTAACGCTCGGCCTGCCCACAAGCCAGACAAGACCCCGGGACTGAGGTGGAAAGGAGAAATAACACACACCTAACAGTAAACGGGGGCATGGCCGGAGTGTGGAAGTAGCGTAGTTGGTCCAGGGAACAAAAATAGAAAGAGTACCGTACTTGCCAACTCCCGCGTAGAATGGTAAAGTCCATAAGCCAATGGTCAAGGTGTATGGAGAGCAGCGTGGTAGAGTGTCCGTAAAACTGGGTCGTGGAGCATAGAGAGCAGCTTAGTAGGTGTCTGTAAGCCGTGTCCAAGGGATGTAGAAGATTGCAAGGTAAAGAGTCCAAAGACAAATCCAAAGGGTTCCAGAGAGCAGTGTAGTCAAAGTCCAAAGCCAAGGGTCAAAATCCGGGGAGGTCAGCAGAGAATCCAGAGACAGGAACAGGGACTGAAACACAAGAAAGCCAGGCAGAAGCAGACAGCACCAAGGTACAGGAGCTATGCAGAGCAATGTGGTAATGGCGCACTGGAGACTAAATAGTGGTCTGGGGCCTATCGGAGGAAAGGGAGGAGCGGAGGTGCGGCCCCTGGTAAGCCCCGATAGGGGAGAATAGTCTTGGGGGCGGACCTGGTGGAGCAGGGGCAGGGAAACGCGCCGATGCGTGCGCGCCGCACCTGAGGAGGCGGGGTCAGGTATCCGGCGCCATGAAAGTGCGGGAGCAGCCACGGGGGAGACGCCGAGGACCGGGGCACGCCGCCGGGGACCAGAGGCAGTGGGGAGAAAAGGTAAGGAGGCGCTGGTAGCGGGAGTCGCCGCAGCACGGGTCCTTACAGAGACACCGAGCAGGGTGGCAAAGGAAGAGAGAAACAGAGGGATATATGACTATATTTTCTCTATACCAGTTGGTGTGTGTGTGTGTGCGTGCATGTGTGAGTGTTTGTATCCACTGCTGGTAATTTAAATGAAATTATATAAAAAATAAACTGTTTATATTTCGACCCAGTGAAACGCATAGCGCAAATGGCTTGTGCAAATGTTGACTACACGCATCACTATATTCCGGGAAGGATTCACTACGCCCCCGCCAGTGAGACGTGATGTCACCATCATCGCAGAGCGTTTGGTGCCTCCATTTGCATGGTGTAGACTTGCAGCGTTCTGATTTGTCCTGGTGAGTGGTCTACGTGTGATTTTTTTCTACTGTGTTTTGTGAGTGTTTTTATCGCTCTCCTTTCCTTGAGTAAAAACAGTGCCATACTATGTGGTAGGGTTGCCAGGTGTCCAGTATTGAACCACAGGTCTGTATTTGGACCGGCTGTCAAGTAAAACAATTAGAGGTAATACTGGACATGTATGTGTTCGGAATTACTTGTCTGGACATAGTGACCTGACCAGCTTGGGGGGCTGCGGGATTTTCCCGAGCAGGGGATTGGCTGCTGCTAGGTAATGCAGCCAATCAGGAGGAGGTGTCAGGAGACTGTAGGTGGGGCCAAGGAGAGGAGGAAACCACATGGAGTGGAGAGAGGTGAGAGTGGTGTGTGTGTCAAGCGCGTCGCACCTTTCACCATTGTGTCCAGTATTTTTGGAGAAGCCACCTGGCCACCCTAACCATGTTTGATCTTTTTTAACCTGAAGTTTGTTGGAATCCGTCTTTGAAGATCAGATTTTATTCTTGGGAAAGTCTTTGGGAAAACCAGAGAGCTTGTTTGTTTAGTATTGTGAGTGGGACTACAATATACACCATCCATTATTTTGCTGTATATGTCAATATTACACCACATATTTTCCTTTTTTATCACTTTTTAAATGTACTGTATACCACAGGGACTTGCGCTCTGGATCTTTCTACCTAAGTTAGTACAAATATACACATTTTTGCCTGCTCGGGAGACAATGTGATGGGTCAGAATACTCCGGCAGGCAATCGATAGCTGTGAAGGAGATGTGGATTAAAGACTATCTAAGGATGAACATTAGCTGTGCTTTGTATCCTGATTTTATTATTTTAAAACAGAGCCTTTTCAGGTAAATCTCACTAGCTGTATCAGAATTTTTTTATAATACTTGGCTGCTGAATTTCCTCAGGACTCTCTGTTTATGTCCCCAATGTAGTTGCTAAAACAATGGTTCTTAGTACGTTCTACTCCCCACGCAATTGGGTGATATCCACTTACATGCCGTGGTAATAACCCAACTCACGCATTCATGCCTCATTTCCTCACTTAATGTCGTTTCAGTCCTGTTATTTATTTTCTTTAATATTACATTTCCAGCTATATTGGTGGATGACTCACTCTCAATGCTATCCCCAGCAGCGTCCTCCAAGGTCTGAAAAACAATAAGGTAATTTATAATGCTTTTCCACCCAAGTTATATAGAATCACACAAGCGAACCTTTATTATAACGTGTTTTAATTAGGACACTGTTCAATTCAGCAGCCAATGATTGGTAATACAAGATTTTAGATTTTACATGTCAAATGTCAACATATGATAAGCTCTTCTATTCCTCTGCAGCTGCCTTTGAAAATATTAGATGTATGAATGAATGGAAGTAATTCATTAGAGATACAGAAATATAAAGAACGAAGAACCTTAAATTTAAAATGCTCCCATCTAATAATTTACACTTCTTTTGCAAGGTTTGGCTGAGTCCACGGTGGCACAGCGCGCGCTTGGCACTTGATGCGCTTACCTCTTTAAATCTTTATATTCATGTCCACGCTCAGGCGACGCGTGCTCGTGCGTGGGCATGTACGCTCTCCCAAGCTTGGTGCTTGGGAAGACAGTTAAATTTGACTTTCAAGCGCAGAGAAGGGGAGAGAGAGGCAGTATTGGCTGTGCGGAGAGAGGTGGAGAGAGAGGTGGAAGGGGGGGGAGAGAATGGAGAGAAGGGGGGAAGGAGAGAGAGAGGGGAAGGGGGTGCAGGGAGGGGGTGAGAATGGAGATAAGGGGGGAAGGAGGAGGGGAACGGGGGGAGCAGGTGGGGAGAGAGGGGAAGGGGGAGGGGAGGAGGGGGAGAGAGGGGAGCAGGAGAATGGAGAGATGGGGGATGGAGAGAAAGGAGAGAAGGGGGAGAGGGGAAGGGGTGAGGAGAGGGATGCAGGGGGAGGGAGGGGGGTAAGAGGAACTCGGAGGGAGGAGAGGGATGCAGTGGGGAGAGAATGGACAGAAGGGGGGGAAGAAGAGAAAGGAGAGAAGGGGAGCAGGGGTAGATGGGGGAGAGAGGAGCAGGGGAGAGAGAATGGAGAGAAGGGGAAGGAGAGAAAGGAGAGAATGGGGGAAAGGGGAAGAGGGTAGAGATAGGAGGGAAGGGGTGGAGAGAGAAGAGGGAAGGGGGAGAGAGAGGAGGGAAGGGGGAAGAGAGAGGAGAGAAGGGGGAGAGAGAGGAGGTAAGGGGGGAGAGGGAGAGAAGGGAAGGGGAGGAGAGAGAGGCGGGAAGGGAGGAGAGAGGAGGGAAGGGGGAAAGGAGAGAATGGTCGGGAAGGGGGAGGGAGAGAATGGAGGGAAGTGGGGAGGGAGAGAATGGAGGGATACACAAACAAACACAGATGCACACTGACACACACAGAGACACACACATAGCCCGATTCAGCCAATGACATTCTCCCTCCATTAAGGGGCATAACGAGAGATCAAAGCCTAGATAGTTTTCAATTCAAATAATTCGACTAACACAAGACAATAATATATCGTGCTTGTCTGTGTCATGGAACAGAAATACCCATGTCTGCCTTATATGATTCAGCCCCCCTTCCCTTGGCAGTTCCCCCTGCTAGCTGTACTTGGATGTCACTTTCCTTGCAGTTTATTCCCAGTGCAGATGGAATGGATACATTATGTAGCCCTTTTTCCTTCCAGTCTGTCATACCCCTGGTTGCTCTGGCAACATCTCCAGTCCCCCAGCTATGGGCTTTCCCATTTTCCCCCCTGTCTTTTGCTGACAGTTAGTGCAGTCTCACTGAACCTTTAGTGTGACCCTTGCCCCTCAGTTCCTTTTCCACCATAACCTCTGGATGAGTGAGCACTCTGCTGTAAACTCCTGTACTGGTAGGATTATCTTTTTCACCTGCCTTTAACTACCAAGCACCCACAGAGAGACACTATCCCATCACCTACTTCTCTACACAAGTGCCTGTTTTTTACCTGCTTTCAACAAATAAAGTAAAGAAAAGAAACAGAACTTGTTGTGCTTGGAAAAGAGGGCCGAGTTGACACTATCTGGGCTAAATCATCTTACATATGACCCCTGGCTTCCAGAATAGTCTGGGTACAAATAACATGAGATAGAAAATCTCTAAATAGATCTTGACAGGATAGTATTTCATTCATATTACACGCTCCAATGCTGGTTCTGACACAACAATGAAACCTCAAACTAATATACTAGTAATACAAATTAAATGCATAATCAGCAAATGTTATTTTTTTTTAAGTTTTGATATTTTTTTCCCATCAGCATTACAGCAGTTTTGAGGCTGGCACACTGATTAAATACAGCCACTGCGCTTTCTAAAGGCAAGACACATACCACTGCAAATAGTAAGTTTACTTTAACCTTTAAACTGGTACAGGGGTTTTAGTTTCAGCATCAAAAGTTTTGTTTGGAGGTTAGTGACCCCTCCTCCCTGGTCTCAAACTCACTCATCCCACCGTTTAAATGGCAGGTCTTGTTCTGCACAGGTGAATGCGCAGCCTATTAAGCCAGGTCTCCCTCCAGTAGAGAGGTTAGGAGAGCTTTTGGTGGTGACAGTAGAACGTGCAGAAGAGGGAATACCTGGGCGTGGTTTGCAGGCTTAATATGCTTTGGCCAAAGAATTTAACTAAATGACCCTCACTTCTGAAGAAAAACAGATAAGTATTTCACTAATTTCACTATATAATTTGTCATATTGAATTTAGCACTGAGGCTTTTTGTCTTTTGTTTCAGTACAAAGTTGCACACAGGCACAAATAAAAGTTTGATGTGCCAATTTTGCTCCCAAAAAAGCTGTTTGTGATGCTTAGTACACTACATACTGTACAAACTCTTTAAGCTCGCTGACACACAAAATACTAAGATAAAGGTGAAGCAAAACTAAAGGGAAAATTGGAGTTTGATGTCTGATATTTACTTTATATGATGCATACGTCAGTATTTTCCATAGTGCAGCTTGATATTTGAGTTTGATATTTAGCTCTTCTTATTGTTCCTCAGCAATTCCGCCTACCCTTTCTGTTTTTTTGCTATTGGTTTCTACAGAACTCAAACCAGAGCCGCCTCCGAACCTGATCCGATCCCCATGGGTCCCAGGATAATGACAGTTTTACTTGCTGGTGTTCACCACCCTTCTAGGCAAATCAACATGGTAACAAGATCTCACTGTTTCCGCAGACCAATAGGGAGTCACAACATCAGTCGCGATGACATTGCAGCTTCCTATTGGATGACCATTTAAATGTCCAGAAAAGAACACCAGCAAATATCTGTGGAACCAGGGGGGCCCTGGAACTAAAAATAATGTGGCTGAGCTCCAGAGGAGAATTCCTAGTTTAACCCACATGATTATGGACTAAACCAGGGTGCTCAACTCTTGTCCTCAAGACCCACCAAGTTTTAACTCCAGTCCTCAATGGCCACCAATAGGTCCGGTTTTAAATGATATCATAGCTTCAGCACAGGTAGCACGATCAGTGGCTCAGTCTTTGACTGAGCCACTGATTGAGCCCCCTGTGCTGAAGCAGGGATATCCTGAACACATGACCTATTAGTGGCCATTAAGGGCTGGAGTTGAGCACCCCTGGACTAAACAGTAACTGATATTACTGTAAATAATGCAGACTTTCTAGCTAAACAATAGAATGCCCTTGTTAAGTGTCAGTAGAACAGTAGAACACAAGCCACATCTGCTTCTCACATACAGTATTCAATGCTATCAGTTCTTTCCAAATAGCATAAATCTTTAAATGTAACCATTTTTAAATTGTGCCCTAGTGTCATCTCATACATTTACTGAGCACAGAATAAATTAACTCCTTAGTTACCAAGACGTCACCGCTTTGATATTTTGCATATAAATTCCCTTTTACTCCGCACTAAATATTATACAGCATAACCCGGGCACTAATAACCAGTGGTAAGTGACATAGTGGCACAAAATGTGCATTTTGTTGTAATGACCCAAAGCACATTTTATCTTGTTAGTGTTCTTAGAAGACGGGGTGCCTTTTTTTGCAAGATATTTGAGTATCACTTATACAGAAATATAGGGAACATGTCTGACATTTGATGATCTCCCTTTCTCAAACAGTCCTAACAAGCAACATATGACTCTAACAAGCTATCAACCTATTAATATGTCAAGTGTATGTATTTCCAAGGTATTCCTCTACACGCCGAATTGAACAACTTTCTTAGAATTGACATTTAGAAAGAAAATAAATAAACCATGGGAAAACAATAGAACATGGTGTAACAAGTAACAGTGCTAGTAATTGTCCTTCCAGAGAGACAGAGAAACAGAGAAACAGAAAGACACAAGAAACAGAGAAATATAAGAGACAGAGAAACATAAGAGACCGCTTGCATCGTGGATCTTTACTTTGTGGGATGCTACAGTATCACCTGTGGGCTACTCTTTCCCTGGGTCCCCGCTGCAGGGACTGGCGCCTCTGACTTGGGACCACCCGTATCTCGAGCCACCACTCTGGGCTCCCTAGCTCTCACTTTTGTGGTGCCGCTTATATCTCGGACTTTCATGGTTATTGCTGATGCTGGGGGGCCACTCTCCCGCTTGATCTCCAACTGCTGAAACTGTTCTGCCAGGGGGGAGATCACCTCTGGCCTCGTAGATCTCTCTTGGATCTCGGCTCCCACTCTGGTGCTGACCACACTCAGAGAAACTGTTGCAATGTCTTTAGCTGCTGCGGTGCAGTCTGCACACTGCCCCGCTGATCCGACTTGGATCAGAGTCTCCGGTCTGGCGCTGAATGCACCGTGAGCCTGTGACAGGGTAAACAAAAGCCACCAGTTATATGCCTGGAAAACCTATGTCTAGTCTGCAGTGCAGCACTGACTAGGTTAACTTCAGCTGGGAACCTCAGGATAATTAGTTAGATCCCAGCTGCCTAATCAAGGTGTGTTAAAACCCAGGCTGTAGACAGAGGGAGGCTGTTGATGAGAGAGGAGTAAGCTGCTGCTAAAGTGATTCCTGAAAACAAGGTCTGATAAACAAAGTAACTGAATTATAAACTGTCTGTCTCCTGCTTAGAAAAGGGATTGCTGCCTAAGTTACACACTGTCTGCTAAAAAGAAACTGTTTCGTTTTGTTTTTGCTGAAGAAAAGCTATTTTTGTTTTGTGTTTGTATATCTGTTAAGGCTAAATAAATAAGCCTTGGCAAGAAACGTACATGTGTAGTTACATGTACCCTGCAACAGAGCCTTTGATTCTGATGGGCAGGACTTTGCTACCCAGGTGCCTCCTGCACCACGAACCTCCGCTCAGCATGTCGCCACTGCTTTGGGTCCTTTTTCACCCCAGATTGCTTCTTCGGGGGATAGCACTTACCTGTGCCTTTCCAGGGACTTTAGCATGCATTTGCATTTTTAATGTAATTACATTAGGCCCATTGTGGGGAACCAAGGAGAGTCCATCAACCTGCTGAGGAGACCGAAGCTGGACTGGAGCCTGTGTGAGAGCCCTTCTGTGAAGATCAGCAGTCAAGAAGTGAAGGAAAGAGATAGGGCAGTAGTTATAGAAGGAGGTTTGATCAAGAAAGAGTTTCTTTAGAATGGGTTTGATGAGTGCATGTGTAAAGGAAAATATGAATGTGCTGGAGATGAGAGAGAGGTTAAAAAGATGAGTTAGGGTTTGGGGTTTGTGTACCAGAGAGGGAGCGGAGGAGATGTGAGGGAATAGGATCAAGAGACCAAGTTGTAGGGTGAGATGATGAGAGGAGCACGGAGACCTCATCCTCAGTCACAGGGTAAAATGATCTGTGGGTGGATTTAGGGGGTGCGAGGGGAGGTAGGTGGTGCATGTGGAGGCTGACTTGTAGAGATGTTATGGCTGATAGATTCAATGTAGGTCTTTGCCGAGTGGGTGAAGGGGGTGGAGAAAAGTAGGTGTAAAGGGTAAAGTGGGGCTAAAAGTTAGGAGGGTTTTATCAGAGAGAGAGATGGGGTGTGTGTTAGAGACTGAGCAGAAATGGGAGAAAATCATTGCAGTGAGTAGGACAGGTAGTCCAATGGGACAGATCAAAGGAGGAGGATAAGGAGAGAAAGCGGATGGCTGATGGGGCATTAGTATTGTCAATAGGCATGTTAAGTCTCCCGGGATGACAATAGGTGTGTCAGAAAATAGTAAATGAGGAAGCCAGGCAGAAAAGTTGTCATGAAATTGAGATTTAGGTCCAGGGGGGGAGATAGATGACAGCAACATGAAGAGAAAGGGAGGGGGGGGAAGAGATGGATGCATGAGGATGAGAAGGGAAGGGGGGATTGATGTTAAATGTGCAGCATGGGTTAAGTAGTATGCCACCTTGTCTGTGTGGCTAAGGGAATGACCACCATAGGAGAGCAGCAGAGGAGGCGGTGTCTGAGGGGGTGAGACAGGTTTCTGTAGTAGCTAGGAGGTTGAGAAAGTTGGATCATTAGTTGCTGGTGTTGAAGTTACTACAAATCGCATACATTCTAAACTAACAGATTTGAGGTGAAATATGTTACTCATGTAACCCCTGGTAAGACTTATGCAGCTGACAAACACACACGGCCCTCTGACTGCAATAGGAAACTAAAACTCCCAGCATGCTGTGCTGCATCAGGGAGCCACTTCCAGGGCAGGAGGTTAAACTTGTGTCGGACAGGGCCTCAGCCAATGAGATTGGACCTCGCAAGGAGACCCAGCAAATCGTCTAAGTGAGATCAGCATGGAGGAATGGAGATTATATATATATATATATATATATATATACAGTGCTTGACAAATCACCCAAAAATCTACTCGCCGAACCAAAAAATCTACTCGCCACCTAGTCCCGCCTCTAGTCCCGCCCCCAACCCCGCCTCTAATCCCGCCCCCAGCCCCGCATTTAAAAAAAACCATAAATGAAATAAATTTAATAAATTTCTAGTAAGAACATTCGTTTTTGACATAAGTTTATTTATTGTATTACATTATACTACAATTAGTCCTTGTTTTGTGTGTGTGTATGTGTGTGTATAAATGTCGAATCTAGAAAAACAAGCCAGATGTGAATGACTAGTTTCCTGCACCCCTTAACTAGTGCCTGGATGCCCCCGCTTCAGAATGTTTAAAGCAGCAATCCCACCTGGGATCTTACCTGATCCGCAGACCCTCAATGTCCAGGTACCTCATTCCCACAATGTTATACATTGGAGGGGATGTGTTCCCTACCTGTCTTCTGGGTTACGGGGGATTCCAATGTCTTCTGTGTGAGTCAGATCTGGAAGAAAGCAGTATAGGTTATTTCGGTGTAGTATAGGGCAGTTAAGATATACAGGGTAAATAAAATATCCAGATCCAGATTTTGAGACAGAGAGAGGGTGAGACAGAGAGAGGGTGAGACAGAGAGAGGGTGAGACAGAGAGAGGGTGAGACAGAGAGAGAGAGAGAGGGTGAGAGAGAGACGGAGAGAGGGTGAGAGAGAGACGGAGAGAGAGACGGAGAGAGGGTGAGAGAGAGACGGAGAGAGGGTGAGAGAGAGACGGAGAGAGGGTGAGAGAGAGACGGAGAGAGGGTGAGAGAGAGACGGAGAGAGGGTGAGAGAGAGACGGAGAGAGGGTGAGAGAGGACGGAGAGAGGGTGAGAGAGAGACCGAGAGAGGGTGAGAGAGAGATGGAGAGAGGGTGAGAGAGAGGGTGAGAGGGAGAGAGAGAGGGAGAGACAGAGGGAGAGAGAGAGGGTGAGAGACGGAGAGAGGGTGACTGTGGGGGGATGGGGTGACTGGGTGGGGTGATGGGAGACTGGGTGGGGTGATGGGGAGACTGGGTGGGGTGATGGGGTGACTGGGTGGGGTGATGGGGTGACTGGGTGGGTGATTGGGTGGGGTGACTGGGTGGGTGATTGGGTGGGGATTACTGACTGACTGGGTGGGGATTACTGACTGTCTGACTGGGTGGGGTGACTGGGCAGGGGGGTGGGATGACTGACTGGGTGGGGGGTGACTGACTGGGTGGGGGGGTATGACTGACTGACTGGGTGGGGGGGTATGACTGGGTGGGGGGGGTTATGACTGACTGGGTGGGGGGGGGTTATGACTGACTGGGTGGGGGGGTATGTTTGACTTGGTGGGGGGGTATGATTGACTGGGTGGGGGGGTATGACTGGGTGGGGGGTATGACTGACTGGGTGGGGGGGGTTATGACTGACTGGGTGGGGGGGGGTTATGACTGACTGGGTGGGGGGGTATGTTTGACTTGGTGGGGGGGGGTATGATTGACTGGGTGGGGGGGTATGACTGGGTGGGGGGTATGACTGACTGGGTGGGGGGGGGTTATGACTGACTGGGTGGGGGGGTATGACTGACTGGGTGGGGGGGTATGACTGACTGGGTGGGGGGTATGACTGACTGGGTGGGGGGTATGACTGACTGAGGGGGTATGACTGACTGGGTGGGGGGGGGTATGACTTACTGGGTGGGGGGGTATGACTGACTGGGGGGGTATGACTGACTGGGTGGGGGGGTATGTTTGACTTGGTGGGGGGGGGTATGATTGACTGGGTGGGCGGGGTATGACTGACTGGGTGGGGGGTATGACTGACTGGGTGGGGGGGGTTATGACTGACTGGGTGGGGGGGTATGACTGACTGGGTGGGGGGGTATGACAGACTGGGTGGGGGGTATGACTGACTGAGGGGGTATGACTGACTGGGTGGGGGGGGTATGACTTACTGGGTGGGGGGGTATGACTGACTGGGGGGGTATGACTGACTGGGTGGGGGGGAGTATGACTGACTGGGTGGTGGGGAGTATGACTGACTGGGTGGGGTGGGGGGATGACTGGGTGGGGTGGGGGGATGACTGGGTGGGATGGGGGGATGACTGACTGGGTGGGATGGGGGGATGACTGACTGGGTGGGGTGGGAGGATGACTGACTGGGTGGGGGGATGACTGACTGGGTGGGGTGGGGGGATGACTGGGTGGGGTGGGGGGATGACTGACTGGGTGGGGTGGGGGGATGACTGACTGGGTGGGGTGGGGGGTACCTTTGGTGTCCTACACGTTCGTTCACACACACACACACACACACACACACACACACACACACACCACTCACACCACTCTCTCTCATACATACACACTCTGTGGAACCGGAGGGCAAGCGGGACAGGGGGGGGAAATCCCCTGCCTCGCGCGAGCAGCCACGGGGACAGGAGCGGAGACCAAAGGGGAAGCAGGTTTGGGGGGGGGGGAACATTCCCCGCTGTCATCTCCTGCCCCACGCGAGCAGCCACGGGGACAGGAGCGGAACCGGAGGGCAAGCGGGACCGGGGAGTGGGTGGGGGGGAAATCCCCTGCCGTCATCTCCTGCCCCGCGCGAGCAGCCACGGGGACAGGAGCGGAGACTGAGGGGATGAGAAGGGAAGCGCGAGCAGGAGACAGGGACCGCGCACGCGAGGAGCAGCCATTACTTACCCCTGCAGAGAAGGGCTCCATTCCGCGTCACGACCGCGTCACGGCCAATCAGCCAGGAAGATATTTTGTTTTGTTATTTATTTATTTTTTTAAATTTGTGGGGGGGTGGGGAAGCGGAGACAGCCACGGGGACCGAGGGGAACACCCCTGCTGGCATCGGGAGCAGCCACTGGGGGAAAGCGGGGACCGTAGGGCAACCGGGACGGGGGAACATCGCCCACTGTCATCTCCTGCCCCGCGCAAGCAGCCACAGGGACAGGAGCAGAACCGGAGGGCAAGCGGGGCAGGGGGGGGGGGGAGATGGGGGGAGAAATCCCCTGCTGTCATCTCTTGCCCGACAGGAGCGGAGACTGGAGGGGATGAGGAGGGAAGCGCGGGCAGGAGACGGAGACGGACCGCGCGCGCGAGGAGAAGCCATTACCCCTGCAGAGAAGGGCTCCATTCCGCGTCACGACCAATTGGCCAATCAGCCAGGAGGATATTTTTTTTGTTATTTTTTTTTTTTAATTTTTTTAAAATTTGCGCAGAGCAGGGGGGAAAAGTAGCTGGCCACGGGCCAATTTCCGTTCGCACCTGGCGAGTGGGCGACCGGGTTTGTCGAGCACTGTATATATATATATATATAGAGAGAGAGAGAGAGAGAGAGAGAGAGAGAGAGAGAGAGAGAGAGAGAGAGAGAGAGAGAGAGAGAGAGAGAGACATGCTGTGACAGTGGTGTATCCATCAGATAGTTTTGCTCATACTGCTAGAGCTGTGGCTTAGATAAGCAGTGCTTGTGAGTTCTAGTTCTGTTGATTCTGACACAATTCGAGTTATTAGAATGGTGCCTTAGGCTTATCAACTCTATATTTGGTATAGAAATCCTTTTAGTGAGGGTACTCATTTGCGTATCAATCTCCCATCCAGGTACACCAGCTGTGCTCCTTTTAAAAGGCAACTGTGAATAAAATTAGATATCTCTCTCCTAGAAACTTAACTTAGGTTATCTCCTGTTGTCTGACCTAATGACTTGTGTGGAACATCACATAGAGAAGGAGGACTCAGGCTCCCAGATCAGCATCAGGTGTTAGTCTGGAGCAAAATCAGAGGGGTTACACTCATTATATTCCCCAAAGAGTTAATGTCAGAGCCTGCATTCCTCAGTTATGTTTAAAGATACCAGCTAAGATTACAACATGTAAAACAGATATTTCTTAATCAGAGATTATTCAACAACTTCATCTTCATTTACCTTTAAAATCAAGTTTCTTACATCAATCACTTTAGGAGATTTGGCTTTTGAGAGTTAGAGTAACACTAAATATAACATAACCTAGAGGTGTCTGTCACTTATTGATTCCCAATGCATTGCTAGTTACTCTGGAGAAGTACAGAAATCATTTCATTTATTAAGTTTTCACACTAAAGTAAGGTGCTTTTTCTCTGGTGAAAGTGGGCCTGTAGAATATTTTTGCCTACTACACAAGATAGGTATACCTTCCCTGTCTAGAATTTATATACATGATTTCTTTTCAATTTCCATTCAATTTGAAAAGTAATTTCTCTCATGCATGTGGCCAAAGATTAGACAGAAGGATTCTTATTAAAACCAATGAGAAACACCACAGGAACTCTTTATGCTGTACTATTGTTATCCTGTTTGAAGTTCGAAGAAAGTCTTTGGATGAAAAAAAAAAATATTATTAAATTAGCAAGACTAGGATTTTTTTTTATGACACATGATATTACTGTATCTGATATATTAAGGTGTATACTGTATATCCAACATTCAACTCCCCTCCCTTTCCAGCCCTATTGGGACCAGCTGTGTGGCTAGACCAATCTCCACCTAATGTAACACCCCCCCAAAAAAATCTTAATGTCTTCAGCTGTCAGACTGGTCCAAATTCTAACCTCAGCCACACCTTGTCCTACAATGAGCAGCCACCTTACATTCTTGTTTCAACATTGTCCCTCATTCCCTCTAGAGCATGGCCCTCGTTACCTCTCTGTATCTGTTTGTGCATGTTTGTCCTCACCTGTAGTGTATGTAACTGTTTATGCTTTTGCAATATACATAACTCTGTACCCCCTCTGTACCCCACTGCGGGATATGTTGGCGCTTCAAAAATAAATGATAATGATATATAATGTATCAGGCCATCACTTGGCAACTTTACAATGTTTCCAAAATCCACTAGGTGCAGATCAATCAGTTTTATCGTTCCCTTTGCTTATTTTCCCTTCTTTCCCTCCTACACACAAAATTATGGGGAATGAAGGCAGACAGTTCATTCACATTCTTAAACACAAATAAGAGGACCTTGCTCGCTCTAAGTATATGGAAATTTCCAGATGAACTCATACACCAGTCACTTTGGTGGGGGAATCCGAAATCCATAACCAACATTTTTATTAGCTGATTGTGGTATTCACCATTGGGTATTAGCACTGCCTCTACCACCGTCTCTACTGTAGCATCACCTCTCCCACCATGAGAGGACAACATCACACACAGCTACTCAACAATTGTGGGGATTGAGCACAGGCTCCACCCTAGTCAAGCTCCAGTCGCCGGATAGGTTCTAGCTTCTTAATCCTGGATCTGATTCGTCGACCTTGCTATTTAGGCTCAGCCTCTTCCTGGTGGAAGTTGGCTGAGCATAAACTTCTTGTGACGTCACAAGCACTCTTGCCTTGTTCTGCTTTTGACTCCACTGACTTCTCCTACTCTCTACCCGGCTAGTGACCCCTACGATCCATACCTCTCCAATCCTCGACCACAGCTAGTGACTCCTACGACACATACCTCTCCAATCCTCGACCTCAGCTGGTGAGCCCTACGATCCGCACCTCTCCAACCCTGACCTGGCTACATGACAACGAACCTGCACACTGGACGAGGTCTCGGCGCTCTAGGTCACTGTTTCCAAATCCCCACACGATTCCGTCCTGTTTGTGGCGAGCACCCGTTACAACAATGGGTGTTTCACTGCCTTCTCCTCCAGTAAAAATATTGACATCTTACATGTTGACATTTGTATATTATTTTATACATTGAAGCATTGCCATTATTACGTATAAAGGAAGTAGCATGCTTGCTCTAGGTTCCCTGTCTCATAAAATATTGATTGTTTCTTACCGAACCTTGATTCCATTTTTTAAGGGTCGGTGGGAGGAATATTTCAAGTCCTCACATCTCATCTCCACTTTGTGCTCCACAAATTACCATGCATTGAAAAGCCTGAAATTAGACGAGGATGACACCGAGTAGCTGAGAAGAATGAATTTCGCATGAGCTTTATATAAGGGTGGGCACTTTCACAGGTGTTTCGATCTTCATTCTAGAAAGCTGTCATGTTTCTGATTTGGAAAAAACGACGAAAAAAACTCAAAATAGGCAAAGATGTGGGCAATCTTTTTCTAACTTTGAACTTTTTGCCAACGTTTTTTGCTCAGTGAACTCAAAAGTTTGCCTAATTTATTTAAAAAAAACCCAAAACAAACAAAAATAACACTAACTAGCTCGAATATCGTTCGGATTCAAACGTTCCTTCTTAAGTCCAACTCAACCTTTTGAATGAACTTTGAACTTTGCTAAGTTTGGATTTAGAGCCTGCCCATCCTTACCTTAAAAATAACTTATTTTTCACAGGCTACGATTGTGTAGAATTTTACTTTAAAGGAAATTGCGTGTGCTCTTTCTCTATCCGCCGACGTGGTAAATTGAATTGGGGTATTTCGACCAAAAACAGCCTGATCGCTTCATGGATGTATAATAAGGCCCAGAGTCATTTTAAGAAAACAATTAACATTGATAAGTTATTATGACACATTTGAATTGCATTTTGATTAACCTTTTCTACCTGTTATATTGCCTTTACCACATTAGACTGCCCATCACATTGTCTAAGAAGTACTACAGAAAAGCTTCCATTAATTTGAGCTCTTGAAAGAGTTAGTTTTGTTAATAAATTCAGTGTAGCACCTTTCCCAGGGTTTGCTACTGATTGTCAAGAGGGGCATCAGAGCTACACACTTCTGTGCGGTCAGGGATTCTGTCCTTCCTGGCAGGAAAGCTTGGCTACCATTCACAGACAAGAATGCACAATAGTCAAAAGCAACAACCGTGTGCTTTATTTATTCTTATTCCTTCTTTTCACCTCCATAGACGATCAAGCCATTGCTCAATCAGTAATACACGGAGGGTATTCTGACGTGCAAAGTGGCGAGACGGGAATAGGAACTTATTAAGCAGATTTCCTGCCTCTGGTTTTATAGGCAGAGTTTGCAAGGAATATTCATGCCACATAATGATGAAAATGAAGATAAGACCTCGTCCCCGGTAGCCATGGCCTAGCGAGCGACGACGTGCGCTCCGCACACAAAGTACAACCCTCTATGGGGAAGGCCCCAGCCAGCATGTGTGCATGCGCCTTTGCCAAAAGGCAAGATTTTTGTCTTTTGGCGCGACAGCCGAGCTGTGACCACGTCATGGTGGCGGTTCAGCCAATGAGGGCGAACTAACCACGTGACGTCATGGTCAACACACCCCCCCCGATACGCCCCCCTCCCCACCCCTCATCGGATCTCCTGCTCTTCACTGAACGCTCAACCATAGACCACAGGTCACGGCTGAAACTGGTGCACGCACCTCCAGGCGCTCCGACGCAAGCGTGCACGCAGTGACTGGGGCCGTAGCCTAAGACAGGAGGAAATAATGTACAATTGTAAACATTGTACCATAAAGTATTTAAGATACCAAAAATCGTGTTGCAAAGTATTCATAAATACAATAATTGGGAGCCACGCTTCCATTGCGTTATAAGCGGATTCGCGTTTTAACGGATATATATATATATATATTTATATGCAAATACAACTGTATGCTCATCTGCATGTCTTAGGCAGGTCTGCAACCCCGCCTTTCCCCATTATCACCCAGCATACAGCACTTCCACTGCAGCAAGGGATTCTGGGAAATGACATGCAAATGAGCACACAGTGTCACTTTTTGCCTCAAAAACCATTTTTAACATGGTTCCCTATAGGCTTAAGCTTGCTGCATGGTCACAGCTTTGAGCACAGCCAGGGTTAAGGTGCATACCCAGAAAACCACCCACAGACAGCTGTTTCGACCTTGATGGGTCTCATCAGTGTGGGATTGATTTTAACTGGATATGCATAAGAGGCTATGGGATAGGCTATACCATAATACTGAGTTAAGTTATGGTGAGTAAAAAAAGTGACAAAAACCCTCCACAGGAAAGCAAATATGCAAATACAACTGTATGCTCATCTGCATGTCTTAGGCAGGTCTGCAACCCGCCTTTCCCCATTATCACCCAGCATACAGCACTTCCACTGTAGCAAGGGATTCTGGGAAATGACATGCAAATTAGCACACAGTGTCACTTTTTGCCTCAAAAACCATTTTTAACATGGTTCCCTATAGGCTTAAGCTTGCTGCATGGTCATAGCTTTGAGCACAGCCAGGGTTAAGGTGCATACCCAGAAAAACACCCACAGACAGCTGTTTCGACCTTGATGGGTCTCATCAGTGTGGGGTTTATTTTAACTGGATATGCATAAGAGGCTATGGGATAGGCTATACCATAATACTGAGTTAAGTTATGGTGAGTAAAAAAAGTGACAAAAACCCTCCACAGGAAAGCAAATATGCAAATACAACTGTATGCTCATCTGCATGTCTTAGGCAGGTCTGCAACCCCGCCTTTCCCCATTATCACCCAGCATACAGCACTTCCACTGCAGCAAGGGATTCTGGGAAATGACATGCAAATGAGCACACAGTGTCACTTTTTGCCTCAATATATATATATAAATATATATAAACCATACGATACCGTTTGAAGCACGAGATCAGGTGACAGCACTCTGGTAAGTTAGATCACAAGATTTGTATTGAAAAAAACACATAAACCGATGTTTTGGTCCCCCACCTTGAGAAAGGTCCCACTGGTGGATCGGTTGATGTGTCTTTTTCAATACAAAAACTTGTGATCTAACTTACCAGAGTGCTGTCTCCTGATCTCGTGCTTCAAACGGTATTGTATGGTTTATTATTGCTTTATGGGACAAGCACCCAATTTTTTTACTTGCAAGTGGAGTGCCGGCTGCTTCTGTGGATTATATTATATATATATATATATATATATATAGGGGGCTTGGGTTTTGCCCCTCCAAATACGCCCATTTCTAAATAGCAATGACTTAATTTTGTTATTACAGGATTACTAAATGTCTAATACTACAATACATTTCGAAAAAGTTGTAAAATACATATTACAAATGCAAAAAGCCAGCTCGTGATTTTCAGCAGAAGAGGCACTTTCTCCACACTTGATCTGAACATATTTTCACTTTGATAGCTCGATACACATTTATATTGAGTGTGGGAATATAAACACTTCATACTTGTTTGGACAAAATCACTGACAGTCCTGCAAAGAGCAGGAAAGATAATCTCTTTGCCCCGTCTAGTCAAAACAGGTACATTTTCAGACCAAAATATCATCGGTCTGAAATGAAGTAATGTCAGCTATTCATTTTAGTTTTTTTTTGTTATTGGAATGTGTACCACCGTATTAGGGAAACTAACATTTGTAAACATTGGATAAAGCACCAGTGTCACGTTTTTGTTTAAATGGGCCAGGGACAGCACTCAGTAAGAGTAAATAATGGTACAAAAATTTTAGTGCTTAGATCAAGGTGGCCAATTCCAATCCTCAAGGGCCACCAACAGGTCAGGTTTTCATGATATCCCTGCTTCAGCACTGGTGGCTCGGTGTTAGACTGTGCCACTGATTGTGCCACCTGAGCTGAAGCAGGGATATCCTGAAAATCTGACCCGTGGGTAGCTCTTGAGGACTGGAGTTAGCTACCCCTGATTATTATTAAAAAGTCTGTGCATGAAATGTCTGTGAATTCACTGTATAACCCTGTTATTTTAATGTAACCATGTATTTTTTTTTATAACTCTGTGCCCAGGACATACTTGAAAACGAGAGGTAACTCTCAATGTATTACTTTCTGGTAAAACTTTTTTTATAAATAAATAAATAAGTATAGCAACTTTTCCATATACTTTTCTATACATTATAGATAGACAGACATATAGATAGACAGACAGATTATAGATAGACAGACAGACAGACAGATTATCGATAGACAGACAGACAGACATATTATAGATAGACAGACAGACATACAGAAAGATTATAGACAGACAGATTATAGATAGATAGACAGACAGACAGACAGACAGATGATAGATAGATAGATAGATAGATAGATAGATAGATAGATAGATAGATAGATAGATAGATAGATAGATAGATAGATAGATAGATAGATAGATAGACAGATTATAGATAGATAGACAGACAGATTATAGGAAGACAGACAGATTATAGACAGACAGACAGATTATAGATAGACAGACAGATTATAGATAGACAGACAGATTATAGATAGACAGACAGACAGACAGATTATAGAAAGATAGACAGACAGACATATTATAGATAGACAGACAGATTATAAATAGGCAGACAGATTATAGATAGACAGACAGACAGACAGATTATAGATAGACAGACAGATTATAGACAGACAGACAGACAGATTATAGATAGATAGATAGATAGATAGATAGATAGATAGATAGATAGATAGATAGATAGATAGATAGATAGATAGATTGACAGATTATAGATAGACAGACAAACAGATAATAGATAGAGAGACAGACAGACATATTATAGATAGATGGGTTTAAAAGTATTATTACTTAGCCTTTGGCAACTGCATGTTTTATGATCCCATAAAAACTCCTCTTTTTACTTAATTAGACTGCTCCTGTGGTACCTTATTGTAATTCCATTTGCATGATACTGCTGACTAAAAACACAAGATATTCATTGCAGATCATGTGGAAAGGGTTAACAATGGGATTAAGTCACTGATATTTAACATCCAATACTATACCCATAAAGCTCACATACAGTATGCAACATGAAACTCACATATGCAACATGAGGCTCACATACGTGACATGAGGCTCACATATGTAACATGAGGCTCACATATGCAACATGAAACTCACATATGCAACATGAAACTCACATATGCAACATGAGGCTCACATATGTAACATGAGGCTCACATACAGTATGCCACATGAAACTCACATATGCAACATGAGGCTCACATACAGTATGCCACATGAAACTCACATATGCAACATGAGGCTCACATATGTAACATGAGGCTCACATATGTTAAATGAGGCTCACATATGTGACATGGGGCTCACATATGTAACATGAGGCTCACATATGCAACATGAAGCTCACATATGCAACATGAGGCTCACATATGTGACATGGGGCTCACATTTGTAACATGAGGCTCACATATGCAACATGAAGCTCACATATGCAACATGAGGCTCACATATGTGACATGGGGCTCACATATGTAACATGAGGCTCACATATGCAACATGAAGCTCACATATGCAACATGAGGCTCACATATGTAACATGAGGCTCACATATGTAACATGAGGCTCACATATGTAACATGAGGCTCACATATGCAACATGAAGCTCACATATGCAACATGAGGCTCACATATGTGACATGAGGCTCACATATGTAACATGAGGCTCACATATGTAACATGAGGCTCACATATGCAACATGAAGCTCACATATGTAACATGAGGCTCACATATGTAACATGAGGCTCACATATGTGACATGAGGCTCACATATGTGACATGAGGCTCACACATGTAACATGATGCTCACATATGTAACATGATGTTCACATATGTAACATGAGGCTCACATATGTGACTTGATGCTCACATATACTACATGAGGCTCAAATATGTTACATGAGACTCACATATGTTACATGAGACTCACATATGCAACATGAGACTCACATATGTAACATAAAGCTCACATATGTGATATGAGGCTCACATATGCAACATGAAGCTCACATATGCAACATGAGGCTCACATATGTAACAAGAGGCTCACATATGTGACTTGAGGCTCACATATACTACATGAGGCTCAAATATGTTACATGAGACTCACATATGTTACATGAGACTCACATATGTGACATGAGGCTCACATATGTAACATAAAGCTCACATATGTGATATGAGGCTCATATATGTAACATGTGGTTCACATATACTGTATATAACATGCAGCTAACATATATATACAGTATATAGGATCGGGAGGTCCGAAACATCACTCCGCCCTGTCTTGTATGTACCCTGATGCTTATGATATAAATTAAAGTGTTCTACTTTTGATACTAACTCGTGAGTGCTGCAAATCTTTTGGATTTTTATTTATATATATATATATATATATATATATATATATATATATAAAAGAAAAAAGGAGAGAGCGCACACCCCATAGCGTAAAACTGTGACAATTTATTTGGGGGTGGGGGGATGGGAGAGGGAGAGGGATAAGAATCGCACTCACAAGAATTCAAATAAATATGCACGATTGTAAATAATATCACCACCAAGCTGGAGAATCCCCGCTGTCCATGGATAGTGTACACCGGAAAGATGATACTCTGTGTATGTTGTTCTTCAGAAGCATATACCATCTGGTGTAGCCTTTCCGTGGGTTTCCTGCTGCTAAGCTTGGTGTTTCACTCAATGCAGAGGAACAGAAGGTCTTCACAAACATCCAGCGCGACCTGACCAGATCGCGCACTTCTGTATTGACGCAGTGTCTTGACGAAGTAACGTAGTGACGTCCCTGATGTGTTTCGTCGCAACGGCAACTTTCTCAAAGGGGGATGGATTCAGAGTTCAAATAGAGGGATATATAAACCCTATTGTTGCTTAGCAACCCTCGTAGTTGAGTCCTCATAGGTCCAATGATATAATTAGTTCCTCGTTAGTAATGGCAGGGAATTAATTATGGAACTACTAGGGTAACATAATAATGTATAAACATCAGACAAAAATATACATGGAAATCCTAAAAATAATAACAGAAAACAAGAAGCTGTAATATAAATGAACTTATCAGATTCTACAACAATGTTACCTATTGAAAAATAAAAAACTTATAAAAAGAATTCTATATTGTATCAAAACCGTACAAATATTATTCTAAATCAATAAAAATCAATATATTTAAATCCATAAAAAGGCATACAAATGTTGAATTATATCAAATCAATAAGTAAATCTTTTAGAACAATCAAGATCTATAATAACAATAGTTATTAGAAAGACTCAGAAACCTATATATATATATATATATATATATATATATATATATATATATATATATATATATATATATATATATATATATATATATATATACAGTATATACATATATATATATGTATATCCCAATAGTATAACCAATATAATTGTAGATGATTACATATAGATATGTTTGATGTAATGGACACATAACACTTAAATTAAAGAGATGATCTTTTATGAATATATTATCTCAATGGAAGGCAGGAGAAGAAAAACATACAAAAGGAATATTGTCTAAATAGGTGCCAGTAGCAGGGAAATTGTGGGAAGAAGGAACTACACCAAAGTACTTGTGTCCAGACACTCATTAAGTCCACCAGGAGACAATGTGCCTAACTGATGGATCCAGAATGTCTCCTGACGACAAAGAATCTTAAAGCGATCGCCTCCCAGGGCAAGAGGAGAAACATATTCAAGACCCATAATGGTAAGGGTTTTGGGATCCCCATTGTGCATTGTAGCTACAATGTGGCTGTGACCTACAATATGTGGGTCGCACAATGCGCTCTTTGAGCACTCGCTTCCTGGAGCATAGGAGAAACATAGTAAATGGCATCAATTCCCATAGTGTATCCAGACATTTCAAACTTTTGCACAATGGGGATCCCAAAACCCTTACCATTATGGGTCTTGAATATGTTTCTCCTCTTGCCCTGGGAGGCGAGTGTTGTTTCCTGGTGGTATTCAACCTGGCTTAGAGGGACTTACTACGAAGGACTTCTACTTTCATCATCTTGTCGCACACCACGAGGCCTTATATCATAGCCTGACAGCTGGCAACGTCGGATACATCTTTGCTGTGGAGGAGACTCCTTGCTGATCCGTGGTGGTGATATTTACAATGCTTGCATTCTGTTTGTGAGTGAGCTTGTTTCCCTCTCCTCAATTTTTATTATTAAATTTGTACGTTTTTACGCTATGGGCTGCTCGCTTTCTCTCTTGTTTTTTGATATTGATATATATATATATATATATATATACCACAATTATTAAGGTTATGGTGGGTAAAAAAAGTGACAAAAACCCTCCACAGTAAAGCATATAGCAACTGTAAATATTACTGTATGTTCATTTGCATGTCTTAGACAGGTCTGCAACCCTGTCTTTCCCCATTATCGCCCAGCACACAGTGTTTCCACTGCAGCAAGGGATTCTGAGAAATGACATGCAAATGAGCACACAGTGCCACCTTTTGTCTCAAGCTCGTATTACACAAGCAAATCCTCAAGCCAATGCATACTGTTTTAACACAGCTTTTAGACAGAGGCTGGGATGAGATGCAAAGCAAGTAAACCCACTCACAGACTTGTTTCAACCTTGATGGGTATCATCAATGTGAGGTTGGTTGCTGGCATGTCTGTGAGTGGGTTTACTAGCTTTGCATCTCATCCCAGCCTCTGTCTAAAAGCTGTGTTAAAACAGTATGCATTGGCTTGAGGATTTGCTTGTGTAATACGAGCTTGAGACAAAAGGTGGCACTGTGTGCTCATTTGCATGTCATTTCCCAGAATCCCTTGCTGCAGTGGAAATGCTGTGTGTTGGGTGATAATGGGGAAAGACAGGGTTGCAGACCTGTCTAAGACATGCAAATGAACATACAGTAATATTTACAGTATATATATATATATATATATATATATATATATATATATATATATATGTAGAGGTATCAGTACCGTGTTAGCCGAGCTTCAATAATCAAAAAAATAAAAAAATAAATAGATGATACCGTTCTGTGGCTAACGAAATGCTTTTATTTGTGCGAGCTTTCGAGATACACTGATCTCTTCTTCCGGCGATGTTACAATGAATGAAGCAAAAGGTAAACTTAAAAACAGTGTCTCTTGGAATGTTATCTGTGCTGTTCCTTCCCCCGGTGTGGATGTGTTTTATGGCTAGAGGTGTCAAAAGGTTACTGTGAAAGCATGTTAAGAAAGAGTGTGTATGTGTATCAGTGTGAATAAAAATGAATGGAGAGCCCACAGTATATACAGTGCTTTACACAAGGTGTGTGTGGAGTGGGACTGGATATAAATGGTGTGGGTGGGTGTGGAAATGTGAGAGTTAGTAGCACAACTAAAAGTGTGTGTGGATACTTAGTGGTCCCTATTGGTGTATAGGGATGGAAAAACAAGGAGTATTAGTATGTGTGAGAGACAGCTGTGTGTGCATACATATAGCACAGTATGTACAGACATGGCCTTTAGCGCTTATGGGACGAGCGTTCACTACTGTCAGTAATGACTCATAAAATTTCGATCTCTGTTTAGGCCACTGCTAAGTGTCCCGAACAGTTGCATAAATTTGTATTCATGCAACCGTCTCTCTTTCGGGGTTTTAAGATTACCTTTGAGTATGGCAACCCTCAGATCGTTCATCTGATGGCCAGAGTTAGAGAAATGTTCGCCAACAGGACTGTTTCTTGTACCACGTGTGATGCTGAGGCGATGTAGGTTCATTCTCTTGTTTAGCCCCTGCCCTGTCTCACCTATGTAGTAGCAGCCCCCTGGGCATTTCATGCACATGATGAGGTACACGACATTGCTGGAAGAACAGGTGAACCTTCCTCTGATTTTGTATTCCCGATTCCTGTGTGGTATTTGTACACTGGCGACACACTTTATTCGAGCTCGGCTAGTCCCACGAATTCGGGTATACCCGGGTGTATTGAGGTTTGTGACTGTTTTCTGCCCGAGTGCATTGAGGTATTTTCCAAGCAGGGATTGAAGCATTTTATTCCTGCTGGCTGCAATACTGCACAGTATATATATATATATACTGCATTACAATTCATGAATTTATGCCATCTGGTAGACACGCGAAGCATTGCAGCCTATTAAATCCTAATCATTATCATTTAACAGATCAGCCGCCCGTCAGCCAGGCATCAACCCAGGCTGGGAAGGCAAATGCACCGGGGCTTGTCAGAGGTGAGGAGCGGCGCATTCCAGGTATCTGCCAGGTACATACTGGGTATTTGCTCGAATAAAGTGTGTCGGTGCAGTATTGTGTCCGCTGTGTAGAGCATTGCGCAGGTTTTGCATCTTGGGTCCTGGCATGGTTTTGTCCCGCATTCAGTTGTACTGCTGAATACTTTACTCCTCACCATAATATTCTTGAGATTATGGGGTTGTCTGTATGATAATAAGGGTGCTTCAGGGAAGACCTGTTGCAGTCTTGTATCTTCCTGGAGGATGGGTTGTAGTTTCCTGGCGATCTTGCGTAGGGCTCCTAGGTGTGGGTTATATGTGACCACCAAAGGTACCCTGTCGCTTGTCTCCTTCTGTTTGTATTCAAGGAGATCACTTCTTGGTATTCTGGTGGCTTTGTGAATTTGCTGGTCTACAATTCTGTGGTTATATCCACGGTTTATAAAGTCTGATCGCAAGGCTTTAATCCGCTGGTCTCTGTCTGCTGTGTCGGAGCATATCCGGTTGTATCGTATGGCTTGACTGTAGATGGTTGCATGTTTGGTGTGTGTCGGGTGGAAGCTGTTGTCCCTCAAATAGCTGGCTCTGTCTGTAGGTTTGCGGTATACAGAAGTCTGTAGTTGGTTGTTCTTTATAGTAATGGTGGTGTCTAGGAAATGTACTTCATCCGGGGAATGGGTGAGTTTGAGGTTGATGGTCGGGTGGAAAGTATTGAAGTTGTCATAGAACTGTAGGAGGTCCTGTTCGCCAGAGGTCCAAATCAGGAGGATGTCATCGATGTAGCGAAGGTATGTAAGGGGTTTCAAGTGACAGGTGGACAGAAAGTCACTTTCCAGTTTTGCGCAGAACAGATTGGCATACTGTGGCGCCATCCGAGTACCCATAGCGGTCCCGGTTGTCTGAAGGTATGTGTCATTTCCAAATGTGAAGTAGTTATGGGTCAGAATAAATTCGATGCATTTAGTCACTGTCTCTGTGAGTGGCTCCTGCGGTCCCAGAAAGTATCTGCAGGCTGTATATATATATACAGTTGTGTGAAAAAGAAAGTACACCCTCTTTGAATTCTATGGTTTTACATATCAGGACATAATAACAATCATCTGTTCCTTAGCAGGTCTTGGTATCCGGAAAGGAGAGTTAGAGCACAGCTAAACGAAATAAATTTGCTCGAGAGTGTGTCCCAAAAAAATAGAGGTTTATTATTCGTCAGTACATGGTAACAAGAAAAAAATGAGCCCTCAGGCCCCCACCGACATGTTTCGAGCTTCCGCTCTTTATCAAGGTGTACACCTTGATAAAGAGCGGAAGCTCGAAACATGTCGGTGGGGGCCTGGGGGCTCATTTTTTTCTTGTTACCATGTACTGACGAATAATAAACCTCTATTTTTTTGGGACACACTCTCGAGCAAATTTATTTCGTTTAGCTGTGCTCTAACTCTCCTTTCCGGATACCTGCCTCTGCTATGGAGTACCGGATGCACGCACCGATGAAGGATAATCCCGGGAGGACCATCTGCTACAAGTGAGTTTATCTACTCAATCTTACACCGTTTTTTCCTAATCAATGATTTGGCTGGACACTAGCTAGTGTGAGTAGTTACCTATCTGGGTTATACTCTTCCGGTTTATTGATAACTAGTGGAATTAGGTGTTTATGCTATAGGTGGTCACCATTTATATGTGGGATACTTCAAGGATACAACCGATACAAAATACAATTGAAGTTGCTGAGTCTACGTTTTAGAGCACCACACAGCCTGGTTTTTCTCCTTAGCAGGTCTTAACATTAGGTAAATACAACCTCAAATGAACAACAACCCGTGACATATTACACCGTGTCATGATTTATTTAACAAAAATAAAGCCAAAATGGAGAAGCTGAGTGTGAAAAACTAAGTACACCCTTACTGCTTCCATAGGAATTAAAATGCGAAGTAGCAGACAGGTGCTGCTAATCAAATGCCCTTGATTAATTGATCATCATCAAGTGTGACCACCTCTATAAAAGCCGGAGTTTTAGCAGTTTTCTGGTCTGGAGCATTCAGGTGTGTGTTAACACAATATCAAGGAGGAAAGACATCAGCAATGATCTTAGAGAAGCAATTGTTGCTACCCATCAATCTGGGAAGGCTTATAAGGCCATTTCCAAACAATTTAAAGTCCATCATTCTACAGTGAGAAAAATTATTCAAAAGTGGAAAACGTTCAAGACAGTTGACAATCTTCCCAGGAGTGGATGTCCCAGCAAATTCACCCCAAGGTCAGACCGTGCAATGCTCAGAGAAATTGCAAAAAACCCAAGAGTTACATCTCAGACTCTACAGGCCTCAGTTAGCATGTTAAATGTTAAAGTTCATGACAGCACAATTAGAAAAGGACTGAACAAGTATGGTTTGTTTGGAAGGGTTGCCAGGAGAAAGCCTCTTCTCTCTAAAAAGAACATGGCAGCAAGGCTTAGATTTGCAAAGTTGCATCTGAACAAACCACAAGACTTCTGGAACAATGTCCTTTGGACAGACAAGACCAAAGTGGAGATGTTTGGCCATAATGCACAGCACCACGTTTGGTGAAAACCAAACACAGCATATCAGCACAAACACCTCACACCAACTGTCAAGCACAGTGGTGGAGGAATGATGATTTGGGCTTGTTTTGTAGCCACATGACCTGGGAACCTTGCAGTCATTGAGTCGACCATGAACTCCTCTGTATACCAAAGTATTCTAGAGTCAAATATTAGGCCGTGTCCAACAGCTAAAGCTTGGCCGAAATTGGGTCATGCAACAGGACAATGATCCCAAGCACACCAGCAAATCTACAACAGAATGGCTGAAAAAGAAAAGAATCAAGGTGTTGCAATGGCCCAGTCAAAGTCCAGACCTCAAGCTGATTGAAATGCTGTGGCTGGACCTCAAGAGAGCTGTGCATAAATAAATGCCCACAAACCTCAATGATCTGAAGCAACGTTGTAAAGAAGAGTGGGCCAAAATTCCTCCACAACGATGTGAGGGACTGATAAAGTCATATTGAAAACGATTACTTCAAGTTATTGCTGCTAAAGGTGGTTCTACAAGCTATTGAATCATAATGTATATATATATAAAATGCAGCACTCACATATTAAGTATAAAATGCAGCTCACATATACCTATATGAGTCTTCTTCCATAGAATTCTCATTAAAAAACCCAGCAGCGGCGATGGCAAAACAGCAAATAGTTCCCCTACTACAAATCACATTTACAGTAATGCCATAAAAAACAAGATCAGATTGTTTACGGAGGTCCTTAAGAATGGGTGATATACAGTATCTGAGTCATCGGTATTGAACCTAATTTTCAAAAGTTTTAGAGGTTTTGTTATATCTAGCAGACTCCTTGCACAAAATGAATTTCTGAAGATGTATTGCAGAATTTGCTGGAACGCTTTGTAAATATTGAGTCATCACTGCAGATGGTGTTCTTGTATTATTTTTCTCCTTATTTATCTACTAACCACTGTTACAGCGTGACATTTGAGTTCTTTAGGGGGAATATAGTCATTTTAAAGGTGCA
The DNA here is from genome assembly GCF_040206685.1 of Ascaphus truei. NCBI lineage: Eukaryota > Metazoa > Chordata > Amphibia > Anura > Ascaphidae > Ascaphus > Ascaphus truei. Next base: position 36,157,247 of record NC_134494.1, read on the forward strand.
CCTCTGCTATAAACAATTACTATTTTGCATCTCCAGATGACTGAGCCATTGCGGGTTTTAATAAAGAACATCCTAATATTAACGAGCAACTTGAGGTTTCAAAATGGGAACGTGTGTACATTGTTCTTACAAGTTACAACTCTATATTTATCTATAACCTTTAAATAAGATGAAAGTAACCTTTGCTGTATGTTTGCACGTAAACATTTTGTTTCTTGCAGCCAAGTCTTGTGTGTAGTAGTGGGCACAGCGGCGCATTTCACAACCCGCCACCCCTAGGCACTTGTCTGTGTCGGCCGCCTCCTTTCTGCCGACCTCCTGCTCCTTTGGCATCCTAGCGTCAAATGACGTAATTTGAGTTCGCGAGACGCAGTGTGGATGCCATGTTCGTGACGCCCATGGCATCATTTGACGCTGGGATTCCAAAGGAGCAGGAGCAATTTTTGCCACCCCAAAAAGTTGCCACCCTACACTCGGGCCTAATGGAAAATCTGACACTGGTTGGGCAGTACTTACCCCTCCACTCTTGTTCTTATTTACTAGTTTTACACTGTTCTTTGAGGGCAGTGTCCGGTCTATTTTTACACCCACATATATTTCATTATATTTTCCTAGGCATTAGATGTGAATTGCAGATATTTCATGTTTGCTTTTAAACAAGACGTACAGTGGTTTATCAAACACATTCTTCCATGGGGTCTCCTCTAGAACAGAGATACAAAGTATCATGATAAAAGGTCCATATGGGACCTGAAACATTGTTTCTTCTCTGTTCTTGGATGTCACATTAAATGAAGAATTGCATTATGAATTTGTGAGAAGAGCTCTACTTTGTACCTCTGTCCTGGAGGAGACCTGCTCTTTGAATGTGTTTGTCTATGTTGTGTTGGCTGCACAAGCAGGAGTCTCCTCTCCTGAAACTGGTTCTCTGAACTTTGGAACAGTATTTTATCAAACCTTAGTTGGTAGCTATCATACAGAAATCCACAGTCTACTTGTTAGAAGAGACCTAAATATTCCAATGCAGCATTGTACCCTTATACCTTGTATCGGATGGGGCTGATATTGCTGGGAGATTGCAGAAATGGAACAGGAATGTTGTTAAGAACCGCAAGTAGTAACATAATACCTGCTTCTTCTTAGAGTACTTCTCATTCCCATGTATATCTTTCTGGGAAGACACCAGGATTGCCCTAGTTTTGTTGTCAAGAAACTTTGATAATAATTTTTTTGGAATGTATGTGACCCAAACAGGATTTGAACGTATAAACTAGTACGTTTAAGTTTCACTACACTATATTTCTTTCTATATGTGATCAATAACCCTTCTCATGGCCAATGAAATCCAATTTCTTCAAGTTTTCTAAATATAAAGTACATTCAATGGTGAGGCACATATATAAAGAAGAGGAAGCAATGACTTATGATTGGGAAGAAGCAAATTATCGCACTCAAACAAGATGAGAATTAAAAAATTACAGACTGTGCACTTATCATAAAGAGAGTTGAGGACTTTAACATAAAATAGTTTGAGAACACAGATGAAACAGGACATAATCAAGCCGAGCAGGAGTGAGCAGAAACCATCAATGATGTACCAAGTCACACCCCACTCCAGTCTGACACGTCCCCCTCCCTTCTATGTCACGCCCCCCCCTCGCTCGAGCACACAGTGAGCAGGACAGCGAATCGCTCCAGCTCGGGCAGATGCTGACGTCACGCCTCGTGAACGTGAGCGTGCATCGCCCAACCCCGGCGGCAGCCTAACACTGTGCCTCAAGAGGACATTTTTGACCAGTGTATTTTGCCCGTGCTCATGTATGGATGTGATACTTCAAAGAAGTATACAACTCAAAGAAGTATAGAGAGATGTATGCTGGGCATCACCTAAAGAGACAAGAAATTAATGAATGGGTTTGAAACAAATGTCTGTGACATTACAAGGGTGAAGAAATTAAAATGGCCAAATTAAGAAACGTTGCACAAAGATGGTACTTGACCTGATTCCAAGGGAAGTTTAAAGACCAAGAAGATAACCAAAAGTAAGATGACCATAGTTCCTGAAGATCATTCATCCAGCAGTGGATTGACAAGGGCTGAAGCTGATGATATGTTGTGTGTGTGTGTGTTCGTATATATAATATTGTTTAGTTTATGTTTAGACTCACAAGCATTAACATAAATCTGCTGATCACATGACCCTAAATTGAGGTCACATGACACTTTATTCATGGCCAGTTTGACAAAAACACAACATTTCAGAGAAATCTCCAGAGCGCATTTGAAGACATTTGCAGATCTCTGTTTATGTCTTGCTCGAACTTTAGATTGTGAGTCGTGACAAACAGATCAATTGACTTAATGTCAATTTTGACTTTTTACCACAGTTTTGCAGCTGGGGACTTTAGTAAAGAACCCTCGCTGACTTGCTAAACTTTACAGATCATGTGGAAATCTTGCTATAAACGTGTCTGTACTCTTATCCTACATCATGTCATTGTTATATAGAGCTACAGGTCAACGACTGAGCCACTGATTTAGCCACATGTGCTGAAGCAGGGATATCCTTCAAAACTGACCTGTTGGTGGCACTTGAGGACTGGAGTTGGCAACCCATGATGTACACAATGCGGTGCATAGGAATTACAAGCACAATTAAGGTTTTACATTGCCCTGAAGGCTTTACAATTCAATTTTCTAAGCAAACTGAGAAATGCAATGAGTTGAACATGGTCAAAACTAGTAAATGTCCTACAGTGCCAATGGCATTCCTCCTCTTTTTTTTTTTTTTGCAATCTTTTTTATTGTATTTTTAGAGACATATACATATTTACATTGCAAGGGAACATCACATTAACGGTGGTACACATTATATAAAATATTTTCATACAGTATTAAGATCCATAATTATAGATATGAATCCATGTTGTTCCCGTCGTTTCTGAACAGTGAGCTGCTGCTCCTTAGTCTCAGGTGTGAACTTAAAGTGGATAGATGAGATAAGATAGAAAAAAGGTCCAGTTGGAATGAGGGGGGGGGAAGGAAGGGTAGGGAGAGGGTGGGGAAGGAGGGGAACTTAATACAGTGATAGGTACTGGACTTACTCTCTTGCTGCCTATTTATCTTTGGAGCCAAGGCTCCCATGTTCGGTAGAACTGATCCGTGGTTTGGTTTAGTTGGGCAGTCAGCTTCTCCATGTACATAACTTTGTTTATTCTTTTGTGCACCGTTCCTCTTGATGTGGCTTTAATCTTTTTCCAAGCCGCAGCTAAGGAACATCTCGCCGCGGTTAGAATGAAAGAGATCAGTTTCTTCATGGGGGGTGGGATATTTTCCACTGGCTTGGCCAGCACAAGGATCAGCGGGTCCAGAGGAATTCTCAATTCCGTCATCTCTAGGACCATACTCTGGATCATCACCCAAAAGTTCTGCACCATTGGGCATGTCCACCATATATGAGTCATATCTCCCCTGAGACCACATCCTCTCCAACATAGATCGGACGTTCCAGGGAAGATCTGGCTCAGCCTACTAGGAGTTAGGTACCACCGAAATAGAATCTTGTAAATGTTTGCCTTTGTTATAGTGCAAATTGAAGTTTTGGCTGCCGATTCCCAGATATTCTCCCACTCGTCCTGCTCTATCTCTACATTTAGGTCTCCGGCCCATTTTAGCATGTAAGAATGGTTTGGTGTATTTACAGATGACTCTATCCCAACGTATAGGCATTCCTCCTCTTAACTGTAATCAAACCTCACCTGTTATATTGTATACTATTGCTTCGGTAATGCTAAAGACTGTATATTCCATTGATACAGAATTATACATCATGCATATGTTTACTGCTTAGGGTAAAACGCCAACCAGTGGCAGTAAGCAGTTATATCCTTATTTCTTTGACCACCAGCTTATACTGTAGATAGATCTTACAATCCATGCATTGTGATTTTGTCTAATTGATATTTAAATGCTATGCATATTTGTTTTTCTTGGCCCTCACAGAAAGCACTGCAGTAGTGGAGATTCCAATTTTGCAGAACCCCAAAGTTAACCATCAATATTATTTACAGTCTTGCTCTATGCAGGGGGCTTAACGCCAGTCCCAAGCCCCCTCCCCCCCCAATAGGTCAGGTTTTCAGGATATCCGATCTTCAGCACAGGTGGCTCAACAAGTCCCTGCTTCAGCACAGGTGACTCAATCAGAGGCTCAGTCTCTGATTAAGCCACCTCTGTTGAAGCTGGGATATCCTGAAGACCTGACCTGTTGAGAAGCAGAAAGGGGGGGGGGGGAGCTTGAAGACTGGAGCTGAGCATCTCTGCTCTATGGTGTCTGTTACACAAGCTGCTTTGCCTGTTTTACAATGAAAATAAAAGGCTAAAGCATTACAATTATATACAATATTCAGTGGCACAAAAGCCCAGATTAAAGTCCTGCTACAAAATATGCAACATGAATCTACATTTGTAACCTCTGCCATTGCAAGCATAATATTCCCAAAGGAAATCTTCTAAAGAGCATTTAATATCTTTGGTGAGAGAACATACTGAGCCAACATATAAATAAAGGAAATGTGACATACTCTTATTTAGATTTCAAACATTCCTTTTAGCTGTACAAATAGCATTATATTTCATATTAAATGCATTTCACTGTCACTATAGAAAGGCGTAAGCTTCAATGCAGGATTTGTTGAGAAACATGCAGTGATATTCTAATTACTGTAACTGTTCTCATGCAGCAAATAAACATGATATTTTGGAGTGTTTGGAGATAGGTGCGGTAGAAGGTTTGTGAGCAGTGTATTTGACTGATTGTGTTACTCTGTTTGTTTCTGCGGAAATTCTGTAGCTACCAGAAGCTTCAAGGGTTAAGGATGGAAAATCACATTTTGTTGCTATGTGAAACTAGAGAACAGCAGGTTTTAAGGGGCGGGGGGGGGGGGGGGGGAAGCTGGTATCACCCCCTTAAAAAGGTGAAGGGTGGTCTGCGCGAAACGCAGATGCTGACGTCCAATCTATCCCTGGAGAATCAATGATGTTTTTTTGTGTGATCAATGTAATATTCCTCTGCTAAATGTAGGGTCGTGCAGCCTGTGAAAATGTTACCTTACTATGACTAATTAGCAATAAAAAAAAAATGTGATTGTCTACAAGTTTAATTATTTAATCTCCAGGGTTTTGATTAATTTAAAACTCCTCGCCTGAAGGCAGAAAGAGAAAGAGAAATCCATCTCCGCTGTTATTTCTTTCTCACCAATTCTGATTCAATCCTGGATGAAATGGAAGGAGACGCTGCTCCTTTTTTTTTGTACTGTAGGTGACAGGACACGAGGGGCTATCCGGGGGCAGATTTCATTAGGGTTATTTATTGCACGGTTCTTCATTTAACTCATTCTTTGCTTTCTACCAGGAAAGGGGGGGGGGTGAGGGGGAGGCTGTAATGCATCATTTTGCCACGATAAAGGGGTTATCCGGCTCATTCTGAATACGTCCCCCTCGAGATTCCCATCTAATGCGTTTCATATCCTCTGGATATATGTAGACCTCCCATTAACCCCTGCAGTGCCAGTGAGGCGGCATTTCTGGCACTAAAGGGGGGTGGGTGGGGTGGTAAAATGAACTGCAAATAAAATATAGCGAATGAACACGTTACATAATTAGGATTCTTTGGTTGCTCATTGCGTTTTAGTTTTTGTGGAGCATTTTCAGCCAGACCAATATCATTCCTTCTTTACATGTACTTACGATATATCCTCTATCAATAAACCGGTTATCCCTGTCACTGAAAGGGTTAATGGAGGGGGTGGGGGAAGCAATACTGTGATTTGAAAGATGTGCAGAAAATACCAATTAAAAATGTACACATTTCTATTTCTTGATAACCTTTTTTTTTTTAATGTTTTTTTTTTCTTTTAATACTGTACATACAGATGTAGTAAGATCCACTGTCCCTGGTACCACGGTTACAGAAGCAAAAGTCTGCGGTGTCGGAGACACAGCGTTTTTACGTGGGTTGCGCCGTGGGGCATCCATGCTTCCGAATGGGATTCCCACGGTGGTAAAACTCCGGTGTTGCGACAGTTATCTTAGCTGCACCCAGGGCCGCCAACAGAAATCATGGGGCCCAGGACAAATGAAAAGATCATGCCACCGCCTTAACCCATAGCGCACCTACCACGAAACAATTTTTTTAGCGCTTAACTTTTACTGTTTTCTTCTTATTGTAATACGGAAAAAAAAACATTAAATGCAATCTGTTTATTTTAATATTTTCAACAAAAGAGAAAGATACCCTATGCTACATCTTATGTGACAAAAGGCCTGGGGGGAAATCAGTATGGGCCTGGGGGTGGAGGGGGGTTAAGTTTGGGCCTGGGGGGGTTAAGTATGGGCCTGGGGGGATTCAGTATGGGCCTGGGGGGGCTAAGTATGGGCCTGGGGGGATTCAGTATGGGCCTGGGGGGGTTAAGTATGGGCCTGGGGGGGTTAAGTATGGGCCTGGGGGATTCAGTATGGGCCTGGGGGGGGTTAAGTATGGGCCTGGGGTGGTTAAGTATGGGCCTGGGGGGGTTAAGTATGGCAGGAAAGGGTAAGGATCGGTTGTCCATCCGCTCCGTGAAAAAAGTTAAGACCTCACCAGCAAAGAGGTTAAAAATCTTCTTTAATTAACTACATAAAAAACAAAAAACAGACAGCACAAACTACTCTCCCACGCGTTTCACGCCCACTATGGCGCTTTCTCAAGGAGTGACGAGATGGGGGAGGCCCTGGGTATTTAACACACTCCCCATCATACAAGACAGCTGTTTTAAATAATTAATTAATCTCGTCTCGCAGGAAGAAAAGAGAAGATAACGAAGAAGAAAAAGTAAAGAGAAAAAAAGACAACTTCCCTGCAAAAGAAACAGCAAGGACACCTTAACTCTTAATAATAAAGTAAATAAAGAAATGATATGCTTAACAATGATTGTGTCCAGTATGTAAAACTTGTAACTTAGATGGGTAAAATGACTCACCCAACAAAGGTTAATTACATGTGACAGAGAACAAAGAACATCACAAAAAAACACATATACTAATATACCACTAGTGTGTAGAAAAGAAATGTTTTTTTTAATACTATCATAAATCCTACACATTGGTTAGTACAGATAATTTCAAGAATGGACAGTCAAATTGGAAAGCATTCAATAGCAATACAACCATAACAAAAGATGGTATAAACAAATTAAAAAAATGATAAAGACAGACAAAAAACATCATAATATGGCAAGAATATTAATAAAGCTATATCTGGAATCTATCAAGGACACTATGGATGCAAACAGAGACGGTAAACTAAAAAATGGGAAAAACATTAAATATGTGAAATCGAATAATTTTAATGATTACTACAACTTGATCCTTAGTAATCCAATAGAATTAAATAATTTGAAGGAACCATAATAATATACAACTATTATTAAATTAATTACATATATATATGGTAAATTAATGAAAAATCTATAAAACAAACTTTTAAAATCCCAGTCAATGTTTAACCCATTGGGTACTAAGGTATAGAGTGTATCATTCATTATTGCCTTTTCAGGCATTGCTGACCATTACTCTTGGAGCTTGTACACGGTTGTTTTTCTAGGGGTTAAGTATGGGCCTTGGGGTGGAGGGGGGTTAAGTATGGGCCTGGGGGGGTTAAGTATGGGCCTGGGGGGATTCAGTATGGGCCTGGGTTGTTAAGTATGGGCCTGGGGGTGGTTAAGTATGGGCCTGGGGGGATTCAGTATGGGCCTGAGGGGATTCAGTATGGGCCTGGGGGGGTTAAGTATGGGCCTGGGGGTGGTTAAGTATGGGCCTGGGGGGATTCAGTATGGGCCTGGGGGGATTCAGTATGGGCTTGGGGGGGTTAAGTATGGGCCTGGGGGTGGTTAAGTATGGGCCTGGGGGGGTTAAGTATGGGCCTGGGGGGGTTAAGTATGGGCCTTGGGGGTTAAGTATGGGCCTAAGGGGTAAAGTACAGTATGGGAGTAAAATGAATTACAGTACCTCTTTTAAACCGGTCCACAGTGGGGGCCTTCGATCGGTCAGTGAGGGGGCTTTCAACCGGCCCTTGGGGGGAGGGTTTAACAAGCCCAGAGGGGTGAGCCTTAAACTGGCTCGTGGGGGGCCTCCAACTGGCCAACGCTTCAACCGGCCGGGGGGGTGGAGGGGGGCTTTCAACCGGCCGGTGGGGGTGGGCTTAAATTGGCCGGCTTTGGGCTGGTTTCAGAAGGGAGATGGAAGGCCTGTGGGTGACTGACTGCCTGGGTGGGTGACTGACTGCCTGAGTGGGTGACTGACTGGCTGCCTGGGTGGGTTACTGACTGACTGCCTGCGTGACTGACTGACTGCCTGGGTGGGTGACTGACTGCCTGGGTGGGTGATTGCCTGCCTGGGTGGGTGACTGACAGCCTGAGTGGTGACTGCCTGAGTGGGTGGGTGGGTGACTAACTGCCTGGGTGGGTGACTGCCTGGGTAGGTGGTGACTGACTGCCCATGGGTGACTGACTGCTTTGACTGCCTGCCTTGGTTGACTGACTGACTGCCTGGGTGGGTGGGTGGATGATTGACTGCCTGCCTGGGTGGGTGCCTTCCTTTGACTGACTGCCAGGGTGGGTGGGTGACTGACTGACTGGGTTGGTGGGTGATTGCCTGGGTGGGTAGGTGACTGACTGCCCCCTGACTGACTACCTGGGTGGGTTGGTGGATGACTGACTGCCTGCTTGTCTGGATGGGTGACTGCCTGGGTGGGTGTGTGAGTGACTTCCTGGGTGGGTGACTGAGGGGGTGGGTGACTGACTGAATGCCTGGGTAGGTGGGTGACTGCCTGGGTGGGTGGGTGGGTGACTGACTGCCTGGGTGGGTGACTGCCTTGACTAACTGCCTGGGTGGGCGGGTGACTGACTGCCTTGGCTGGAGCGGGGGGAGCTTGGTTGGCGGGCACGGGGTTGCCACGGCGCTTCCCCTCCGTCCCACATTGGGAGTGAGTCCACAGGCATTTGCAGTGCTTCCCTCCTCCCTGCCCCATGAACCCATGGCTGCTGCCCAGGCGGGAGGTAGGCGCGGGGGGAACAAGTTTGGCCATGGCATACCCCTCTCCAGCCCACATTCCCCTCGAGTGCCCATGCGGGTCAGGAAGACAGGACCGGGGGGGAGTGAAGAAGAGGTCCGGGGATTGGGGAGGGCAGCCCGCCAGGTGCATGCGCACCAAGACATCTGCTCTGCGCATACACGCTGAGACCTCTTCTCTGCGCATGCGCACGGGGATCTCCGGCATTTTTTTTTTCTTCTGACACTTTTTTTTAAATTACATGGGCACGACGGATGTGCAGGGAGCCCAGGAGGCCGGGCCCCCTGACTCACAGGGCCCGGGACGACAACCCAGGCAGACCCCCCCTGTGGGCGGGCCTGGCTATACACCTGCATGGCGATGAGAACAAAGCTGGTGACTGTATGTATATCTGTATTTATATAGTACTATCCAGGTACATAGAGTTTTACTATACACGTGACATAATATTATAACGGGAATAAGCGCTTCAGACATAAAACAATAGGAAAAGGAGTCACTGCCCCAAAGAGCTTTCAATCGAAATGGTAAGCATGGAGAATTTACAGAGGCAGTAGCAGGGTGTTCTGGTAAGTGCATCTGCAAAGGGCCATGGTCAGTGCATATGAGATACATAGTATCAGCCAACAGAGCTACTCATATCCTTCGTTAAAGAGGTGTGTTTTAAGAAAGATCCTGAAGGTGAAATGAGAATCAGGTGTGTCACACACAGTGATGTATAAATCAGATGTTTCTACCTACAGTACAATCCATGAGATTTGGGGTTCCTGGGATTTGGATGAAGAACATACTTTGGAAGACTCCACGGAAGCCCATAAAATCAGTGAGACTAACTTCAAATCAGTGAGAGTGTAATTTACCAAATTCAACAAAACTGGACAAGACTGGGCATATGATTTTGCATGAAAATAACTTAGGTAAAAATGACATACAGTAACTCTAATCTCAGTGCCATCCACTGCCAACCGTAGATCATATTTCACTAACACATCAGCTATTCCCTAAGGAATCTGAAAACCTTCAGAAACTGTGATACTTCTTCATCAACATCTGACAATAGAAGCTCACGTTGTCTGTACTGTAACAGGACAAAAGGCTGGACTGAATACACAGGGGTCTATATATAAGTGGAGATTGAAGTGTGTTCAGACGCACTGCTCTGTTTCATGGAGCAAAATTGTGTCATATGTAAGAACAGTTTCTCACATCTGATGCAGAGTTTTAGACATACAGTACGTCATTTAAGACGTGGAGGATTTTCTGGAGAAAATAACATGACGCACGGAGGCACCGAATGGGATATATATCATTATAACATGTAACTCTCACCAAGACCCCAATTCCTCCCACTGACTCGGATCGAGGTGCCAGCTGGGGCAGATGATGGGGGGGGGGGGAGGGAGGATTGGAACAAAATGCTTTGATATACTGTATAGGTGCAGGATGAAAATGCCCTTGTTTTGCTTCACAATTGCCTTGATACATAGAGCCCATGATTAGTTCTATCATCATTACCCGTACTTTGTAAATGTCCCCAAAATGGAAAGCTGTTGGGTGGATGGATCTCTCTCTCCTCCCTCTCTCCCTCTCCTCCCTCTCTTCCCTCCCCCTCTCTCCCTCTCTCCCTCTCTCCCTCATAACATTTCTCAGTTTGAAATTGCAGTTTTGTCTGAAACTAATTACAATTCTTTCTCACCCCAGAATCTGAGAGTTAATACTGTACACATGGTACTTAGAAAGAGGAGGAAACATACAGATAACAGTACTATATACTTAATCACTTCCCTATGTAATTGCACTTTTTATGCCATATATATATAAATGTCATCCAGTGATTAAACTACGAGGGAACCTTTCATTCATAACCCTAAAAATGCATTTCTTTTAAGACTTTTCCTTTTCTAATCTTGTAGTATAAATACAGATGTAGCGAGTCTTACTGTTCCTGGAGCCGCGGCGGTTCCGGAGGAGGTAAAAGCCACAGCGACATTCTGGAGTGGTCTATACTTCCATCCCAACAGCTGCCGCAGGATGCCATGGTTGTATTCTCATGGATTTCCTCAGCAGAGGGGACAGTAGGCCTTGTTACTTCTGTATAAAATACACCTGTTAAAATGGTGTCTAAATAACTTAATCCCATGAGTCTCCTGCTTTCAAGCACAATGCCAATACATTTTTTATGGCAATTCAGCCACAGCCCCCCCATATGTTAGAACTCTAGATTCAGAGCTTCCCCAGTTATATATGTGCAGATAATTATCCATTAGGAGAAATCATGGAAAACTATAATGGGGAGGACTAGCTGCTGAAGAGGTAAGAAAGTTATTGGCTTATTCTACATATGTCAAAGCGGACAATGGGGAATTTCAGCCGAAAATGCCGAGGGCTGTATCAGTTCAGAAACTTGCATTAACATTCAATAAATAAACACTATATAAGTGATCTGTGCAACTGCCATAATTATATTAACTTGGCAGCAAACTGCAATATCACAGATTTCTACATACTGAACGATTCTCTGGTCACATTTGATCACATTATCACAGTACTACTGTATATGTTATTTTATGCATGGGAACATAGTGTACAGGATATCATCGCTGAACAGGATCACAGCAGATATTGATATGAGATCTCTTAGATCGCAGTCATTTGACAAAACTGACATGGGCGCCTCTTCCTTATAAGTTCTCATCTCACAAACTACAGTATGCAGATACAGTATGATGAGAATGCCAAAACAGGGGTGTCAAAGGAGACCAGGTCTCTTAACACATTTATACCCAGGATCATATGATTGAGCAAAGCAAGGAGGTAAAATAAATTGTAATTTATTTCACAAATGGACATATACACAATGTTCCACAATTACACTCAAAATACACTTACTGGGACAGGGGCAACAAAATAATTGGTTTCCAGAACGAAATCTTGAAAAACAAAGTCTTTAGGTTCACTTTCCCAGGAGCGGGAGTTACTCGCGAAATGGCTTGGAACTGTCCTCGGTTAGTTGTGCAAGTTGCCACCGCTGTGTACTCCGACGGAGCTGCTTCCTTCATTCTGCCACCACGGTAAAGGCACTTGGAATCTTGTAATCTTACGAAGTCTGTGATGAATCTTACGAATCTTGTAGAACGCAGGTCAATCTTGGATGAATCTTAAGGTGAATCTGATTCCCGATGGGCTGCAGTAATTCTTGTAGAGCTCAGAACCCTATACCTAACAAGTGAAGCCAATCTCTCCGTGGGAATAATTTTTCCCACCTATCCTGGAGTTGCCAATACTTTAGAAACCTGGCAGAGGGGGCTTCTCATTCTGTTAAGGGCATGCGCAAATGTAGCACCTTTGCTCCTTAGCATATGAGACCCAGCCCCTCTTCCTGGCGACAGTAAGTCAGAGCTGGCCACCTTTTAGCCAAACTGCTTTGACTATACACTAGGATGGGGGTACTTGAGGGACCCCTCCAAACTTAACACCATAGGGTCACTGAGCCCTTTCACCTCCGGACTTTTACATACATTGTGGCATCAAGCCAGCGGGATGCCTTAGAAGTCTGGAGCTGCACATTTACAGTGAGTCACTACACGCATACTAAGTTGGGTGCTACAATAAATGAGTATTTCCCTATCTCCGGGGTTTTGAATGAAAGCCCAAATATGCCTATTATGGTTAATACAATATTTGAGGGGGACTTTCATTCATCAATTTTTATAAAAAGTTATAAAAATTGCGTTGTGGCTGTTTTATATGTTCCTATCTGAACTATGCGCATAGCAAGTTTCAGAGCGCTAGGAGCTTTCTAACAGAAGTTAGCAAACAGCCTCTTTTATTCCTTAAGCGCTTAACTTAAAAACATTTTTACTCTCGCCACATTATACCTGGTGGGAGAAACTCCGAACCCCTACACTGGGTTCTGGGGGTTTGGGCATACTGTATACCGGGGGACCCTGGAATGTGATTTCCCCCTTGCTCGGTCTTACTGTTCTGGTCTGTGCTGAAGCAGGGAGATCTGGCAATGAGCCGCTAACTGCTTCCTTGGGATAATTTTGTCCGGTGGTCTGTGTCTTCGTGTCTCCAGGAATCTGGTAGGATTCCTGGGTACATGTTTCGGGGGTAACCAGCAAGTCTGGCCCCCTTCTACCCAAACACACCCTGACAACATTTTACTGTAAAATCCTCCCTGAAACGCACGCCCTGTGAATCTCCGCTGGTTGGCACTCCTGGAACAGTAAAACACATCTTTATTGAAATACAGTGCACATGAAATGACTGGGTTGCAGAGCTGACACTTCAAACCCCCAATATGGCTCAAGGTAACCCAGCCGGGCATAATACCTTTATGATTGGCCTGGGTAACCCCTCACCGTCACAAGGGGTCTTTGTAACTAGTCCAATGCTATGTGTGGACTGTAGGTTTCCCATTGTCTGATATTTATTGTCTCTGCGTCATTTCTTCTGCTTAGATTTCCAGTCCTTTGGTGTTGGCAAGGCCATCTTTCATTGAACTTCAAATATGAATCCTGCTATAAAGAAGCTAAAGCTGGAAGGTTTTAAGTCAATAACGGCTAAACATCAGACGCAACCACATAAGAAACTATTTGTCAGTCGATGCCCCAAGTTACTCTGACGTCAAACAACTTTTCAGGATAGATCTATGTATCTGTGTTTCAGCAGTGTATTCTCCCATCATATTTCCATATTTAAATGTACAATCTATGTCAAAATAAAAACATATTTATCTAATAGTCACCTTTTAATAAAACCTTTTGGGCCTTGAGGAGTTACTCTAACCTTTCTTGAGTGTGATGTGGCAGAGATATCTACTTGTATTTTTTAGATTTTAGGGGATAGAACAAAATGGCTGCCATTTTCTTCCATGGGAATAAGGTTGTTGATTCAATCCAGATAATGTGCTCAGAACTTGTATATTATTTTAGTGCATTTCATTATGGAAAATGGAAAGTTTTTACCAGCTTAATGTGAAAGTATTTTGATTTAAATTCACATTATGTATCTCTGTTTCTCCCTCAGAGTTGATTTTTTTTTTAATACCCACAACACGAATCTGCTATGTAACGCGATGCAAGCGTGGCTCCCAATTTTTGTATGTATGAATACTTTACAACATGATTATTGGTATCTTAAATACTTTATTGTACAATGCATACAATTGTACATTATTTCTAACGCGATCCGCTTATAACGTGATGTGATTCTTTAGAACCTAAGTGCAGCGTTATAAGGGGGTTGAGTTGTATATATAGTTTTAGAAGCCTGTCACTGGAGACCAGGTTCAACAACACCTTTTTATAACTGGGATCATTTGATTGAGCGAAACAAGATGGTAAAATAAATGGTAATTTATTTCTTGTATAAGACAGACACACAAAGTTACACAATTCAAGATTAACACACTTACTGGGAATGGGGCTAATGAATAAATCCGTTTCCGGAACCTTAAGATCACCTTTTCAGAGCACTTTCCAATGACCGTAGTTACTCACAAAAGTCCTGGAACTAGCCTGCTGCGACCACTCTGTTCTAAAAAGCTAGACACACACACACATATATATATATATATATATATATATATATATATATATATATATATATATATATATATATATATATATATATATTTGATGGGGCTTCTGTGGTTTTGCAGTACGCAGGGATTTTTCTAGTAAAATGAATTTGGTAACCAACATCCCAAATGATTTGCCAGTATTTGATTGCAAGGGAGCTTTCCAAAGTCTGCAGCAAAACATGGTTTGTAAGTCCCATAAGTTTACCCTTGCACTTACAGTCGGGATAAAAAATGCACAGGTGAAATCAACTGTCAGTGGTTACCTTTCCGTTGTGTCTTTGGAGACATTAGAAAAGTATTTGTAAGTCTGTATCCATGTACCTTTTAATACCACAAACTAGTCACCATTTTTTTATGCACCATGTACAATACTGTTAAAATACTAAACATATGAGACACATATCAAGTAAATCCACTTGTTCTAGATGGGGTGTATTTGTATAAGGCATGTTCTGCTAGAACACTCAGCTAAGTGATGTGTAATCAGATGTGGTCCAAGTGCAGTAGATTGATAACTGGACGACCGTCATCTGTATTTTCTAACTTGTTGTTAACACTGCAATGCAATCTCAAGTCAATATGGATGTATTTAGGGGGCAAGCAACCATAACGTATTGGAGTGCCTTTGGGACTGTGTTCTTATGTGTGGATTTCCTTTGACGGACAAGAGGCATGAATTTATTGCTGTAACTACAAGTGATGTGCCCAGAGAATTCTGTAACTTTAATATAGCCCAGAGTGAGTCATCTTTCCATTGAATTGAATTGGACATTGATTTATTCCTGCATAACCTGCCTGCAAGCAATGCTGCCATATTATCATCTATAAAGGAGCCGTAAGAAACCTGTGCTGCTTTCCTCTAACACATCTCTGTGAGACTCTCCTCCAAAGAATTTGCTACCCTGTGCTTGAACCTAAATGATGTCGAGGGAGTGTGGGGAAAACATAAACCCCTTTACAAGCGCATGTATATTTTGTTGTTGATGAGCCTTATTGGTACTGGAGTTCAGAACACTATCTTTTTCCAGAACTATGAAAGAAAGGACCAAATTATGAAATATATCAATGTGTCTTTCTTTTACCATCATGATGTTCTGATTTTTCCCTTTGGTAGTGTCACGAATCACACTAGTTTTGAATTTGCTTAAATCTTCCCATATAATGATCCGCATCAAATGTTGGAAATATCAACACGTTTCCTCCAGTACCATGGAACAGATAGGTACTTGTAGGTCAGATGTTTCTGAGTTCAGCTTGTAAACATATTTATGGTTTTTACATATTTGTAATGGGTTTCATTGCACATATTAAAAATATGTACTGTACAGTATGTATGTATATCTTTATTTATATAGCGCCATTAATGTACATAGCGCTTCGCAGCAATAATATATGTGACATAAGAGTATAAATAACAAATAATCCAAATAACACAAAGGGGAGAAGTGCTTCAGACATAAAAGTTACATTTAGGAAAAGAGTCCCTGCTCCGTAGAGCTCACAGGGAGCTGTGTAACTCCCCTAATTGCTGGCAATATATAAAAAATTATGACACTTGCTAAATATTCTCTCGTGCAGTAGTTCAAGTGATTTTTTAGGAATGTCGATAATATAAATGTATATGTTTTGTGAAAATAGCAACACTAAAAAGGAAGTACAGGCATACCCCGCATTAACGTACGCAATGGGACCAGAGCATGTATGTAAAGCAAAAATGTACTTAAAGTGAAGCACTCCCTTTTTCCCACTTATCGATGCATGTTCCGTACTGCAATCGTCATACACGTGCATAACTGATTTAAATAACGCATTTGTAACAGGCTCTATAGTCTCCCTGCTTGCGCACAGCTTCGGTACAGGTAGGGAGCTGGTATTGCTGTTCAGGACGTGCTGACAGGCGCATGCGTGAGCTGCCGTTTGCCTTTTGAGCGATATGTCCTTACTCCCGAGTGTACTTAAAGGGAGTGTCCGTAAACCGGGGTATGCCTGTATATAGATCTATATATATATATATGCATGTGTGGTATTAGAGATGGGTGAACCAGTCCACATTCGTTTCCAGGAATTTTGCTAATTGTTAAGACAAAATTCATCTCCTCACCAAAATTCGTCTGTGGTTTGGGTAGTAAAAAGAAGTACATCTGATGTACCTGGCTGGGAGATATGCTAATGGTTATGCAAAGTATATTTAAATAAGTCCCGTCCCACACTTTCTAAAAGGATTTCCATATCAAATATATAGAGTTGATAAGCCTAAGGCACCAACCTAATGACTGGAATAGTGTCAGACCCAACAGGACTAGAACCCAGAACACATACGGAGAACCATCTCCTGCACCAATGCTCAAGGTTATGCAATAAACATCCAGGTTAGTATAAATAACTATATACTGAAGCCTTCAGAAATTTTTTATCTTCCGTGAAATGCACTATTGTTGGTGTATCCAGGTCAATGAATGTGAGTACAGCTATATAAAGGTCATTAGTGCTCATAAGTGAGGGTATGTGAAGATATATGCGACATGTGGGATGTAAAGGAAACCTATGTAAAAGGGAACCTGAACCCTGAACCAATAATATCATACAAGAACCCCTAGAGCTAGACCATACATTGAAGTAAAGTTCGATATATTTGTTTAGTACTCACGACATTCGCTACAATGTTATTCCTGGTAACAGCCTTATCTCAGCCCAGCGTGTGTGTCAGAACAGGTAGTCCTCCCAAGGGGGAAGATAGTGGCGGTGCGCTGTGTACCAACAAGTGCTTTTGCGTTCCGGATGCAGGAAGAAAAAATGGATGCTAGATCACTATTCCAAAAGGATCATTTAATGAACGTGGATAACATCACCTAAAAACAAGTCCTTTTATGAGGAACTCTTTTATCTTCCTGCAGAAGCACTTGTTGGTACGCTGTGCACCACCACTATCTTCTCCCTTGGGAGGAATTCCTATTCTAGAACCCAGAACCACTCCTTTTCTAGATCGCAGGTCTAACAGTGTGAGCTTAACCGGCTGATAGGTAGCTTTATTGTCACATCCTACTTTTGAGCTACTCACTGTTCACACATGTAGATAATCTGGCTATTTGCATATCTCACAGATATCTCTGGTGTGCCCCACAACAAACATTAAACTGTCAACCAGGAAGTGGTCTGCTTTTAAAGGAAGCCAGGGATAGGGAGCAACTACAGGTATGAGCACTCATTTTGGTGCTACATAAGGGATATGCACAAAGGTCGCTACAGTATAACAGAACAGGGACAAAAATATTCACTGTGACATCTGCCAGACACATACTGAATTGAAATACTTTATTTTAAAATAAATAAAAGTCTACAAACGGCATGAGGTGATTCTACTGGCTTCCCACAGCACACAAAGTGTTATTGGGTTGACATGTAAGGCATCTTATGAGGAATGAGGTATGGTGTCAGATCCAACAGGATCAGAAGTTGAACCCACACAACCTCTGTTATTCAGGACAACAGCTCTAGCAGTGTGAGCGTTACCAGCTGATGGCTAATACCACTTTCACAGCATACTTAGTTTTGAGCTCTAGTTCTCATTGAGTGCTCATACCTATACAAAGCACTTTACCCTCTTCTAGGATAGAGAAGCATATCTAATAAGCAGTGTTCTGCCGTGAGACACCTTCTGACGCGGGAAGACACCTTACAGTCCATGTATATGAACAGGATGTAATGTATTCCAGCACTGAAGTTGCCTTATGGCAGAACACTGCTTAGTAAATATGGCCCATTGTCTTTATTCTTTATAAGATTAGAAGTACTAACTCAAGTCACCAGCTTCCTTTGTTATATTACTTGCATTTGCTTTATTTGCTGTGCTTCAGCTTGGTTTTACTTGTGTGTGTCAGACAATCTGTGTTTGGTTTCATCTCACCTGGCCTCAGTAACTCATAGCCTTTTGTAAATCATCATCATGTATTTTTTGAGTAAAAACACACCTCCAGTTAAGGGGGCATCACCAGACTTTGCAGTCAAACAAATGAAAATGATATACAATTGTTTTGTTAGACAGGGAAAGCCAGAAGGAAGAGGCAAGTCTTCCACCAAGTCCGAAACAGTGGGAAATGTAGCAATACACAAGAGCTCTAGCGGTAGTGAGGCCCCGATCTGAAGCTGCACATGAGAAGGCCGCCCACCCAACGTAGGGTACAGTAACCTTGGCACGAAGAGGCAGATTAATTCTCTCTCTCTCTCTCTCTGTCTGTCTCTCTCTGTCTCTCTGTCTCTGGGCCTCATGCAGAGAGCATCGTTATTTCAAAACTCGCCATTTTTTGTTCAATTTCCCTCAGAAAATGGCATAAAATGGCGAGTTGCGAAAAACGCGCCATTTTTTTATTTCTATGTTTAAAACTCGCCTCATGGCTGGCGAGAACCTCCATCGCGCCATTTTTAAAACTCTCCGAATGCAGAGAGGTGCGAACGGCAAGTAGCGGCTGTTCGCGCCAAAAAAAGGCGCGATTCTCGCATTTTTGCCGCGCCACGAAAATATGGCAAGATGGCGCTTGCCGCCTATAGTAAAGGGGAAAAAAAAGGCGCGAATTTGTTTTTACACGTTTCTGAAGCGCGCATCTCGCCAATTTAAACTCGCCACACGCATCCATGTTAAACATAGCAGAATTCGCACTTTTCTGCATATGGAGAATAAAACTCTCCAAAAAAGCTACTTTTTATGAAATTCGCCATTTTTAAAATTCTATGCTCTCTGCATGAGGCCCTCTGTCTCTGTCTCTCTCTCTCTCTCTGTCTCCTCCCTCTATCTCTCTCTCTGTCTCTCCTCCCTCTCTCTCTCTCTCTCTCTCTCTCTCTCTCTCTCTCTCTCTCTCTCTCTCTCTGTCTGTCTCCTCCCTCTATCTCTCTCCTCTCTCTCTCTCTCTCCTCCCTCTATCTCTCTCTTCTTCTCTCTCTCTCCTCCACTCTATTTCTCTCTCCCCCTCTCTTTCCCCCTCTCTCTTTCCCCCTTCTCTCTCTTTCCCCACTCTTTCTCTCTTCCCCCTCTCTCTCCTCCTCCACCTCTAGTGCGTGTGGTTTATACAGGATGTATATATTCTTGATTGCAATGTGTTGCAGGTTCTACCTCTGTGTCATTAAGTGCTAAGCTCCTAGGTAAAGCTGACATCTAATAAGGGTTATTTCTGTGCTGCAACTTAATTTGTATTTATTCCAATTGTTTTCTTATTGCATTTACCTGTTCCTCTCCGCTTAACCATAAATAATTCCTCCTACAGTTGTCTTTAATTTTCATCTCTTTAAAAAAATTTCTCTGAGTTTATTATTTCCATGACCGAGGAGAAAATAGCATTTCTTGTGTATGCAGTTTTTGTGAATCAAACCCACAGTGTGAACTCTGTCTAGTTATATAATTGTGTAGTTTTAGTCCTGTTAGAAAGGGCGAGAAAAGACAAACAGCAACACCACAAGTCTCTTTAGTATCAAAACAAGTTCTTCACCCTTAGCATTTTCATATTCTTATCCAGAATATTTTATTTATTGTAAAATATGTATTGCAAACTACACTATAAGACAAAACACAATATGTCTAAATCAAAAGACGATATATAGCTTATAAACTGTACAAGAACTTACATCAGCTGTATTCTTATCTGCTTTATCCCTGGGGTGTGTGTGAGTATTTCTTAGACTTCTGGTGTCTGATGCACGGTTGTCTGATGGTAACCAAGCGTCTGCCGTGACGCATTTAACATAAAGTATCATGTTTATAACAAAGCGCCAACACACTTCGAAGCACAGTACCACGGAGGTGTAAGAGACAATAACATCAGCTGGTGAGGGGTTCCTGCTATAGATTTCCTGTGTGGTACAGAAGAGCCCTTACATCCATTTATCAGCTCAAAACATAAACTAGGTGAATAAACACATTTTTAAAAAGTCCTGTCTTATGGGAGTGGAATTAGTTATTACATCAACACTGCAGGCAAGCCGAATCTGAAGCCAGTAAAACAATCAAGCGAGCTCTTGACGTCAGTTATTCTTCATTTGGAGCAAGTTAGGCAATCTTGACTAATGTTCAAGCTCTGATCATTGATTAAACTGCAGGGGTGTTTCCTATGGTGCTTCTTTAGGCCTTATTACTGTAAATAGAGTTTTTATTGAAATCATTTGGCTTCCTCTGGTAGATATGTGGTCATTTTATATTGAAAAGGGCATGGCCATTAAGATTCAGAGTACATATGTTCTATTTGAGTTGTGTTTAAGATTGGGCGATGGTGAATTATTGATTCCTGAAACAATCAAGCGTAGGAAGCTACCCTTCTTATACGAAATCCCTGTAGATATAAAGGTTTTCAAATGTTTCCATGGTAAACTTTCCCCAATCAGCAGAGAAAACTTTAAGGCTGCTCAGTTTACAGTTGATGTACAGTATCTGTATACGCCTCACATTTGATACTTGTAACTGTGCTTCTCTCCCAGCTTCCGAAACTGCCCGCTAAAGTTGATACATTTGCAGCCAAACGGGTATATTGTTTCTTTACATAGATACAGATAAAGCATGATTTATGTGAATTTGCACCCAAAAAGTGTGCGCCTGACCCATGAACTCGCCGCACACCTCGCAGCAGCTCGCCCGAACCTAGCCTCACATCACCTGCACCTCACCACGCCGCTCACCCGCACCTTGCCACGCACATCATTTGCACCTCGCCCGCACCTCGCCGTGCACCTCACCCGCACACCTCACAGCACCTCAAACGCACACCTCGCAGCACCTCGCCCGCACCTCGCCCGCACACCTCGCCGTGCACCTCACCCGCACACCTCACAGCACCTCAAACGCACACCTCGCAGCACCTCGCAGCACCTCGCCCGCACACCTCACCCGAGTCTGCACGGACCTTGTTTGTGGTCGGACGACATTATTATTTGAGTTGTTGCAGTTCAGTGCATGTCCGGCAGGTGGCGCACTGTATATCTTTGCCCATGATACTTTGAATGTGGGTGTCTTGTAGAGAAGATAAAATGTACATACAGTATGTATCTGTCTAATGACCTTGTACAGTACATCTCTACTGCTGTAGTTTCACACTTTATTAAAAGACACTATGCATGTATGGAATCTTTCTCATAACTTTTGAACTGTGCATTTATTTATTTATAAAATGTTTTCCCGGTAAGTAATACATTGAGAGTTATCTCTCGTTTTCACGTATCTCCTGTGCACAGAGTTAAGATGACAAATAATACATGTTTACAAATATAGTTACATAAGTGAACAGGGTATACATTATATACAAGACATTGCATGCACAGTTAGAGATAATATATACAGTATTATAGGCGTATGTAGCATGGCATGGGACCAGAGATGGCTGAATCCGCCCATATCCGTTTCCTGGAGTCTCGCTTTTGTTACCCCAAAAATCCATTTTGCGGTGTAAAATCCACGCAGATTTCATTAAAAACCCGCCACTGGAAACAACCCGTGGATGGATATATAGAATTCAATCCGCGAATTCAGCATTCCGCCAACGGATTGCTGAATAAATTAATAAAAAATTTACAAGCGTGAATCGCCCTTTCTGACCGCGACCCGCTGAAATCTGCGGACGAAAGGAAGCGGCCGATCCGTTGCAGATCAAAATTTGCCCCAAAAAATGTGCCCATCTATACATGGGACATGGCGCTTACTCCTTGCCACTCAAGACCGACTTGCGCTCTTCAAGTCGGGACTGATAAGAGTGCAACTCTATCTGAGATCTCTGAATATATCGTTGACAAGTACAAATTCTACAAACAAACACCAAACCAAAAAGGGTGGAGGAATTCTATTGCACACAAATTATATATAAATCCCTTTTTTTCACTCATTTATTATTTATAAACTTATAGTTCCACACTAGGAAAAGAGTGTGGGAGGTTGTGTCCATGAAAGAAAAAAGTCAGTAAGTCAGACAGCGACAAGCAATAGTTGATAAACCAGGACAGGTTTATTCCTTTCACAGTTTGGTTCTTGGGATCCGGAACCAGTCAGATCACATTAAAATAAAAGCAGCAGACTAGGAAAACCCGTTAAAAATGTTTGTAACATACAGTAGGGGATCCAATATAAAAATGCTAAACAGATACAGCGTTAATACAAATAGCAATATAATAGAATATATAAAATATATCATGTCGTCTCAACACCTTTCTGAACTGTCATATTCTTGTCTGGTAAATAACAATTCTTTGGGTGTTATACTCTAAGACCACCCTGACCTCTCCTAATTACTATCCAATTTCCAATCTTGATCGCCTCTTTCAGGTTATTTGTGTTGACTAGATTAATAAATGTCTTTCCTAAATCTTAAATGTACAATCCATTTAGTGGGGCCCATATGGTGAGTTTAATTTAGAGTGCACCTAATCCTTGTTTTATCCATTTAACTACGGTGCAATTATGGGTATGTATCTCTATTGGTCCATACAGTATATTGAGACCAGCAGAATTTCCCTGGTCCTAAATATAATTAACAGTAGATTTGTACATACAGTATAGAGTTAACACTATTTGGTTGTTTGTAATTGTCTGATAAAACCAAAACATTCATATTGACTTCTCCACTCTGCTGACATCGCTATCTCTTGTTTAACTTCCCACTCATATTTTATAACAGTGACAATGATAGAGAGTGCAAACTCCTCTTCAACTAGAAAAGTAATTGTACTTTGATTGAAACAAACTTTTTTCTCTCTCTCCTGTAACAATAATGATGTTTACCTTAAAATTAGCCGATGGCACTTCTAACCGGAGTCTAAACAAAAGATTTTCTGGGATACTATAATACCATTGTGATACTAGATAAATCCTTAATGATCTTCACAGTAGCATAATATCTTTATATGATCTCTCTCGTTTCATTGTTGAATTCTCACAGTACCCGAGGAGCGAGACACATTTAATTCATTTTCACAGACACTGCTACTGCTACATGCTGCAAGCATGTTCAATCAACCCTGGTACATGCTATAGGGTGCCATATGAGTATGCATAAAACAGTGAAAAACCATGTACTCGTGTCCATTATATCTGTATTTATCAATAAAGACGAGACAGTCTCTGTCTGGTATCGAAAGGTCCGCTTCCTTAATATCGGCTGGTGTCATAGTCCAAACGTTCACTTGAAACATGATGGTTTCATCTTTAGAAGAAATAGCTGCTGTTCCTTAGGCGTTGCTTCTCCAGGTAGTCGAAAATTTGTCTGCAATATGACCAGGCTTGTTACAAAAATAGAAAAATATACTGTACATAGTGCAAAATTGCTATCAGTGATCCAAAGTGCTCAAAAATATAAATTGCCCACTCACATGGTATCAGAAAATTTCAGGCTTTTTCAGATGTATACAGGGTTAATACATGTGGAGTCTTGGTCTTTTCATTTAGAGAGTGTGTATAAGCATAAACTCCCAATAGTTATGTGGAGAAAAGAGATGGACATAGTGCAAAACAGTTTTATAAAAGTAAAATATACACTAGAGCAGTGGACAGTACACTTACATTCTCCAGGTAAGTTAAAAGCATATAGACCACTCTGGGTCTGATAGTTCACCATCCTGCTCACTTGCTCCTACAGACGCCGGCTTCCCCTGTCTTGATTTGCAACCGCACTTCCAGGTACCATATGCAATGTCACCGGAGGGGAGGAACAGGGAGGCTCGCGTTCTAGTGTCTACTTGCAGGAGTGGAGGAAAGACGATTGGCACATTAAGTTCCACCCTACGCATTTCACTCAGTTCTGTAAGCTTCCTGTGGGATACAATAATCTTTGCATAGTGGATAATGATCACGATGACGAAACGAATGCATTGGAAAAAAAAGACATCTTAACTAAATGAATAGTCATTGGATACTAATCAGTGAACACAAATCATTGTAAGTGTTGATTGGACAAAATGCTCCAACAGCACTTCAATGAGATCAAAGAAGATATTATGCGGTCAAATGCGTGGGAAACATCGGACAAAGGCAAAAATGTATATAAGATTTGTCAATAGCAAAGAGGTGTCTAAAAAAGACAAATAAGTATTAGCGCATACAAAATGAAGCCAATAATACATGGGATACATAACCTAATACACCAGACAAAAACCTAAATATTAAACATCTAGAAACAATGTGCATAATGTAGTAAATCCAAAACACCATTTATATATATACTTAGTTAAGTTATGGTGGGTAAAAAAAGTGACAAAAACCCTCCACAGCAAAGCATATAGCAAATGGAAATATTCCTGTATGCTCATTTGCTTGTCTAAGACAGGTCTGCTTCATTTTTGCATGGTCAGTATAACTAACCCCACACTGATGAGACCATTAAGGTCGAAACGGCTGTCTGTGGGTGGGTTTGCTGGCTATGCATCTTAACCCTGGCTGTGCTTAAAGCTGTGACCATGCAGCAAGCTTAAGCCTATAGGGAACCATGTTAAAAATGGTTTTGAAGCAAAAGGTGGCACTGTGTGCTCATTTGCATGTAATTTCCCAGAATCCCTTGCTGCAGTGGAAGTGCTGTGTGCTGGGAGATAATGGTGAAAGGCGGGGTTGCAGACCTGTCTAAGACATGCAAATGAGCATACAGTAATATTTCCATTTGCTATATATATATATATATATATATATATATATATATATATATATATATATATATATATATATATACCATAATACTGAGTTAAGTTATGGTGAGTAAAAAAAGTGACAAAAACCCTCCACAGGAAAGCAAATATGCAAATACAACTGTATGCTCATCTGCATGTCTTAGGCAGGTCTGCAACCCCACCTTTCACCATTATCACCAAGCATACAGCACTTCCACTGCAGCAAGGGATTCTGGGAAATGACATGCAAATGAGCATGAAGTGTCACTTTTTGCTTCAAAAACCATTTTTAACATGGCAAGCTTAAGCCTTAAGCCTTAAGCCTATAGGCACTGACACGCATTGACACTGACGTCATCACCGCGCGCTGGAATAGACTGGTCCGCGCGACTGCTGCAGAGGCTTGAATTACAAGGAGCCATCTTTCCAGGACTCTAACACGTTTACAGAGAACATTACCTGCCCTGGACACTAGTTGGGACATTGATCCTACTACTGCAAGATCGGGACTGCCCCAAGATACTGCAGAAATGAACCGGATGGTGGTGATTATATCACACAATGCTTGATTTTACTGCTTTTTTGTAAGCGCATTTCTTAACCCCTTCCTCCCCTTCCCCTCATTAAATTGACTATTTTACGCTATGGATGTGCGCTCTCTCTTCCCTTTTTCCTATTAGATGCCCTGTGGACGTGGTTTGTCCAATTTGAGAGCAGCAGGAGACCCTTCATACCAGAACCCACATCATCATTGGACAATTTGAGGACTGGTTTCACACTTTTTTTCTTTTTTTAATATGTATACTTGTTGTATTTAATCTTCTATTTTTATGGTTATAGGGTTTATTATTATTATATGTGCTAGAATCATTTAGTATCCTCAATATTATAGTTTATATAGTGTAGATTTTTATCATTTATCACTGTTGGTGTATTATATATTATACATATTCATTCTATTTGCCTATTTAACCATAAGCAGAGGCGCTGCTTTTTTCTTTTGTTTTGTATATATATATATATATATATATATATATATATACTGTATGTGTGTGCATATATACACTGCATAGGTGCCCATTATTTGGTTATACATTTTACAGAACTGCTAAACATTAAATTGAAACTATCTATCCTTGAGATTATGGATTGTAAGACAATTGCAGAATATGAGTGTAGTGTGGAATGGAGATAGAATGACGGAATGGGTCCTATGAGGAAAGAGTTCAGATCTATCTCGATGTTTAAACCCAAAGGACGTAATGTGCGCATTTTGTGAATCCAAAAAGTTTCTTGTTGGGAAATGCCCTTCGTTTTCTTGCCACCCCTCCTATTGGGCTTCAGAATATCTATCCCCAAAGATGTAAGACCAAGATGTAGAGTTGTGAAATTTCTATAAATGGGAAGAAACGCTGCGAGAATCCAGAAGCATGGTAATATTTTGAATATGTTCTAAGATTCTGACGCACAGGGAACGTATTGTGTATCCAATGTACTGTAGCTGCAGGGACATATTATCACTTAAATTACTGATTCACTCTTACAGCCAATACAACTCTCTATTTTAAAGGTTACTTTGATTACATTAGACTCAACATTGTCAGTTCTATCTTTACCAAACATGCACACCTTGCACTTTTTGCATTTGAAAAACCCTTGGGCAAACTGTTATGTCAATTGTTGTTGTCACTATTGTCTATAGTATTCAGAAGGCTTGGGGCGCGAGATTTTCTAGGTGGAGCGCGGCGGTTGCAGAGGCCTCGTGCTCTTCCCCAGGGCGTTTAAATGAAATGCCGGTGAATCGCGTGACGAACCGTGCAATGTCTCCTACTTCAGGTACCTTGTATTCGGCGACGCGTCGCCATGGCAAAGCACGTTAAATGACGCTGTAGGGTCACGTGACATTACGTCACATTACCCGCGGCGTCATTTGATGCTGGTTCCTGTGAAATGGGGTGGGGGGGGGGAGGGTTCATCACCTTCATCAACACCTTCCTTTATAATAGGTTTTAGATCTGGTTTAACATATAAACATACTCCACCTCCTCTTCTATTTACTCGATCCTTCTGAAAAAGGAAATAACCCTCTACTGTCCAGTCATGAGTTTCATCCCACCATGTTTCAGTAATGCTTATGATATCATACTGCTCCCTTGCAGCTATTATTCAAGCTCCCCCGTTTTTATCTTTCAGGCTTCTTGCATTATTAAGCATGCATTTAACTTTTTGTCCAGTCTGTGCTACTGTTATCTTATCTGCTCCTGCCTTTCAAATCCAATTGTATTTAGTCTTTTAGACGTTTTCTAGTATTATCTGTATTTAATATAGATGTCTTCCTGTTTGCCAAACTCCCACTTGCCTCCATTCGAGAAACATATCAAATATGACGAAAAATTAAAGGGGTCCCTTATTTTCTGAACAACGGTATAGAATAAAGGTAGATGGTAGATAGAGATCAGTAAGTGAAGCCAGATACTTTCAATGGAAATTTGGCATTCGGACTACAATCCCTTGCAAGTTGTCTTCGAGGCTGCTTCGGCAAGCTCTTCACCCTATATATAATTAAGAGAAGAGGGCTTTGGCGGTTTATGGTATAATTTATACTACCTCTTCGGTGTATAGCACGACCCGTAATCATTAACCACTTCACAATCAATAAATCGCAGAACCCACCTGGCTGTGAAAGTAGAAATGTATATCTTTATTTATATTAGGGCAATTAATGTACTTAACACCTCACAGCAGTAAAACACGTGACATAATATAAAATAACACGAATAACACATAATGGGAATAAGTGCTTCAGACATACAAGCAGTATTAGGGAAAGGAGTCCCTGCTCCGAAGAGCTTACAATCTAAGTGGTAATAATGGTTGATAAGAAAAGACATTTTGAAATCTCTGTTACGTTTTCTACCCACTCCCCCAAATTGTGGCTCGCTTGTTATATTTAGCTGAAGGGCTCGTAAAAAAGGGGGCCAAATTACATTTCTTCTGATGTACAGTAGATGTTCACTGTAAGATAGGATTTCTGTCCCACTGGAGTTACGAGCTCTTGGTTAAAGAAAGTTCCCTGCTCCTAACCTGCTGTCAGAGGTCGGTGTATGTTCACCCAGGGGAGAAATCGAATTGCTTTCTGGGAAGTCTGAAAACCAATCCTCAAGTGCCAACAACAGGTCAGGTTTCCAGGATATCCCAGCTGCAGCACAGGTGGTTCAATCAGTCCCTGCTTCTGATTGAGCCACCGGTGCTGAAGCTGGGATATCCTGAAAACCTGACCTGTTGGTAGCTCTGGCAGAACTGGAGTTGGCTACTCCTGCTGTGGACGGTAAAGTTAACTCTTTCTTTTTTTTCAACTTAAATTTTTATTGGGTCTTACAAAGCAAATAATGTGACACATTCCATTGTTCGGTATCGCAGTACCCACAGTTTTCATCCTTGACCAACTACATTTAATCACAAGACTTGACAAACCTGACCTACATGACTCGGACTGGACAACAACAGGGACACACAAAGGGGGAGGGGGGCAGAGTAGGACGGCCTTGAACTGGTAACATGAGTGTTGCATCCTCGACTGCTCTGATTCTAATGGAATCTTCTAATAGTTAGCGGCGTAGCAACTCGGTCTTCCTAACCTATGGTGTATCCTACCTGTCTTCTAACGAAAGTGCGTGAGTCTCACCCCATCACCGGAGAACGCATTCAGCACTATTAATGCATGATCGTGCCGGCATCTACCCCTGGGGCCCATACTTTGAGGAAATTTGAGCCAGAGTCCTTGTCCCAACTGGTCAGTTTTTCCATCTGGCAAACGTGCCAAATTCTATTCCGAATTCTGGGGATAATTGGTATTTCATCTTGTTTCCATACTGCCGCGATCTCGCATCGGGTAGCGGTTGCGAAATGTGCAACCAGCTTGTGTGCCGCTTTTGGCAATCCCTGGATTCGCCTGCCCAAGAGGAACAGCCACGGATCCAGGGGGATCTCCAAGTTGAGAATCCTCTGTAACCATTCCCTAATGTTTTCCCCAATCGGGACCACCCTCGGGCAAGACCACAGCATATGTTTTAGATCCGCTGATTCCCCGCACTGCTTTGGGCAGAGCGGTGAATATCCTTTAACAAATTTAGATAGTTTGAATGGGGTATGATACCAATGCATGAGGACCTTATATGCGTTCTCCTTTAACGTGGCACAGACTGAGCTTTTGGCTGCAGCCTGTAGGATATGATCCCAGTCTTCGTCCTCTAGTGTCTCCCGTAAATCTGTCTCCCATTTCGTCATGTAGTTGAGTCGGGGTTCGTCCGTCTCCCCAGGGCAGATTACTTCCATGTACATCCCAGAGGTCAGTCCCCGTGTGTCCGTTCCTCTCGAACACATTTGCTCAAAATTCGTTCTTGGCGGTCGAATTTGGAATTTATTGTAAAAATCTCTAAATCTAAATAATTCTGAGTTTGGCACCCCTTTCTCTGATTTAATTTGCTCAAATGTTTTAATAAATTTCCTCCCCTCCAGATCTTTGAGTCGTTTATAACCCGACTGAGACCAGATTAGAAAGTTTTTACTAAGCATCCCCGGAGCGAAATCGGATTCTTGAATAAATGGGTCATCAGGGATTATTTGGTGGTAAGCTTATGTCTAAATTTGGAATTCCCCCATACCACCAGAGAGTTCGCCATGGCCTGTAGCAGCATCTTTATTGTGTTTCCACAACGCTTGGGAAGCCAAATTAAATTGTGCAGCTCCACTGGTGCACAGCAGTCTCTTTCCAGCGCCACCCAACTCCGCAGGGATGGGTCTGAGTGCCACTGGACAATTTGGCTCAATTGGGCTGCTTTGTAATATGCCAACAAGCAAGGTACCGCTAATCCCCCTTTCATAACTGCCGTTTTAATATGCTCTTCGCAATTCGCGGGCTTTTGTTGTTCCAAATTAAATTCAGTATTCGAGACTGTAATGAGAGGACATCAGCTTGTACTAAAGGTACTGGTAGGGTTTGGAATAGAGCACCCTGGGTAGGAGGTTCATTTTAATTATCTGAATTTTCCCGAACCAAGAAATGCCAAATCCGGCCCAGATTCTGAGATTCTCCTTAGCGTCCTGAACAATTTCGGGTAATTTGCTTTATAGAGTGAATTATAATCTCTGGTAATATATACCCCGAGGCATTTGATTGAGGAGGCTTGCCATTTGAAATTGAAATTGAAATTTATTTCTAATAATTTTTCTACCGGACGTGGTAGCTTTATGTTGAGGGCTTCTGATTTGGTCTGATTGATTTTGAACCCGGAAATTTGATTGAATTTTCCCAAAATCTCAAAGACATTGGGCAGGGAGGTGAGGGGTTTAGACAGTGTCAGGATCACGTCATCCTCATACAGCGCCACTTTATGAGCTTGGTCCTTTACCTCTATCCCTGAGATATCGGGGCTTAAGCGGATATGTTCTGCTAGAGGCTCGATACACTGGGCAAATAACAGCGGGGACAGGGGACACCCCTGCCTTGTCCCGCTACAGATCTTAAATTGGTCTGAGGGGAAGCCCTGGTGCCGAACCCTTGCTGTAGGGCTGTTGTATAATGCCAGGATGGCCTCGAGAATCCGCCCCTCAAAGCCAAATGCTCTCAATGCCTCCCTCAGGTAGGGCCAATCTATTCTATCGAAGGCCTTCTCCGCGTCCAGACTCAATACCATTGACGGGATATTACGTTTCTTCGCCAGATAAATCAAATCAATTATCCGCCTGGTATCTCTTTCATTGCTGAAGTGGAACGGAATAGACTATTAATCACTTATGATGCATTACTGGGCTCTGGGGCAGCACAGTAGTTAAAACAATGAGATTAGTTGAATAGGTAGCAATACTCCCAAGCTGGAGATGTGCAAGCTTGTTGAAAGTTTCCCCCGAAAAAAACAACGTACAGAAACAAAAGACATTTTTGCCACCAAGATTTGTTGGAAGGTTAAATGACCAATGTGCAGGTCACATTGGTCCCGACGTGTGACCTGAAACAAGCATTTAAACCCAAATGGAGAAAGAAAATTAAAGAGGGAGATATTTTATGCCCCTTTAAAAAAAAACGAATTTTTCACCAAATTGCACAAATTACACAAAAGTTGTCAAAAAAAATTGCAAAATGATTTCTCAACCTCAATCCTCCACCATCACCTGGGACAGCTATAATAAAAATAACTACTTGACATGACCTTAATTAACTTAGATTGTAACCTCTTTGGGGCAGGGACTCCTTTTCCTAGTGTTACTTTTATGTCTCAAGCGCTTATTCACATTATGTGTTATTTTTATTATTTAACTTGCAGTATTTCTGCTTGTTTCGTAAAATTTGTTAATGGTAATCTTTGGGGTTTTGTCTTTCAACAAGCTCTGAGAAAATGAAAGAAGAAGTGATCAAACCAGCAATCACAGAAATGTAATTAATTAAATGTGGACCGACAGTATACATCTATACAAGACCTGCCAGCACTCCGCTGGTTCCCAAGATAATAAAGTTTTCTATACTGGTGCTGTATGGTATGTAAATCAATCTATGAAAAACACATCTTATTGGCGGGATTGCAGCTTTAAAAGTCCTATAAAAAAGAATAAAACATTGTGGCTTTGGGACCTCCCCTACATGTCACATGATCCTATCTGACTGGTAAACATAGCTCATTAACTTGCACAGTGCCCGTAATGACTTATCAGGCACGTCATGGACCCTTGCTCATTTTGAAGGGGCTGACCTGGCTGACTGCTCCGATGGAGAGGCCGGCCGTATATAATGGAACTGGAGCACCTGGCACTGTGAAGGTTAAGGCCCATGTTACTTAGTGGTGCGTGTCCATGGGGGACACACCTTCCAGAGCTGGATGTCCCCCTATAGTTCATTGAATGGGATGTGTAAAAAAAGGGGTGTATGTGCTACAGCGCTAATGCTTAATAAACAGTAGTGTGCTATAAACTCTACCAGTAATAACCACAGTGCCTCAAATAATAGGAAGGCTGCCAGGAACAGTGATAGATCAATCTATACACACACAGATACAAAAAATAAACCGGCGCCTAAAAAGTCAATAATACAGTGAATGTCCTGACCATATAGCAAGAACCAGTCCTGTTGAAATAGAAATCCTCTGATGATTCTTGATAGTAGTCTCATAACATGTAAAAAGAAAACCAGAAACTAATCATAGTGTATAACTGTATAGGATACTAAAAAAACATAAAATCTATAAAATTACGGTATTGACAAATACATACATATACAACACTAACAGACCCAGGCAACTGCTGATAGACCAGTGAGGTACTCTCACGAAACCTCCCATAGGTCATTGATTCCAAATACATGCCTGCTTTTGTGGGTAGAGACTTGATTGCCAGTAATTTCCAGAGTTCAGGTCTGTCCCATTTGGAACGTAGTGCCGAGGCCCAGCACTTTCACGTATGCGCGTGCATCATAGCAGACACTGCTGGTTTGGTACGCAGCATTGAGTGGCTATTCCTTCCGCATAAATCTGGCTTCCTCTGAGTAGGGTTTCAATTTTTCCCTATCTGGAGCAGGAGTCATAGTCTACCATTCGTGCGTATGTCTCATTTTTGTTATTAAATCAGTCAATTTCAATTGGCTTACTGCAGGTTTTTTTTAGAGTTTTTGTATGTCTGTATGATTTATGTTTGTTTGTTTGTAAGTCTTATTTGATCTATTAGCAGTTGCCTGGGTCTGTTAGTGTTGTATATGTATGTATTTGTCAATACCTTAATTTGATAGCTTTTATGTTTTTTTAGTATCCTATACAGTTATACACTATGATTGGTTCCTGGTTTTCTTTTTAAATGTTATGAGACTACTATCAAGAATCACCAGAGGATTTCTAGTTCAACAGGTCTGGTTCTTGCTATATGGTCAGGACTTTCACTGTATTATTGACATTTTAGGCGCCGGTTTATTTTTCGTATTGAATGGGATGTAACATACAGGGGTCAATATAGACTCCCTTGCTGCAGTGGAAGCGTTGTATGGTAGGTGATAATGGTGAAGGGCAGGGTTGCAGTCCTGTCTAAGGCATGTGAATGTGCTCACAAGTAATATTTTTATATGCTAAATGGAATACGGTGGAGGGTTTTTAGTCACCTTATATATATATATATATATATATATATATATATATATATATATATATATATATATATATGTATATATATAGTGGCTGCTGCAGATGTACAGCTTATGAAGAGCAAACACCTACTTCTCACTTTATTAAGACATATTTAATTTCATTATGCAGTGTATCAGCCAGATTGCTATTTTCTTCTACTTCATGAGCCCCTAACTACTGAAGAGCAAATCCCAGAAGAATGTGTGTGGAAACCTGTTACCTACGCACACGATCACACAGTGACGTCTTCTAAGGGCGTCACACAGCACTGCAGCCAGATACAGTATTAC
Source organism: Ascaphus truei (assembly GCF_040206685.1). Taxonomy (NCBI): domain Eukaryota; kingdom Metazoa; phylum Chordata; class Amphibia; order Anura; family Ascaphidae; genus Ascaphus; species Ascaphus truei. The sequence goes on from NC_134494.1 coordinate 36,191,012, forward strand.
TGAAAATTAATTAACAAAGCAGATCCATACCAAACGAGCAGCTATTTCCCTTGCATTATGCACAGAAGAAAACTTAGTTGGAAGTGTTATTGTTTTTCTCACACTGAACATGAATAATGATCATTTTCAGATTATAATGGTAAAACAGAAATGCTCCCCCCCCCCCCCCCCACCCCTCCCAAAATAGAGTCAGGACGTGATCTCAGGCAATTTTCAAATGAGTTTCGTGAGTAAATCTCAGGAATATTAATCTTTAGCGCCAGCACTGCCTTATTCACCCTCGCTAAAGCCACCATCTTTGGGAGGGTCACATCCAGCTGTATAAGGCTGCGTCCCCGCTGGCGCTGAGCGTGCTGAGCTTGCTATTACTTACACAAATCTTTATGTGTAAGTCCCCGCTCACGCTGTGTGCACGGGCACGGACGCTCACTCAAGCTTGGCGCTTGAGTAAACCAAAAAATGTAACTTTTAAGCGCACTTAACTAGCCTGCAATGCCCCCTCCGCGCGTGCTTGTGAATTAGGCAGGACACTCATGCTTAGAGAGTTGGTGACGTCACCACTCCCAAGCAAGAGCGCGGTCAGCGCCGGCGGAGCCACAGCCTAACTTGCGTCAGATTGTAAATCCCTGCCCCTGTATAGTTCCCTGCCCCACGAGTGTTCCCGGCGGGCAAAGAAACACCAGATTGCTAGATAATATTCCCACTGCCTTTCATTGTTTCACTCATTCCAGTGCCCTCATCATCTAAGAGACAACACAGCTTTATCCAATCCTTCCTGCCAATGAAGGGAAACAATGGCAGACACACACTTAACTCCTTTAATGCTGATTGAGTTAGCAATGATTTTCTTCACAATGTATTTCTGTGCCATCTACCTGCAGCACTGAATGGCACAAGCGGCTAAGCCAGGGTGAGGGCTGCCTCTTGGCACAAAAACTGCTCTAAATGTATAGTTTCAAATGATTTCTAGAGTGTGAACATGGTCAATGTCAATTCGCTAACAAGAGTTTCACTTGCTTCAGCTCCTGCACTCCCCTTCCACAAGTTTACTTGCTTCGTAAAAGGGCAGAAGGGGGCCAAATCCAGTCCTCAAGGGCGACAGGTCAAGTTGTATGGATATCCATGCTTCAGCACAGGTTGCTCAATCAGAGTCAATAGCTTAGCCACTGGTTGAGCCACTTGTGCTGAAGCAGGGATATCCCTACAACCTAACCTGTAGGTGGCCCTTGAGGACTGGAGTTGGTCACCCCTGTCACAGGGGGGTACATAATCATGATGTTTATTATTATTATCCTTTATTTGTAAAGCGGCAACATATTCCGGAGTGCAGTACAGCGGGGTACAGAGTAATTATATTACATAAAAAGAATGACATGCAAGTAAGGACAGGCATCGAGTGTATGGCCAAATGGACTAAATGTAGAGGAAAAACGTATTTCCTTTTTCAAATAACCAAAAGTTTTCTTTTCAACTCAAGGATGATTACAGTTGCCTAAATAAACCAGTTACATTTTTAAAGAAGCAATGCAAGCAGCAGTATTTTTTTGGGGGGGTTAAACATAGGATGGAAACAGGGGGTCTCCGGAGCTGAACCCCATTAATTTCAGCTCCAGGGACCCCCAGCTTCCAGATATACTTACCTCAATAGTAGGTGGCCGGTAGCCACTCTAGCTCGCCAGCAGGGTTCATGTAATGGCCGCTTTTCAAAGCTCCCGCGCCCTGCAGACCAATAGGAAGCCATGATGTCATCCTTTGGGGCTTCCTATTGGCCCATGTGACCAAGAGCGTTAAACTTTTCCGAGATACCTTCGGGGGTCTGTGTCTCAGGAAGCAGGGGGTCCCTGGGGCTGATATGAACGGGTTTCTAATATCTGGTTAAATTATAATAATTAGTAGAGATTTACAAAACCTTTGCAGCAGGAGGATGCGATCCACACAAAGTGATAGAAAACTAATGTGGTACCTGTTATGTAACCAATTCTGGTTCAGGTGAGCCGGGAAAAAAAATATTGATTATTGTATTAATCATTCAATTAAAAAAACAAACCGTAAATAAAAATAGCTCTTGTGCATTTGCACGCCTCACACAGGTCTACGAACCTGTCTTTACTCATTATCGCCTTGCACAGTGCTTCCAATGCAGCCAGGGATTCTGGGTAATAACAGGCAAATGAGCACTGTCTTCACTTTTGGCTTCTTATCCATTTTACCATGGACCCCTATAAGCTTATGCCGGCCGCATTACACAGCTTTTCAGCACAGCCTGGGTTAAGGACGTTAAATAATAAAAAAAACACAAATAATATTTTGTTTTACTTTGATATAGAAAGGAAAAACACAAAAGCGCACCGAGGGTCAAGATTTAATAAAACAAGGTAGTAAAATAACAAGTAAAAACTTACACATTAGAATATATAAGTTCAGTAGAGCAGTGCAAGGGCAACAGTTCTGGTGGAATCCTAGGTGCTGGGGGTTGGGGTTGGTGCTGGAGCATGCAGATCAGTCCCGCGCGCTGGGGCTGGCTGGCTCGGCACCACGATGTAGTTACTTCCGGGATGCGGCTTCTCGCAGGACCAGTGTATAGTTGCCCCCCTCAATCGCTGGTTCTACAGCAAGAAACTTCCTCCGGTGACCGAAAGAGTCTCTTATTGTTCGTAGGAGTGCTGGAGCTTATTCCACCAATGTACTGAATGCCAATAGCACTGTGTGACCTCCGCAACGCGTTTCACACGAAATTGTGCTTCATCAGGCAACAATAAGAGACTCTTTCGGTCACCGGAGGAAGTTTCTTGCTGGAGAACCGGCGATTGAGGGGGGCAACTATACACGGGTCCTGCGAGAAGCCGCAACCCGGAAGTGACTACATCGTGGTGCCGAGCCAGCCAGCCCCAGCGTGCGGGACTGATCCGCAAGCTCCAGCACCAACCCCCAGCGCCTAGGACACCACCAGGACTGTTGCCCTTGCACTGCTCTACTGGACTTATATATTCTAATGTGTAAGTTTTTACTTGTTATTTTACTACCTTGTTTTATTACATCTTGACCCTCGGTGCGCTTTTGTGTTTTTCCTTTCATTGTCACCTGACGTTTGGAGGAGGGGTGCCTCCACATCCCATCAGCTGCAAGAGGGAAGAGTTGATCGTTTCAAGATCCTGCTAGGAAGCAAGAGTGCGGTTTGAATTCACTATCCATTACTTTGATATTGCCCTATAATTACAACCTATATTTTCTGTTAAAACATGCAGTATAGTTTAATACACAGTTTGAAGAATGTCAACAATTAAAGTTCAAATAAATGGATAAGCTGTAATGACGTCAAATTATTCTCCCCCCCTCCCCCTACTCCTTCATTATACTATCATAGTCTTGCTTATCGTATCCAGTGATCATAATTTATGAGCCATCATTTTTCAAACCCGTTTAAAAAATAGCCATTTTTATCTGCTACACCCACAGTACATAATTCATTTATCACGCACTAAATATGAGAAATAACACTGATAATTTACAGTTAGTGATTCATGGTCTGGTAAAAATGCTTTTTACAACCTGTTTTGTAACGCCATCAAAATTAATAGCATAAAATATGACATTTTCGTTTAACAAGCAAAATGTACAAGGTTATTCTAATAATATCTCCTTCCTCCATCTCCGCTCAGGACTTTGATGACTATTTTAAGGAAAAGGTGGAATCCATACGGCAGAACATCCCCTCTGTTTCTTCCCCCCATCCTACACCTCTTCCTAACTCTCCTCCTGCCTTCCTTGACTCTTTTTCCACTGTCTCAGAGGAGGATGTGTCGCTGTTGATCGCCTCTTCTCCCTCTACCACTTGCCCTCTTGACCCCATTCCCTCCCATCTCCTAAAACCTCTAGCTCCTACTATAATCCCTACGCTTACACACATTTTTAACTCCTCCCTCTGCTCTGGAACCTTTCCATCCTCCTTCAAACATGCAACAGTCATACCATTACTCAAAAACAGCAAGCTTGACCCTACCTGTCTTTCTAACTATCGACCTGTCTCCCTCCTGCCTTTTGCCTCTAACCTCCTTGAACGTCTTGTATTCTCTCGCTTGCTCCATTTTCTCAACACCTATTCTCTCCTAGACCCTCTACAATCTGGCTTCCGCATTGCTCACTCCACAGAAACAGCCCTCACTAAAATAACTGACGACCTCCATGCTGCCAAAGACAGAGGTCATTACACTCTGCTCATATTACTCGACCTCTCTGCAGCATTTGACACAGTGGACCACCCTCTTCTCCTCCACATTCTCCATACTCTAGGTATTCGGAACAAAACTCTATCCTGGATCTCATCCTACCTCTCCCATCGTACTTTTAGTGTCTCTTCTGCTAACACCTCCTCCTCCTCTATTGATCTCTCTGTGGGGGTACCCCAGGGCTCTGTCCTGGGACCTCTTCTCTTTTCTGTGTACACACTCTCTCTAGGTGACCTAATAACATCTTTTGGGTTTAATTATCACCTCTATGCCGACGACACACAAATATACTTTTCAACACCTGACCTTACACCTGCTGTACAAACCAAAGTTTCTGAATGTCTCTCTGCTATATCATCCTGGATGGCCCTCCGACGCCTTAAACTCAACATGGCTAAAACAGAGCTCCTCATACTTCCTCCAAAACCTGGCCCTACTACCTCCTTCCACATTACTGTTGGAACTACAATCATTCACCCAGTAGCCCAAGCACGCTGCCTAGGGGTCACACTCGACTCCTCTCTCACATTCGCCCCTCACATTCAAAACATTTCTAAAACTTGTCGCTTTTTCCTCCGCAATATAACTAAGATACGCCCTTTCCTCTGTTGTTCGACTGCTAAAACTCTGACTCAGGCCCTCATTCTCTCCCGTCTTGATTACTGTAACCTCCTGCTGTCTGGCCTTCTTGCCTCTCACCTGTCTCCCCTACAATCTATCCTAAATGCTGCTGCCAGAATCACTCTACTCTTTCCTAGATCTGTCTCAGCATCTCCCCTCCTGAAATCCCTCTCCTGGCTTCCGATCAAATCCCGCATCTCACACTCCATTCTTCTCCTCACTTTTAAAGCTTTACATTCTTCTGCCCCTCCTTACATCTCATCCCTAATTTCTCGCTATGCACCATCCAGACTCTTGCGTTCTTCTCAAGGATGTCTTCTTTCTACCCCCTTTGTATCTAAAGCCCTCTCCCGCCTTAAATCTTTTTCACTGACTGCCCCACACCTCTGGAATGCCCTTCTCCTCAGTACCCGACTTGCACCCTCTCTATCCACCTTTAAGACCCACCTTAAGACACACTTGCTTAAAGAAGCATATGAATAGCACTGTGGATATTCTGAACACAGGATACATAAAGATTGCCCCCCTGCAGACGCACTTACCAGAACTCCCTCCTACTGTCTCTGTACATTGTACCTACCTACCAATTAAACTGTAAGCTCCTCGGGGCAGGGACTCCTCTTCCAAAATTTTACTTTTATGTCTAAAGCACTTATTCCCATGATCTGTTATTTATATTATCTGTTATTTATTTGATTACCACATGTATTACTACTGTGAAGCGCTATGTACACTAATGGCGCTATATAAATAAAGACATACAATACAATACAATACAATAATATTCGCACAACTGAATATCAAGTGGGCATGGAACTTATATAAGGGTTGTATTGATTTCATTTAACCCCTCTTGTTATCTTCTCTTTGATGCTGATTGTTGGTTAGATGGGTTTGTCCTTCTAAGGCCTTGGATATAGCACGAAGAGCATGACGTCACGCGCGCCTGTACTAGAAGCGATCCGTGGCCTGTAGCGTTTCACGACGGGGGCGTAGTGAGAGCGTGCCAGAGGCATGCCCGTGATGTCACGTGAGCGGTTCACCCTGATTGGCTGAACCACGCACGTGACCCGGCCGTCGCGAAACAAAATAAAAAAAATGTTGTCTCGCAAAGTATCGGCCGCCCAGTCGCTCTCGTGCACGCGCGCTCTATGGCCAAGCGCATTTCCTTACGGCTTTTTGTTTTTGGCGCTCGCACCGTCGCTCATACTATGGACGCGGGCTAAGTCACACCAGTCTGAGATTTGTTTGAAGTTCAAAAGAAGGAAAAAGTCGCAAATTACAAATTGAGGCTCAAGGGACTTAGAGATTATCTTGACATAGTTAGGTATAGAGATACAGAACAACATTGCCAACATTAGTGTCACTTTTAAGGCGAAAGGGACATGTTCCTCTCTTGATACTGTACATTGCCTCCATTGTTGTTTGTTAGACACGTTTACCTGAAGTTTCTTAACCTTTTCAATGCCAGAATGTCAGTGGCCAGGTGGCTTCAGAACTATGTGTTGGCAACTGTAGCAATTAAAATCACATCGCCTGGTCATGTCCCCTTTGTGTCAGACTCAGGCACACAAGTACTCTTCCATTACTGCATGTATCTCAAGAAGCTGCAGCAGGTATCAGACACTGTAGACATGTGCAATGTCTTATAATATTCCTTGAGCAACATGTGAATGGAAATCGGTCAAGGTCAATACATCACAGTTTATTCAATGCACAAAAAAGGAGAAAATAATAATTGCAAGACATGCTGAAATTGGTACATACCCCTCTAATGTGTGCAGATAGGTATAGACACAACCAGCATTCAAGGGTGTAAAGAGAAGCACAAAGTGTAAACCTCAAGGTTGTTCCTGGACATTTGCATTATTTATCATATTTAAATGGCCCTGTACACTTCATAAGACCAAAATATGAACTCCTCATCCTACTGACTGATGGACACAAACAACAGTCCTCATCTACATTTTGAAAAAAAAGTAAAATATTATCAGGGGAAATTATTCTGCATCTAGACGACCTTTTCCCCCCTAAGATTTGCATTTATAATATTTTCGTCTATTTATGTCTCTATTCAACTGGAACAACCTTTGTCTTGGGGTTAGGCAAGGAGAAAAACTCATTATATCATCATGATGTGTTTTTGTAAACACCAACTGCGAAGCCGACATCTATGAATGATTACAGAATTTATTGGCATTTATTTTTGTTTCTGCTTCATACACGGTGGCCCTGGAGTCATGTAAACATGGAAGAAGTTTGATGGTTTGTGGGGTATGGGGTTTGTGCTATGGGGTATGGGGTATGGGTATGGAGCACCATTCATTTCTATATTTAGATACAAAATAAGTTATGGGGAGTAAAAATACAAAAGAGACAAAACCCTCCACCCATATATGTAGGGGTCCATCTTAAAATGGACAAGAAGCAAAGAGTGAGACTCTGTGACTGCTCATTTGCATGTCTTTACCCAGAATCCTTGGCTGTAACGGAAGCATTGTTTGCTAAGAGATTATGGAGAAAGTCCAGGGGGCAGACATGTCTGAGACATGTGAGTCTGCTCATTTAAAACTAGGATGGAGGGGGAGGGGAATGAAACAGATAATGAACTAAATGGAATAGATGAGGATACAACGTGGTATGGAGGTAGAATGGGGGCAAGTGCAAGTTTGACAAGCAGTGAGATACCCATAGTAAATAGAGATAATACTTGAAAACTTCTAAAGACTAAACCAAGTGGGAGTAGAAAGGAAGGAGCAGATAAGATAATAGTACAGGCTGAAAAAAAACTTAAATGCATGCTTGCTAATGCAAGAAGCCTGAGAGATAAAATGGGGGAGCTTGAATTAATAGCTACAAGGGAGCAGTATGATATCATAGGCATTACTGAAACATGGTGGGATGAAACTCATGACTGGACAGTTAATTTAAAGGGGTATTCTCTTTTTCGGAAGGATCGAACAAATAGAAGGGGAGGTGGAGTATGTCTATATGTTAAACCAGATCTAAAACCTATTATAAGGGATGATGTCTATGAAGGGAATGATGAAAATGTAGATAGAAATTAGCAGTGGAGGTAAAAGTATAAAGAAAATGTTTGTGGGAATATGCTATAAACCACCAAATATCTGTGAGATTGAGGAAGCTAAAATACATTTGCAAATGGAGAAGGCATAAAAACTGGGTCATGTTTGCATAAAGGGGGACTTTAATTATCCAGACATAGACTGGGGCAATGAGATTAGCGTTACAACAAAAGGAAACAGGTTTTTGGGGGTGCTTAAAGATAATTATATGACCCAAATTATTGAGGAACCAACCAGGAGAGGGGCAGTTCTGGATTTGGTCATATCAAACAATGTAGAAGTAATAACAAATATTCAAGTCCTGGAACATTTGGGTAACAGTGATCATAACATGGTCTCATTTGAAATAAATTATCAAAAAACAGATTACTTGGGTTCAACAAAGACTTTAAACTTTAGAAAGGCAGATTTTAATAAACTGAGGTCTAATCTAGTAGTAATACAATGGGATGATGTTTTTGCAGGGAAAATGTAGAAGATAAATGGGCAGTCTTTAAAACATTGTTAGAAAAGCACACTTATCAGTGTATACCCTTGGGTAATAAGTATTAAAGAAATAAGTCAAAACCAATGTGGCTAAATAAATAGGTAGGGGAGGAAATGGACAAGAAAAGGAAGGCGTTTAGATTCTTTAAGTCAGAAGGGACAGAGACATCGTATCAGAATTATAAGGAATGTAACAAAAATTGCAAAAGGGCAATTAAATTAGCAAAAATGGATAATGAAAAAAGGATTGCAATAGAAAGTAAGGTAAACCCTAAACAGTTCTTTAAGTACCTTAATAACAAAAAAATGAGAAAAGAAAATATAGGACTCTTTCAGTGTGAGATGGGTAGGCAGATTATTGGAGATAAGGAAAAAGCAGAGGTATTAAACAAATTCTGTGCCTATGTGTTTACCAGGGAAGAATCAAGTTCAATAGTAGCGCCACTTGAGGAAGCCACAACCTCCATATTAATGACCAATTGGTTAACTGAGGAAGAAGTTCATAAGCGACTTGAAAAAATTAATGTAAATAAGGCACCTGGCCCCGATGGCATAAATTCAAGTGTTCTCAAGGAGTTAAGCTCAGTAATAGCAAAACCATTATATTTAATATTCAAGGACTCCATTTCCACAGGCTCAGTACCACAAGATTGGCGTAAAGCAGATGGGGTGCCTATATTTAAAAAGGGAGCTAGATCACACCCGGGGAATTACAGACCTGTAAGCCTGACTTCAATAGTAGGGAAACTACTTGAAGGTTTAATACAGGATAATATTCAGGAATACCTAATGGAAAACAAAATTATTAGTAATAGTCAGCATGGATTTATGAAGGATAGATCTTGCCAAACTAACCTTATTTGTTTCTTTGAGGAGGTAAGTAGGAATTTAGACCAGGGTAATGCAGTTGATGTGGTCTACTTAGATTTTGCAAAGGCTTTTGATACGGTTTCACACAAGAGGTTGGTGTACAAAATTAAGAAAATTGGACTCAGTAATAATATATGCACCTGGATTGAAAACTGGTTAAAGGACAGACAACAGAGGGTTGTCATAAATGGAACTTTTTCAGGTTGGGCTAAAGTCGTGAGTGGAGTACCTCAAGGATCGGTACTGGGACCCCTGCTTTTTAACTTGTTTATTAATGACCTTGAGGTTGGGATCGAGAGCAAAGTCTCCATCTTTGCTGATGATACTAAATTGTGTAAGGTAATAGAATCAGAGCAGGATGTCATTTCTCTTCAGAAGGACTTGGAGAGACTAGAAACGTGGGCAGGTAAATGGCAAGTGAGGTTTAATACAGATAAATGTAAGGTTATGCATTTGGGATGCAAGAATAAAAAGGCGACTTACAAATTAAATGGAGATATATTGCGGGAGTCCTTGATGGAGAAGGATTTAGGAGTGCTTGTAGACAGCAGGCTTAGCAATAGTGCCCAATGTCATGCAGTACAGTAGCTGCAAAGGCAAACAAGATCTTATCTTGCATCAAACGGGCAATGGATGGAAGGGAAGTAAACATAATTATGCTCCTTTACAAAGCATTAGTAAGACCACACCTTGAGTACAATTTTGGGCACCAACCCTAAGAAAAGACATTATGGAACTAGAGAGAGTGCAGAGAAGAGCCACCAAATTAATAAAGGGGATGGACATTCTAACTTATGAGGAGAGGCTAGCTAAATTAGATTTATTTACATTAGAAAAGAGGCGTCTAAGAGGGGATATGATAACTATATACAAATATATTCAGGGACAATACAAGCAGCTTTCAAAAGAACTATTAATCCCACGGGCAGTACAAAGGACTCGGGCCATCCCTTAAGGTTGGAGGAAAGGAAATTTCACCAGCAACAAAGGAAAGGGTTCTTTACAGTAAGGGCAGTTAAAATTTGGAATTCATTACCCATGGAGACTGTGATGGCAGATACAATAGATTTGTTCAAAAAAAGGTTGGACATCTTTTTAGATGGGAAAGGTATACAGGGATATACCAAATAAGTATACATGGGAAGGATGTTGATCCAGGGATTAATCCGATTGCCAATTCTTGGAGTCAGGAAGGAATTAATTTTTCCCCTTAATGGGTTTTTTTGTTTGCCTTCCTCTGGATCAATAAGTAAGTATAGATATAGAATAAAGTATCTGTTGTCTAAATTTTGCATAGGTTGAACTTGATGGACGTACGTCTTTTTTCAACCTCATCTACTATGTAACTATGTAACTATGCTCACAACTCACAAGCGGTATTTTTGTATTTTCTGTTTCTATATTTACAAAGCTAGAGTTCCAGTACTTTTTGACAGTACAAATTTACAATTCCACTTTCTTTTTAAAAGACATCCATTCATTCTTTAAAAAAAAAAAAACCTCTCTCTTTCTATTTTTAAACATGTTGTAGAAACCATTCTGCAATGGGGCGAAAATGATTGTATAAGAAGTTTTGACATTTTTATAATCAGGCACAGTACTGCTTTATTTTGCAAGGACCTTCAATCATTGTCTAAAATAACTGGGGGGAGGGTGGGGCGACGGGTAGAGAGAAATATCAGTGATACAGTTCTACCAAGGTTAGGAAAATCACGATATGCAGCTATATATATATGGACATCAAAGTCACGTGATGAAGTCAGCCATGGCTGTGCTGTGCAGTATACTGGCATTTCATCCCATGTCTATTAGCATCAATGTATCGAGATACTTTGCACGGCTTTTGCAGTGTGTACATAAGCTAGTGATCTAAGCACTGTTAAAAGGAAGAGCAGGGGAGTAGATATATAATGCACAAATAATATCAGATTTATTAAATTCTGTATCTTTTTATTATTTTCTTCCCCCTTTATAGTTTAAGTTGTTAACCTCCATGACTAACAATTTGTGTTTTCTTTGGTTATACTGTATATATATATTTTTATTTATACAGTACATATCATCATATTCATTCCTTGTAAATCCACTGATGGATGAAGGCTTCCCCAATGATCTTCCAAGTACTGTGGTTCCAAGCTTCTCTTGTTCATGTTGCTTCAACAAATTTTCTGACTTCATCCTTCCATCTTAGCTTTGGTCATCGTCTTGTTTTTCTTTTTTTTAATATCCGTAATATCAAGTTGAGTACCACCTTTGTAATTTCTTCTTTGGATATGTCATGTCCACCGCTTTTTAATTCCCCCTTGTGATGATGTCACAGAATTTTGTTTGGTTTCAAACATATTCATTCTTTTTCCTGTCTCTTTGGGTAATAGGCACAATAGAAAATGACTGGTCCGCTCACCTTTGATAATCCTAGGTAGTCAGGTATCGATAGTAAATTAGAGGGTGCATAGGGGAATGTATACAGGTGATCTACAAGGTTGATCAAAGGTAGATCAGAACAGAGACCCCAAATATTTGCACTCGTGTAAAGTATATTCAAGGCAGATGGATGGGGCTAAGTGGGTCCCTACAACACACTATCGCTGTGTGGCAAGTCCGGTGGATCAGCAATTAAAATAATACAATTTTATTACGTCAAACAAAATGCACGGTGTGAATTTATTTACAGTGAAATCTTAAAGTCCCTGTAGGTTGCGGCGAATTTGTGGTGTGCTGGGATGACATATAAGGGTACATATATTTATTTTGTAACTATTGTGAATATGAGGTACCCAATAGAATCTAATACTGTAGGACATCCTATGGTAGAATAATACTACAGTGGATCACTGGTGCGCAGTGGTACAGTATATCTCATTAAATAGATACCCCAATAGTGAAATCCTGATAATACACAAAGGAATTGGGATATCAGTCAGATTCCTAATACAGATGTTACATAGCAAAGTATAAATGTCCATGAAAGGTGCAACCAGGTCAATATCTGAGGTGCTGATCAAAGTTATTCCTTATGTAACACAGTACCCCCCCTTCCCCCATTACAGATAGGGCCATGTGTGGGAAGCATGTTTGGTGCAATATCTGTTGGGCTCACAGGAGGCCTGAGCCTCCGCTAATGGGACCTGGCGTGTATCCTGGAACGATGCTCGTAGCACCTCCACCTGTGCAGGATTCTAGAGTGTAGAATAAACCCTGACACAGGACCCACATACAGTAACCAATACACAAGTTTACTATATGCAGAACGGATATGACAATAGCAATACTCTATAACACTAGGCCTCGCAGGGCCATAACCCCACACCATATTCCACAAAACCATGTCCCAAGGGTCCCACAGCCACTAATTTGAGTTGATGGTTGGTGCACGTGTTGTGATGAGGTACCTGCCGAGTGTGTCCACACCGGGCGCGCAGATGCTGTACTTGGGATCCACTGATCAAGAAGGTTGATCCACGCCGCCTCCGCCTCTAAGGTCAATGGCTCCCACGTGGAGTGATCCACCTTTAGAATGTCTCTGACTTCGGGTACTGCAGAGGGTGATCCAGTCTGACCACCAAGGGCCAGGATATCAACGCTTCCTGGCTGTGACCCTCACTTCTGCTAGTTCCACAGGGCCGGGTCCCTATCCTATGGGCCGGTCCCTGCAGCAACCACAAGCTGAGGGGAGTCGGGGCCTAGCTGGGGCCTAAGGGGGGATCTCTGGCCTAGTGCAGGGCTACTGGCTCCCCGCACATGTACACCCTACCCTTACTCTGTCCCAGCTCCGACTGACTAGCGTGGTCTCTGCCTGATGACTATATCCTGTCAGTAGGGGAATCCTAGGGCCCTACTGACTATCGCGCAACATGTGTCCGTCCCAAGGCTCATGGGACATGAAGTGCCTGCTCGGAGCCTCTCCCTACTGGCTGCTGCTTTGCGTGCTCACACCGGCGCATGCGTGAACTCCTGCGCATGCGCAATCTCTCATGCCAACTCCAATATGGCCACCGCAACTCCTGGCACCACTGAGCACTTGACTGGACTGTTATCGTGTGCAGAATGCCGAGAAAGAGTTTTGCCTAGCCTGGGTTATGCTACAATTTTATTGCTGATCGGAGCTGAAATGGCGTGTGGTGTGTACCGAGGAGCGAGTCTCCCTGACGGCAGTGAGGATAGCGCTATTGTGAGTACCGTGGGATCACCAAAGATGGCGGCTGTGTGTACTAGTGCCCCGCGCGGCATTGAGAAATCAAAATGGCAGTTCCCGCCGGGATTGCGGAATGCACGTGCTGTGTGCAAGCGTGCTGTGAAGAAGCTGTGTGCAAAGATTTGGCTGGGTTTGGCGTGAAAGCCAACGCCCTGCCCGCAAGAGGGACGTAGTGCGAAAGCCGAGGCTGCGCTCCCCTGTGCTGTGACTGTGTGCGATCTTCTACCTATGGCCGGTAGATCCCTTTTCCACTATCCTGGCTCTTAGAAGTAATAGTAATCTGTTCATGTATTAATGAGGCTGTAAATTGATACGAACTTTGATTCGTGCCTCAAGGCGTTCTAACACAGTTTGTGTGCCTACTGTATGTAACATAGCTATCATATTAGGTACTTTACTATCTATTGTACCAATTGCAGGTTCTTTGTAGGAATAAGTATACGTCATTTATTTGTAAACATTAACATTATCAGTCACACGCTACCTGTTTATGATATACAGGTTTTTAATTACTTCTAGTGCTGTACCTAGGGGTTATCCACTACCAACTATGACCTATTGAGGTTCCAATTACTATTAATGTAATTTACTGCTAACTATTAGGATTTCCCCTCTGTTTCAGTTTTAGTTACTTATGTATATAGCACTTTGGTCTGTCTTATATGTTTAGTCACCGTAGTGATATATTCACTTATATATAATTTAGGTAGATTTAGTTATACACATCTATTGATGTTTTCTTGTAACCTTTTTTTATTTTTTCAAATATTAATAAAGTTTTATTTTAAATTTTCCATCATATCACACTTTACAATGAGTGCTATCAAAAGGGTGGGCTTTCCCCTAATTTCATGATAGGATCCCTCCCAGGTGGAGGCACTGTATCCAGATAGACAAGCTCACCCCAGGCTCCCAGCGGCGGAGGTATAGGCCTTCTGTGAGCCACAGGTAATGACAGCACACGTAGTTCCTTTAGTCCAGGGAAAAGGCGCTATATATATATATATATATATATATATATATATATATATGGCACAAGCGCACAACTCTAGTGCATTACCAAAAATATAAACAATTTATTAAAAAATGGGGGGGGGAGACAAATGCCCACTTACAAAAAACAAGAATTAAAAGAGCATTGATAGAGAGCACCGATACCACCAGCCAGCTGTAGATTGGACCATCAACTGGAGAAATCCTCAGTGATTGAAGCCGTGTGTAACTGCTTGAAGCCTAAGGACTTTAGGTAAGTCTCTGACATCCATACCGGAACGAGATCGTCCTTATTGGAGTCCGTTTCGTGTTGCTCACACTTGCAATGATACTTCAGCATCCGCGTTACAGAGGGAAACCCATAAGGCAAATATCAGCTGTTCTTGCAGGAGATCTCAAGGTTGCGTGATGACACAGTAGCCCTACGTGTTTCGTATATTATTGTAAAGGAGTCAGGAGCACACAATAACAGTAATAATCCAGAAGATTGGAACGGGTGCTTCTGCTAACGTACTATACTGTACTACTATATGTAGAAGGGTCAAAAAAGCCGGCACACGAAATGGTACAATAAATGTGTCTTAACAAGCTCAACGTTTTGGCTTCCCGAAGGAGAGTTTTCAAAGGCTCTCTCAAGAAGCTAAAACATTGAGCTAGTAAAGACACATTTATTGCACCATTTGGTGTGCTGGCTTTTGTGACATATATACTGTATATATAGTTAAATGTATGCTCAGTTATATATTATATGAGCTTAGATGACGTATATTAATGCCTACAAATTGTAAAAATAAGAGGCAGTGCTAAAGGAATAAATTCAGTGCTAATTAGGTTTGTACGTGTTCAATGAAAATGTCGATAGTTTTCATTCTGCTAACATGAATATATAGCATATCAAGCACAAAAACATATGCTTTTCTTATTCAATCAGTAGCTTATTAAATTAGCCGTACTATTTTCATACTGACATAGAATTATATAAGCTAAATGTGTTCAGTTTCATTATATATCAATTACTATAAATTAGGCAACTGCTAGCTAACTTTTGAAACTTTTCCCATTCATAGATGACACAGCTGGGTAGAAATTAGTCTCTAAAAATACTTTCACACAACCTGCTTGTTTTCTAGTCTCTGTCTGGTTATGTTATGCTCATTCCATCTGTCAATAGATATGACTCATACATTCGACCTTTCAATTTCACTTGCGCACATACATTGCTTCCAATTTCCTATGAAACAAACACCTTTAACTCTTCATGGTTTTATCATTTGCACATTTCGGTGGCTGTATTATGCCAATGGTGGGGTAGCTCCCCCACAAGACGCAGAGGCTTTGTATTCCAGATTTGGCATTATTTCAATGTTGGGTATCTATTATGCATCTTGAATGAAATACAGGGCTGCACATGCCACCTCATAGTTTCAAAACACTGCTTAACAATCCAGTTGCCAAATATCCAAACACAGAGGTGATAATAACATTGAAAACATTAAAAAAAAAAAAAAAAAAAATTAATCCGGTAAAAATACATTGAAGCTGTTAAACGGTAGACATATGAAATACAAGATGATGTCTTGTTTAGTGCAGCCCACAGATAATAGGAGTGTAACAAGATTTTCTTACCCCTACAGTGTATAGTGCTGTGGGGAGAAAACACAATAAGAAGACAATCTACTTATTGAAAGTTACATCTTTTCAAAGTTGAATTACTGTGCGTCTGCAAGCCGGGCAGGAGAGGGTGAGGGGTGGGGGGTGGGGTGGCTACTACAGGTCCTACATCTGGAAATGGATAAATGTGGATCGAGTTTTGCTCTCTGTTCTTCAAGTTAAGTTCATAAGGAGCAGTCTTTTGTGATTGGTCATCGCTGATAAACAACATTTATTTATAAAATGTTTTACTAGGAAGTAATACACTGAGAGTTACCTCTCGTTTTCATGTATGTCCTGGGCATAGAGTTAAGATGACAAATAATACATGGTTACAAATACATAGTTACATAAGTGAATAGGGTATACATTATATACAATACATCGCATGCACAGTTAGAGATAATATATATTATAGTGTATGTAACAGTTACAGACCAGATTAAAATGTGAGACAGCTTTAGTTTAGAAAGAATTTAGACTGGTGGAGAAGGAGGAGCGGCCGGATTCTTTGCTGAACTTTGGGACCATTAATAGTCTTTTGGAGTCAGATCTCAGATGATAAGTGCTGCATGTGGTAGGGGTGAATAGGTTCTTCAGAGAGACGGGTAGCTTGTCCAGAAACTATTTGAAGGCAAGAAAGGAGAGATGAACTTTGCACCTAGACTCAAGTGATGACAACATGACCTGCCTGTGTTTATAAGATTTTTATTGATCATTCATCTGGATTCATTTGAAAATGTTTATTGTCACAAGGGATAATTCAGTGGATAGATGACAAGACATGACAATTACAGAGTGCAGAAAGATGCCTATTTACGGCTTGGTAGCATTAATTAAATTATGCACAACAAATAATTATCTCACTCAAAATCTTCACATATTCTTATTCTGTTTATTTGGAGATGGTTAACAGCATCATTCTATTCAATGCTCTGTATCATTTTGGAGGGAGAAGGAGTGGCTCAGTGAGTAAAGACACTGACTGGCACTACGTTTGAAGCAGCCGACCCTGGTTTTAGTGTCATCTCCTTGTGACATTGGGCATGTCACCCTATCTCCCTGTGCCTCAGGCACCAACAAATAGATTGTAAGCTCCACAGGGCAGGGACCTGTGCCTGCAAAATGTCTCCGTTAAGTGCTATGTAAAACTAGCAGCGCTATACAAGAACATGCTATTATTATTATTATCTTTACATTACTGCGTTGCATAATCTTTCTGTACAGAAGTGAGTGGAATATTGATGCACAGTTATAAAAAAAATCATGTACAGTACTACATTTTCTAGAATCTTTTGCTATTTTCAAGAGTTATTAAATATTTTAGGAATTTGGAGACTATTTGTATGGTTTTCAGACTTGCCCTTTAAAGAGTTGCATGGTAACGGTAACATCATATTACAGTAACATGTACCCGCAGCTTAAATGGGAGGAATGAAGTGCACAGTACCTGTTGATTAATTTATTCTAAAATAGAATTATCATTACACCTTATCAATGTCCACGTTCTCATCTCCTCATGCGGTGTAACTGTAAACTTCTGGCTTTCATAAACAGAGGTTCTTGGGTTGTTTTTAGTGAAGTTGTAGTTAGACTAGTGATATTTCTGAATACATTTAGGAACAAATAAGTAATTTACTGTAAATTATATTGTGTTGCACACAAAGTTTTCACCTGCTCAGCCTTGGTAAACACATTTAAAATGCTTTTACATTTTGTAGAGATGGGCAAATCCACCCAAATCCGTTTCCCTGTTTTGCAGTGTAAAATTGGCAAACGGATTTGTGCGGTTTCAATCCACACGGATTCATCAAAAACCGCCATTGGATACGACCCATTGACGGACTTGTAGAATCCAATCCGCGGATTCAGAAATCCATTGGCCGATTTGTAACAATATGCCAACGGATCGCTGAATCCGCGGATTGGATGCTAGAAATCCGTCCACGGGTTGCAGAATCCGCAGAGTGTATAGGTAAGAATAATTAAAAAATCTGCAAAGCGCGAATTGCCCTTTTTCAGATTGATCCGCTGAAATCCGCGGCCCAAATTAGTCGACCGATCCGCTGCGGACTCCTATCCGCCCAAAATATTCGCCCAAAATATTCGCCCATCTCTAACATTTTCTAATAGCAGCTTACATTAAGCATACACCAATACAGGCATAACCCGGATTAAGGACACTCACTTTAAGTACACTCGCGAGTAAGGACATATCGCCCAATGGGCAAACGGCAGCTCACGCATGCGCTTGTCAGCACGTCCGGCACAGCAATACATTTTCGCTTTACATATATGCTCCGGTCCCATTGCGTACGTTAATGCGGGGTATGCCTGTACATATGAATTAGTGGTCTTCAAATCAACAGTGACCAGAATTCATCACCCTTTAATATTATGTTTAATGTGCAATAGCCTGTGCTATTCATGACATTGCTGTATTCAACAAAAGCCCTATCCTTGGTGATAATGCTGTGATGATGTGATTTATTGCTCACATGGGTTAGCCATATTTGTGGTGATCAACATATAAATGAAAGGTGACTGAGTAACCGAGCAAAACCAATATCCAGCAGGCAGGAAAAATAATGATCAAGAGGGGACTCCCATCAAAATTACATTTATTAGATCACATATTTCCAACATCGGGGTATAAAAAAGCACCTACGCGTTTCGCGCACAATGCGCTTTATCAAGGTGTGTAAAAATTCAGTGAAAAGCGGAGTTTTTACATTTACCCCGGGTGTGAATATATAAATGAGCATACAAAAAACGGTTTACTGCAAAATGTATACACTAAGCTCTGATGACCTACAGAATTGTTTCAAGATATATCGCTCAGTTGTAACATTGTCTTTTGGCTGGAAACAATGTTTTGATTGCGCAGAGGGAGCGAAAGATAAATATGAAGAAGCAATGCAGGACCCACTGACAGAACTCCCACCATACCCTGGGGCCTCCGGCAAATTTGTTAAGCGAGGAGAGGGACCAACAGTTTGGTGAGCTGGGGGATGGTTACCCGCAGAAGTTGGGGACCCGGTGAATGGGGGCCCAATCCGCCTCTCCAGTCAGCAGCTCTTATAGGGCATATCACTGTTTACTAACTAGGGACCTTGGACCATTATCCAGTATCCTGTGAGGAACCGTTCCCCTGTGTTGGAGAAGATTTGGTCTCATTCATTTGAATGGGGCTAAACTGGGAAGCAGTTTTATGGCATACAATGTTGAATAAGAACCTAAGAGGGCAGGTCCTACTCCTGTGTTTTTTGTTAAAACAACCTGCTCAGATGCAATATGGTGGTACTGACAAAGGTGTGTGTTTCTTTGGCTAAAATTAAGTTTAAAAACTCCAACAACAGCTATTTTTATTTTATTTTAAATAAGCAAACAAAACTTAAGAGACAATAGAGTATATTATTTGAATGAAAAATGAACAATGGTGTATTTCTGTAAATCTTGAAAGAGAAGATTGATCCCCAATGCAGTAAAGTGCACAGCCATGGCATTTATCTGGGAAATTATTCAATGTTGTTCCATCATTTAAAATATATTATGGGATTCTTTTGTGGTGTCTGGTGATTTTGAAGAATATTCTTTATTGTGCATAAAAAATCAAATGCTGCAAGAGCTTACTGTAAGTTGTATATTATTTTCCACTTATACAGTCATTTGGTAACGTTCAAATCTTCTCTAGATAAATGGAAACAAACCGTTGCCTGACTATGTGAATTGTATTTCAACATACTGTACGTTTGCATGTTTTCATGAAAAAAATAATCTATTAATGTCTTAAGTTCAGTTCTTTGCCGACTCTTTTTAGAAATGAAAGATTTTAAGCATATATGAAAATAAATCGCTTTTTTCAAAGTAATAACACTGGCCACTATACAAAAGATAATTTCTCTTCTTTAGAGATGCTCATTTGATCCAGTGTTTTTTCGTATTGGTTTGGGCGCCAATCAATTTCTGTTTTTTGCCTATAGTCCATTGGTTTTGGTTTTAGACTTTGGTGGATTAAATATTAAAAAGAGAGAGAGAGAAGGAGAGAGAGCGTGAGAGAAGTAGAGAGAGCGAGAGAAGTAGAGAGAGCGAGAGAGAGCCCTATGCACAACAAAAAGGATACCTGGGTAATATACTATTTGAAATCATTTGCATATAGAAATTAACATATTTCCCAGGTACCCATTTTGTGCACAGTTATCGCTCCACGTATTGTATAAAGGTGTATTTGGAGAGGTTTATGTCACTTGGTACCATAGTAAAATAGAAGCTCGCTCTTTCATTTTTGTAAATAATTACCTAATGTTATTTGCACTTATTTAATGGCGCGTAGTGTATCTGCCATCCCAGTCTCCCTGTGTACTAAATTCCACATTTTAATAACCATTACTGCAAATAACCCTTTCTTTTGTTGCTGTTGAAAGCTCCTTTCCTCCAACCTTATGGGATGACCCTTTGTACTGCCCTTGGGATGAAAACTTTCCTTAAAAGCTCCTTGTACTTCCCCCGAATATATTTGTAAATAGTTACCATATAGCCTCTTAGACGCCTCTTTTATAATGTTAACAAAAACCCAATTTAGCTGGCCTCTCCTCATAAGTCAGACCTTTACAGCCTCTTCACTATTTGGTGGCTCTTCTATTCACTTTTTCCAGGAGCCCTTTTTGTCCTGATTGTGACTGCTTACAAAGGAGCCCCAAATGCACATTTGATATGACAAATTATTTTGTTCATTCTTCTTATAAATATGGGCCATTTAGTTGAAGCTTTTGGAGAGAGCCTACAACTACATTAAGGTAGACCTACTAGCGTATAGTTGAGAACACTGTATGGGTTATGCCTTTGCTACAGTGCAATCAAAACTGCTTAAAAAATAGTAATGCACAAAAATTCTGCACGTTGCAACACAATGGCATGAACCATCAGGGGCAGCAAACAGTAGTTCTGCTCCCAATGGAATAATTAAGAAGGAAGGAAGGAGGACACAATCTGCCACTGCAGGTATTGTCAAAGTGTAGGTATTCCCAGCAATAACAAGGATACATATGCCGAGGCCTATAAACGAGCACAGCCTTACCTAATCCCAGAGCAACGGCCATGCACTGTGACAACCTCGTGGGGAAGATGTGCAGGGGTGGTTAAAAAAACGGAGGGGTGTTGGGAGGGACAGTGCTAGTTATTGTGGAGACTGAGTGTTCTAGTCGAGCGGGGAGCAGGAGGGGGAAGAGAAGCTTTCGTGGATGAGGAAGTGAAAAGGTTATTTCTTCTGAACCCGAAGTAAAAATGAGGTTCTGCCTCGTTTTTGCCTCCAGTTCGGGAACTACAGACATAACCACAGTGCACATCATTCTGAACCATGGGGGCTAAGGTGGACTTGGATTTTGCCCCCATTAACCCACCCATCTCTACACTACTTTTGACAAGTTCTACTCTTGGTGTAAAGAATATGCACATATTTTCCTTATTAATTCAATATTCAATATTAATTGACTGTTTTTATTGATAATTTTGCATGATTCATGTCAATTTTTATCAAACACGATTCTGAGAAATATGTATATATATATAATTTTTTTATTTATGAGAAACTGTACATATTACCGCGCTCCTCCCTATAGAAGTTTGCTGCTGGTAAAAAGATAGGCCTTACTGCTGCGGCCAAGTTTATTCGAGCATTTGCCCGTTCTTGGCCGCAGCAGTAGCCTGGCGCACGCCCGAGTGTGACGGGCGCGCGCCGAAGCAGCGGAAGAGCGCCCTCCGATCGGGGCGCTCTCCCTACCGCTACCGGGTCCGCCGGGTCCCCCGGAACCCCCTGCCGCCGTCCCGCAGATCGCGGGACACCAGGGCTCCCTCGGGGAGCCCTGGACGCGCGTGCAGGGGGCGCAGGCTCCCGAAGACGCGTGACCGCGCGTCTATGACGCGCGGCACGCCGAGGGGCAGCCACAAGCAAGCCGGGAAATATCCCGGCTTGCGGTACCGACCACACTGCAATAAAGTGTGTCGGTACTGTACATATAGAAAAACAAAAATAACGATACCTGCGCTCCTACCAATTAAGCTATCTTTTTACCAGCAGCAAACTTCTATAGGGAGGAGTGCGGTATTATGTACGGTTTCTCACAAGGGAATTTGTGCACCCAGTTTGCCTCTCAGTAAGGTAACTATGATACTGGCTTCAGCCAGATTTTAATTGCACTACTCACATAAGTTTATGTTTATTTACTCCCCTTCAGGGCTTTCTCACATTTTTTCACCCGTCCATGGGACAACTATTACATATATTTAGTGTAGGTACCTGCATACGGTTATGCCTTGTCGTGGCATGCAGGCTTATACTGTAAATGCTTTGGCCAAAGGGTTTAACAAAATAACCCTTATTCATGAGATTACTATTTTATTTTAGCCCAATTGGTAGGCGCGCAGGAATCGTTAGTTTTATATTTTATTTATGTATTATTTAACATTTAAAATAATCATTTTTGGATATGTAAGAGAACAGTGAAAAACAAATGATTACTTTTACATACCATTGATAAGAGCGACTCTTACACCACATTATTCAGAAGTTAATATTTATTTTATAGCCAGGGTATTTGTTTTTCCATAATACAATAGTGTCACATTGTACTTCACGTCCTCATGCTCTACATGCAAAATACTGAAATACTGCTGAGACTAATTTGGTTTAAATGTATTTCTAGGAAATTGTTCTTCCCACTTATTATAATTCAGGCAGAAGCCTACAGACAATCTAAAAAACATAATTAACTTCTAATTACATTGTATGCCATCTCAATTGAATAGTATAATTGCAGATCTACAGTAAGAAACACATTTGTAATAAGAAGTAGAGAATGCTACTCCCATTCAAATGGACTAAATTGCTCAGCTTTGTACATGCTGCTTAAAAAAAGAAGAGGAATTTTACTGCTAAATTAACCTAAAGGAACTAATTAGAAAATATATTGACTTATTGTAGACAGTTTGTGCCAGGGGTGGGCAACGCCAGTCCTCAAGGGCCAACAACAGGTCAGGTTTTCAGGATATTCCTGCTTCAGCACAGGTGGCTCAATCAGTCCCAGCTTCAGCACAGGTGGCAAAATCAGTGGCTCAGTCAAAGACTGGTTGAACCACCTGTGCTGAAGCAGGAATACCCTTAAAACCTGACCTGTTGGTGGCCCTTGAGGACTGGAGTTGCCCACCCCTGGTGTATGCACTATATAAACACATCACAAAATGAAATGTCATCACTACGAATGCAGGAGTCCAAAATATTAGTACTGTACATGTCATACATACATCCTGGCTCAGAGTTTATAATCCACAGACCTACCAAACCACTTGTTTTTCAATGAGTCTCACTGATCTGGTGTCAATCATTTTTTTTTGGTCCACACCCCTAAAATCTCATTGAGTTGGGATCTTGGAAGGACATCTCTGATTATAAGAAATCTATGCATTCTCCTGTCATATTCTTAATCTGTGGAACGTACTGTATACTGTACATTTTTGATAACATTTCTCACATATTTGAATCTCACAGAATTAAAAGAGTTTGTACCACCAAGTGGTCCCTCTTAGGACTACAGACCTAGCCCTGACCCAAGAACGCATCCTGTTGTCCCCTCACATTCCACCAAATTAACCACATGGGCAAAACTGACCAGTCCGCACCCCTCCGGCTGTGACACACGTAGTACCCCCACCAACACCTTTATCCATATCCTCTTTTCTTTCTTTTGCTCATTTTTTGTTGTTAAGTAAAAGCGAAACAGGTTACTGTACAAACATCATAACAATCATAAGCGTAACAATACACATAAACCAAACCTCCAAAAAGGGGTGGGTGGAAAACTTTTGGAGAGGAGGCCCAAGGATGAGAGAGGTGTCATGAAGCAAAGCCCCCTTTAATAACCCCTCCCTCGTCGTCGTCCCCAAGCACAGCACTCCATGGCCGCACGAGCCAAAGGTCATGCCACACGAACCAAAGGTCATGCTTTGCCTTCAAAGAAGTTTGGCCATTGTTATGTTCTTCTCACCTCATTGAATTAGAGAAGGGATGTAGGTGTACTGACAAACTCAGAAAACTGCCACGGGTGCCCTGGAAACCACAGATGGGATGTGTAACTGCAGTAGAACAAAAACAGGCAATCCAGTGGGCTTTAGAAAAATCAATTCAATGGGCTTTATTCAAAGGAATGACGTTTCGTTCCTCTCACGGACCTTTGTCAAGACAAACGTCAATCCTTTGAATAAAGCCCATTTAATATATGTTTCTAAAGCCCACATGAGAGCCTGTATTTTTTCTATTGCACCCATTGAATTGTTGCCTTGGCACCAATGTATCAAAATGTTTGATTCATCTTTGCACCCAGTGCACTAGCTTTATATGTTTATGGATTTTTTTTAGCTGTGTGCCCCACTTTTTGGAAGTTTAATTGAAAGTCCCCAATGTGTGTGTGTGTGTGTGTGTGTGTGTGTGTGTGTGTGTGTGTGTGTGTGTGTGTGTGTATATATATATATATTTATATATTGTGATGCCGACACCACATTGCAGTCTCTTTTATCCCAAATGAGGCAGGAAACGCTGTATGTCTTTATACTTGGGGTTTATTTACAGGGATAAATAATATGAATAGGCCCACCGTCCTTTTAAGAAAAAACAAATAATAAAATCAAATCCTATTTCCATTAGGAAAGCTAACTGACTTCTCAGCTCCAACCCTTACTAACCCGGCTGCCAGCTAAGCCAGTTGTCAGCCCAAAACATGCCCTAGCATAAGCAATAAGGTAACAGCAGCCTTTGTAAACAATAGAAAGGGTTGTGCTTATCTTAGTCAATCTGGTGATGTCCCTGCTTCAGCACAGTCTATCGTCCTTCCTTCTTCTCTTTGGGATTCCACCCCATGGGAGCTCAGGGAAACTCCTGTGTTCCTCTGTAACCAGCCATCACTGCTTCAGCACAGCTCTCTCAGCAGTGTCTCTCAGAATTCTTTAGCCAGCTCCTGGTAGCTGGGGAGCTCCTCTATCTCCCCCCTTCTCTGGGGAAACTGTCTCTCTGTGCCTTGCAGCTTCCAGCCTTTTAAAGCACTTCCTGGCTATTCAGAACAGGTTGATTAGCTTCATTAGTTATCACCTGAATAGCCTTTCCAAGGAGGATTCAATTAACTCTTTGTGATGAAAAAGTCCAATAACTGCCCCATTCAGCCCCTAGAGGACAGTGAGGGCACCACATATCCTTCACCCCAGCAAAACATTATCCTGTGAGCGGCCTGTGCACTATTCCTGTGCACCCACCTCTTTGTCAGACATCGGCCCTTCCCTCCCCTTTTTTTTCTTGCCTTCCAATTTAGGCATTTTCTTTTTGGGGTAATTACCAGGCCATCTGGGCCGGAACACTCATCCTTCGCTACCTCTTTCTCTTGTGCCGTCCTGAGTCTAGGATTGAAGCTCTGCCTTTGTTGTGTCCCTTTTTGCAAATGTTCCCAGCATCCTGCTGTCTATCAGCTATCTTTGCCTTCTTCCTCTTGGGCTCAGAGTCTCCCTTACCTGTAGAAGAGCCAAGACCTCAGTTAGCTCATGGCGTTCACTCACCAGTGCCTGTTTGGCCTTTTCTTGTGAAGACAGCAACTCCGCATTAGCGGTGATGGCTTTTGTACTTTTTTCCATCAGTGTATTTTTAGTGTTGGTTTTCACCTCATTTATCTTTATAACTTCAATTTGGGTGGGGGTCTTATCAACCCTAAGTGCCGCTCTATTGCCGTCGGCAAACTCGTAGGCTTGGGCCTTTCTTTCTTGCCCCTTTAATTTACTCCGTTGGGAGTGTTGCTGGATAACCTGTGATGTCTTTCTCATCTTATGAACATGAATACACTTCAGTCCCATTCTCAACTGTCTCTTCACAGCGGCTGCCTTCCTTGCAAGGACTCCACTATGGGTCCCACGGGTACTGCAGTACAACTGGCTTCTTACTGTGCTACTACAGCGCACCTTGCTCTTCCCATTCCGTTCCTTGTGGACAGTAAACTATAGTACTGCAACGGTATTGCAGTCACGCTTCCTGGTGCGCCTCACTAGCTTTATCTCTACCGCCCTCTTTTCCATGGACCGCTTCTGTGACCCAAGTGTCTGTCTTAGGGTGGTAACCTCTTTCTCCAACTTCAGCTGAGAAACCTCCTGATAGGCAGCATTAGAGTCCAACGTAGCGTCCTGCTCAGTCTTCAGAGCCTTGAGTATCTCGTCCAGGTCACGCTTTTGTTTCTCTGCCATCTTGCGGCCAGCACGCTCAGACTCCAGGTCCTTCCTCAGGTCTGAAGCTGTCCTTCTGCATTTCTTTTTTCACTCAGTGCAGCTGCCACTTCATCTTCTTTGGCGTTTAGTCGCGACTCCACATCTCCTAGCAGGTTCAGCGCAAGGCTTAAATCTGTTTCTTTTCCACTATTTCTGACCTGCAACTGTGCTCCACCCAGACATTGTCCAGCTCCAGCTGCAGTCGGGCCCGCTCATTGGCCATGTGGTCCAGCAGCTTGCGGGTATTGGCCATCTCGGTTTCATAGCACAATGTCAGGCAAGCCACCTGACGGACGGTCACCTCCTCCCTCTTGGCGAGCTGTATTTTGCACTCAGCAATCTGCGTCTGCAGGACTTCAGTTTGATCCTGCAAGTCCCCTCTCAGGGCCTTCACCTCTTCCCGGTGCTTGCTCTTGGCTTGCATCAGCACCTCCTTCATCTTTTTGTCGCCAGTATCGCCGCTGCTTCTGTTTTCCAGGCTTCTTTCTCCTTGGCATACTGACTCATGGAGATGGAGTTGCCTCTCTGCTTCTCTAGCTCTTGCTCCAGTCTCTGGACCTTTTCGCGCTCCCTCTCACACAGAATCACCTGGCTTTCAAGCTCCGCCCCCAGCAATGCTCTTGTGGCATACAGCGTGGGCTTCAGCTCCTCATGCTGCTCTGTGGGGACATACTGGGTACTCACCCGTTCCTGTAGCACTTGCTGCTTCTCCTTGGCCACTTGCAGACTTGCATGTAGCTCTTGCAGCTGGCTCTGCCATAGGTGCGCTGCTTGTGTGTGCTGCTCCAGGGAGACACGTTGCATCCTATCTGCATTCTGCAGTGTTTCCTGCACCTCTAGCTTTTCCTGGATCAATTGCTTCTCCACTTTCCCTGCTTGGTGAAGCTTCTTAGCACCTTTACTGATCTGATCAGTCAAGTCTGAATTTTTCTGTCCCAGGCTTGTATTTACTCTTCTTACCTTTTCTAAACCAATAAGGATCTTTTCCTCAGAATACTTCAATTCAGAGACCTAATGGCGTGAGAGTTCCAACTCTGTTTTGAGCGCGCGAGCCTCTTGGTGAGAAATTTCTAAGTCTGTGATGAAGTTCTGCACATCTTTCTGGGACATCTCATAGCATAGTCTCCAGTCAGGACTTGTTCTCTCTGGTTCGCTCGGCTCTCTGCACACGGTGGTAACGGCAGCCTCTGTCATCTCTAGGCGTGTCGTCGTACCCGTGACTATTGCGCCAAACGCTCTGGGCTGTAACTTCTGCTTTAGGGTAGCAATACTGGGCACACATTCTCTCTTATCATCATCATCGTCGTCATCATCATCCTGCCTGAAGGGACAGTCTTTGGTATGGTTCAGATTTTCACACCATAAACATCTCTGGTGCGGCTCCTTTTGTGGGACCACGCCAGGATACCCATTCCTGAAATGACATTGTTTTGTGTGGCTAGGCATATTACACATAAAACACATTGTATCCTCCATTTTCTACCTTCAGGTGTATTCTTCACCTTGAACTACTGGAGGCGCTATTTCATTTACACACAGCACTTGCTACTGTAGCTGCAAATTCACTCGCTTCAGGAAAAAGCATCAACTTTACATACAGCACTGCAATCCTTTTCATACCTGACCGGCAGACTTTACACTTTCTTCAGAAAAAAAAAGTTTTTTTTTTCCTGCTTCAGTTCAGCACCTTAACTTATCTTCTGACCTATTGCTATTGCATCAATGCTTCACACATTCTCTGTGCATGCTGTAAGCAAAACTGATCACTCATAGTGGGACAGGCTTTGCTTGCTTTTTACATCAGTTGGGTGGCCATTTTAAATCCCCACATTTATCTTCAAACCCACAGTTTCCGCTGCTTGGTGCCTTAGGGACTGCCCGCATTCTCCACCATATTGTGATGCCGACACCACATTGCAGTCTCTTTTATCCCAAATGAGGCAGGAAACACTGTATGTCTTTATACTTGGGGTTTATTTACAGGGATAAATAATATGAATAGGCCCACCGTCCTTTTAAGAAAAACAAATAATAAAATCAAATCCTATTTCCATTAGGAAAGCTAACTGACTTCTCAGCTCCAATCCTTACTAACCCGGCTGCCAGCTAAGCCAGTTGTCAGCCCAAAACATGCCCTAGCATAAGCAATAAGGTAACAGCAGTCTTTGTAAACAATAGAAGGGGTTGTGTTTATCTTAGTCCATCTGGTGATGTCCCTGCTTCAGCACAGTCTATTGTCCTTCCTTCTTCTCTTTGGGATTCCACCCTATGGGAGCTCAGGGAAACTCCTGTGTTCCTCTGTAACCAGCCGTCACTGCTTCAGCACAGCTCTCTCAGCAGTGTCTCTCAGACTTCTTTAGCCGGCTCCTGGTAGCTGGGGAGCTCCTCTATCTCCCCCCCTTCTCTGGGGAAAACTGTCTCTCTGTGCCTTGCAGCTTCCAGCCTTTTAAAGCACTTCCTGGCTATTCAGGTTGATTAGCTTCTTTAGTTATCACCTGAATAGCCTTTCCAAGGAGGATTAAATTAACTCTTTGTGATGAAAAAGTCCAATAACTGCCCCATTCAGCCCCTAGAGGACAGCGATGGCACCACAATATATATATATATATAACTGTATGCTCATTTGCATGTCTTAGACATGTCTGCAACCCTGCCTTTCACCATTATCACCCAGCACTTCCACTGCAGCAAGGAATTCTGGGAAATGACATGCAAATGAGCACACAGTGCCACCTTTTGCTTCAATTAGGTAGCACTCACATAGTAAAATATATAGATTCATATGTAATTAAAATATACACTCCACACATCCATCAATGTCTTAGTTCAATGTCTGGTCTCTTTCTTTTTTCCTTGTGTGGTTAATATATAACCAACATATAATCATCTAACAACATTGATACAACTTCTAGTTTTGATCATAATCTGTTTTGTTTAGCTTATCCTCGTCAGTAGGTTAACTTCCAATTGAGTGTCCGGCTCCAATCACTCCTCGCTTCTCTTTTTAAATGTAAGGAGAGGCAATTATCAGGTATATGTACATTCCATCCCATTTGGGATATGTTCATTTCATCTATGCTGTTCAGTTGTCCATAACAAGCCTATATTATAATAAATAATTTATTTTACATCTACACTCTATTTGGGATACTGCATACCATTTATTATACTCTAATTTGACTCTTTAATTAAGCAGTCTCATGCGGTATGATAATCACCAATATAAGTTCAGATGTAAACACACTGTCAATTAAAATTGATTTGATTCAAACTTTTTATATTATTGTAGAATGTTGATAGGTCAATTTTTTGTTAAATATCTACCATTGATCTCCTTTTTTATGTAAAGCAATTTTTTGTAAACTCTCTTTGCTTTTTCATACCATTTATTGGTTATAACACTCCATATGAATTGAAGACAGATGATTAAAATCATTAATTAGGAAATGCTAATTCCATTGGACATTGATACACAATATATATAGTAAGCAATCTCCATTCAAGTCCATCCCCATATGAAATATGGTTACGGAAGAAACGCGTAGGGTCACGTGGTGAGGAGAGACCTACGGTGGCTGATTGAGAGCCCTTTTTGCCAAGGAGCAGTGAAAGTGCAGGCTGCCGTTTTCAATGGGAACATTTGTGTGTGCCACGCTTGTGCTCTCCTCACAAGAGCAGGGAAAGGAAAGGACCCGTTAGCGAGGTGGGGAGGCCGCAGGGGATACGAAGGGAGTAAGTTGCCGCGCAGCTAGGGATCAGTGCAACTAGTCATGTGACCGCCTGCGCGCATGAGAATGCGTGACGCGTCCGGAGGTGCGGAGCCAAGCTCAGAGACACGACTGATCCAGCTGCATGTGCGCGCACGCTCTGACAGCAGAGCGGGGGTGCGTGTGTTCTCGGGCACCAACGCGGGGGTTGTGGGAAGCCAACGCTTCAGCACGGGAGTCTGGAAACGGAAACCAGAAACATGGGCATGGAGTCCAGAGCACAAGGTAACATCCAGAGAAGGATTGCTTCTTGGAGAACGTCCAAATTTCTTAAAGGCATAGTGACAGAAACAGCAAGGTGCAGCGAAACTAAACATAACATAAGGGTTCTTAGTCTAATCCATTGGCCAAGAAATTATAAGCCTACTACCACGTCAAGGTGAACCCTACTTAGCAGGTACCTACACTACCCGACGGTAAACTAACCTCAGTAGTATAAGAGTGACTGTCCCAGTTTTCCAGAATCCACAGGAGATAAGTAAAGGTCCCAAGGAGGTCCAGACAGGAACAGTATGCGATGAGTACCAGCAGGCTCCAGGGCAGGCAGCAAAAGACTAATAGCAGAGAGAAAGTCAAAGAGAGGCTTACTTCCTGTCAGGAGGAAGAAGGCAGGGTTTGCCAGAAAGCAAGATGGCGTTGCTTGCTTCAGAATCCTTAAAGACACAGGAACTTGACTCGCAGCTAGAGGGCGGCGATCAGAAGTAAACAGGTAAGAAAAGAACACGACACAGGGGGCGTGTTCCGCGCATCGTTACAGTGTGTAACAGCACTCCCCTATACCTGGAACTCTAATACTACGATCGCTGTGTGCCGGGGGACTCTTTACTACAGTACACCGACAGTGAGGTCCCAGAGGTCACGTGTTCCGGCGGAGCAAACAGACAACGGTCACTGCAGCTGCTTTGGCGCATGAGTCTAATCTCATACCACACTATATTATTATAGCGAATTTGTGAGTTTGAATTTGTCTGAACGTCTTTTTTATTAAACCTTTTGTTATCTTTTATCACATGAGGATCGGGCGCTTTTTTCTTTTTTATTAGTAGTAGTACTTTTGCCCATTACAGTAATGTATGTGTTAGGGGGCGGGGGGATGTGTGTTGTTTATTGGGGGCAATTGTCCCCAATAAACATGCTAATGTGCCTTAACCCCCTCATTGCCTTAGCGGCTATCCGCTAAGGTAATGAAACTGCAATAATGTAAATTTTAATAATAGTGTGCGGGAGCAGGGGGTCCCCTGAGCTTAACCGCATTGATTTCTGCCTCAGAGACCCCCTGCTTCCCGAGTTACAGGCCCCAGTTTGGGGCATCAGTGCCAGTGTGGACGCCATCTTTATAGAGCCCACGTCGCGTCTTGGACGCTATAAAGATGGCGGCAACACTGGCACCCGATGCCCCATACCGGGGCCTGTAACTCGGGAAGCAGGGGGTCCCTGAGGCAGAAATCAATGCGGTTCAGCTCAGGGGACCCCCTGCTCCTGCACACTATTATTAAAAATACATTAAAGCAGCTTCATTACCATAGCGGATAGCCGCTACGGTAATGAATTATTGTTTATTGTTATGTTTGTTTTAATACTAGTGTAGATGTGCAGGGGGTCTCCTGAGCTGAACCGCATTGGTTTCAGCCTCGGGGACCCCCTACTTCAGGAGATATAGGCCCCTTTATGGGGTGCCGGTATCCCCTGCAGAATTTAAATGTCCCGGTAACGTGACGCGGGAGCTTTAAAGTGCAAGGGATACTGGCACCCCACAACGGGGCCTATATCTCCTGAAGTAGGGGGTCCTCGGACCTGAAACCAATGCGGTTCAGCTTGGGAGACCCCCTGCTCATGTACACTATTATTAAAATGTATTTATTTAGTGTACGATTGCCTGTAACAGCCTTGCATGGAGATGGCAAATCTCCATGCAAATGTTACATGCGGCTTTTTTTTCTAGCAGCTAGCGTACGGGAAGTTTAAGAACGCTAGCAGGGGGGAAAAAAAGCATCACGTATGCTGTGGCTGTTCTGAGCTATTTTGAGCAGGTACGTTAAAAAATGGGCTCAAGGCCTTAGTGAATCGCGTCCCCCGGCCTCATTTTTTAACGAACCTGCTTTTTTGCAAAATCAGAACGCAAAGCCATTGAGCTTAGTGCATAGCCCCCTATGTCTTCATTGTAAGCTTTGGGGCACAGATTCCTTATACAGTAGCTGGGAATTCTGTGTACAGCGTTTTTCCAATGTTAGTAAAATATACAAATGTGTTATTCTGTGCAACATTAAATGAAGTGCAGTATGTTTTTATCCCACTTAGCAATTTGTGTGATCACTCCAGGAAAGAGCTAAACATTTGTTTTTCGCCTCCCCAGCGCTTGTTGACTTTGTTGATGTTACGCTGCCAGCAGATGCTTAAAACATCAGGGAAGCCAAGTAACACCAGGAATTAGTTTACTGCTCAAACATGAAATCTATTGTGCACAGGAGAAAGGCTTTCGCTGCGTTTACAGCTGATTCATATAGCAAACTTGGTTCACAGGTGGCTTTGCTTATGGCTTTTGGTTCTGCATCTTTTCACACACGTCGTTTACATCTATAATTTGAAGACAAGCACCTTGAAAGGTCCAGTCCATCATACATGATTCAACTAATCCCTAGAAAAATATCAAGATGCCCAATAGGAAAAATATATCAAAATGTATTAAACATTATAATTAAAATACATTATTGTATAGGGATTACTATCATGTGAGACCATACCTCAAACTTCACTGGACCCCTGGACTAGCGGTTCGGACCTCACTCTGTCCTTCTCATGGTCCTGGCAGCGGGTTTCCGCATTCCGTTCTTTGTATACCCTCTTTGTATACCTTCTTGATGTGGGGTCTGATA
This sequence comes from Ascaphus truei, assembly GCF_040206685.1. Lineage (NCBI taxonomy): Eukaryota > Metazoa > Chordata > Amphibia > Anura > Ascaphidae > Ascaphus > Ascaphus truei. Next base: position 36,224,069 of record NC_134494.1, read on the forward strand.
TCAAGCATCAGAATACGCATGCGCAGTCAAGCAAAAACAAATGTCTTCAGCCTGTATGCATTTGCGTGATCCCACAACATCACCTGATTACCCTGAACCAATAGGTTCACGATTCAATAATCCCCAGCAATCCCTTAGTTAGTGTCCCTGAGACCTAAATATTTTAAAAAAGAGATTTACCCGGAGACTTCCGGTGACCTCACTGTGGATGACTGACTAGGAACGGAGCTCCCGGCGCCCTCCTATGAAATCTACTAGAATGAGCATACCCCCCAGCACAAAAACAACCAAAAAGTGTACCAAACTTCCCCCCGACATTGAGGGAATGGATGGAAAACAAAAATGGGTCCAGAACCTCGTAACAAAGTTCTTCCAGCCCACGCAGAAACAGCCGAGTCGAGTTCCGACATCCAAGATGGCGTCGAAGAGCCGGAGCACGCCGCGGTGTACACGCCACTAGGCCAATTTGAAATTGAACAACACAGGCTGAACAAGGAGTTCTTAGGGTCCCTCTTCCTCAAGATGAGGAGGGGGTTCCAGGAGGACCTAGTGATGCCCTGGACGGCCTAAGATTTGATCTGAGCTCCCTCACCAAAAGAACGGAGGTACTAGTGGCTAAAATGGATGGGGCCCTAACAGCTCAATCCAACACAGATGCCAGGCTTGGCCACACAGTTAATGAACTGAAGGATGCCCTTGAGGACAAGGAAAACAGGGAGCATAGGCAAAACCTACGCATCAGAAATATCCCTCAATGCGTGTCCCCTGATAACCTTCAGCCCTACCTCAAGAAAACCTTTCTACAGCTGGTCCCGGACTTGTCAGAACATGACCTACAAATGGACCAGGCCCACAGGGCCCAAGGACCCAAGTCCCCAGACCCGAATCGGCATAGGGACGTCGTGGTGAAACTGCACGCTTACTCAAAAAAAGGAAAGGATAATGACAGCCAGCAGAGGAGTGGCAGACCTCCGAGTAGAAGACTCCAGCATTCAAATCTTCAGCGTCACTATTGCCAGGCAGAAAGAAATGAAACCCCTCACAACTACCCTGAGAGACCGGGGAATCAAATACAGATGGGTCTTCCCCTTCAAACTAGTGGTCCTCAGAAACGGCTGATATTTTACTATATCTGACCCTGAGGACTCACAAGACTTTCTAAAAGCCCTTGGCCTGCACCCCCAGCAAGATGCAGACCGGGCCCATCGAGCCCTAACAAGACCGGACCACGCAGAGACCCCTCGCGCGTCGGAGCGCATTGCTAACCAAAGACTCCACTGATGACTCCCTATCCCGTCCGCCCCAGCCGATGAAATTCGACCGATTAGCCGTTCAAGAACCCTCCTCTCCGTCCAGCTAATTGACTCCCTCGACTACCTGAGTAATCCCCAAAAGATCCTGCTTTTGAACTCCCACGAACCCCAAAACATCAACCCGACCAAATGCTTTCCCTCCCCCCCTCCCCTCCTCCATGCTCTCGTCCCCACCATGCTCACGCCACTATCGGCCACCTTCGTTCCTATAAGAAAGATCCCCAACAAACCCCCCCGTCCGTCCCCCGCCCTCCCCCTCAACACTCACCGTTGCTCCCTTGTCCGCTTGTTGATTGCTGCCCCCTGCAGTCTGTTCCGGGTGAACAGGTCTGGAACTGAGCCGACGCGATGGATCCCGTACAACCTACAAGCAAGAACCCCCCCCCTGATTACCCCCCACACCCCACTACCACCTTCCACCCCTCTGCCCCCCCACCACCTGAGAGTACCCCATGCCCCTTCCCCCCACATCTCTTCACACCTGCACCCTTACCAGCACCCCCCTTCCAACCGGCCCCATGCCATGTCTATCCCTCTGCACCACCCCTACCTCCACACTGGTCCGTGCGGCCCTTCCACACCACAGCCCAAGCAACCTCCCTTCACCCATCCTCTCTCTCCCAAGTCCTTCCCCATCCCCCCCGCAGAACATAACTTACCCTGGACATGCCCCTGGCCCGATCGCTAACGAGAGCAGAGAAGTTCTCCCCCACGGTGCTTCGCTCGATGTCCTGCCCCTCCCTCCCGTGGAGGTGCGGAGAATTCCTGCACCTCTACATCCAGCGCATGGACAGATCCAGCCTACCCGAAACGATGCAGGAGAGATGAGTCGGCCCCCCCTGAGGTCGATCAACGCGAATACACCGCTAACCCCTGAAGAACGTTTCTGTGTGCAGCCCCCCGCCCCCCCCCCCCCGTTATCCCAAGGACTGCGCCAACAAACAGCCGATACGAAGACACGTTAAGGGCAGGTCGTATATAAACACAGTTCCCCATTCCCATTTTCCTTTCTTCCTTCAAAACGGTCCATGGGCCGCTGCCCCCCCTCCTCTTCCCTCCCATACCCCCAATCTCCCCTCCTCCCTCCTCCCCCCTCCTTCCCCTCCTTCCCCCACCCCCCTCTCCCCACCCCCTCCCCCCCCCCTCACCCCCCACCCCCCATCTCCCCCCCATTCCTCCTCCCCCTCTCACCCTCCTCCCTCCCTCCCCCTCCTCCCCCCCTTCAGTCCTCCCCTCCCATCCACCTCCTCCTTCCCCCCCACCTCCCCCCCTCCACCCCCCCCTGCCATCCCTGTGGTGATAACTGAGAAAACAACTTCCCCCCCCACCATGATTCCATATACATTATTGGAAATGCTGTACTGCAGAGTATATACTTCCCTCATGATGTTTCCCGGTATACTTAATTCCGTCAGGCGGTCCCTCCTACTTCCCCACCAACGCATATGTCCCCCCCTCCTCCTAAGCGGATTAAATACTGTGTCACTATGTACTCGTCAAGAACCCTCAAATCTGCTTAACAAATGTTTAAAAGTGTTTAATATTGTATTGTATGTCTTTATTTATATAGCGCCATTAGTGTACATAGCGCTTCACAGTAGTAATACATGTGGTAATCAAATAAATAACAGATAATATAAATAACAGATCATGGGAATAAGTGCTTTAGACATAAAAGTAACATTTCGGAAGAGGAGTCCCTGCCCCGAGGAGCTTACAGTCTAATTGGTAGGTAGGGAGAACGTACAGAGACAGTAGGAGGGAGTTCTGGTAAGTGCGTCTGCAGGGGGCCAAGCATTATGTATCGTGTTTAGAATATCCACAGTGCTATTCATATGCTTCTTCAAGCAAGTGTGTCTTAAGGTGGGTCTTAAAGGTGGATAGAGAGGGTGCTAGTCGGGTACTGAGGGGAAGGGCATTCCAGAGGTGTGGGGCAGTCAGTGAAAAAGGTTTAAGGCGGGAGAGGGCTTTAGATACAAAGGGGGTAGAAAGAAGACATCCTTGAGAAGAACGCAAGAGTCTGGATGGTGCATACCGAGAAATTAGGGATGAGATGTAAGGAGGGGCAGAAGAGTGTAAAGCTTTAAATGTGAGGAGAAGAATGGAGTGTGAGATGCGGGATTTGATCGGAAGCCAGGAGAGGGATTTCATGAGGGGAGATGCTGAGACAGATCTAGGAAAGAGTAGAGTGATTCTGGCAGCAGCATTTAGGATAGATTGTAGGGGAGACAGGTGAGAGGCAGGAAGGCCGGACAGCAGGAGGTTACAGTAATCAAGACGGGAGAGAATGAGGGCCTGAGTCAGAGTTTTAGCAGTCGAACAACAGAGGAAAGGGCGTATCTTAGTTATATTGCGGAGGAAAAAGCGACAAGTTTTAGAAATGTTTTGAATGTGAGGGGCGAATGTGAGAGAGGAGTCGAACGTGACCCCTAGGCAGCGTGCTTGGGCTACTGGGTGAATGATTGTAGTTCCAACAGTAATGTGGAAGGAGGTAGTAGGGCCAGGTTTGGGAGGAAGTATGAGGAGCTCTGTTTTAGCCATGTTGAGTTTAAGGCGTCGGAGGGCCATCCAGGATGATATAGCAGAGAGACATTCAGAAACTTTGGTTTGTACAGCAGGTGTAAGGTCAGGTGTTGAAAAGTATATTTGTGTGTCGTCGGCATAGAGGTGATAATTAAACCCAAAAGATGTTATTAGGTCACCTAGAGAGAGTGTGTACAGAGAAAAGAGAAGAGGTCCCAGGACAGAGCCCTGGGGTACCCCCACAGAGAGATCAATAGAGGAGGAGGAGGTGTTAGTAGAAGAGACACTAAAAGTACGATGGGAGAGGTAGGATGAGATCCAGGATAGAGCTTTGTTCCGAATACCTAGAGTATGGAGAATGTGGAGGAGAAGAGGGTGGTCCACGGTGTCAAATGCTGCAGAGAGGTCGAGTAATATGAGCAGAGTGTAATGACCTCTGTCTTTGGCAGCATGGAGGTCGTCAGTTATTTTGGTGAGGGCTGTTTCGGTGGAGTGAGCAGTGCGGAAGCCAGATTGTAGAGGGTCCAATATATATATTTACAAAGGTTTTCGCAACTGTATCTAACTGTTATGGCTATATCACCCCATCCTCCTAACACCCCCCACCCCCCTCTCCACTCACCCCCCCCTCTGACATATGTGCTGGGAAAACCAATAGAAGACCTCCCTTCTCCATTATCCAGGTTGACTTCCTCTATCTTGATAGCCGCCGGGTGCTCAATTGCTGCGGCTTGGAAACAGATAAAAGCACCCTCCAAAAGAACAGTTAATAGAATAAATACGGTCATGAGCATGGAAAGGCTCACAGCCATGTTAGAGGAGAAGATGCCCCAATTTGACAAAACCTGGGAACTATGGCCAGGTGCCGGCGACCCACCGCTCCTTCAGATCCTGGCCCGAGTTTGAGCCCCATCTGGATGGATGGGAACGGAGACGACTGAACCACCATCTCCCATCAGAACCCCCTCTCATGCCCCGCCCTTCCTCCCCCCCCCCCACCCATCTCTCTTTGTCTTTCCCATCTCTCCCCCTTCCTTTGTCTTCCCTTTAACCTATCTCTAGGGGGAAAAAAAAATGGTTTATTGGATTTGACTTGTACAACCCGCAGTCATATGCCTATGACTTCACTGCTAATTCTACAATGCTATTATTTTCTGTATTTCTGCTACTGTACAAGTCCCCAATAAAGGAAAAAGATTGGGGGAAAAAAAAGAAAGAGATTTACCCTAAATGTAACTTTTCTACCCACAATCAACTAATCCCTAGTAACAAATGCCCTTTTATATTACAGTACGTAGAGACGCTCTGCTTCCGGATCTGGTAGAGAGTACTGTGGTGAGGTGGAGACATGGTCCATTTCAACGGCTATCTATGATTATGAGACTTGGGGAATTAATACTGTAGTACAGGCATACCCCGCATTAACGTACGCAATGGGACCGGAGCATGTATGTAAAGCGAAAATGTACTTAAAGTGAAGCACTACCTTTTCCCACTTATCAATGCATGTACTGTACTGCAATCGTCATATACTTGCATAACTGATGTAAATAACGCATTTGTAACAGGCTCTATAGTCTCCCCGCTTGCGCACAGCTTTAGTACAGGCAGGGAGCCGGTATTGCTGTTCAGGACGTGATGACAGGCGCATGCGTGAGCTGCCGTTTGCCTATTGGGCGATATGTACTTACTCGCGAGTGTATGCCTGTAGTTACTATAGTGGTGTATGCATATGTAACAGTGTTTCCCTGGCCCATCTCATATTGGCCCTAGCACGGGGAAACTGACTCTGGTTATGAGGCATAATAGTGTGGTGCACCTGCTGGCTTACAGAACTCCTGAGTCTCCCGCTTGATGATATTATGGGGAAGGTCAGGACAGGCTTCTGGGGACATATCCAGTACGTACTCATGGTGACAGTGCCTCCATCTATTGGAGGCCCCAGGATATGGGGTGGAATCCCTGGAATAGAACGTCCCACTCAGGGATTAGAGATTCCAGTCTCACAACCGCTTCTTTATAAATCAAGAACAGTTTATTGCACCAACAGCATACACTGGACCAGCATACACAGCAGTACAGGAACACAGGAACAACAGGAGTTCTCCTTCAGGATGGACCTGGCCATACACTCCCAGTCAGGGCCCTGGAAGCAGGCCTAGCTCTTCCACTACCCCCTATCAGAGTAGTGTGAACAGTCTACCCACCTCTCCCCTAAGGGAGGGCCCACAGATTGGCAGAGCCCTGCACAACTGGGTTTAGTGACTGAGCTCCTCTCAGGGTAGAAGCAACTGACTAAATACAGGAAGTGCATTTCATTAAGACAGATCTAGCAAGAGCCCGCCCCTGTCCCTTATTGGACACAGGCCTGACTGCACTGCTTTCTCTGCCTCACTGATCTGCAGTGAGTGGGGAGAACCCATGATTACTCCTGGCAAACCTGCCCTTACCAGGGATTATTGCACAGGAGGAGAAAGAACTATAGCCCCAAAACTACCCAGGGCTACCCATACAATTTCCACTCTTAATTGGTTAACATCCTTTCTAATTATCTCTTACCCAGTCTAACTTTTCACAGCTACTGTATATCAGATATGTAGCTAGGTTCCCCCCGGGTACCTTTTCCACCCCCCCCCCTTACCTTCGATCACGCTGCGGAAGGGGGCGGGGTCATTCGGCAAGTGCCGGTTGAAGCAGGGAGATTGCGGCAGGTGGACCCACTGTTAGGCAGAGGCAGGGCACATGTGGTGGGGGACTGGAGCGGCAATCGGGTCGCCAGGGACCTGCAGAGGCTACAATTGTAGAGCGCCGCCATCTATATGAAATTGCGCATGCCCGAGATGCTGTGCATGTGCGGGACATGTGGTGGCCATTACGAGAAGGTGCACGCATGCGCAAAGGACTAGAATAGCGGCAGCCATTACATGAAATGCTCTGCAGGGGAACTACAAGCCCCATAGTGCCATAGGGCTGCAGCTCACATGGCGCGAACCAGCCAATAGGACTGCAGCATTCCCTGCACCAGGTAAAGGATACATTTAGCACGCCAGGGACCACACCAGTCGGAGCTGGGACAAGGATGGGGTAGGTTGTATGTGCAGGTGTCTGTGGCACCTGCACTAGGCCAGATAGCCCCTGTTAGGCCCCATCTATGCCCCGACTACCCTCAGCTTGTGGTTGCTGCACGGACAGGCCCATAGATTGGGACACTGCCCCTGTAGTACCAGAGTGAGGGACACAGCCAGGATGCGGCTGCATCCTGGCCTCAGGTGATCTGGGACCAGGCACCTGCAACCAAGAGACATTGCAAATGGTGGTACACTCTGCGGGACCCACCCAATGTAGGGGAAGAGGCTTCACGGTTCATCACTTCGGATCCGTGGATCCCATCTTCATCTGCTTGCCCGGGTGTGGACACACCCGGCAGGTAACCAACGTATCACATGCACCAACTCAACACTTTAGTGAGGCAGCGCTGTCTCACACATTTGGGTGGGTTGGCTCTTGGAGGACACTGGGTACCCCACCGGGGTGTGGACACGGTGTTGGGGAGTCACGGTGAGGGGTTATGGCCCTGCAAGGTCTGTGAGGGTGTATCTTATTCTCATTATTGGTTTATTCTGTGTATAGTAAAACTGTTATGCTTTACACGTGTGCATTCTTTATTGTCCTGTAACGGGGTCATTCCACGTAGTAGAATCCCATTACAGGTGGAGGCGCTAATGAACGATCACTCAGGTATACCCCAGGTTCCCAGCAGTGGAGACTCAGATCTCCTGTACGACACAGGTATAGCACCACACATATACCGTAGTCACACATTTCCCAGGGGGTGGGGGAAAGTGGCTACAGATAAAACAGAGTTATTAATTTGTTCATCTTCTCCAGTGACATTATGGATTTTGTATTGTTAGGCATCGGTGGAGATATGCACAGATGAAAGGACAATAGAAGTCCAGGATTGATCGATGCTCAGTGACACGGAGATCAATGCACAAAACTGGTGTTAATTCAAGAGGTGAACAATGTTGTCTAACATAGATTCACATGGTCTAGGAAAGGCGCACTCAACTCCAGCCCTCAACCCCTCCCACTCCCCCCTCCAATAGGTCAGGTTTTCAGAATATCACTGCTTCAGCACAGGTGGCTCAATCAGTCCTTGCTTCAGCACAGGTAGCTCAGAGTGTTAAAGCAGGGATATCCTGAAAACCTGGCCTGTTGGGGAGGAGGGCGTGAGGACTGGAGTTGAGCCCCCCTGGACAATTTGCTGCAGGCATTCCGCCACCGCCGTTTAGCCGCTGGGATAAGGTTAGCCCCCTAACCTTATCCCTTACTCTAAAAATCCCCTAACCTTCACTCTTTAACCTGAAATCCGTTAACCCCTTATCCTAACAAAAAACCTAACCTTAATCCCTAATGCTAACACTAATCTTCACCCTAGAAACCTTAACCCCTTACCCTAAAATGCCTAACTTTAACCCCTTACCCCCTAGCCTTACCTCTTACCCTAAAAAGATTAAACCCTTCCCCTAAAACCCCTAAAGTTAACCCCTAATGCTAACACTAATCACTCACCTTAGGGGTGTAACAGCTGGCAGCTGACTGTCCTTGGCTGCTGAACGGCAGCAGCGGAGTGGTGGCATCAATAGGTTCCATCCCGAGTTTGAGGCCACATCTTTTTAGATGTTTATTCATATAAAATATTTTTTTTTTCAGCCTATTCGAACTTTTAGTTATTTTCACAATGGGTCTTGCGAAAAATACCCAGATTAAGAACCATTTGCAAATATATTCTCGAAATGATGGGTACACATCTGCGGCCATATTTTCTAAGTGGTGTTATGCCATAAGATTCGTTTTGGCGCTGGAAGATACCTTATGAGCTCCTTCACATGAACCCAATTCAAGTGATGTTTGGTAAAAAGTGTACATTTTGGTGACTTTCCCCAAAGTGACACGTGCCTAAAACTATCCATGAACATACATAAAGGTTCCCTCATCTCTAGTCATTAAGTGTGAGGCAACAATGATGCCCATACTTCTCAAGGTTCATAGGAAAAGCTTCCAAAATGTGCGTCAAACTATACATTAGAATATGTGTCAAATGATACATTATATCATACACTAGTGGGTGGGTGGGGGGTGGGGGTAAAGAAGACCACATATGAACTTCATTGAGATCACCTATGTCAAGTGTGGCCAACTCCAGTTCTCAAAGGTCCAAAAAAGTCAGATTTTAAGGATATCCCTGCTTCAGCACAGGTGGCTCTGTCAACAACTGAGCCCCTGATTGCGCCACCTGTGCTGAAGCAGGGATATCCTTAAAACCTGACCTGCTGGTGGCCCTTGAGGATTAGCGTTGGCCTCTCCTGGTCGATGTGATCTTCACAGCTCATGCACTGTACTTTGCTCAGTTACACATTGGAAATAAGGAGATTACAGTGTTAGTTATAACACTGATGTAACATTATGATTACGGTTAATGATATTATAAAAAGAAAGGAAGTAAGAAATGTATTAATTTAATAGAGGAAAAATACGCACATCACAAGAACAAATTGAATAGGAGAAAATGGCACAAATAAGTTCTAACCTTTTTTTTCTTTTGAAAACTATTTTGATCTAATATCACTGTACTGTATGTTTCCAGAAGTTTGAAAAAGAAAAATGTTAAAAGCGGCATTTACTGTGCTGTAGTATAGATAATTTCATATAACTCCTTTGTTGTTTTCACCAAAATAATAAAAACATTTGAAATAAAAAAAAAAAGATTACGGTTAATGCACAATGCTGAACAGTTCATAACTAAGCTATTTTTCTTAAGGTGGGTCCTAGGCTTTCCATATACTGGATGCCAATATATATTAAATCATTCTGCCGTTGCATACACTGTATTCTCACTTTCTGGAAAACTTCTAAATTACTATTGGCAGTAGTTTGGTAAGGATGCAATGACTCTTAGGAAACAAGATATTTCAGCTAAAGAGCTATCTTTTACTTCAATTTAACAAAATTGTATTCAATAGTGGGTGTCCGCAATTGATTTTCCACCCACCAGGAGCATCACTGAAAGACTAAATCAATGTGAACCATTGTAAACGCCTACCTTCATTTATAGAACCACATAGTTTGACAATTAACAATACACCCTTACTATGACTAGTACAGATAGGAGAATTAGGAGGAAATCCTATAGCAATGAATGATAGAACAAAACGTCTACAAAAGTGTTATTCTTGCAAATGTCTACTAGATCATTACTATTAATACTTTTATTGCCTTATGTCCATGGAATAGGGATTTGTCCTTCATCTCAGCAATTGGCCAAATAGTTGGATCCATACCTACTTTTCTTAAAGTTAAATTAAGTTTGAGGGGTTCATAGATATTCTTATGTAGCTTAGGTCCCCCACTGGGCTCCTCGTTGGCCCTTTACCTCCCGATCTGCTGCGGAGAGGTGCTGGTAGCTGTGGGAGGAGTTGCGGAACCAGAGAGGCGATGGCGTTGCCGGCGGCCCCTTTTGCATGGCGCCACCATGTTAGAATGGGCCACGCATGGGAAGGATTCGAACAGCCCAGCTGCCATTAGATGCGCACGCATGCACAGTAGATACAGCAAGACTCTGCAAAGGACTACAGCCCCCAGATACCACTGGGGTTGGATATCACATGCTGCGCACCAGCCAATAGGGCTGTTAGGATTCCCTGCTCCAAGAGATGTTACATTTCGCGTGTCTAGGACCACGTTAGTCGGAAATGGGATAGCAGAAGGGTAGGGTGTGCATGTGCAGGGAGCCAGTAGCCCCTGCACTAGGCCAGAGACCCCTTTAGGCCCCAGCTAGGCCCCGACTCCCCTGTATAGTTTCTGGCTGCTACAGGGACAGGCCCTTAGACAGGGATACTGCCCCATTAGCTGCATTAGTGACAGAAACATCAGTGAACGCCGCGCAGCAGTTGCGGCCTGTGGTCTGGGACCAGATCACCATCGAAAGACATAGAGACTCTCAACAGTGTGGGACACTCCAGTCGGATACCACCCCACGCGGAGGCGGACTCATCGCAGAGGCGGACTCCATCGCTGGATCAGCGAATCCTGTCTGTTGACAAGCGGCGCACCCGAGAGCTGGAGCACCCGGCAGGTACCTAATAATAGTAAGTGCACCAACCTCACACCTAGTCTAGTGGGCAGCGCTGTCTCACACATTGGGGTGGGTATGGGACTCTAAGGACACGTGTTGGGAACACGGTGGGAGGTTACGGCACTGCGAGGCTTGGCGAGTAGCTGTACCTCATTAGCATTCAGTATTGATGGTTATGATATAAGTGTTATTCGTGGTTATGCTGGTTTATAGGCTAATAGTAAAGAGTTACTGTTTTTCCATATCAGTGTGTATTGTACATGCACGGGGTTATCCCACATAGTTAGGATCCCGCACAGGTGGAGGCGCTTTTATCTATCGAATCAGGCACACCCCAGGCTCCCAGCAGCGGAGGCTCAGACCTCCTGTGAGCCAAAGTTACTGTAACACACCGTAGTCGCCTTATCTCAAAGGGGTGGGGGAAAGTGCGCTACACTTACATTACTTATTATATAGTTAAAAGTGACAATACATGTGTTTGTGTGATATGCTTTGTAAAGACTAAACCTTGTTCTATTATATTTAGATACAGAATCAAAGAATATTCATTTTCTGAATTGCATAATCCAGAGGGCAGAAAACTTTTTATAAACTTCTTTTTCATGGAAAATCCACAAACAGTGAAATTACTCTGATATGTAAAGCTACCCGCAAGGATCAGGCAAATTGGATGAAACCAACTTAAAATGTGAATGCATTCTTTGTGAAGTACATAGCAGAACAAGTATATGACATCTTATTCCGTGGGACCGGAAGAAGCTTTATTAAACTACATTGTAGGCTAAAGCTGTTACATTCTGGGCATTATTGAAATACCTGCTCTCTGCTCGGTTATAATTCTGGGCATTATCCAATCAGTAATGACCTGGAATTTGTGGCACGGTGCCAAGTTTTTCAGCCAATCAGCTTTCAGTTCTCATTCACAAAGAGCGAAATCAGCTCTCAGACAGGGGGGGTGATTGGACAGGAGGCAGCAGCAAGGCACTGTCTCCCCCCATTCCCTTCCTGCAGCCAGACACTGACTCCTCCCACACCCTGACTGCAGCCAGGCACTGACTACTCCCCCCCCCTGCCTGCAGCCAGGCACTGACTACTCCCCCACCCTGCCTGCAGCCAGGCACTGACTCCTCCCCCACCCTGCCTGCAGCCAGGCATTGACTCCTCCCCATCCTGTCTGCAGCTGGGCACTGACTCCTCCCCCTCCTTGCCTGCAGCCAGGCTCTGTCTCCTCCCCTTCTCTTCCTTTAGCCAGGCACTGACTTCTCCCCACCCTGACTGCAGCCAGGCACTGACTACTCCCCCACCATGCCTGCAGCCAGGCACTGACTCCTCCCACTCCCTGCCTGCAGCCAGGCACTGACTCCTCCCCCACCCTGCCTGCAGCCAGGCATTGACTCCTCCCAATCCTGTCTGCAGCCAGGCACTGACTCCTCCCCCATCCTGCCTGCAGCCAGGCACTGACTCCTCCCCCACCCTGCCTGTAGCCAGGCACTGACTCCACCCCACCCTGCCTGCAGCCAGGTACTGACTCCTCCCCCACCCTGCCTGCAGCCAGGCACTGACTCCTCCCCCTCCCTGCCTGCAGCCAGGCACTGACTCCTCCCCCACCCTGCTTGTAGCCAGGCACTGACTCCTCCCCCTCCCTGCCTGCAGAGAGCTCTGCTCAGGAGAGTGAGGGGAAAGGGCTGTGTGTCTGTTGTGTGTTTTGTGGATGTAATAGGGTCCAGCAGAGTATTTTATTGGTGTGTGTGTGTGTGTCTTCTGTTGGTGTGTGTTTTGTGGGTATAAAGGGGGCAGCAGAGTCTGTTTTGTGGTGTGTGTCTGCTGTGTGTGTGTTTTGTGGGTATAGAGGGAGAGACTGCAGTGTGTGTGTTTTGTGGGTGGAGGAGCAGTGCAGATTGTTTTGTTGGTGTGTGTGTGTCTGCAGTGTGTGGGTTTACAGGGGGGCTGCAGTGGGTGTAGAGTCGGGCTGCTGGTGTGTGTTTTGTGGATGTAGAGGTGGCAGAGTCTTTTTGTTGGTTTGTGTGTGTCTTCAGTGTGTGTTTTGTGGGTGGAGGAGGGGTGCAGAGTGTTTTGTGTGTGGGTTTACAGGGGGCTGCAATGGGTGTAGAGGGGGGCTGCTGGTGTGTTTTGTGATATAGAGGGTTTGTGTGTGTCTGCAGTGTTTTTTGTGAGTGTAGAGGGGGGCTGGTGTGTGTGTGTGTGTGTGTGTGTGTGTGTGTGTGCGTGTGTGCGTGTGTGTGTGTGTGTTTGTGTGTGTAGAGGGTGGAGGAGGGCTGCAGTTTGTTTTTTGGGTGTAGAGGAGGGGGCTGCAGAGTGTGTAGGGGGGACTGTAGAGTGTGTTTGTGTATATAGCCGAGCCCCCTTACCTCCAACGCGGGTGCAGGGAAAGGGGAAGCTACGGCCGATCAATGGGTCTGCAGACGGACTGCCATGGGTGCGGGGAGTGCTCCGGAGTTCGAAGTGCAGACGGCCATATTGATTCTGGTGCATGCGCAGTGGGGACCTTGCACATGCGCAGAGGCTACAGAGTTGCAACGCCCATTAGATAGGCTCCGTAGAGGATACCTAGGGACTACAAGTCTCAGCAGCCTCAGGGGCTGCAGCACCACATGGGGGAGTACAGCCAATAGGGCTGTGGTATCCCCGGCCAGAGCAAGAGTTACATTTGGTGCACTTGGCACCACGCTTCAGCTGGAGCAGGGACTGCAAGGGAGTAGGTAGTGTCTGGGTGCAAGTGGCTCCCAGACTAGGCCAAATACAGCCCCCCAGGTCCCAGCTAGGCCCCTGACTTTGTCAGATTGCGGTGCTATAGGGAAGCCCCCAGATAGGGATGCTACTGTGAGGTGGGGGGATAACCAGGCTATCTAATAAAGGTTAAGCCCTCTGGTTACCCCTGAACCCATGAGGTCCGTGGTACCTCCATAAGCCAGGGACCAGGGATAATACATGCTGGAAAATAAAATGACCCTGTTTTTTCCTATTTCATGTTCCCTTAGCCCTAGAACTGTGACATTTCTTGTGTGTCAGTTTTAGGGGGGATATTTTGGTGGAAATACAATTATTTTGGTTGCAGGAGTTGGGGGGCCAAAGTTGCCAGTAGTTGTTTAATTCTTCCCGGCGAGCAGGCATGATTTGCCGGTACGCAGGGTGAATTACACCGGGGCTTCCCTGTGTCCCCCAGACTCCTGGATTCCGAGCCCAAATTTCCACAAGTTATTTCCCTTATAAGTATAAGGTCCCCCAAAGTATATTCTGTAATAAAGTGTATTTTATGTAACCTAATGTTATTTGCCCTGATTTAACAGAGCTTCGTGTATTTGGACCTAAATAAAAACTTTTTAAGGCTCAATGTTAAGATCTTTATTTATTCATTTTAAGAAACAATTATATTTACACTGGCGTCCGCCTTTATTCTAAAGCGGCCGCCACCGCAAAGTGCGGATGTCTCGCGGCTGTTTCCTGGCGTGTGCCGCACGTCACAGTGGCGCCGGTCACACCGTGCCAGGGTTCCCCGGCATCCCCGAAGGCCCCGAATGTTGATGGGGTAAGGGGAAGATGCGGAACAGCCAGGGGGAGCAGCTGGGGATCGCGAGGTGAGCAGATCGCGGGGAAGAAGATGCGCACGCGGGGAGGGAAAGGCGGCTGGCGCGTGGCCAAGTTCGCAAACTGCCGAAAACAATTCCGGGCAAACGTTAGAATAAAGCTGGTCGCAGCAGTAGAATGGAAAGAGTAGAAGTACAAAATAAATACAATCAATTCGTTCTGTATTTGTAGTTTTACATACACATTAACCAGGAATAATAAAGAAATAAAATGACAGCTCTTTGGAAGTGTATGAAAGTGCTTGCACATTACAAAATAAATGTAGGCAAGATGAGTGCAAAGCAAAACCAAGGAATAATATCCAAGATAGTCGGTCTTTTCCTAAATAGACTATGACACATTTTCAGTCACCCCCAACTAATTGGCTCAAATACAGGTTTGTTTCCTTACCATCTATTTTTGTCCATTCATAATAACTTTAAACATTGTGAATATTCTGGTTATATTTCTCACTTTTCTTCACAGGTTCTAATAGAGCAGAACCAGCCTTACCTTGCAAAAAGTTATTTTTTCACAATCTACTGTATGCTATGGCTTGACATGTGCAAAACTCTTGCATGAGTTTACGAAAAGAGACAGGCACATTTTGGGGGCGGATATGAACTCGCAACGGATCAGCTGGTTCCTCTTTGGTCCACAGATTTCTGCGCATCAATTTTTAAAAAGTGTAATTGGCGTTTTGCGGATTTTCTCTTAATAATACGGTAACAGGAACTTATCCCTGTTTATTGAAACTATCTCTAAAATCCAGCAGGGATCTGGTTAAGTGCAGCAGGCGATTAACCAGACTCCACCTGGCCAATTAAGGCTGAAAGAAAATCTTCCTGTTAGAAACACACATTAGGGCTGGCTTCCTTAGCTCACATTTGGGCTGGCAGAAGGAGAGCAGAGAAGCCTGCACGCAGACCCTGTCTTGAGCACAAAGGCTGTGCTTAGATCATGACACCCAGACACCCAGTGATCTATATTTCCTGGACACAGAGGACCCAGGAACCTGCCAGAGACTGACATGGATGGCCACCAGCTTAAGGTACCTCCTGAGACTTTGGGGTGATAGGCTGGTAATGGGAATATCCCTCCAGTCCTGCAGATAGGGTCTGGGGAAGTACTGTAAGTTAGCCCTTACAAAAAGGGGGGGGGGGGTATGTTGTTGTTTTTGTATGTTTTGCCTGGATAAAGGAACAGGCTCAATAAAGCCAAGATATAATTTTCACCCAAATCGGTCTCCATTATATGTATCTCTGCACACATCTTACATATGGTGTTAGAAGTGGGACAAGAGGTGGCCCTTTGAAATTCAAGGGCCACCTCTCATCCCGACATCTGACACCATATGTAAAAGATTTGTGCAAAGGTTCATATAATTTTCACCCAAATCGGCCTCCATTATATATACCTCTGCATACATCTCTTACATATGGTGTCAGAAGTTGGGATGAGAGGTGGCCCTTGAATTTCAAGGGGGCCCCGGAGTCTGCTGTGAAGTTTTTGTGCTTTTGTCTGCATACAGTTCCTGCAAACTGCATGAGCAACAAAACCAAGAATCAGGTGCAGAAGTGACCAGATTTAAAGGGCTACACATCCAGGCAGGAATGTTACAACTGCACTTCAGAAAGCCACAATGCCACAGTTTGACTGGGAGGACTGCGACAAATGGTGACCCACACAAGGACTGATGCTGTGACCAGAGTCTACCCTGCCACTTGGGAAAAAACCATGGGATATTAAAATGGACGCCCAGCTGAAGTCAAATACAGACTCTGCAAGAATGGGGAACAAAATGTGTTCCTGGTGTAGAAAGCCCAGCCACATGGAGCTTTGTCCATTCAGCAAGGGTTACAAGGAATGGAACTTTAGGGGTTCATGCAGTAAGCAGCGGAAAGGCAATTCTCGACAGTTTCCCGCCAAAAATGCCTACCCCTATTCAGTAAGGGGCGAGAAAGGTGCGAGAATAAAAAAAAACGCCAGTTTTGTTGGCGTTTTTTTTTTCCCGCCGGTGGCGAGACGAGAAGGCACTTTCCGCCTAAAATAGACACATTTTCCGCCACGCTGTATTCTAGTAGTGGCGAGTAGCTTAGCGCAGCTATTCGCCACTCTAGAATGGCGTTTTTATGACGAATCAGCCACGCAAGAAAAAGTTGGCAAGTTGATGGTTAGAGGCTGCTGAGGAGCGGCGGATCGGCACTTAGAAAAAAAATGCTTCTTGAAATATATATTGTTAGCATGCTGTCAATGGGGCTAACACATATTAGTTTGTATTATTGATTCTGTGGTCTTTGAAATACATGATTTGTTACATTAACTAGTTCATGTTATTGACATAATAGTGTAACCTTTTATGTGTATGATGTTTTAAATATATCCGTTTTTAGTGCTATGATTAGTTACAGAATAAATCAATGTATTATTAATGGTAAGTCTTTGGCTAGTCTCTTAAAGGAACACTTCATATAAGATGAATCATGTTTGTCAACATAACAAATTATATACTTCATTAACATGAAATACCTTATAATAATAACAAGGCTTGTGTGGAAAATGTTGACATTTATTTCATATTGTTTATAATGTTAAAAGCATGTTGTAAGTCACACATTATGCATATTGCTAATATTTACATGTTTTGTAGTCACACCCTCTCTGTAGTACAGAAACAATACTGTTACCAATTGTGTACACACATTAACATTCCATGAATACATTGGACACAATGCACTGCAACACTTGCATGTTACTACTGTTCTTCAGACAACAATGACATCACAAATGAGATATGGATATAGTAAATAATGAATTCACATTATACTTAATTTTAGTATTGATGGATATTATTTGAAGCACAAACAAGTGTGTGAAATGACACAAATATTCTTAATAAACACCTTCATCCGGCAATGTGCTTTTATATATTTCTCTACATTCATGTAAAGAAATGTTATTGCACACACTTGTGTACATATAAATTGAAAGCATTTTTAATGTGTTGTTACCTTGTTGTAACCAATGTTGTATAGTCATTTACAAACATGTCTCATTATAACCTCACAATGTTTTTATGTGCAAATTAACAGTTAATCATTGTTCGTCAACAGTAATATGGCTTCAAAATGCTAATATATTTAGACAACAGGTTAATTTAATTCAGTCACGTGACCTAATCACATATGTATTTAAAGGAGGAACAATCAACCCTCCTTGTGACGTCGACATGGATATGCAAACCAGACGTTTGCTGATGAGAAGGCGGAGGCTTGTTTTGCAGGAGGGACAAAATAGACAGGATGTGAGAGGGAGAGGAGAGGGACAGGAGAGGGATAGGAGGAGAAGACAGAGGAGAGACGTGTTGGTAGCCCGTCCATGTGTGTACCGTGAATGAACACTTTTAGATGGGCTGAGTGAGGAGTAGATTATAAGTCATTATAGATTGAGTTCAGCCGCAATCTTAGGTCTTTACGAAGAACTAAGAGCAGATTTGGATAGTGTAACAAGCAGAGGTCATGCAGTCCCTGGTCTTGTTAAAATGCTGTGCTCATTACATTTTTTGGCTTCTGCGTCTTTTCAAACAACTGTGGGCATAGTGGGCGGGGTCTCGCAGTCATCATTCTCGCGGGTCTTTAGCCAGTTTCTATGTGCACTGACTAGATGCGCTAGGAATTATATTAATTTTCCTAGAGACCAGGCAGAGTGGCGGGAAGTCAGAAATGGCTTTTATAACATAGCCGGGATGCCATGTGTGATGGGTGCCATCGATTGCACCCATGTTGCCTTGATCCCGCCTAGTCAGAGTGTGCATGCATACTGTAATAGGAAACACTACCATTCCCTGAATGTGCAGGTGGTATGCGATGCCACGATGAAGATAATGAATGTGGTAGCCAGATTCTGTGGTTCCAGCCATGATTCATCTATCCTTAGAAACTCATCAGTTTTCCATGCCTTTGAAAATGGGAATTTTGGGCATGGTTGGCTGGTGGGTGAGTACATATTCTGAAGTGTTAACATACATATGTCATCATGTCTAATTTGTTCACTTATAAAATTGTTTTTTTGAAATTAGCTTTTTCTCATAATGGCAAATAATATTTAACATAATGATTGTGCTCTTTTCATATTCTATTTAGCATAATAATGCATTGGATAGATATTTACTAATACTGGTATGTCCACCTACACCCACACACACAATAACACTACAACACAAGTGCCCAACAATCCATGTGTTACTTGAGATATATGATTTCACATATTGTAATACAACATCGGTATGGTCACCTAATGCAAATTTGCCATATACTACATATGATTGTGTAAGTGATCATTATTGAAATATGATTTTATTGTGTTAACATGATATATGTGCATGTTTAGATATCATCTCAGACATGGGACATGAAATATAAATTTAGAAATATTTTGGCTTCAACAATAATCTAAATTGACAATGAAACATATGTGACAACATTAATACAATGTTTCATCTGTACATTAATTTTCACGCTCTATTATAGGTGACTCCGGTTACGGGATCCGACCGTGGCTTTTGACACCATTGACTAATCCGCAATCACCTGCAGAGGATCGATATAATGTTGCACACATATCCACTCGTCAGTTATCGAGCGTACATTTGGACTGTTGAAAAGTCGGTTCAGGTGTTTAGATAAAACTGGCGGTTCATTAAAGTATAAGCCTGAGAAGGTTTCTGACAGTCATTTGTTGTTGCATTCTGCACAATATAGCATTGCGTCATAACCTTGAAGGCGACATAGGGGAGGGGCTTGAGGAAGAGCATCCCGTATATGCTGCAGGTGACAATGAGCAGACATCCAGTGGTGTCGAGACACGTCAGAATGTGATCGACACCTATTTTTCAGGTAACCAACAAGGTAGATATGAATATTATGAAATACTGTCATGAAAGTGTGGTTGAATGACATGTGTCACCTTCTTATCATCATAGGATAGTGTTTGTTCTCCTCCTCACATTTAACATCTGTGTTCTTTGGGCAAACACATCTTGATATGGTATGTATATTTTTAATATGTAATATTTAACTAATATAACAGTTTTGGCTTATATCATGTATGCATGAATGATCAATGTTGTCCAAATATAAATTATATGTAATGCTTGCTGTCCTATATGCTTGTTATCAATATTTCATAGTGTAGATGTCAAAATTCCTGCACATTATTGCTTACAAATGCGAGACTTGCACAATAACTGAGTTCATGGTTAAGGGATGCATATATGAACCAATCCATGGATACAACAACAACTGATGCTACATGACTACTTTGATTTAGCACAAGTCAACATGATTGAAGCTCCATTTGTGTATGTTTTTGGAAAGCTGTCAATACAAATTTGTGTAGCCTTTGTTAATCTCTGTTGCTGGTGTATGTGAGTGAAAGAACGTGAAAATGTTATCAACCTTCACTAGTGTTCTAACTAAATATGTGATGTCATCACACTCATTGTCCTAACTTGAACTAAAATAATTTTAGTGCTGATTCTTAGTTGTCAACAACAGTGTAACTAATTGTAATGTTCATCAAAATCCAATGCTAGGATTGCATTTATATCTTATTTTGATATATCTGTTGATGAATTACATATTATGAACGTGTATGTTAACAACCATGAAAATGTGTAGCTACTATATGGATTGTTAAAAAAAGTATACATGATGTGTGATCTGTAAGCTCAGCTGGCAAATGTTACATGTTGTAATTTATAATGTTCGAAGCTTGGAAATTTTTGCTAATACTTATATGAACATTATTGTAAAAAAAATATACATGTTCAAAGTTTCATTTGTCATGCATTTCATTAACTGTGAAGAAAGATGATGTTCAAAATATTATCAAGTCACTTTTGTTATAGTTAATGCTATATGTCCAACTTATGGAAATCATATACATAGTGCAATCATTCTAAATAAATGTAGTCAATTAAAATTATTGTTAAAAAGTTACATATAATGATAGAGTTAGTATGAGTATAAATGTCATTAATGTTATGAATAACGAAATGTAACATCACTAATAGTTAAATGATGAAGTTACATTCACTACAAGTAGAAATAAGCGTCACTGATTACATCAGCATTAGTGTTTGCAACCATAGTAACATTCATTGAAACTGTGAGACACGTCTCAAATCAGCAAACACTCTTTGTGTAGCCAGGTAAATTCATTGAATGTGAGTCCATGTCAGAGTGATATTTCTGAAATACAAAGGACATACTTTTCACCATTTGCATCGCAATGTTTATGTTATTCTGAATATTTTTTATTATGCTGTTAATCAGTGTACATGTTAACGCATAAGGTACACATATGCTTCCATTATAAGTTGTGTTATGCTGCGGTCACAGTGACTTGCATAGCGTTCGCATCTGTGTGCATAGTGCGCGGTAACACCTGCCCCCCAGTCACTCATGGACAACTACATGCGTCGGCGCACATTTAACAGGCCTGCTTTACAGCAAGGTTAAACACAGTGCTAAAATTAAAGCCGCGGTCACAGTAATGTTTGCGTGCACGGCGTGCCCTGCGCTGGGCGTGTAAGCACCGCCACTCAATGGTGCGGGGCACAGTACGCCCCGTCACAATGAAGGTGCAGGCGCGCCGTGATGCAAGGTTTTGTACAACTCTATCAACATTTTAGCAAAGCCTGCGACTGATGCGTGGCCACGCCCCCACTGTCGTTTCACACAATGATGGCGAACCAGCCGCGTCATGTCATGGCCATGCCCCCGGACATACACGATCACGCCCCCTCCCGTCGCAATATCACTATTTCTCTCACAGACTGCAGCTCGCGGTTAGTGTGCACGCGCACCCCCCCCCGCCACCCGCGCGTGTCACAGACATTACTGGCACCGCTGCCTTATTATGTGTTGAACTTGCGACGTAGCCGTGGCCACGCCCCTGCCGGTGGTTCCGCCGATGACGACGAATCAGACGCGTTAGGTCATGGACACGCCCCCCGTTAACATCCAAACACGCCCCATCCTGTCACAGGCTCGCCCTCTCTCCGGTGACCAAACATCACGGTTAGCGCTGTGCACGCGCACACCTCCACGCGTCTCACACTGACGCATGTTAGCAAATAACAATGTCTAAGTACAAGCGTTTCACAATAATGGTGTTGTGAGTGTTTATGAGTATGTTTACATTATATGTGTGCACACGCAACTGAGATAGCGCTTGCACATCATATTTTAGAATACATGTAGTTCGTCATAGTTATGAGTCCGCATTGTCACATGCTCACGTAGCCACGTCACAGATGGACGCGACTATCACATTAGACAATGTGTAATTGTAAACAAGTCATTAAACATGATCGTGTGTGTATATACATGTGTAATGTTTGCAACTATGGGATAACTGTTATGTAACTGAACATTGCATGTGTGTCATAGTAAATTCATGTATTTTTGTGACAACAGTCATAATGTATATGTACACATGTTACAATATGTGTGAGTTTAGAATAAATGTTTGTCGTTAGCGTCGGTTTTTGTGATGCTGCACATGATGCAGTGTTATTGTCAAGTAGTAATAGTTTTGTCATTGTGTTAGGATAACAATGTTTACCTTTTTATTTTTACTTAGAAACGAGATTGCTGGAATATGCAGCTGCTGCCGCCGCTGTGTCCGTCCCCGCCGCTGCTGCTATACAGATACGGATTGCCAATCGTTGAATCAATCCTGGGATGCTGAGGCACATACATCTCTGTGACACCGTCATATGGTAGTTCCCCGTTTCTTTCATATGTAGAAGCACATGCACACCGCTGGTAGGTGCTGGAGGGGGGTACTTATCTGCCGGTGCGCTGTATCCAGGGAGGTCCAGACATCCCAGAGGTACTTGAGCAAAGGAATGGAAGCAGGCACACGGTCTTACTAAAGGTCCAATGTTTCGGCAAATAGATTGCCTTTATCCTTGATAAAGGCAATCTATTTGCCGAAACGTTGGACCTTTGGTGGCACAATAAACTGCACCTTTAGTAAGACCGTGTGCCTGCTTCCATTCCTTTGCCAGGACACGGACTGAGGCAGGTACACAGGTTATCTGTTTTCCCATTCACACATGTTTGTACCATGTACATTAGGCAACATACCATTGTAGTTACCTCCACATTGCATGTGAGATTGTGGTACGCATTGCTGTTGGTTTTGGTAGGAGACAGCACTCCGTGGGCGTTGGTTGTAATGGGGATTACGTAAAAAAAAGCTGTTTAGCAGAAGATACAGTATATTCCATGTTCTAAAGTAATCTTCATAGAATCCACAACTTTCCAGCAAGAGTAGATTTCACCAGGCCGGGGGGTAGACTCTTTCAAAACATTGATTCCTTGTTAAGTTGTAACGTACTGATAATTTCCATTGTTTAGGATTTCTTGTGTCTTGTGAGTCATTATATTTGTCTTGTATGAAAGCATAAATTTGACGTAAAGTCGCTTTCTTTTCTTGCTGTAATTCTATTGCTTCAAAAATTACAAATTTTAGTGGTCGTCTAACACTTGAAGCCATGTCTTTTCCATTGTTAATTGCAGTTAATAATGACAAATTCTAAGCTTCTCTTGCAAATACACAATTGGATACTTTTTATCAATGTGACGTGATTTTCAAGGTTACAAAACAAAAGGCACTTTTACAAGCTTCAAAACTCCCACAAACAGGTGTTTTTAAATACAACCATGATCAAATAGTTCCGTAAGAAATCTTTATTTAATAATTAAAGATTAGTAATGCAATGTTTACCCAATTAATGTTCACCAAAAGTGTGTTTACTTTAGCATTTTTTTTAAATTTAGTGGGAACTAAGAGAACTGTGTCTTTCTATCCATTATAACACACATATGCCAGAACAGATACATACGACATTTTGTTAAACACATATAGTAAGGCAAAATACACAAATGTATATATTATCACACACGTGTGTGTGATTGTATATATGTATATATAAATATATATATACACACATATATATATACACATATATATACACACACACGTGTGTGGGTGGGTATATATATATATATATATATATATATATATATATATATATATATATACACATATACACATAGATATATAAATACATACATACATGTGTGGGTGGGTGTGTATATATATATATACAGTGTTCGACAAACCTATACATTTGCTCACCCCGGGCGAGTGGATTTAACCCCCGGGCGAGTAAATATTGGCCCAAGCAGCACACGTTTGGTACTAGGTGGCGAGTAGATTTTTTTGTGTGGCGAGTAGATTTTTTGGTGATTTGTCAACCACTGTATATATATATATATATATATATATATATGTACACACACATTTATTATACGTGTCATTCAATCAACACATTTCTAACAGATAAACTCTGAAACATAATTTCTAATGTAGTAATTTTAACTATGATACTGACATGAATACATAGAGAGTGAATGTAGCATATAACGGCTACAATTAATGAATGTACATATTAATGTACCAAGGCAAAAAAAAAGATGGTCATAATTTCATGTCACGTGAATTGTATGTACTTTTGAACACTGTCCTAGCATTTTTATTGACTACATATGTATTTTACATAAAATTGTAATAATCATGTAGCCAGCATGAATTGGAAATATAGGGCATTAAAGTGGTCTATGTGCAAATGAGTGTTGGCTTAAATTTGGATGTACATTTATATATTATACCTTTTACACAAGTACTGTATGTTAAGAAATTCCCGTGTCATAATGCTACTACATGTATTAATGCAAACAATTGCCATTTCAGCTACATACATATTCACAACACACTTTAAACAAACATGAACACAACATGAAAGTATTTTGTTGAATAAGAACACAAAACTATATAGATGATAAAAATTTCGTTTATTTTGTCTTTTTAATTGGTGAACGGGAAAGTGTCCTGTTTGATGGCTCACTTTCATTAGTTTGTGGCTTAACACCTCTTTTAGTTGTTTTTTTCTTTGGGGTAATGACTGCTGCACTTTGTGTCTGAACAATTGCTGCACCACTCTGGCCATGGGTAGACACTGTAAGAATTTGAGGATGGTTATAGACAGGTGCACTTTGGGCCTGGGTAGACACTGGAAGAATTTGAGGATGGTTATAGACAGGTGCACTTTGGGCCTGGGTAGACACTGGTAGAATTTGAGGATGGTTATAGACAGGTGCACTTTGGGCCTGGGTAGACACTGGAAGAATTTGAGGATGGTTATAGACAAGTCCAGTTTGGGCCTGGGTAGACACTGGAAGAATTTGAGGATGGTTATAGACAAGTCCAGTTTGGGCCTGGTTAGACACTGGAAGAATTTGAGGATGGTTATAGACAAGTCCAGTTTGGGCCTGGGTAGACACTGGAAGAATTTGAGGATTGTTATAGACAAGTCCAGTTTGGGCCTGGGTAGACACTAGAAGAATTTGAGGATGGTTATAGACAAGTCCACTTTGGGCCTGGGTAGACACTGGAAGAATTTGAGGATGGTTAAAGAAAAGTCATCTTTGGGCCTGGGTAGACACTGGAAAAAATTGAGGCTGGTTATAGACATCTGCACCTTGGGCCTGGGTAGACACTGGAACAAATTGAGGATGGTTAAAGAAAAGTCCACTTTGGGCCTGGGTAGACACTGGAAGATTTTGAGGATGGATATAGATAAGTCCACCTTGGGCCTGAGTAGAGACTGGAAGAATTTGTGGCTGGTTGTAGACATCTGTACCTTGGTCCTGGGTAGAAACTGGAACAAATTGAGGATGCTTATAGACAGGTGCACTTTGGGCCAGGGTACAGACAGGTGCACTTTGGGCCTAGGTACAGACAGGTGCACTTTGGGCCTGGGTACAGACAGGTGCACTTTGGGCCAGGGTACAGACAGGTGCACTTTGGGCCAGGGTACAGACAGGTGTACTTTGGGCCTGGGTACAGACAGGTGCACTTTGGGCCTGGGTACAGACAGGTGCACCTTGGGCCAGGGTACAGACAGGTGCACTTTGGGCCTGGGCACAGACAGGTGCACTTTGGGCCAGGGTACAGACAGGTGCACTTTGGGCCAGGGTACAGACAGGTACACTGTGGACCTGGGTAAAGACAGGTGTACTTTGGGCCTGGGTAGACACTGTAAGAATTTGAGGCTGGTTATAGACATCTGTACCTTGGGCCTGGGTAGACACTGGAAGAATTTGAGGATGGTTATAGACAAGTCCACTTTGGGCCTGGGTAGACACTGGAACAAATTGAGGATGGTTAAAGAAAAGTCCACTTTGTGCCTGGCTAGACACTGGAAGAATTTGAGGCTGGTTATAGACATCTGTACCTTGGGCCTGGGTAGACACTGGAACAAATTTAGGATGGTTAAACACAAGTCCACTTTGGGCCTGGGTAGACACTGTAAGAATTTGAGGCTGGTTATAGACATCTGTACCTTGGGCCTGGGTAGACACTGGAACAAATTGAGGATGGTTATAGACATCTGTACCTTGGGCCTGGGTAGACACTGTAAGAATTTGAGGATGGTTATAGACAGGTGCACTTTGGGCCTGGGTAAAGACAGGTGCACTTTGGGCCTGGGTAAAGACAGCTGCACTTTGGGCCTGGGTAAAGACAGGTGCACTTTGGGCCTGGGTAAAGACAGGTGCACTTTGGGCCAGGGTAAAGACAGGTGCACTTTGGGCCTGGGTAAAGACAGGTGCACTTTGGGCCTGGGTAAAGACAGGTGCACTTTGGGCCTGGCTAAAGACAGGTGCACTTTGGGCCTGGGTAGACAGTGTAAGATTTGTAGCCTGGTTATAGACATGTGTACCTTGTGCCTGGGTATAGTGTTGACCATTATTGGACAATGTTTTCCAGGCAAAGGAAGTTCGTTCTGTTTCTGTATTTGACCTTTTCCTTTTTGTTGACCTTATAGGTGCCTCTTGAAGATTATCATCTGTACTAGATGTCTGCATTTGTTCAACCCTCGTTGGTGATTCATGATTAAAGCTTTCTTACTTCGGATATGTCATCAATAGATACATTTAACACCTCTGTTTGTGTTGACAAAATGCCTGCATAGAAAGAACCTTCATTGTTGCCGCTAAACTGCCCTTCATTTCCTGTAGAGTCTGGAAGAAGATTATTCACTTGTAGTAGAGTGTTCACAAGTGTTTTGAATGTCTTATTCATGATATGCAATTCTTCTGGGATTTTTATGATTATCTGTTTCATTTGCCGCATTTCTGATGCCATACTGTACGTTGGTGTACTCCCATTAATTACTGATGGTGGGTATTTTGGATTAATATCATCCTTGATTCGGACGCATCAATTGCTGCCAAACTGTCTTGTTGATTACTGGCATGTTGTAATCGACGTGGTTCTGTTAATACTGGACTGTGATGTTCAGGAGATGCAATTTCTATGTATTAAAGATAAAAATGGCAATTAACATTTGACATTGATAACATGTTTTTATGTCAGCATGTGTTTTTTAAACATATGAGTTTTGACATAATAAAAATTATTCTAAACAAAAACCTTTGCAAAATAGCTTTGTCTGTGGCATTATTCAGCAACAGTTAAACATGATTCAGTGACTGAATGGTGACATGTGTCTTGATGTAAATTATTATGCACATAACCACTATCATAAATAGTTATTATGACACCCCCTGCAACATAAAAAATCAACATATTTAGAAAGGGGATTGCATGGAAATTCAAATGTCTACATTGTACTGACATCTTTCCTTTGCTACACTATGCTGCTGGATGTGGTAGCAGTGACATCACCAAGTCTGAAAGCACAAACACAGGCTGTCCTGCATCATTTCATAACCAACTGTGCTGCCATGGATTATCACAATGTGTGTGTTGATTTTCATGTGTGTGTACTTTTTAAAAGGATCAACAGTGCAAGTGACAACATAGAGAGTACAGAAGCACACATTATTGGATACTTTTTCACCACCATTTTGACAAAACAGGATTAACAACCAACACAGAGACACACACACACACACACACACACACACACACACACCTAATAGTGTAGTTGAAGTTCTATACACGCATGCTTCTTGACAGTTGAAAAAACAAAAAAAACATAATATACGACAAGATGGGTTGCTTGCGTCTGTGTTTAGAAAGAAGACCAGTGCAAGCATAGTTAAGCACAAACTACCTCCATTTTCAGTGCAGCGTACTACATTATTGTGGCCACTGTCGTTTCATGGCATAACTAATGTTTACATAGACATTTTATGCAAACATGGTTAACATGTAATATTATAACATAATGGATGGTGGTGATAGCCCATATTTTGAAGCCCATGAAAGATACAACATGTTTAATTACATGTTACTATACCAAGTGTACTAACTTTTTTGCAAACACAACTATTTTGTGTGTATGTAATGTTGAACATAAAATACTAACATTAGTGTAGTAAATATATGCATTGCCACAAATATTTAAGAATATTTGTATTTGAGATGTAAACATTCATAGTGACCTGACATAGTAGCAAAGTTTATAATGTTCACAGCCTAATTTGGGAGCCATTACTTCACAAACCATGTTATCTGTTTGTGACATTTATATGAGTGCAACAACATTTGTCAAGTTACTATTAATAAGTATGACCATATCACCAACATGTGCATGTGATCTATGTTCATCCATATGTTTGTTGTAACGTTAAAATACACACATTCTAGAATCATAACATTATAGCCTCACCTTCCAGTAGTGATGATGCCAAAGAAGAATCAGATGTGGCCACCTCTTCTTCGGTGTTGTGACGCACAGGTGTAACTATATGAATAAACCAAAACATAAATTTGACAAGAATACTTTTGTTAATGATAGAAGCTTAACTGGAAGTATTTAAGAGGAATTACATGGTTAGGATTGTATGAAGCCTTATTTTAATTATTAACATCAGAATATGATACATGTTTAACGTCACCCAATAATGCACCTTAAGGGGACAAAATGTGTATGTAAGTACATAACATTGGATAAGTAATGTAAGTAATGATTATTTGACATTAATTGCTAAGAAAAAACATACCAGAAATGGTTCTTGTACAGTTTGTCAATATCCTATATGTTAAATTTTACTAAACATTACAAGACATTTTGTAGACTGTCACATTCTATTCAACATTTTTCTAAACAACATGAAATATAGATAAATTAATCACCTGCTGGAAAAGTTTTGCCATATACGCCTATATCTCTGTCACCAGTCAAACCAGATATTACAACTGGTAACAATTTTTCTCTCAACATCTCTTCCAAAGGGGTTAATATTAGAGATGATGCCGGTGGTCCACCTCCAGTCCCGGAAGCATGTCTCCGCCCAAATTGAATGGCGTACTTTAAATTTCTTCGGATATCGTCAAACTTTATTTTACAATTTTTTAGTGTCCGGACCTGATTTCCACATGCTGACACGGATAGACGAATATCCTCCCATAATTGTCGCCGAATTGTGGAACTGGTCCTGCTTTTAAATATAATAGAATAATGGCGTATTATCAATTATCTGTTTTTGTAAGTTCACAGAAATGCTTGCAATAATGAACACATTGAAAAAATGCAACTTTATCTGAAATGTGTGGCACATAAACTAAAACATACATGGGTATACATCAAAATATAGACATAATAGTGAAAATGTTGAATGATAGTCAGAAGATGTAATAATATACCCATCATTGCTTTATCAAAGACATGCATAACCCCAGGATTAAAACGCAGCAAACAGGGCATGTTTTGTTTAACTACATACTTGTGCACAGCTGCCCCAATGAAGGAATCACTCATACTGAGCCACTAATTAAGGCATCTGTGGTGAATTGCTAATATCCATCCAACATGCACTTTATGTGGATAACTACAACATGAGTTGTGCAGGACTGCTGTAGGATTACATAATGTTATTTGTTGTAATCATGCATGAATCTGGCACATTCAAGCAGATTACAATGTGTATTTTGAGTGTCTTTGCTTTCAGACAATCAGCATTAGGCCTCGTTCAGGGTGCCAGAGGCAGGAGTTGGAGGGAGTGCGTTCGGGAGGGAGGGCGGCAGTCTGCTGGGCGATGTGTGTTCATCCTGCCAGCAGACTTTTTCATGAGTAGAGGAGGCAGGGAGGGGGAGGGGCTACAGACGCCAGGTTAGGGATCCAAGTTGCAGTCTTGAAATCATTCTCAAGAATGATTTAATTGGCTGCCTAGGTCACAATGACGCAGCTGCAGCTTAAAAAACGAATGTTTTGTTTATTGAAAATGTAGCCAGCGTCAACTCCCTACTTCGGAGACAGGGCAGCTGCTACCATGACAACCACAGTTCACTTTAAATACATTGTATCCCACGTCCGCACGCAAGTCAGCACGCCCTCCCTCCGAAGCCTGCACCCTGCACCCTGAACGAGGCCTAATGAACAACAGAGACAGGACAGGGGATTGGCCAATAACTCACAGCCAACAGTTGACTCCTCCCCTCCATAAATGCAACATTTGAATTGAACATTATGTTGATTTAGGGGTGTGGTGGTGTGGTGTTGTAGGGTGGGGTGGGGTGGCGGGTGGGGTGGGGTGCCTGGTTCTGATAACTGTTACAACTCCATTTTGATTTTGATGTGTGCTGTGTGCGTTTCTTATTGTCTGTGTACCACCATTTTGTGTGTGTATAGCGAATGTGTTGTGTGTGTACACAGAGGGAGAGGAAGAGTATGGATATAGAGATATGCAGTGTATGCCTCAATAGATTGTATGTAATGTATGTATAAAAATGGAGAGATTAAAATACATAGACATAACTATACAAAAAGGCATAGTTCACATGTCACATTGATACCGCTAGAAAACAATAGTAATAAGCTATGTCTACTGTGACATTCATGATAAATAATGCTGTAAAAGTCACTGTACTTTGCATGCGGGCTTAAACTAGTGTAACAAGGACATTAATAATTAATGTACATTACCTCAATTGTGTGATTAAATCAAATATTCAGTTGTAAAACAAACTGATAATGTTATTAAAAATATTATCTTCTCGCATCTATTACATGCATTCTATCTTGAAATACATGAAGAACATTTACATACATACATAAGCTCCTTCACATACTGACATAGATGCCATGTATTACATATAACATACAGTACATGACGTTTATTAAATCACATGTATTTAAAAATATTTATGCATAATCATAGCAGTAGAATTTGTAAAATAATCAATGAATACATTTTCTAACCTACTAAATGACCACACAGCTGATCATATTTGGCCACAATGCCCGTCCCAAGGGCTGTATTTTCAGCCGTATTAAATCTTTTATTTCTTTCCATGCTTGTTTTTGTCCTCTGAGTACGTGCCGCATTGGCATGTGGCTGCTGCTGACTGGACTCCCCTTCTTCCAATGGAATAGAATCCAGGAGCACTGCACCATCAGACACCACACTACCACGATGCACCCCTCCACCACGCACCCCACCACCACCACCACCACGCACCCCACCACCACCATGCACCCCACCACCACCACCACCACGCACCCCACCACCACCATGCACCCCACCACCACCACCACGCACCCCACCACCACCATGCACCCCACCACCACCACGCACCCCACCACCACCATGCACCCCACCACCACCACCACGCACCCCACCACCACGCACCCCACCACCACCACGCACCCCACCACCACCACGCACCCCACCACCACCACTCCCCTTACTCACACGAGCACCACTCACCCTAGCATCACTCCCCTCTCTCACATGGCTACTCACACGAGCACCACTCACCCTGGCATCACTCCCCTCTCTCACACGACTACTCACACGAGCACCACTCACCCTAGCATCACTCCCCTCTCTCACACGGCTACTCACACGAGCACCACTCACCCTAGCATCACTCCCCTCTCTCACATGACTACTCACACGAGCAGCACTCACACCAGCATCACTCTCCTGACTCACAGCACTCAACTAAGCATCAACACTCTCAGCAACATCACTCTCCTGACTCACATCAATCACCCCAGCATCACTCCTCTGACTCCCACGCCTCCCGTCCATACCTCTAGCACTCAAGCAACACAAAAAAATTAAACCTCAAGCTCACTAAACGCTTTCAAACAGACAATAACAATAAATTGCAAAAAAAATATAACAGCACAAACCAAATCAATCAACACGTCTATCAATTTCTCTCACAATGCACAGCTCTGTCCGTCACTCTCTCTCTCTCTCTCCCAACAACACAGAGAAAGAATATAAACAAATGTCACCTTTAAATAGGCCGCTCAATCACGCCATTGGTTGTTTACTCGCGCGATTCAGAAACAGAACGCCATTGGCGGTGCGTGAACGCCATTGGCGGTGCGTGCACGCCATTTGAACATTCCCGCCAAGCTAGTCGCCATCTTGGCAAATGGTGGTGGCGCATTGATTCACCGAGGATTCGCCCATTCCTGCATACAGCGAGTATAACACTCCAAAAACATGGCTAATTCCAAAACTGGCTAATGCATTTTTTCGCTGCTTACTGCATGATGCCCTTAGTGCTAAATTGGAGTCCATGAAAAAGATGGCAAAAGAAAGCTATTTCCGTAAACGCTCTGCAACTGTCACCTTACAGTCTGCCTACAAAGAGAGGATCACCCGACTCAGGGGAAATCTCATGACCACACGGCCAGTAAAAAGACTGTACTTGGAAAAAGTCCTCCTTGAGCGACTGAAGGGTGCTGAGCTCAAGCACCTTCTTGAGGAGACATTACTGACCTGGAAAAAGGACTCCAATCCCAGCGGGACTAAGGGTTCTCTTCCTCCATCCACTCTCATTTGAGCTGCAGAGATATCAAGTGAGAGTGGAAGGACGGGCTCCGGCCGGGTAAGCCCGAGCTTCCCACAAACGGGAGGTATGCAACAGGAACTTTTCCCTGTTGAGAAACTATCTCTAAAATCCAGCAGGGATCTGGTTAAGTGCAGTAAGTGATTAACAGACTCCACTTGGCCAATTAAGCCTTCTGTTGGAAACAGGAGAGAGATTCCTTAGCTCACATTTTGGACTGACAGAAGGCGAGCAGAGAAGCCTGCACACAGACACTGTCTTTAGCACAAAGGCTGTGCTGAGATCAAGATATTCAGACACCCAGAGACCTATATTTCCTGGACACAAAGGACCCAGGAACCTGCCAGAGACAGATATGGAGGGCCATCTGCTTAAGGTACTTCCTGAGACTTTGGGGTGATAGGCTGGTAATGGGAATTGCAAACAAACATCCCATACAGGACCTCCCATATGGGAAAAAAATACCGGTGCACTGCGTCTCACAAAAAGAAGATTGGGATATGATAATCAAAAAGATTTATTCATATAAAATCATGGACAAATAGTACTGATGCAGGCACTCTTACGTGTTTTACACGCATGGTGCTTTATCAAACCTTGATAAAGCACCCTGTGGACAGATTTGCAGAATCCAATCTGCGGATTTTACACTGCAAAACGGATTTGAGGGGAAAATTTGAGAAAATCCGAGAAACGGATTTGGCCGGATTTGCCCAAATTTGCCCATCCCTATTCACGAACCATTCAAAATGTGACTTTTTTTAGTTAAAAAAAACATGAGTTTAAGCATTAAGTCAATGTGCATTGTAATTTTGTTTAATTTGCTATAAATTCTCTAAAATTGCCGCCTCGTTTAATGCTGAGAGCAGAGAAGGATTAAAGCGCAAATACTGTTTAGTGAATAAAACCCAGTTGACATAATAGTGATAATAAACTGGAGGTAGTGCAGCTCCGGAAATGGACTCAATCCAAGTCCAGAAATGTTTCACTCACTTGGAGCATCCTCAGGGGTATATTCTGCCCAGAATATACCCCTGAGGAAGTTCCAAGTGAGTGAAATGCATAGAGTGAGTGTACCGCTCGTTTGAAGACCCCTGAGGTATGTGGTGGACATTGCTGTGAGCCCTGGACCATATTTTGGTTATCCCTTCCCTGGACTCTAACACCTTCCCCCGTGGACGGCTGTCACAGGAGGTATCTCAGTGAAGGAAAGATTGTTGCAGTTCTTTTCCTCCACCATCTGACCATAGGTGGTCTCACTGCCTGTACCAACTATTTATTAGTAAGTGTATTACTTTATTTGCGTTTTAAAACATTAATACATCGGCACTATTTTGTATCCTCTCTCTCCTTCACACATGGGAGTTCTACCCATTCTACCCATCTGGCTCTGAGGGACGTCTTCTAAGAACTTTGGAAGAAACGACCAAGCTGGTTACTCTATACAACCACTTTAATATCATCGAAATTGAGAAACGTACCCGCAGTCTCATCTTCTACTTTTTGGTTAAAACATATTGCACTATATATTTTCCTTTTGTCCACATAACCCTGGATGTATTTGCGCTTCTGATCCCCCTGCTTTTGTTTAATGTTGAAACTATAAGAAGGAAAAACACACATCATGTTTCACTCCCTATCTGATGATATTTCGTAGCCAGCTTACTAGTTTGGGACATTATCAGAGAAAGTTGGAGACTTGGAGAAAGTTTTTGCAGACAATCGGATTTGGAGAAAAAAAAAATGCTTACCATTTTGCGAATGCGTTTTTGACTGTTTCGCACATCTCTACTAATGCAGTCCCTCTTATAATCCAAACTGTAAGAGGTCACGAGTGAAGCAAAAGGGTCCTTAAGCAATAATGGAAGATGATGTCAAATTACTTTCAGGAGAGAAGTATGGAATGAGAAGGATACCATTTATTATAGCAAGACACATCATTCTTTCAATCTCTTTGTCCTCCAGGGCACAGAGGTGCAGCTTGGTTTCTTTCTGTGCTCAGAATGAGTTATACTGTACTTTGAATTACACTGTACGGTGGAAGGTTTTTTTCATTTTTCTTTACCCACCATAAGTTATATAATATGTGGTTGAAACCTCTTCCAGCTTCATAGTGCAACGCCAGAATAATGGTTGATATAGCTGTCTGTGAGTAGGGTTGCTGGTTAGGCACTGCTTTAGCCCAGGCTGTGCTGAAAAGCTGTGTAGTACAGCAGGCAGAGGTTTAAAGCGGTCCATGTTAAAATAATGGACTAGAAGCAAATTGTGACACTGTGCGCACCTTTGCATGTCATTACCCAGAATCCTTGGCAGCAGTGGAAATATTGTATGCTAAGAGATAATTTATAATTTATTTATTTATAAAATGTTTTACGAGGAAGTAATACATTGAGTTACCTCTCGTTTTCAAGTGTGTCCTGAGCATATATGACAAATAATACATGGTTACAAATACATAGTTACATAAGTGAACAGGGTATTCATTATATACAAGACATTGCATTCACAGTTAAAAATAATATATATTAATGGCGTATGTAACAGTTAAAGACCAGATTAAAATGTGAGACAGCTTTAGTTTTGAAAGAACTTAGACTGGTGGCAGCAGTGAGAGTCTCCAGTAGACTGTTCAAGTTTTGGGGTGTACGGTAAGAAAAGGAGGAGCGGCTGGATACTTTGTTGAGGCTTGGGACCATGAACAGTCTTTTGGAGTCAGATCTCAGATGATAAGTGCTGCATGTGGTAGGAGTGAGGAGCTTGTTCAGGTAGACAGGTAGCTTGCCCAGAAAGTATTTGAAAGCAAGACAGGAAAGATGAACTTTGGCCTAGACTCAAGTGATGACCTATCTAGTTCTTTGAGCATTTCGCAGTGATGTGTGTTGTAGTTGCATTGGCGACGACATATTGAATTGAAGAGGGTATCAAGTTTGCTAAGGTGGGTTTGAGGTGCCGAGCCGTATACTATGTCCCCATAGTTTATAATTGGCATTAGCATCTGCTGTGCGATACGCTTTCTGACCAGCAGACTTATACTTCATATAAAGTACACCTAGTTTGTCATAGGTTTTGGATGTCAGGGTATCAATGTGTATCCCAAATGTTAAATGGGAATCAATTCATATGCCCATAGTAACAGATATAAAGAAGGATTGCACACCTGTCTGAGACTCATGACCTCTTTTTATCTGGGTGTGCATCTTTGTCCTTATTTGTATGTAACTGTTTATGTAATTAGCAAATTGCTGTACCACCTTTGTACCACGCTGCGGTATATTCTGGCGCTTAACAAATAAACAACAACAATAATAATAATAATAATAATAACAATAATCTGCAGAAGTTCTGCTTTTATTTCACCAGTGCTCTATATTGTAGGTTGGAAAACATCACTTTTAAAAGCTGTGTTTTGTCAGCTAATATTTTTGAACTAGCTTATGAAGTATTACAGTATGTAACTGCTTCTCAATGCTGTCTTGTGTCTGCCTACCACAGCCTTACCACACATTAGGCAATTGCCCTTTCGCTCCTCACGCACCCTCAGAAGCTTAACTCTGCACTAAACAAATGAGGCAATTATATCTCAATGATTTCATTCACTTGAACTGACAATGC
The DNA here is from genome assembly GCF_040206685.1 of Ascaphus truei. NCBI lineage: Eukaryota > Metazoa > Chordata > Amphibia > Anura > Ascaphidae > Ascaphus > Ascaphus truei. The sequence goes on from NC_134494.1 coordinate 36,260,156, forward strand.
TTTACTAACTGCTACTATTAATAAAATTGCAGTAGTTTGCAAATGACTGGTTCCATGTGGGTATTGTCAAAAGCAGTGATCTGTTTCGTGGTATGTCCTGTCAATCTGCTTAATTAGATTGATGTTCTCTGTCAATGTATCCCACACAGATTCACTTCTTATCACTGATTCTTAGACAATAAAACATCCTGTGGGACATCATGAGGAATGGCTGCCTGAGAGACTTGCTCCAGGGCCCCTCCAACGAATAACCTAAGACACAGCATTTAAATAAACAAATCCCCCCCCAAACCTTACAGCCCAGAACCCCAAAGACTAGCTGCGCACAGGACTCATCTTTTCCTGCGATTTGGAGTGGGCTTGCCGGCGCTCTGGGAGGCCTCCTGTGAGCCCCGACCCCCGGTGGAAGTCTCCCCCTGCCCCACACACAAAATCGGAGGAGCCGTCTGGAGAAGCGGAGCGGGAGGTAGGAGGGGCGGTGGAGCTAAGCTCCGGGTGTCCCGCGGTGCCCGGTCTGACTGTGGTATTCGGGGAAACCCCCCTCCCCCCGTGAGCGGTGCCTGAGACGCGCCTGCGGCAGCCTCCCATAGCCCCGCGAGGAAGCCTGATCAGCATCACTCCGCTGCGGTCCCCGCGTGCCCCCCGCCCGAGACAATTAATCAATAAATCTAGCTTCATAGCCCATCAGGCGATCACGGCAGGGGAGAGCACTGGGAGAGTACCCTCTCACTGAAGGTACTGCTGGTCCCACCACGTGGCTGCAGAGGAGGAAGCGGCCATCTTAAAGGAACATCTCCCCTTAAAGGGGTACAAGGCTGCCTGTCCCAATTGCCAAGAATTTGGCCCTGCTGCCTGAGCCTCAGAGTGCCACAACCCTCCATCCTCCGTGAATGGACGGGTAAAAGGAGAGCTCCCGACACCCTCCCCAGAACGCTATTAGAACAGCACTCCAAACCGAACGAATTTCCCCCAAAAGCGTCTAACAGCCTCCCTAAGGTACCCAGGCATGACGGGGAGGAACCAAAGGAAATCGCAGAACCCCATAACTAAGTTCTTCCACCCAGCACAGAGACAGATGGAGCTGGCAGCAAGCATCCAAGATGGCGACGAAGAACACGAGGACGCCGCGGAGGCGGCCGATATGCCACAGCACAGTCCTGCACAACAGCAAGAGCTCAACCTGGCTTTCTTTGAAGCCCTACTCCTCAGAATGCGGAAAGGTTTCACTCAAGACCTCGAGAAGGTTTAAAGGACATTAGAGAGAATGTGAATAAATTGAACTCACGGGCAGACGAAGTGGAGGCGAAAATGGCAACGATAGCAGATTCCCACTCAAATTTGGAGGATGAGATGGCGCGAATGGGCCACGAAATTGCCGAGCTAAAATCCACCATTAAAGATCACGAAAATAGGGACCGCAGGCAGAACCTGCGGTTCAGAGGTATCCCAGAGACGGTCCCCACAGAATCACTACCAACTTACCTCAAAAACGTCTTCTTAAAGCTGGTACCTGTCCTCACAGAACACGAGCTCCAACTCGACAGGGCGCACAGATCCCTTGGCCCTAAATCGCCAGATCCAAAGCGCCCAAGGGATGTCATTATGAAGTTCCACACATACACGGCGAAAGAAAAGATCTCTGCAGCTGCGAGAAGGGACGGCGGCATCAAAATGGATACTTACACGATTCAAGTATTCAACGACCTCTCCAGATGGACCATCCTGAAAAGACAAGGGATGAAACCCCTTACGGCAATTCTCAGGGATCGCGGAATCCCCTACCGCTGGGGCTTCCCCTTCAAGCTCGTTGTCCCGAGGAACGGGCGGTTCTTCACCATCACCGATCCTGACGACATCAAGGAGTTCCTCGAGGCGATAGGAGTCCCCAGCCGAAGAGACGGGGAGAGAGAGAGAAGCCCCCCCAGAGCACTACGAGCAGACCCGGCGGAAACACCAAGAGCGTCGGAACGAATCGCCAGCCAAAAGACCCAGGGAGCAACAAAGCCTGCCTCGCAAGAACAAGATGGCTGACCCGCGTGCTTCAACCAAACCTCCATACCACACTGACCTCTCGCCCCACTTAGTCTATCCCTCCAGCACTACCCTCTCTCAACCCTCCTTACCACAAGCACTGGGAATTTCCCCCATCCCCCTCCCCCCCTAGAACTCAGTCCCCCCATGCCCCCCCCACTCTCCCCCCCCAAGCCTCCCCTTCCCCCCACTCCCTATTGCCCTCCCCCGCCCACCCCTCACTCCCCCCCCCACACCCCTCACTCCCCCCCCCTCCCCTATCCTTACCTTGTCCGCCCCGAGCCGAGCCGTCCGGAGCCCCAGCACAAGCCAGCAGATGACGGGCCTATCTCCGCTGAGATAGCAAAGTAGATTCAGCCGCCAACGGGCCCACCATGGGACGGGGAGAAGTCGCTAACGCCATCAGCTCCGAGGAACGAGTCCCAAGATCAGGACGGCAAGGCCCGCACGTGCGCAATGGCGCAATTCCACAGAGGGGGGGGGGGAAAGGAGAAAAAAAAAGAGAAAAAAAAGCCCCCCCCCCCTAACTCCCCCCTTCATACTATTTCTCCCTCCCGGCCATTCATCCCGAAAGCCAGGAGTCTCAGCACCGAGGCGCCCGCGCAGACAGGGCCGCCGGCCCCCTGAACTCCTTTTGGTCAAGGGAATCCTCCCCCTCTCCTCCCTCCCAAGCTGAAACCACCAAGAGACAGGTCGTATGAAAATAACACCCTCACCTCCTCCCCCCCACTCCCCCCCCCCGACAACCCCTAAAGGTACCGTGGATGTTCACCCAAGCGCCCCTCCCGCCCCCTGTCCCCCCTCGATACACCTGGGACCCTAGAACTGCTGAGGCCCCGATCAATGGCAAGAACTCAATTAACCCCCTCATGGGGTCGCGAACTGCTCTTTAAAGTTCCCTATGACCCCCCTTAGCTTATCTAGAGAAATAACGAGGGAATGAGAGTCTGGAGATAAACATGGTTGTGATTTTCCTTTCTGCACTTACCTGTGTCTAGCAATGTAACCCAGTAGTCTGTATAGTGCACTGCAGTGAAATGTGTAGATGAAATGGAACAGGTCATTAAACCCCAAGCTCTCTCCTCCCCCACCTCCAATCCCCCCCCCCCACTACCCCCCACCACCCCCCACCCAGCCTGCCTACTCCACATCCTCCCCCCCCCACACTCCTCCTCTTCCCCCCTACTCCTCACACCCCCCCCACCCCACTTTCCCCCCCCCTTCCCCCTCCCTCCCCCCCAACCGTCTCACCTCCCCCACCCTTCCCTGTCCCCCCCCCACCTCCACAAAGCTCCTCAAACTAGAGAACACAAATCTCTTCCCAAGGCTATACCCAACCTCAATACCCCCCTTCTCCCCCCCTCCTCCTCACCCCCACCTGCCAATCTTTAAGAGGAGGGTGCCGGACCTCCAAACCTGGAAGTCTTCCATGATCGACATCATGGAAAGACCTCCCGGGGACTCCCCCCTCAACCCCTGGACACGAAGGTGCCACAGGGGAAAACAAATGGGCCCTCAGAATGCCCACTTCTTACTTTCCTCTTGTGTGCCCCCCCCTTCCCCCTTTCCTCCCCCCGTCCAACGACCTCCCACCCAATCCCTCCCGAGCTCCTCAGGACACAATGACTCACGAACCAAGCTGCGCCCCAACCAGCCGCCCCCCAATAATAAACATATCCCGTCATGGGATAAATACGGGGTCCAGGCCTCTCAATCCTGGAAGCACGACCCCACAATAATGTCATCAATTAAAATCACTTCCCTAAATGTTAAAGGACTCAACTCAACTATAAAACATAAGTTAGCACTTCAGGAACTTAAAAAACTCAGGAGCGATATCATATGCTTACAAGAGACACATTTCAACTCTAATGATCCCCCAAACACATTCAAGCAGACCTTTCCCCAGGCCTACTACGCCTCCTCCCAGGTTAAAAAAGAGGAGTAGCCATTCTAATAAGGAACAGTGTTTCATTTGCCCTCTCCAAGATTAGCCGAGATCCAGATGGCCGATACCTGCACATACAAGGTTCCCTCTCTGGAAACACTATTTCTATAATAAATATATACGCCCCAAACGAAAATCAAGTTCAATTTATCCAGGTCCTGCTAGACTCCCTTGATCAATCAGCTCTAGCTTCGTTGCTCATAGTTGGCGATTTCAACATGGCCCTATCCCCTGATCAGGATAGAACCACCCAACCGTCCACCCAATATGTAGCCCAGACCCAACAAAAAGCGACAAAACTTAGAGAGGTCTTAAAAAGTTTCTCCCTCATAGATATTTGGAGGGCCCAGCACGTCGGCCAGAGGGACTATAAGTTCTTCTCGGCCCCGCACCAATCATACTCGCGGATCGACTATTTCATAGGTTCCACAAATGTCCTCCAGGCGTCCTCCCACTCCAATATAGGACCAATAACGTGGTCTGACCATGCCCCGATAGATTTGACCCTATCTCTCCCGTTTGTGAAACACACCTCCTATAATTGGAAACTTAATGATACCTTACTGAACGACCCCCAAACAGTAGATACGATTCGACACAAACTAAATATGTTCTTTGAACAAAACAAAGGGTCAGTCCCCCTAGCGTCAACACTGTGGGAAGCCCACAAAGCTCAAGTCAGAGGGGATCTAATGTCCCTAGCATCTTATAAAAAAAAGCAGAAACTAAAAATGCAAAAAGAGCTAACTGAAAAAATAACTACCTTGGAACACCAGCATAAAAAGTCACCTTCCAAGAAACTACTCAGAATACTTGAAAAAACTAGGACCGAACTAAGACAGTCCCAATTAGAGAAGGTGGAGAGAAAACTTAAATGGTCCAACCAGAAGTTTTATGACAAAGGCAACAAAGCTGATAAACTATTAGCATCAAAACTTCGGGGCATAAAAACAAGGGGCCAAATTACTAGAATCCACACTAAAGGAGGCCACACCACTTATATCGAAAAAGAAACAGCCCAAGAATTTGCAAAATATTATACAGATCTCTACAATCTCCACCCCCCCAACCAAGACCCAGTAGACGTAGACTATATCTCGCAATTTTTAGCAAGATGTAATCTACCATCTCTCACGGAGGAGGAACTCAAAGCCCTAAATGGTAAGATCACCCAGGAGGAATTGGCACAAGCCATAAGCACCCTTAAGATAGCCAAAACCCCTGGTCCAGACGGTTTCTCAAACGCCTATTATAAAAAATTTAGCATGCCGCTCTCCCCCTTTCTACTCGATATGTTCAACTCTTTCCTAGAAGGAGCCCCGATCCCAGGCACAATTACGGCTGCCAACCTAGCAATTATACACAAGGAAGGAAGGGACCCGCTCCAATGCGGTAGCTACAGACCAATCTCCCTGCTTAACACAGACCTGAAACTCTTTAGCAAGATCCTAGCAAACCGGTTAAACCCTATTCTCCCCAGACTAATTCATATAGACCAAGTGGGATTTGTGTCAGGAAGACAGGCCTCTGACAACACCCGCAAGATTATTAATATCATTGACCACGTGCATCTCAACAAACTCCAAGCCATGATCCTCAGTCTAGACGCCGAGAAGGCCTTTGATCGGATCAAATGGACCTTCCTAGACAAAACCCTGCTCAAATTCGGCTTCTCATGCCCGTTTCTAGAGGGGGTCAGAGCACTCTACCAGAACCCCACGGCATACTTAAAATTACCAGGAGGACAATCCAGTCCGATCCACATTAGAAACAGAACCAGACAGGGCTGCCCCCTATGCCCCTTGCTATTCGCAATATCAATAGAACCACTGGCGGCCCAAGTTAGAGCAGACCCGAACATCACAGGTGTAACTATAGCTGACAAAAACTACAAAATATCCCTTTTCGCGGACGACGTCATTCTGACCCTAGCTAACCCACATATCTCCCTGCCCAATCTCCACAAATTATTAGATGAATTTAGTCAGGCCTCAGACTACAAGATAAACAGGGACAAATCTGAGGCACTGAATATATCCCTCCCCGAAGCCACATGGAAACTTCTCCAATCAAACTACAAATATAGATGGAACTTGTCCCATATAAAATACCTAGGAATAAAAATCACTAAAAAGTACTCCATGCTATATAAAACAAACTATCCCCCCCTATTTAGTCAAATCAAGAGAGACCTAGAGACATGGAATACATACCAGATCTCCTGGTTCGGCAGAATCGTCTCCGCTAAAATGAATATCCTTCCCTGACTGTTATACTATTTCCAAACCCTTCCAATCCCAATACCGTTAGCCGACCTAAAAGATATTCAAAAGCAAATAATGCAATTTATATGGAAGTATCGGAAACCCCGAGTCCCGAGGTCAGTGCTCTTAGCAGCTAAAACGAGGGGTGGACTAGGAGTACCAGATGTGGTCAGATATTACCACGCGACCCAGCTCAGACAAGCAGTAGTCTGGAACAGCCCCCCGAGTACAACCTGCTGGTTAGAAATGGAGGCTAGCTATATATCCCCTCTCCCCCTCCCTTTATTGCTATGGTCCCCAGAATATAAAGGAAAACCTCCCCAGAAATTTGAGTTAGGAGCAATGAAATGCACGTGGTCTATCTGGTCCAAAAACAGAGGGAAATATGGCCTAACTTCTCCCCCCTCCCAACTCACCCCCATACTGCTGCGGCCGAGTTTATTCGAGCATTTGCCCGGTCTCGGCCGCAGCAGTAACCTGGCGCGCACCGCAGGGTGCCGGGTGCGCGCCGAAGCCGCGGAGGAGCGCCCTCCGATCGGGGCTTTCTCCTCCCCGCTGCCGGGTCCGCCGGGTCCCCCGGAACCCCCTGCCGCCGTCCCACACATCGCGGGACACCAGGGCTCCCTCGGGGAGCCCTGGACGCGCGTGCAGGGGGCGCAGGATCCCGATGATGCGTGACCGCCGAAGGAGTGGGGCTAGCAAGCAGGGACATGTCCCGGCTCGCGGTACTAGCCCTACTCGAATTAAACGTGTCGCCAGTGTACTTGGGAACCCTGAATTCCCTCCGGGATGCACCCAAGTCCAAATCGGTCTATTTCAGGACCTTCATATTAGCACGGTAGCGGATCTGCTGGAGAATAATGAAGCTCTGTCCTTCCAGGAGCTCAAAAACAAATTAGCGGCCCCCCACCTCCCCATTTTTGCATTCCTACAGCTACGACACTTTCTCAGAGCTCTGTCCGCGTCCTCAAAATTCCCCCCCCCATAACCAAATTTGAGTCCCTCTGCCAAGTGAGAGAATACCAGAAGGGACTAATTACGTCAATTTACAGAATAATCGAAAATTCCCTCCCCTCGCCCACACATGCCTATATGCAAAAATGGTGTATAGACCTGGGCGTACCCCTAGACCTCGAGGAGTGGGAGGACATCTGGGAGGCAGCCCCCAAAACTTCAATCTGCACAGTAACAAAAGAAAACATATACAAAATACTATTTCAATGGTACCTGACCACGAGTAGATTGAGCCAGATCTTCCCCGGCGCATCGGACCTGTGCTGGAGGGGATGTGGACAGAAAGGGGACATGGCCCACATATGGTGGACATGCCCCGAAATTCAGAAATTCTGGACTAGAATCCAGAGCTTGCTAGACGAGACCCTAGGCCTGGAGGTCCCGCTGGACCCTCTGACATAAGTGCTGGGCAGCCCAATGGAGGACATCCCGGCCCCCGAGGCCAGACTGATGTCGGCCATACTCACGGCCGTGAGATGTACAGTTGCAGCAGCCTGGAAACAACTGAAAGCACCCTCACGAAGGACAGTAGTAAACAGAATAAACCTAGTCATGAGCATGGAAAGGCTAATAGCAATGCTCAGGCAAAAAATGCCACAATTCCACAACACCTGGGAACCATGGATAAGTCTAGGAATCTCGACACCAGACTAGACCCAATTACAAAAAATAACCCATCTCCCCTCACTTACCCCCCGGCACTGACAATAAGAGAGGAACTCCCTAACGCCTCCCCCCCCCTCCTCCGACCCTCCCCGAAACCTGCCCCCCCCCCCAACCCATCTTTTGTCGTTCCCATCTATCCCCCCCCAACCTGAGTCTCCCCCTACCCATCTCTTTTTTGACACAAAACTGAGAAAAGGCTTTATTGAGACTGTCTCCATAGAACACAACCAAGTCAACTTAATCCTATCCGATTGTTAAATACTGTACTGATTGTAACCCCTGAATGTACCAACTTTTATCTGTCTCCAAGAAAGGAAAAAAGATTGTTAAAAAAAAAAAAAAAACATCCTGTGGCCTATTCTAGGAACTAAAGAAATGAATATCAAATAGAAGATGCGCTAGATGAGACAGACCTGTTATAAATTAATGATGATAATTAAAATAATTTAAAATACAATGGAATATAACCGATGTAACCTATACTAAGAACTGCTATATGTGGTTTAATTACCTTTTTCATGCCCTATCTCACTTTCCCCCTGTACTGTCTACCTAATGATGTAAATTACTGGAGGAGTTGAAGAGACAATTAGAAGCCGAGGGCCTTTAAGTCAGCCAGTGCATTAGTGGCCAGGAATACCCTTCTCTGCATGGATGTTTACTGTAAATCCTCCCTCCCCCCCTCCTGGCGTTGGTTACTAATGTAATCTAAGGAGTTAGTAGTAAGCTGTGGATGGTAAGCTCCACCCTGTGATGACACATGGCAGGAGCCGTGGCAGGAGGTATAAGAGTCAGAGGAAATGCTCTGGAAGGGCAGGTTCCTGAAGGAGAGAAGAGTAGGAGCCTCAGGGAGTAGAGGCTGGGGCAAAGACCCCCCACCCCCCTTAGTAAAGGAAAGATTATGTCCTACTGTTTATTGTGTATTAGTTAGGGACCGTACCCTATCCGTTAGGATCCCTATAACATGGAAAACAGATATATGCAGGTCCCAGAGAGGGAATGCAGACATGCCACAGAGAGCTGCACGCATAGGGCTCTAGGATCATCCCTACCATCTCCATATACAGAGAATACAGCCCCTGAGAAAGTAGTAGTAACTTGTCTGGAAAGGAGTGTAAGAATAACCTCTACAGGACAGGATCTCAGAAAGGGGCAGACATAGCAGGACGGGGGCCTTGTCCAATACATATATTCCTATCAGCATCAAGTGTAAAGTACAGTATGCACCTCCCAGGAGGGTTACAAGATGGCACCCAGTGAAGAACAATATATATTGATAACCGTATCGATGAAACAAGGTACAACCGTGTCACTCTTATTGTAACTGTGACTGCAGTGTTCCTAACCGTCCCCACTCCCACCCTAAACGCTCGCCTGGTCTTCAGCTCTGGCTGGCAAGCGGTTACAAAATAAGGGGCAATACTGACTGCAACAGAATTTTGAGTTATCACAATAAGGTTTTCATTATTATCCTCCTTTGTAGCCTATAATCAGGGTTGTCACCACTCCGGTTCTGACCCGGAGACTATGGGTTTCGGGAGCGTATCTCCGGGCTACGGGTTCACCTGGAAAATCTCCGGGCGGCCGTATCTCCCGGCATCTTCTGCCACTGCACATCCCATCAACACGTCAAATAACGCCATGTTGCCATGACAATGGGACGCTACGTGATTTCACAGCGTCAGACGATGCCAGTTGCCATGACAAAGGGACGCTACATCACGCCTCCGCACGGCGCTCCGTTGCCATGACAACAGGGTGTCACGTGACTCCTCCGCGCCTTAAGGTATCCCGTTGTCATGACAACATGATGCAGTGACATCACGTTGTCATGGCAACGTGCCAATTGATGTCGCAGAGCCGTGCTGTCTGCACCTTGCAGGAGGAGAAGATGCGGGAGATGCCGCAGGCAAGAGAAATAAATATAGAAATAAATGTAAAAAAATGTATTGCAAAAGTCTCCGGGTTAGCCTTCAATAGAAGGTGGCAACACTGCCTATAATATGTACCAAAAAGAGACAATATCAACATATAAATCTGTAACAAACAGAACAATTGTATATAATAATTTATTTCCTGACGCACAGGGAGATAAAGTGACCTGCCCAGGAAGCGGGCACCAGGATTGGAACCAGGCTCACTTGCTTAAAAGGTAGATCCCCCCTTTACATATATATTAGGGGTTATCACCAGTCCCACGTCGCCCTTTGGCATATTGCTTCCGGGTCTTTCATGATGTTATGTTAAGTCTGTTTGAGATGAAAACATTGTTTCTTCGCACGGAAGGAGATTTTAATTGAGGGTATTTTTTAGAAGTTGAAATTCCTATAGAAGATCACACATTTTTTACTGCCTAAATATTGCTTTGTCAAATCGCGCAGTTAATAGAAAAGGCCCCTCTGAGAATACAAAGCAAACACTAAAATGTCCTTTCCATTCCATGAACACTGGATGCGAATAAGCTTTTGTGTTAATCTTTACTGCCATCCTGTGGATGTTAACATACAGTACAACGCTTCTCTTTAACTTACTAGACAAATGAATGTGCTATACTGTATTCATAGAGCTTGTATTGTGTCACTTTCTGTTGCAGAAGCAATTCTCCTGATCCTCTTGTTTATTGTACTGAACCTGAGAGCTAGTGATTTGTGTATCTGTCGAGATTCTCTTCTTTGCAGCTTCGAGCGATTTTTCAAAACCTAGCAAACCTCCTCACAAATTTTGTTCGAACTTTGTATGTATGTATATAAATATATCTTTCTTTATATAGCACCATCCAGGTATATTGAGCTTTACAATACACGTGGCATAATATTATAACTCAATGGGAATAAGCACTTCAGACAAAACAATAGGAAAAGGAGTCCCTGCCTGAAGAGCTTACAATCTATGTGGGGAGAACTTGCAGAGACAGTAAGAAGGTGTTCTGGTAAGTGCGTCTGCAAGGGGCCAAGGTCAGTGCATATCTAGCAAAACAGCCCAAATTGTTCAAAAAATGAATCGAACATGCAATACCCATCAACTTATTAGCAGTAAGCGAACTTGTTGCAAACTTTTGGATTTAACTAAAAAGGGTGGCATTTGCAAAGTTGGCTTAATCGTGCCAAAAGTTAACACATCTCCACTGAGAGCCTCTTGGATCATGGCCACTTATCTGTGGGAGACGTTAGTTCAGCAGATGTTTCTGTTCACCCCAATATATTTGACACAATGGTAAGGCTTCAGGCAATGTCTTAGCTGCGAGTCAATAAATGCTATGATCAGATTGTATCTCTATCAGCATAAATTACCCCAGTCCTGCTACAGAATTTTATATATATAGACATGTGAATGTGCTCACAAGTGATATTCTTTATTGGCTATATGCTAACGGTGGAGGTTTTCTGTCGCCTTTTTCACCCACCATAACTTAAAATGTATATATATATTTTAAGTTATGGTGGGTGATAAAGGCGACAGAAAACCTCCACCGTTAGCATATAGCCAATAAAGAATATCACTTGTGAGCACATTCACATGTCTTAGACAGGTCTGCAACCCTGCCTTTCAACCATTATCACCCAGCATACAGTGCTCCCACTGCAGCAAGGGATTCTGGAATTCTGGCTATATGCCAACGGTGGAGGTTTTCTGTCGCCTTTTTCACCCACCATAACTTAAAATTTATGGTAAACCTACCCAGCCTAGAAATATTTCAAAGCAAGTATAAACCAACCTCACACTGATGATACCCATCAAGGTTGAAACATGTCTGTAAGTGGTTTGTACTTGCTTTGCTAGTCCCATGCTGTGTTTAAAAGCTGTGTGAACGGCGATACATCAGCTTAAATGTGCTCCATGTGAATGGATATTCCAGGCAAAAGGTGACACATTGTGTGCTCATTTGCATGTAATTTCCAGAATCCCTTGCTACAGTGGGAGCACTGTATGCGATGTGAAAATGGTTGAAAGGCAGGGTTGCAGACCTGTCTAAGACATGTGAATGTGCTCACAAGTGATATTCTTTATTGGATCTAACTATCTCATCTTCTTCCACTTAAGATTTGTCGATCCACTACCTGGTGAAGGCTGCCCCAATTCATTTGGTGTGTTCCAGATGTGGTGGTTGAGGATTAAGTCAGGTCTTAAGAAACGCGGCATAGCAACGAAAGGGCATAGCTGTGCTTCCCAGTCACTGAATCCTCCCGCGGACCCCACCATGCGACGTCCGCAGGCAGTAAGGAGGTAGAGAGAAGGAGAAGTAGAGAGGAGTCCTCTACCAGCTGGGATCCAGCTGCAAAACCGTCTGATTGGAGGTTTATCTGTGAGATGCTATTGTTCGACACTTATTCTGTGAGTGCATTTTACTGCTTACTGGTCTTTGTCTGCTTAGTATTAAGCAATAAGGTAATTAGGGGGTATGGGGACATTACAATGTATTTGCTATGTATTTTTGTGGCAATGGAGGACACCTGCTGTATCCTGATGTGGACATCCATCATATTGCTGTGGTAAGTAGAACTGTATTTATTTACTTTATTTATGCTGGTTTATGTGTTTAATAATGGGCAAATAATCTATTATCCATATATGGATAATAGTTATTTTGCACATTACTGCAGTGTACTGCATGTTTTTGGTGGTGGTGGGGGGGGGGGGGGGGGGGGTATTGATTTATTTAAATGTAGGACATGTTTTATTTGTTTTACATACAGGGTTGGTACCTTAGGTCTGCGGGGACCTATGAAGACCACCTGAGGACCCCCGGAAGCCCACGGGTACGACCTGCGGACCCACGGAGGACACTTGCGCGTAAGAACCGGGGGCCCCACAGCTGTAGGGGCCCGCAAGGACCACCCGAGGGCCCCAGACCCCCTTGTGAACCACCTGAGGGCCCCCAAACACCTGTGAGGTTGAACCGGGGACCCACAGACACTCACGGGCCCACCCGTGAACCCCATTGTGGCCCACGGTGACCCGCAGGGACCACCTGGAGGCCCACGACACCTAGCGGGGACCACCCGGAGACCCCTAGACCCTGTGGGCACCCCCTTCTGGTGCACTGTGGGGCCTGCGGACACCTGTCGGGACTACTGGGGACTACATAGGCCTGTATTTAAAATAATAAATCATGTTTTTATGGGGGGCACAGGGGGTGGGTGGGTTATGTATTAATGTTTATTAAATATGGTAAGTTTATTGTGGGGCCTAGGAGGTGGGTAGTGGGGCTGTTCTGTGTAGTGTTTTTATTGTGGGTAGTGGGGGGGGAGATTAAAGGGGGTATTGTCCCAAGGGTGGGTGGGTAGGCCACCCGGGTGGGTAGTGGGGGAGGGTGGTTAGGCCTCCCGTGTGGGTAGTGGGTGAGGGTTGGTTAACCTCTTAATTACTCTAGTGGTTACTAACCACTAAGATGATTATGGGGTTATGGGACATTAGATTTGCTCCCTTTATTCTTGTGTATTTTTTGCAGCACCGCAGGGACGGGACGGGGTGAGGATAAGGACGGCCTTCATCGTGGGTGCCTGGCAGCAGTGAGTGCAAGATGTATTTAATGTATTAATTCTGCTTATTGTATTTTAAATGGGCAAATGCATTATTATCCATATATGGATAACTGTAAGTTTGCCCATTACTGTACTGTATGTGTGAGGGGGCAGGGGGTGTATTTGATATAGTAATGTTTATTGAGGGCCTAGGAGGTAGGTAGTGGGGCTGTAGTGTGTAGTGTTTTTATTGTGGGTAACAGGGGTGGGTAAAGGGGGTATTAGCTCTAAGTATGGGTGTTTAGACCTTGCAGGTGGGTAGCGGGTGGGGTTAACCCTTTCATTACCGTAGCGGTATTAACCGCTAAGGTAATGAAGGGGTTAAGTCCACCAACAGTCCCCTCGCAAGGGCTAAACACCCACTAAGGGACAAATACCCAATTCACCCACCCCCTCTACCCACAATGAGCCTGGCAAGGGGTGGTTAACCCTGTCATTGCCTTAGCGGTTTGCCCCTAAGGTAATGAAGTGGGCTGTAAATGCATTTTTCCTGCATCGGATGCATGCCAGGGGTCTCCGGTGCTGGTATTAATGGGTATCAGCTCCGTTGACCCCGGCATCAATCGATGCAGGAAAAGGGCCTGATTTTTTCTAAGTCCCGTCTCGCTGCTCCTCGCCGCTCATCCCCAGCTTCTTGACAACTTTTTGTGCCGAAGTTATTTGGAGAGAAATTCTCAATTCTAGAAAGGTGAGAAGCTGATCGGGGTTACTAGAATTCAGCAAGTTTAAAAAAGTGTCGAAAAGTGGCTTTTCGTCTACCCAAAAAAAATTTCGCCAAAAAAAAGGTGACTTTTTCTGTTCTCGCCAGCTTCTCGCTGCTTACTGAATCTAGCAGGCATTTTTGGTGAGAAACTGGCGAAAAGTGAATTTTCGCCGCTTACTGCATAGACCCCATGAGCGGCAACAGCAGAGTTGTCTGTTTTGAAACACCAAAATGAAGCATAATAAAAGTGTACACAGGTATTTAAGTAATTAAGCTCTTAAAAGCGTTTTATTCCAAAGCAGAACTATTAAATGCAACATATTTTCAGATTAACGTGCTCATGCAGAATTGTACTAAAAAAAAAAGTATATGTTGTATTGAAGCAAATCAATTGAATTCATTCACATGTAGTTTCCAATGAATGCACTGAGAAACCACACTGACCCTGTGGCTAGACCACAATGGCTTTCAGTTCAAATGTCACATCAGAAATATTTCCTGCTTTGCTTTGCACCACTGAAAAGAATTTCACTTAGCATGCGACTTAATGCAGGGAGCTCTTGTTTCTGATGCTTTCCCGGAAGTCTCCACTGTTCTTCCCCAGGTGGAATATTTCTCTCATACAGACCCCTGCCTCTGTGTCTGTGTGTCCATCTCTGACTCTCTGTGTGTCTGTGTCTGTGTGTCTATCTCTGACTCTCTGTGTGTCTGTGAATGTATGTCTATCTCTGACTCTCTGTGTGTCTGTGAATGTGTGTCTATCTCTGACTCTCTGTGTGTCTGTGTCTGTGTGTCTGTGTGTCTCTGACTCTCTGTGTGTCTCTGACTGTCTCTGTGTGTGTGTGTCTCTGACAGTCTGTGTGTCTCTGACTGTCTGTGTGTCTATGTGTCTCTGACTGTCTGTGTGTCTCTGACTGTCTGTGTGTCTCTGACTGTCTGTATGTCTCTGACTGTCTGTGTGTCTTTGTGTCTCTGACTGTCTGTGTGTCTGTAGGTCTCTGACTGTCTGTGTGTCTATGTGTCTCTGACTGTCTGTGTGTCTCTGACTGTCTGTGTGTCTCTGACTGTCTGTGTGTCTCTGACTGTCTGTATGTCTCTGACTGTCTGTGTGTCTTTGTGTCTCTGACTGTCTGTGTGTCTTTGTGTCTCTGACTGTCTGTGTGTCTGTGTGTCTCTGACTGTCTCTGTGTGTGTGTGTGTGTGTCTCTGACAGTCTTTGTGTCTCTGACTGTCTGTGTGTCTCTGACTGTCTGTGTGTCTCTGACTGTCTGTGTGTCTCTGACTGTCTGTATGTCTCTGACTGTCTGTGTGTCTTTGTGTCTCTGACTGTCTGTGTGTCTGTGTCTCTCTGTGTGTGTGTGTGTGTGTGTGTGTCTCTGACAGTCTGTGTGTCTCTGACTGTCTGTGTGTCTGTGTGTCTCTGACTCTCTGTGTGTCTCTGACTGTCTCTGTGTGTGTGTGTGTGTGTGTCTCTGACAGTCTTTGTGTCTCTGACTGTCTGTGTGTCTCTGACTGTCTGTGTGTCTCTGACTGTCTGTGTGTCTCTGACTGTCTGTATGTCTCTGACTGTCTGTGTGTCTTTGTGTCTCTGACTGTCTGTGTGTCTGTGTCTCTCTGTGTGTGTGTCTCTGACAGTCTGTGTGTCTCTGACTGTCTGTGTGTCTGTGTGTCTCTGACTATCTGTGTGTCTCTGACTGTCTGTGTGTCTCTGACTGTCTGTGTGTCTCTGACTGTCTGTATGTCTCTGACTGTCTGTGTGTCTTTGTGTCTCTGACTGTCTGTGTGTCTGTGTGTCTCTGACTGTCTGTGTGTCTCTGACTGTCTGTGTGTCTCTGACTGTCTGTGTGTCTCTGACTGTCTGTGTGTCTGTGTGTCTCTGACTGTCTGTGTGTTTCTGACTGTCTGTGTGTCTGTGTGTCTCTGGCTGTCTGTGTGTCTGTGTGTCTCTCTGACTGTCTGTGTGTCTGTGTGTCTCTCTGACGGTCTGTGTGTCTGTGTGTCTCTCTGACTATCTGTGTTTCTCTGATGGTCTGTGTGTCTCTCTGACTGTCTGTGTATCTGTGTGTCTCTCTGACTCTCTGACTCTCTGTGTGTCTGTGTGTCTCTGACTGTCTGTGTGTCTCTCTGACTGTCTGTGTGTCTGTGTGTCTCTCTGACTGTCTGTGTGTCTCTCTGACTGTCTGTGTGTCTCTCTGCCTGTCTGTGTGTCAGAGTGTCTCTCTGACTGTCTGTGTGTCTGTGTGTCTGTGTGTCTCTCTGACTGTCTGTGTGTCAGATTGTCTCTCTGACTGTCTGTGTGTCTGTGTGTCTCTCTGACTGTCTGTGTGTCTCTCTGACTGTCTGTGTGTCTCTCTGACTGTATGTGTGTCTCTCTGACTGTCTGTGTGTCTCTGTGTCTCTTTGATTGTCTGTGTGTCTCTCTGACTGTCTGTGTGTCTGTGTGTCTCTCTGACTGTCTGTGTGTCTGTGTGTCTCTAACTGTCTGTGTGTCTGTGTGTCTCTCTGACTGTCTGTGTGTCTCTCTGACTGTCTGTGTGTCTGTGTGTCTCTCTGACTGTATGTGTGTCTGTGTGTGTCTCTGACTGTCTGACTGACTGTGTGTCTCTGACTGTCAGTGTGTCTGTGTTCTCTCTGACTGTCCGTGTGTCTGTGTGTCTGTGTGTCTGTGTGTCTGTGTGTCTCTGACTGTCTGTGTGTCTGTGACTGACTGTGTGTCTGTGTGTCTCTCTGACTGTCTGTGTGTCTGTGTGTGTCTCTGACTGTTTGACTGTCTGTGTGTCTCTGACTGTCTGTGTGTCTGTGTGTCTGTGTGTCTGTGTGTCTGTGTGTCTCTCTGACTGTCTGTGTGTCTCTCTGACTGTCTGTGTGTCTGTGTGTCTCTCTGGCTGCCTGTGTGTCTCTCTGACTGTCTGTGTGTCTGTGTGTTTCTGACTGTCTGTGTGTCTCTGACTATCTGTGTGTCTCTGACTGTCTGTGTGTCTGTGTGTCTCTGACTGTCTGTGTGTCTCTGACTGTCTGTGTGTCTGTGTGTCTCTGGCTGTCTGTGTGTCTGTGTGTCTCTCTGACTGTCTGTGTGTCTGTGTGTCTCTCTGACGGTCTGTGTGTCTGTGTGTCTCTCTGACTGTCTGTCTTTCTCTGATTGTCTGTGTGTCTCTCTGACTGTCTGTGTATCTGTGTGTCTCTCTGACTGCCTGTGTCTCTGACTGTCTGTGTGTCTGTGTGTCTCTCTGACTCTCTGTGTGTCTGTGTGTCTCTGACTGTCTGTGTGTCTCTCTGACTGTCTGTGTGTCTCTCTGACTGTCTGTGTGTCTCTCTGACTGTCTGTGTGTCTGTGTGTCTGTGTGTCTCTCTGACTGTCTGTGTGTCTGTGTGTCTCTCTGACTGTCTGTGTGTCTGTGTGTCTCTCTGACTGTCTGTGTGTCTCTCTGACTGTATGTGTGTCTCTCTGACTGTCTGTGTGTCTCTGTGTCTCTCTAATTGTCTGTGTGTCTCTCTGACTGTCTGTGTGTCTGTGTGTTTCTGACTGTCTGTGTGTCTCTGACTGTCTGTGTGTCTGTGTGTCTGTGTGTCTCTCTGACTGTCTGTGTTTCTGTGTGTCTGTGTGTCTGTGTGTCTCTGACTGTCTGTGTGTCTCTGACTGACTGTGTGTCTGTGTGTCTCTCTGACTGTCTGTGTGTCTGTGTGTGTCTCTGACTGTTTGACTGTCTGTGTGTCTCTGACTGTCTGTGTGTCTGTGTGTCTGTGTGTCTGTGTGTCTCTCTGACTGTCTGTGTGTCTCTCTGACTGTCTGTGTGTCTGTGTGTCTCTCTGACTGTCTGTGTGTTTCTCTGACTGTCTGTGTGTCTCTCTGACTGTCTGTGTGTGTGTCTCTCTCTCTCTCTCTCTCTCTCTCTCTCTCTCTCTCTCTCTCTCTCTCTCTCTTTCTCTCTCGTGCTGTCACATTCTATATTTTTATGTTGTATACACACTGACCCTCTTAACCTTGCCCTATAAAATGTGTACTTCGAGGTGCTCCTTCTGTGCCTGTATATCTCCCAATACACCAGTTAGATTGTAAGCTCTTTAGCACAGGGACTTCTTTTTAGCCAATGTTTACATTTCTGTATCATACCCCTATTTGTAGCATGCTTCCATGTATGATGTCGTAATATGATAATACCCATTGATTTTATTACTGATAAAAGGTATGAAACAAATGTCAAAACTATTAAGCAAGTGTTTGCAAGCCCGTCCGTTCCACACAAAGCTGATTTACTGATTTGTGTTAAACTGTATACTGCGTTCCACTGATAATAAAAAAAAGGAAAGGGGTTGGAATCCTCACTGAAGAAAACCTACATGTGTAACCAACACCACAGTCAAAAAAATCAGCAAAGGCAGGATCTCTCCCAATAGTACTTGAACAAAAGGTCTACTTCCAGTCTTTTCAATAGATTTTCATGTTGTTTTAGGAACAAAGGAGGAAACAACGTTTCAGCTCCAACACGGATCTTTCATCAAGTTATCAAAGGTCCGTGTTGGACCTGAAACGTGGTGTTTGTCCTTTGTTCCTAAATTCAATGAAAATCTACTGAAAAGACTGGAAGTAGAACGTCTGTTCGAATTCTATTGGGAGATATTCTGCCTTTGCTGATTTTTGTTTGTGCCGATTGTAGCACATGCAGCCTGTATTCTGCATCTTTCGGTCTCATCCAAAATATAAGATTGCACAATGCAGTCAATAATACACACAATCCCTGCAGCTCTAACCCCAGCACTCACCACATCATATACTGTGTACATATTTATATATATATACAGTGGTTGACAAATCACCAAAAAATCTACTTGCCACACAAAAAAATCTACTCGCCACCTAGTACCAAACGTGTGCTGCTTGGGCCAATATTTACTCGCCCGGGGGTTAAATCCACTCGCCCGGGGCGAGCAAATGTATAGGTTTGTCGAACACTGTATATATATATATATATATATGTGTGAAAAACAAAACAGAGAGCGCACGCCCCATAGTGTAACACTGTAACATTTAATATAGGGAAGAGTGGATGGGGGGATTAAAAACACTCACAATGTAAAGGTTAATTAAAAGCAGTATGTGATATATAATCACCACCAAGGCAAGTCACTCGAAATCTTCCAAATCCATCTGGTATCAGAGTTAGCCTTACTATCACTACATGTGCTCCCTGGCCGTAAAGGATGCACACAACGTGATGACGTAATGTCGTAAGGTACGTCCCTGACGCATTTTGTCACAACAAATGCAACTTTATCAAAGGGAATGTCCCTGAACAAGAATAACGATGTTTAAGTACTGGAAGGTCTCAAATGTGATTGGTGGATGGACTAAATGATAGTACCTCCCCTATAAACGAGCCGTCGCTTAGAGAATATACAGTTTAACCAAAACTATTTGAATGAACTGTTATTGATAATTAATATATATGCCTTTCTAAAAAAGATTAAATAATTAATTGGATAAACGGACTCTCCAGTAGAAAAACAATGCTATATGATGTAAGACATAGGATAATAGTATATACTGCTTCAATGAGTATGACATACAATATATATTTTAATACAATACTAAATAGAAATAAAATACAAAACAAAACAACTTATAAATACCTAATATGTTACACTAATTAATGCAAATTACATATGCAACAAGAATTTGATATGCTTAACTAAAATGCTTTATACTTAAAATTAATATATATTAATTAATAAAATATTTTTAAAAATATTTTTTGTATAAACACTTATATGATTATATGATCCAGAGACAATAATTATTTATATATGAAAGACCAATATCCCATTTCTAATTACACAGGTGGCAAAACACAATATCCAGCATATACAGTACAAAATATATATATAAAATTATAAAATTAATATTAAAATTAATATTAAAATTAATATTAAAATGTCCACATGAATAAATTGAATTTATTAAATTCTGAAGAAGAAAGGAATGAAATGTTACTATCACATATATGGTTGATGATGTATGGTGTGGGGATGGGTGAGGGGGGGGGGAGAGGGGGTTTGAGGGGTGGGGGGTTGGGATAGGTGGAGGATGAGGGAAGGACGGATGAGGGGAAAGGGTGGGAAAAGGGAGAAGGGAGGGGGGGAGAGAGAAAGGGGGAGGGGGAGGGAGGAGGAAAAGGGAAGGGAGGGAATATGCAGCAGTGGATGGGAATTGTAAAAAGAGGGGGTGGGCAAAAAGAAAAACAGCAGAGAATAAAACAGAGGACCAACACCTTAGATGTTATAGCAAGCTCATACCAGAGTACTGGTATCTAAACATTCATTTAGACCACCGGGGGTGAGTGTCCCCAACCGGTGTATCCAAAAGGTCTCCCTTCTACAAAGTGTTTTAAACCGGTCCCCACCTGATTCGCTAAGAGGAATGTGCTCAATACCCATAATTTTTAAGGATTCTGGATCCTTATTGTGTTTACTAGAAAAATGTCTCGGTAAATTATGGGTAGTGACACCATTTATCACATTCCTCCTGTGCTCCAGGAATCTAGTTCTGAGGGGCCGGGTGGTGCGACCTACATATTGGAGGCCGCATCCACATTGTATTAGATAAACGACAAATGTACTAAGGCAATTGATATTGCCCCTCACATTATGTCGTTCATCCTTGTGAAGGGAGGCAAACTCCATTTTGGTGATGAGATGTTTGCACGTGATGCAGCGGCCTCTGCCACATCTGTGATTACCAGTAAGGTTCACTGAAGTGGCAATGGCAGCCGCAACCGTAGGTTTAAGTTTGCTTGGAGCTAGTATGTTTTTAATATTTTTGACTTTCCTATATACAATTGGAATTTTCTCAGGAATAATATTCCCCAAATGGGAATCACATTTTAAAATGCTCCAATGGGTATTTAGTATGCCCTGAATGGATCTGTGGGATTGGTTAAAGGTGGTAATAAACCTTGAAACCCCATCTACTTGTGATGATCCACTTATTGGAATATTATATCTGATATTCTTGTTTTTAATAGTGCACTTTTTAAGTAATGATGACCTGTCAGATAGCATCACCTTGTTGAGAGAGTCAGATACCAGTCAGGGTTATAGCCCTTCAGCAAAAACGTGTCACTCAGTTCTTTAGATTGGCAACCAAAGTCACTGTCCCTGGAACAGTTCCTTTTGAGACGATGAAACTGTCCCAGGGGGATGCTCTTAAGCCACTGTGCATGGTGATTACTTGAAGCATGAACATAATTGTTCACTGCAACAGGCTTGAAATGTGTGGTGGTAATAATTTTACCTTCTGGGTCTGCAGTCAAAACCAGATCCAGAAATACCACAGAAATGGAACTAATTTCAAAAGTAAATTTCAAGCCCATAGCATTGTGATTGAAGGAAGTGAGGACATTGGAAAAAACAGTGATATCACCCTCCCAAATAATAATAATATCATCGATGAAGCGACCATAGTATACGAGGCCTGCCCCCAGCTCTGGGTTGGGCCAAATAGATGTTTCTTCCCAATATCCCATAAAGAGATTGGCATAGCTGGGGGCAAACCTCGGCCATTCCACAGATTTGTAGGTAGAAAAGATCCTCAAAAGAAAAATAGTTGTATATATATATATATAGCCCATCTCCCCCCCCTTAATCGCAGATCGGGCCCCCTAAGGTGTTCTGGGGTCTGGCTAGGTGTCTCTGTGTGGTGCATACCTGCTGGCAACAGGAGGGCCAGAGTCTCCCGCGATGACATGGGGGATAACAGGAACAGGTTACTGGGTGGATGCCTTCGTTCTGGTTCAATGGTGCAGCGCCTCCATCTATAGTAAGCCCCAGGAATGCGGGGTGGAATCCATACCACAGAGTTTCCCCACAGGGATGAGAGATTCCAGTCTCACACAAGGTTCTCTTTAAAAGCAGCAGACTCTTTATTCTCTTGGTCAGCAGCAGCAGCAGCCGACAGGTACAGTGATGCACAGTCCACTAACTGTTCTCCCTTGTGATGTTCCCTGCCACCACTCTGGACAAAAGGCATCCAGAGTGGGGCTAACTCTTCCCTCACCCCCTACGCAGGGTGAGAGGTATTTGGTTCCACCTCACTAACTGTAGCTAGATCAGCTCTACTCATGAGCTGATCACTCCTCTCCTCACTAACTCACTATCACTCCTGTCAGACTGACAGAACACACCCTAAATAGGAAACGCACTGCTCTTTTATTATCTCAGCAGGCACCGCCCCTGTGTCTCTTGCTTTGACACAGGGTCAGGTGACCTACCTCCACCACTCGGGGCAGTGCTTGAAGTGGGGGAAACCCATTATAACTCCTGGCAACCTGCCCTTACCAGAGATTATACCAGGAGGAGGATAGAACTATAGCCCCATTTCTTACCAGGGCTACATATATATATATATATTTGCGTCAAAAGGAGTGCTACTGGGCGTGGCTAAATGTATACAACAAAAGACACAAATACCCAATGCTACATCATATGTGACAGAAAATACATAGTAAAATACTAAATGATTGTATTCTCATAAGAGTAGCGCACTTTTAACCACCCCCTGGGAGAAACAGAGTCTACGTGTGTGTATGAGTTACCTGTGGCTCACAGGAGACCTGAACCTCTGCCGCGGGGAGCCTGGGGTGTACCTGAATCGATATGTGACAGCGCCTTCACCTGTGCGGGATCCCAACTAATGCGGGATAACCCTGTGCAGGACCATATATGTACAACACACACTGATGCAATCAAACAACAGCACTTTACTGTTGGGCATATACAGTATACAATTACAAGCAATGATAACAATAATACTACTGGTTACAGCTAACCATACAGCCTCTAACAGCCTTTTCCCACCACGTGTCACCCCCACACCGTGTCCACAGTACCTGATGGGGCCCTCGGGCCCCCAACCACCCTGGTGTCCACAAGGGTCTAACCCCCACCCCTATATGTGGTCAGCTCTGCCACTATGGTGTGTGTTACTTGGTTGGTACACATAGTGATGTAGGTACCTGTCGGGTGCTCCAGCACCGAGCGCGCAGATGGGGAGACCAATGGGATCCGCTGATCCAGCGATGTCATCCGCGATGCGTCCGCCTCCACATGGGTGGTATCCAGCTGGAGTGTCCCACGTATGTATAGTCTTTATCCCTTGCAGAGTGATCTGGTCCCAGATCACAATCCTCAGGTTTGCGCAGCGTTGCAGCTGTGTCCCTAAACTCAAGCAACTAATGGGCAGTGTCCAGACCTAAGGGCCTGTCCCTGTAGCAGCCACAATCTTGGTATAGGAGTCGGGGCTTAGCTAGGGCCTAGGGGAATGTCTGGCCTAGTGCAGGAGTCACAGACCCCTGCACATACATCTTATCCCTATCCTGTCCCAGCACCGACTGGCCTGGCTTGCAGCGCACGAAATGTATCTATATTCTGAGCAGGGGATTCTGACAGTCCTATTGGCTAAGTGTAGCCAGGTGATCTTGCAGCCCCAGGGGCTGCTGGGTGTTGTAGTTCCCCTCAGAGCCCCGTGTCCTTCTACTGCGCCTATGGGCATCTGTTATGGCCGCCGCAATCGCTTTGTGCATGCGTGAACATGCGCCCATCCACACAACATGGCGACGCCCTACCATGGGCGCCGCCGAGAGCCTCTGGCAACTCGTCCGCCCTCACACCTCGCCGGCACCCGCCGGATGCGCGCGCTCTGTCGCTGACACACCCGAGCCCCACAGAGGTAAAGAGACGCAAGGGGGGGCCCTGCTATATAAGTAAGGGTCATTTAGTTAAACCCTTTGGCCAAAGCGTTATAAGCCTGCAGCCACGTCAACGCATGACCAATACACACGTCCCAACACTACCTGTGATTATTCTCATGTACCTCTACTGAAAAGACTGCTAGTAGATCCTTTGTTCAAATACTATTGGGAGATATTCTGCCTTTGCTTATTTTTTAGTGCCAATTGTAGCACATGCAGCTTGTATTCTGCATCTTTCGGTCTCCTCCAAAATATAAGATTGCACAATGCAGTCAATAATACAAAGGGAATGGACATATCCACCAAAAGATATAATGAAAATGCTAATTTTACAGTTAATAATGGTTATTTCACTTAAAGGGAGACTGATATACCTTGTAGCTTTAGACGTTTGTCATATTTGATTACAAGGGTGTTTAGAATAGATTGGATTTGACTTTTAAAAAAAAAACCCTATTTGCAACAAAATCATCAGAGGCATGAAAACATTAAAGGTAAAAGTTGGAATGCATAGAAAATGTCAGGAATCTGATTGAAATCAATTGAAAAAAAAAAAATTCTTGCCTCAGTCTACTTGTAAACTTTAAGTTTTTAACTTCATTTTTAAGAAATTAACTTCATTTTTATGAAAGCTAACTGTGTTTTATGTAACACATACTGTATATTCCAAGACCATAAACATTATTTAAAAATATCCTGTGTGGCACTCGAGTTCCAGTGGTAGAACTGCTACTATTTCTCGTTCTACACCTGCAGAGATACTCAATCAACAAGATGTTATTTTCACCCCAGTAGAGGCAGACACATCAGCCTCCAAGGAGTGGAATCAACCAGAGTTTGATAGTTTTGGACCAAATAATTGCTTTCTAAGGAAAGATCATCGACTTCTATCAGAGACTCCATTAGAGGCGATGAGCTGGATCCCCAAAGCTCTGTTAAATCCGGGCTCATAACGGGGGTCTTACCTAAAACAGGAACCAATGTTATGTTCCCTGAGGTTAGCACGTATCCACAAAGCTAATTATATGCAAAAACAACAGCAAATCTACATCTCATTAGCATAGACTTAATGTTGGGTTATTGTAGTGCAACATTGTGTTAACTTCCAATGACATGACGATACTAATGTCTTAGCCTTGCTTCCATCCAGAACCTAAAATAGCTGTTTAACTTAAGTTAAAAAAAGAGCGGAAAGGAAAGGGAAATAACGCTGGAAATAGCCGTGTTATTTAAATCATACCTAATAGCGGTATTACACCTGTGCAGACCCTGCAAAATTCCTATTTCGGGGTCTGGATATGAGTAATGGCAAGTTTTGGTATGACCTGACGTAACGTTAGGTCCCAGTGTTAACTTTAACGAACCTTTATGGAAAGGCAGCATTATAATTAACATAAAGCTATGTTTTTAGTCTTGGAAGGTATGCGGTAAAGCTTAACGTGATGGTAATTTAGGTTAACATCACGTTAGGTCGCTTAACAGAGCTCTGTAGACCTGCGCCTATGAGACGGGTAAAGATCGGTGAGGCCGACTTTGAATCATTGAGACTCACAGTTAATCAGTGAGAGTTGTCATGTCTGCAGAGGATCACATTGGTTTGTATGAAAGGGCTATATTGGGGGTGGGGTGGTGGGGAGAGCTCAATCCAGATTGATAGGAAGGAATTCCCGTGAAAGAGATGTATGATGAAGAACAGAATGCCCTGTCTAGCATGGAAATCTTCCAGCTGCAATATTCCAACAAACCAGTAGAACGCCAATGTTGATATGGGCTTGCAAGACTGAGACATGCGATGGGGCATGAGGGCGGGTAAGAGGAGAATTAATTAATAAGAAGGGAGGTTGGCTCCACTTCTCCCTATGCCTGTGTTTTGATATATCTTATAATTGAATTACCAAAAAGTGTATGTAATATGTGACCACCAAGAGTTTCAAGACTTGTTACAATCACAAATTTTACAAGCAAAGCCTAATGATGTGTAAATATACTACGTAAAGTACATCACTGGAATATTACATAGAGGATGTATGGAGAATACAGAAATTAAGACAGAAAGCAAAATTTGGTTCTCCATAAAACGTAAGAGGTACTAAGGTGTGGTCTGTATTTAAAGAAGCATATAAGAGGATCTTGCTTAGCTTCATGGAGCATAAGAATATTTGCTGTAGATTGAAAATGTTGCACATTGAGGGGCGAAAGCGTAAAAATACAATCCGTATATTTGTCGCAGTGTTTTTACCAAAATCCGGTTGGCACATAGAAATCCAAAGGCGGATTGGGCATTAAAATTTGAAGTAGAGTCCCAAGTACTCTATATATATCCCCTCTAACCTCCCTCCAAACAACTTATGGAGAGACATCTGTGTTCAAAAAGGAGAACACCTTAGATACCTGGGAGATATGCAAAGTATATTTCAATCACTCACACCCCACACTTCCTAAGAACTATAGTATATTCTACTTTATGATGCGTACAGAATTTGTATTCCCTTTCATTCTTTAAAATTCATTAAACCCATATGGTTAATACAGACCTATAAAACATGTTGATGACATTTTTACCCTATTGATTATTTTGCAAACTTTTACAAATAATGTGTAAAATTAAGCAGAACTATGTCTGGTATGGTTTGTGTTCTCTGTTTAACCTATCCACTGTTACAGAGGAGTACTTATTTTATTTTTACGATTAACGATTTGCGATTATTACAATTTTGTTAATAAGTCAATCTGACCTGAGAGACGCGGCTGAAATAATTTACGATTTCAGTGTAAATGTCTTAAAATGGAATAAGAATGATATTACTTTCCTTGCAGCCAAGCTTAATGTGACAAGATATATGCTGTGGTACTGTATAAATGTGTTTTATAAATAGACAAGTGTATAAAAGCTTTCTGACAGCTGTGATGCAAAATGTTTTCTATCAATGTTTTAAGGAGGTATTTTCAAGTGATACACCAATGGACATTATGGCATTTCCCAGAAATTATCTGATACACACTCAACAGCTGCGTATGGTACATTAGCCCATGCTTTTAACATCATTAATCTCAAAATGTACAGTTCTCAATATACTGTAAACTGTTGGCTGCATAAAACAATGTTACTGTATGGGATGGGTAATGCTGTAATACAGTGGTTTTCTTTGACCGGGCATACACATTGAGTGAATATTTGTGTGCACTTACCCACCCACCACTTGAGTATTAGAAGTACTAATCAATTATCTTGTGGTGGGTAAACCTTTCACTGGCCCCGCATCAATATTCTGGCAAGCACACTCCTGAATAATAAACATTGTTAAATGTTCTTACACTTTCACTCTTTCAATCTACCCACAGTAATGTCAGCAATCTGTTACCCATGAATTACCAAAGGGGATAGGAGAAAAACAGGAGGCAAGGAGGGTTTGTTGTTTCTAACCAAAAATCAGGCTTCTCGTGGACGCCCTGGGGATATGGAATAAGCAGTTCTAGGTTCTGCAGAGCCCTAAGTCAGGGGTTCGCAACTCCAGTCCTGAAGACCACCCAACAGGTCAGGTTTCCAGGATATCCCTGCTTCAGCACAGGTGGCTCAGTCTTTCGACTGAGCCACTGATTGAGCACCTGTGCTGAAGCAGAGATATCCTGAAAACCTGACCTGCTGGGGAGCCTTGAAGACTGGAGTTGAGAACCCCTGCCCTAAACTTCTGGTAGTTTTACCCTTCAAGTTTAACCCGTTGTTCCAAAGAGAGATGTCTCTCTATGGCACTTGTACATTATTGTATTTACAAGGCTTATTGTCCATTCCCTGTGCAAAACATTCTATCATTGGTATAGTAACCACAAGGTGGTGCAAGGAACAGACATTTGTTAATAGAAATAGTACGACCAATCTGTCTCTGAGTTATTCTGTTACATGTGTAGGCTAACAGTTTCAGTTGTAAATAGGGCAGTACAGGCATACCCCACATTAGCGTACGCAATGGGACTGGAGCATGTATGTAAAGCGAAAATGTACTTAAAGTGAAGCACTACCTTTTACCCACTTATTGATGCATGTACTGTACTGCAATCGTCATATATGTGCATAACTGATGTGAATAACGCATTTGTAACAGGCTCTATAGTCTCCCCGCTTGCGCACAGCTTCGGTACAGGTAGGGAGCTGGTATTGCTGTTCAGGACGTGCTGACAGGCCATGCCTGAGCTGACATTTGCCTACTGGGCGATATGTCCTTACTCGCGAGTATACTTAAAGTGAGTGTCCTTAAACCGGGGTATGCCTGTATATCTTTCACTTATGGTTTAGGCGGAACTGAGAAAAAATCCCAAGATATTCCACACAGACAGAAGAACAAGAGAGAAAGATGTTAACCTAAGAAATGAGACAATAGGGTTTATTTTACCCCTTAAACTAATTTTTAGTTAACACATTCAATTTTTATTATGATTTTACATTAACGGTTGGATTGGAAAGAGAGACAAAACTAACATTCAGATTTTTTTTTTAAATAACACAGAGCATATAGAAAAATAGCAAATTGCAGAATCCAGTTTATGCTTAGGGGACTATTCTAGTAGCTCCAAATTGTACCAAATCACGGCTAACATACACTTTAAGCGAATTTGCATGTTTTGCTATTCGGTAAGCCCTATTCACATGTCCAAACATTGCAACAACAAAAGGCTATTTTAGAAGCATTTTCATTCTGGCAATGCAAATCTGGGCGGAATGACCCAAATCGCATTTTCTGCAAACTCGCTGTATTCTAGCTCTTACGGCCAATCACTCTAAAGGCCCTGGTGAGGAACCGGGTACCAGTGTCAGACCCAACAGGATTAAAACCCACTACCCTTCTATTCAGAACAGCGGCTCTAGCATTGAAGTGATGTAGAACGAGAACTGGCGCGCAGTCAAAGAGTGGGTCCCAGGGTGGATGAAAAAAATTCCTTTATTAATCCATACAACAAACGGAGTTGAGCACCCTCCTACGCGATAAAGTGTACGGGTGTACACGAAACGCGTAGGAGGGTGCTCACCTCCGTTTGTTGTATGGATTAATAAAGGAATTTTTTTCATCCATCCTGGGGCCCACTCTTTGACTGCGCGTCAGTTCTCGTTCTACATTTCATCAGCAATTCACTTGGCAGCACGTCTCACAGGACACAGATCAGGCTACATGTGAGTAATCTATTTATTTTGTCAATTGCTTTTGTTAGTAGGGGAACCATCCCACTGAGGATTACATAGGGGCTTCTTTGCTAATCCAATCCTCAGGGATACTTTGGCCCCATAAAGACGACATCATCATCTCACTAGCCCCATTCTATGTATTCATTTCGTATAAGTGTAACGGATCCGGCGCTGGAGCGCATTTATCACTAACCTTTTGTCTAGCATTGAAGTGAACCCCAGATGCTGAGAAACTCCACTGCCTCGGGTCTCTCGGGTCTCTCATAGTGTAATGAACACTTGGGTGAAAATACCCAGTCTATATCATCCATACTAAAATGGATCTATACGCTAATATATTTGATATTTAAACAAAGTTAATATATACAGCGCAACCCCCTTATAACGTTGTCCTTGGGGTCCAAAGAATCACATTGCGTTATAAGCGGATCGCGTTAGAAATAATGTACAATTGTATGCATTGTACAATAAAGTATTTAAGATACCAATAATCGTGTTGTAAAGTGTTCATAAATACGAAAATTGGGAGCCACGCGTGCATCGCGTTATAAGCGGATTCGCGCTGTAACAGATCGCGCTATAACGGGGTTTAGCCGTATATATTTAAAGGTACTGTAATTTTAACAAGTTATGGGTATTGTCCTGTACTACTTTTTATGCTACAGACAAATATGTTTGTTTTTTTTAACCCTATGAATTGCCAAAAATAAGTTATAAACATAAAGATTCATGGTTATTTTTAGTAGAGTTGTTCAAATGATGCAGTGTGGTTTTGGTTGTGGAAATGTTTGGTGTTTTGGTTTTAACAAAACTCGTCAATTGGTTTTGATTTTGGTTTCAGATTAAAAGGAAAATGAATTTTAAGGGGAATTTAATGAAAAAAAATCATACACATAAATCATATATACAGAATTAAAAATATATATATATATATCTTAATATATAAAATCGAATGGTTAGTGAGGTTAGTGCTATCTGCGGTGAATCTGATTGGTCCTCAGCCTCTGGCCAATCAGATTGCTGTGTGTGACGTCACCCAATTGCCACTCTCTTCCCCCTCGGCTCGCGCCACACACACACACACACACACACACACACACACACACACACACACACATACACACACACACACACACACCTCTCTCCGGCGCTCATCTCTCCCCTCCCGGCGCTCATCTCTCCCCTCCCGGATCTCTCCCACCCCCTTCCTCCCTCGCAGCGCCAGTAGAGGTCCGGCGCTCATCTCTCCCTCCCTCCAGGCGCTCATCTCTCTCCTCCCGGATTTCTCCCCCCCCTTCCTCCCTCGCGGCGCCAGTAGAGGTCCGCCGCTCATCTCTCCCTCCCTCCCGGTGCTCATCTCTCCCCTCCCGGATTTCTCCCCCCCCCTTCCTCCCTCGCGGCGCCAGTAGAGGTCCGCCGCTCATCTCTCCCTCCCTCCCGGTGCTCATCTCTCCCCTCCAAGCGCTCATCTATCCCCTTCCTCCGGTCACGTCTCCCTCCCTCCGCTCACGTCTCCCTCCCTCCGCTCACCTCTCCCGGCGCTCCGCTCATCTCCATCCCCAGCGGGGGAACAGGCAGCGGACCCCCTTCCTCCCTCGCGGCGCCGAGTGAGAAGATGGCGGCGGCCGGAAGTTGAGGTAGGTGTTGCGTGTGTGTCGCTGTAGGTGACGTGTGTGTGTGTATGTGTGTCACTGTGTGTGTGTGTGACACTGTGTGTGTGTGTGACACTGTGTGTGTGTGTGTGTGACACTGTGTGTGTGTTGCCCCCCCCCTGCCTTTCACGCCCCCCCCTGCCTTTCACGCCCCCCCCTGCCTTTCACGCCCCCCCCTGCCTTTCACGCCCCCCCTGCCTTTCACGCCCCCCCCCCACCTTTCACGCCCCCCCCCCGCCTTTCACGCCCCCCCACCTTTCACGCCCCCCCCTGCCTTTCACACCCCCCCCCGCCTTTCACGCCACCCCCCCGCCTTTCAGGACCCCCCCGCCTTTCACGCCCCCCCGCCTTTCACGCCCCCCCGCCTTTCACGCCCCCCGCCTTTCACCCCCTCCCTGCCTTTCACGCCCCCCCCTGCCTTTCACGTCCCCCCCTGCCTTTCACGCCCCCCCCTGCCTTTCACGCCCCCCCCCTGCCTTTCACGCCCCCCCCCCTCACGCCCTCCGGGCAACGCCGGGTATATCAGCTAGTACTGTATATGAGAAAACATTACAGGCACTCCAAGATCTAAAGATGACATTTATTCCTCAACGTTTCAGCTCCCAAGTGAGCCTTGATCGAGAGCACTTGAGAAAGGCTCCATTGGGAGTCGAAACATTGAGGAATACATTTCACCTTTGGATCTTGGAGTTTGTAGTGCCTGTCCATTTTTGGACCAGAACGACAAGAAGACTGCGAGATCGAACGGGACCACAGAGGTAATTTTTTATTATTTACCCTCTACGTGGTTACTCCTGCCAGCAGTTGTTACAGAGCATGCCAGCTCCATTAGTTTATATCAAGGTCCTTATTTTCCGCTTCACAGTGTCAGCTGTCCCATGATACCACATACCCTTGCACGTGAAGACTGCTGGTAACATGCTACTCATCTGTTACCTTACATATTGCAACAAACCCCTTTTTTCCTCTGATTCAAGGTGTCTTATGAGCTGCGAATGGTCTATCGTTTCCTTCCAACTACTGGCAAGCCAAGCCCATTGGGTAGAATAGTAGCCAGGGGGTACCCCGTTACGTCAGGCTACCGTCACTGGAAAATCAAATTGAGATGACTTCCAGCGATCGCGACCAAGCCGTCGCTCATTCACGCCATTGCGTCGCGCTTACTATAAGCGCACGCGACGGCGACAATGCTTTGGTTTTCACTCGACGTCACCGGCAATATAAGCGCAGCCTAACTGTCCTTGGTGTTGCCAACAAACAAGCAGAAGTTAGCGTTGCCGGGTTCAGTCTGCCGCGATTGAGATAGGTGGGTTTTATGCTTCTGTGTGGGACACCCGCAGTGTTAATACTTTAGTGCCACGACCACCACAGTTACGTGGCACGTCCACCACAGTCACCTGAACGCACATGGCAGAGGCGCTGAAGACAGGCTAACTACATCTGTATGTACTGCTAAAGAGATTTGAGGTGGTATCACTGCCTCCCTAATAAAATAACAAACACAGAGGGTATATAAAACACAACATAACTGGAATTGATTGACTGGTGTGTATGTGTATAATATATATATATATATATATATATATATATATATATATATATATATATATATATATATATATATATATATATATATATATATAAAAGAAGATACATTACCCAAGCCAAAACATGGAGAAATTACGATACAATTATTTCAATCTCATTTATTCTTGTCTTCTGTGTAAGCTAATTGTGAGATCATCATTACCAGGTAAGATTGGAGCAAAAAAAAAAAAGACATTAATTTGTTACAGAAATCAAATAAGCAAATGTTAACAAATTACTATTTCCTCTGTGCTGTGAAGGGCTATTTCTATGAATTAATATGGGTCAAGAGCGACCTCAGATGGAAGATTTGAGGACTCTTCACCTGTCTCCATAGGTGCCTAAGCTAGAAAAGTGTAGTTTGCTGCACGCTCGTTTCACAAACAGTTGTGTAAAATTAGCAAGAAGAAAACATCCTTATCAATTCAGAAAACAAGAAGCAAAAAGTACCAGTTTGGCAGTATTCCCTGAATCGCCATGATTTTTGGTAATAATTCTCTTTTGCTAAATTATTTTAAGGGTGATTGTTGTGAGTTTTTTTTTATGGTGTACTCTCCATCTTGCTGTTATTCCAGGCACTTGTGAACCTTTTGCACCTCTGGTCTGTCCCTTGACTTCTCACCTCCTGAGCTTCTTCTTGACCTCAGTCTCCATTACAGGCAGCCCCTGACATCTGGTAATCCTGGCAGGTTGGCAAAAAAATGTAATCCAACATTGCCTTATTTGGGGGACTCTGCCTTCCTTAAAACTGAATGTCTACAAACTGAAGCACTTTGCTGAACATATCACATGATTGATAAGCAAGGTCATGGTGTTTCAATGGGAATTACCAGTTCGGAAGGAAAATGAACATACAGCGATTACAATGGACAGTTAATGATGAAAACATAAGCTGTATCACATCGGACTTCATAGTACCTTTTGTCTTGGTAACATAACCTTTCCACAATACAATTAATTATTAATCGTTCTCCCATAGCACATGGTTTATTTCCAATGCATCTTCAATGACTGAGCGCCCCTTTGTCATTCAGCGCAATACAATAAACAAAAAGTCTTAAATACATATGCACAATTCTATTGTGGCGGGTTTCATGTTTATTTACAGTACGTATTCTAGAATATTAATTGCACAAACAAACTGTTCCATTAGATGCACCTGCTTTAAAC
Source organism: Ascaphus truei (assembly GCF_040206685.1). NCBI lineage: Eukaryota > Metazoa > Chordata > Amphibia > Anura > Ascaphidae > Ascaphus > Ascaphus truei. Next base: position 36,293,632 of record NC_134494.1, read on the forward strand.
AAAAAATAGATTGATGCGTTTTATAAAAGTGCATAGAGGATACAGAGCAAAGTTTTCCTGGATGAATAGAATATCGCCGGTCCAGCAGTGCAATTCACATGTATTTCCAATTAGGGAAAAACAAGCACAACATCTTAATTGATTCTTCATTTAAAGCAGCAAAACGTGAAATCTTATATGGGTTACTTTACATAAAGCAGTTCTGTATTATTAAATAATAGTGACTGTTTTATGTTGTTGTTTTTATTTAACTTTTAAGGCAATTTTTTATGAGTTTTAAAGCATCCTTTTATTTCTACAACAGACTATAGCCCACCTCCCCAGCAGTGCAAGATCTTTGCAACACTTTCCTGTTTGGGATAATTTGTTGCAAATGTTCCCGGCAGTTTGAGCTGCAAACTGTAACAATAGATAATGTTACCATAGTACTTTAAGGACACATTGTAGCTGCTGAGTTACACTTACTGAAGCGGCCATTATGTTAGACACACAATAAGAAATTTGACAGATTTATAACAGGAGCACCAAACGATTGCCAGCTTAGGTAAGAATGTAGAATTATACATTGTCACAGGCTTTACATATACAGATAAGAAAAAAAAGAAAAGAAAAAAAAAGTTGGAAAGTCATATTGCTTCTTTAAAGACTCGAAACTAGGCTGGGGGGGGGGGGGATGGAACAGAATCAGATAAAGAACTAAATAGAACTAAATAGAGGAGGAAATAGCCAGTGTTTTGGAGGTAAAATGGGGGCAAGTGCGAGTTTGACAAGCAGTGAGACACCCATAGTATATACAGATAATACTAGATAACTTCTACAGACTAAACCCAATTGGCGCAGAAAGGAAGGAGCAGATAAGATAATAGTACAGGCTGAAAAAAACTGAAATGCATGCATGCTAATGCAAGAAGCCTGACAGATAAAATGGGTGAGCATGAATTAATAGCTGCAAGGGAGCAGTATGATAATATAGGCATTACTGAAACATGGTGGGATGAAACTCATGACTGGACAGTTAATTTAGAGGGTTATTCCCTTTTTCGGAAGGATTGAGCAAATAGAAGAGGAGGTGGAGTATGTTTATATGTTAAACCGGATCTAAAACCTATTATAAGGGACGATGTTTATTAAGGGAATTATGAAAATGTAGAGACCTTGTGGATAGAAATTAGAGGTAAAAGTACAAAGAAAATGTTTGTAGTGATATGCTATAAACCACCAAATATCTGTGAGATTGAGGAAGCTAAAATACTTTTGCAAATGGAGAAGGCATCAAAACTAGGTCATGTTTGCATAATGGGGGATTTAAATTATCCAGACATAGACTGGGGCAATGAGATTAGCATTACAACAAAGGGAAACAGGTTTTTGGGGGTGCTTAAAGACAATTATATGATCCAAATTATTGAGGAACCAACAAGGAGAGGGGCAGTACTGGATTTGGTCACATCAAACAATGTAGAAGTAATAGCAAATATTCAAGTTCTGGAACATTTTGGTAACAGTAATCATAACATGGTCTCATTTGAAATAAATGATCAAAAAACAGATTACTTGGGTTCAACAAAGAACTTAAACTTTAGAAAGGCAGATTTTAATAAACTGAGGACCAATCTACAAGTAATACACTGGGATGATGTTTTTATAGGGAAAAATGTAGATGATAAATGGGCAGCCATTAAAACATTGTTAGAGAAGCACACTTATCAGTATATACCCTTTGGTAATAAATATAAAATAAATAATTCAAAACCAATATGGCTAAATAAACCAGTAGGGGAGGAAATGGAAAAGAAGAGGCAGTCGTTTAGATTCTTTAAGTCAGAAGGGACGGAGGCATTGTATCAGAATTATAAGGAATGTAACAAAAATCGCAAAAGGGCAATCAAATGATCAAAAATGGATAATGAAAAAAGGATTGCAATAGAAAGTAAGAACAACCCTAAAAACAAATCTTTAAGTACCGTAATAACAAAGAAAGTCAGAAAAGAAAATATAGGACCCTTTCAGTGTGAGATGGGCAGGCAGATTATTGGAGATAAGGAAAAAGCAGAGGTATTAAACAAATTCTTTGCCTCTGCGTTTACCAGGGAAGAATCAATTTCAATAGTAGTGCCACAGGATGAAGCCACAACCTCTATATTAAGAAACAATTGGTTAACCGAGGAAGTTCATAGGTGGCTTGAAAAAATTTAAGTAAATAAGGCACCTGGACCCAATGGCATACATCCAAGCGTTCCCAAGGGGTTAAGATCAGTAATAGCCAAACCATTACATTTAATATTCAAGGACTCCATTTCCACAGGCTTAGTACCACAAGGTTGGCGTAAAGCAGATGTGGTGCCTATATTTAAAAAGGGAGCTAGATCACAACCGGTGAATTACAGACCTGTAAGCCTGATGTCAATAGTGGGGAAACTACTTGAAGGTTTAATACAGGACAATATTCAGGAAATACCTCATGGAAAACAAATTATTAGTAATAGTTAGCATGGATTTATGAAGGATGGGTCATGCCAAACTAACCTTATTTGTTTCTTTGAGGAGGTAAGTAGGAATTTAGATCAGAGTAATGCAGTTAATGTGGTCTACTTAGATTTTGCAAAGATTTTTGATACGGTTACACACAAGAGGTTGGTGTACAAAATAAAGCAAATTGATAGATTTAAAACTGGTTGAAGAATAGATAACAGAGAAGGATTTAGGAGTGCTTGTATACAGCAGGCTTAGCAATAGTGCCCAAAGTCATGCCGTAGCTGCAAAGGCAAACAAGATCTTATCTTGCATCAAACGGGCAATGGATGGAAGGGAAATAAACATAATTATGCCCCTTTATAAAGCATTAATAAGACCACACCTTGAATATGGAGTACAAGTTTGGGCACCACTCCTTAGAAAATACATTATGGAACTAGAGAGAGTGCAGAGAAGAGCCACCAAATTAATAAAGGGGATGGACAATCTAACTTATGAGGAGAGGCTAGCTAAATTAGATTTATTTACATTATAAAAGAGGCGTCTAAGATGGGATATGATAACTATATACAAATATATTCTGTGGTGGGACTACAGCGGAGGAGACGTCACGTCCGCCCAGAGGCCCTGTCATCTGAGTCATCTGTCTTTCATCCCGGTCACGTGTGGACGCCAGGCAAAGTGCTCCGGTCGCCATCTTGAGAGCCAAGCTGCATGCACCAGTTCGTTGCCTTTACCTTTCCTGCATCTTGTGAGTAGGGTTGTAATTTTACCCCTCCGGATGCGGTTTATGCACCTTCCACACGATAATAAATTTGCTTTTTATTAATATTTAGGCCGTGCTAGTGTTTTACGTTTGTATGTCTTGTATGTTTCGTATTGTTAGTACCTGTCCACCCCCCCCCCTGTGTTCATTTACTGCACTATTATCTGTTTTTCTTCTTTTTTCTTTTTTCATATATCCTGCTGAGGTGAGAACCATCATATTTCATCATCCCAAGGACTGCATTTGGACTGTCATACTTTTCATTGGTCTGGTATTTACCTTTTTTTGGCGCCGGTTATCCCCTTTTTTTCGTTCTGTCACCCTGACTGGTTGTACCACCAGTCATTCACCTGGCTGCCTAAACACTTTGTTATTTCATTTGATATTATTAGCGCTGTTTTGCACCTATTTTTTTTCTGTGATTGCAAAGGTAGCATTGGTACCATTCACAGCCAAAGGGAAACAAAATGACTGTTTAAATCTCCCATGTGCCGCTTTTAACTTGGAATGCACCTTTAATAAAAGGAAGAGAGACAAGTATATGCTAATGGTCGGAACTTTAACTGCAGTTTTGGTTCTTCTTTAAAAAAATTGTGTTTTAGTTTTTAACATGTTTTTGGTTCTAATTTATTTTCATGTTTTACGTTTAGTTTTGGTTTTGAAACTGGATTTGTATGGTTTGGGATTTTTTTTTACCAAATTCTGAAAACAAAATAAGCAGGAAAAGGCCAAAATAGCACAATAAAGCTTGAAAAAAAATGCTTAAAATAAGTAAAAAATCCTAAAGACAAAACAAGTTTTCAACTCTCCTAGTTACTCCATAGTAACAAACTGTACTAAATTCCCCTCAAATTATTACAGTAAAAAATGTACATAAAAAATGTATAATCAAGAGTATATGTAGGACTCTTGATTGTACAATTGTAACTTGAAATCTCGATTTCTTAAGACTTGGGTACTTGACCTGATGTTCTGATGTTAGTTCTAAATTTTTTGGGGGGTTTGTTCTAAAAATTCTAAGGGTTTTGATTTTATATTGGGTTTAAGGTTCTGGTAGTTTCTGAATTCACACACCTGGTTTTTACCAACTCTATGTGAAGGTATATACCGGTATTTGTTTTATTACCATCATATTTCATTATTCAATGTGTACCCTAGTGCTAAGAATCGGAAATTATGGCTAAATTGTATACAAAAATACATCTATCATTAAATAGCATTGATAGGCACAGAGAGATATGCTGACTATATAAAATAAATAAATATAACAAATATATTTACCTACTGCCACTACTAATTCTCTTCTACAGCTGTTTATTGAAGAACCTTGGTAAGACGATCATGTCATTGATATTGTATTTTCTTTCTAAACAGGGAAACTGATAAAACTGAACTTTCATTTGTGAAACCCTATGCTTCTTGCACAGGGTAAGGCCATTGTCCTCTTAATTGTTACACTGTGTCAAGAACTCAAGTTCTCCTTCAACCATGGAATTAATCCTAAATGCTACTTACTGACCTCGTAATTAGCAGTAAAGTAATGTTCACATTGTATCAAGCTTTCTAGAGTTTTAGTAGCTGTGTTCCTGGTTGAAAGTATTGTTTGCAAGCAACAAAGCCTTCCATGTACCAAAGTATGAGAGGACTGTACTTCCAATGTGTTGTTTAATATATGCTTTTAAGACTGTATAATTGTCTTCTATGAAGACAAGAAGCCAGGAGCAATGTGCTGAGGAAAATGCAATTTTTGCGATAAAAGTGATGCTTAGTTAGGCATTTAAAACATGTATTTCTTAGCTCCAAGACCCTATCTTGCTTTATGTGCATCATCATATGTTTGGGGAATGATCGTGAGAGGAATTCAGAAGTACTTCCCCAATGGACATACAATATTACAGTGGGGTATTAAATCGTGCATTATTTTTATTATTATTAATATTATTTCTACTCCACAAATAGAGATTCTCCATTATATACTATATATTTTGGAAAGTTGTCTGTCTGTCTGTTCGCTATGCATGCGGACACCTCTTCAGATATCGTAACCTAATTTTGCATGATGGTTCAAGGAGCAGGTTTGTGTCTGTGTTTGGAAATTGGATACATTCTGTTTTAAATTCTAGGAATTATTTCAATGTCTCTGACAAGCAAGTCAGCCACTGGGTGTTGTTGTACCTGGTAAGATGTGTATCTGGCACGTGACATCATAATGCACATAGCCTGGTGGCAGATAAGGAGAGTTAGATAGCTATCAAGTTTACACAGAAAACAAATTAAGAAATAAAGAGGCATTCAGTTGACACGTGAGGAGAAAGCAAGGATGCTGGAGAAGGAGAGAGGGGTGGAAAGAATTGGGGACATCATAAAGGTATAAAAAGAAAGGGATGGGAGAGAGGGAGGAGAGAGATGAGGGAGGGGTTTGGGAAGAGAAGGTGGTAGGGAGGGATGAGGCTAGTTCCTTGGAATTCCTGAGCAATGTCAAGTTATTTCAGCTAGTCGTCCATAAGTGTCAAATCCCCAAATTGGATTGCCTTATCATACAAAACCAAAAAGCAATGCTTTTTATTGGACCTTATTACAAATCTCCTCTAACAGAGACATCCACATTTCTTGAACCAAGTGTCATTTTATTTGATATCCTGTTATAGACTAAGTACAAAACGTATGAAATCACCCAGCTTTCTCATATTTGACTTAATCACTGTGAGGATTCGGGGATTGCGTCCCTTGCGGCGCGGTTCCTCCTCTTTACGTAATAGTACCGCAGCGGCTGCTGCCTCCGATCTGCCCCCCGCTGGTGCGCGCACTCCCGCTCTGTTTACAGAGCGCGTGCGCACCCGCGCCTCTTCTACCAGGTCACAGACCTTAGCTCCGCCCCCTCAGTCACGCCGCACCTCCGCTGCGCGCGGCGTGCACGCGTGACGTCGCGCAACGAGCCCCAGCTGCGAGTCAAGATTGCTGTGAGCCCTTGTCTCTTGCAGCCTATCCTTTGCATCTGCAGAGGCTCCGCCCCCACTCTGCCTCCTCTCCTACTGGTTCCTGTCTCCTATAAGAAGCTTCCTCTTCCTGTCATACCTTGCTGAACATAACCTTATGTAGCCTTTGCGTGTGCCTGTCTTGTCCAGCCCAGTCTTGTCTTGTTCTCTGCAGTTAACCTCTCGTGTACCGACCTGGCTTTACTTTTGGATACTCTCTGGCTCCTGACCTCTGGCTTACGGATAACGACGACGAGTACCTCTCCAACCCCAGACCACAGGCTTACGGACACCAACTACGTGTATCTCTCCAACCCACGGACCCCGGCAAGTATTGGATTAACCCTTTCTACATACCCAGACCCAGCAACGCTACAAACCACCTTCTGGGCTCGCCTCCGTTACTGTGTGTGTGTGGCACAGTCCTTCCCACCTCAGTCCCGGGGTCAGGTCTTGTTTGTGGGCTCGCGCAAGCGTTACAATCAGATTCAGAATAGGAACCACATTTACTTGAAAAGATATTTATTTAAGTCATAGTATTATTTACAAAAATGCAAACAACATGCCAATGTTTCGGTGCCAGCAGGTATCGCAAGGGTCACATAACGAAAGTACAGAAACACGATTTAAATACCTTAAGGCAGTCGTGATCAACTCCAATCCTCAAGTCCCCCCCCCTCCAACCTCCCCACCCCCAACAGGTCAGGTTTTAAGGATATCCTTGTTTCTGCAAAGATGGCTGAATCAGTCCCTGCTTTAGCAACAGTGGCGCAATCAGTGTCTCAGTCGATTGATTGAGCCACCGGTGCTAAAGCAGGGATATCCTTAAAAACTGACCTGTTCCTTAAACCCATTCACCAAGGAAAGCGGCAGCGGAAATTGGCATTACACGTCCACCATGGCTAAGCGGCATCACGAAGCCGCACCACCTGATTATGTAACACGACCGAACGGGGTGACGCGGGTAGAGGACAGGGACGTGGACAGAGTCATTGCCAAAGTAACAGCATAAACAACACAAACATACGCAGGAAACAGCCATCGCGGTGAAACTGGTAGAGAGGGATCTAAAGGAGACAAAATACAGTGAATACAAATGTAAATACAGTGTGTCATTTACGTCATTGTCCTACAGTATTAGATACATAATCCAGTCGAAATTGATTACAAAAAAAACACGAGTAGCACAGTTTGTCATTAATTACCCGAGTTTTAATGTATTTAGTGTGTAAATCCAATACCACTCAGTAGTAACTGGTCCACATCGCCCTCTTTACTGCCTGATGTAAAATGTTCAATACGCATGATTCACTCAACACTTTTAATCAAACATCTGTTTTCAATGAACCTTGTTTCGATCTGATGCGTGATCTTACCATGCGATGCAATCCACATGGGCATTGGTTACTGTTACACACGCCAATAACATATATTATCTCTTACAGTGCATGCAATGTCTTGTATATAACGCATACAATGTATAACCTGGCTCACTTTATGTAACTATGCATTTGTCATCATAACTCTGTGCCCAGGACATACTTGAAAACGAGAGGCAACTCTCAATGTATTACTTCCTGGTGACACATTTTATAAATAAATAAATAAACTGTAATATAAATTCTCTTTGAGGTTTCACAAGAATTCCTCTTCTTGATAATATATTTATTACTTTGCCATGGATGGTTAAAGGAATCATCAATTATCGAGGCATTACACACTGAACACCCTTGACATTTTTAGGGTCCAGGTTATGTCTGATCAGTGCTCACAAAGTTATCCCCTACTGTATACTCCTACAGCATAGGTCAAAGGAAAAAGGGTGGGGGGTGGAGTACAGTACAGGTATTCCTCGCTATCCAACGTTTCACTTTACAACGAATGGCCTATCCAACGCATTACAATGGAACACTGTGGGCCGTTTTCCGACGCCTGAATGCGTTATCCAACGCTCACCGCCACTGACTAACATGGGACTCACTTTACAACGGTTTCACTATCCAACGCTACTTCCAGAACGGGTTCCGTTGGATAACCGAGGACTGCCTGTACCACGTTGCAACTGAAATAATGGAGTATACAATTATTTCCAATGGGAAACTTCAAAAGAGGTGTGCTACATGGGGTTTGAATAACGTATACAGTCAAAAAGAGAATAAATGCTCTTGTTGCAGTGCATTTCACAATAATAAAGGAAATGATGGAATATAAGTGATGAATAACTAAGGGATACATATGAGTACTGGAGGGTAACATATGACCTTTATTGTAGATCTCTAAAATCATGTCAGCTGGAGAAAGAATGGACAAGAATAAATCAGAACTAAGTAGGTATAGAAGAGACTGATAGATGGTAAATTGGTTAGCACTTGAATGATATTGTGCTTCCAATAATGAGAGAGCCTCTAGAAGATTGAGCTAAATGTGCTACTAACAAACATACCCCTTTAATCACAAAAAACAAAACAAAAAAGCAAACACCTAATGGTAAGCTAAAGAATAAAATACTGCCGTGAGTAAGAGTGTACATAAGGATAAAACTAGCTCTGTCGGCTGAGAGTTTATTGTAACTGATTAGCCAGGTGTGTTAGTGGGGTAATTGGACCACAGGGGCATAATATGCATTGGTATTCAAGTAGCATCAATTCTGTGTATACCCTAATCTACCCCCTGATATTCTATTTGGAATAAAGGATTTTGTGTGGAGGGGATGGCTGAATAAAATAGCCTCTGAAATAGTTAGTGTCTGACTCTCATAGCCCCCCAATTAATGTTGTCTGAAAGGTAAGTAATAAATCTGATGTCTAGTAACACTTGGATGTCGTAGGATAAAGTGTGCTTAGTTATAATGGCAATACAAGTCAGGCAAGGAGACTTCACAGACAAAGACCTCCACACTGATCACTGGGGCTCTTGATAACTTCCGACATTTAAAGCCGCCATTATGTTAGGCACACAGTTCCCTGACTGCAGAGATACCCTGGAGTGGAAATGAACGATGTTCAACTCCTGGACCCCTACTTCAATCATGCTCTGATGTTATAATACAACAGTTTCCATAATACCTGAAGGTTTTTTTAGAGAGGTTAAAGGCCCAGGAGTATGGAATGTGTGAGCGAGTCTGTGGCTTCTGTATCGGTGACTCACTTAATCAGAATAATGGCTTTTCATATCCTAATGGATCTAACTGTGCCCTAAAAACATATACAGTTGTAACAGTGTTTCCCCCACCCGGTGGGAGATTTGTCCGGTGTATGGTGCATATACCTGCTGGCAGCAGATGGGCTGAGACGTCCGCCGATGGTTGTGGGGACACAGGAACAGGCTTCTGGGGTTCATACCCCACATATCTCCTTAGCAGTGCAAAGCCTCCATCTGCCGTAGGCTCCAGGAACTGAAGGTGATATCCCATGGTAGAACTATTACCTCTCCCCCCAGTAAGGTCACGCACCAGGCAGGAGGTATATTGCAAAACAGGAACGGGTTTATTACTTCACTCTGCAGTAACAGTTACACGGCAGTCTTCTGCCGGATACAGTCTGTCAGGTCAGCTATCACTGAAGATGGTCCCTGGACAATCACTACAGGCCAAGGGCACCCTCAGCCGTCCTAGCTCTTCCCCACCTCCCTAGCAGAGGCAGAGGTATGGTCCGCACTCACTCTCCCCCGAAGGGAAGAGTACCAGGGAAGGCCCCAATCTTAGGCTCCCAGTTGTGTGACCTGCTTTCCTCAGTGGGGGTAGGACACTTACTAAATTTGGGGCGGTACTGCCCTTAAGTACAGCCAGGAGGAGGGCACCAGGTCTGGCTCACGATTGGTTATGCCCAGGCCAGATGTCACCGCCACCCGCTGTCATTCAAGTGCAGCACCAAGGAAGGGCGGAAACCCCATATCAACTATTGGCAACCTGATTGTACCAGGGTTTACTGCCAGCCCAGGGCAGAATAATAGCCATTAGGTGACCTGGCTACACAGTGAAACAGAAAAAAAATACAGTGCAGAATAATTTCCAGCATATCATTTAGTCATAAAGAAAAACTTTGTCTCTTGCAATTATCTTTTCCCTTTGTTGATTTCATTCAAATAGTTTCTGCTGTATAAAATATGCCAGCGGGTTCTGTATCACACCGAGCTGATATTCTCAGTGTAAAGGTTAAATGTGCCTGCCCTTAACCAGGCAGCTGTCCCTCCATGTCTTGTCTCAGGCTTACAATGCAACACCGGAAGTACCCTCTTTAATTCTCTCTTCGTTTATTTGCTGTTCATAGAGATTTATTGGTTTATTTTCATATGGCCCTGAACAGATACACACGTCTGGCCCTTAGTGGTTTAAAATTAATTGCGGTGTTCTAGAAAATGATTGCAGGGTTTTCCTAAAGATATTCATTCAGCCACGAGTATAATTGAGCCACGAACATTGTAGCTATTCAATCACTGTGGCACTATTTCCTCTGCTACGTGTGATTTTTTTTTCTCTTTCTTATTTGTAGTAAAGGTTTTTGGACTTAATTGGCAAGCTATTAAAAATAACCTGAATCATGACACCAAAGATATGCTGTACAGTACATGCGTATGTCTTCAGCCTCCCCTTGTCTCAAATATTATACACACACATCAACTGTCAATCTTTTTCTGAGAGTCTGATTGGTTTGGAGTCAGTATCACTGATTTTTTTAAGCATCAGTACTCTCATACTCCTTCAGGGGACCTCACTAGTCAAAATCAATACTCTTCCATTAAAATACATTTTGGGGGTCGCCCACATCTCCCTGATTTTGTTCTGTTGCGGATACAATGTTAAAACTGGAGGTAGAATGCCTTGTTTTAGGACAGTAACAAGCAGACTAACACAATTAATGATGTACAGTAATACTTCCATTACACTGACGGGATATCCGTGCATTGGTAACTGTGCATGTACCAAATTCTCACTATGGTCAGTTTGGCCCCAAGATCCTGGGAGCAGACAGACAGTACAACGGATCATATGAACTACAACTTAAATACATGTTAATATTGCTTGTCGAAGTCTATAAAGAATGGGGAGTACACATAGAATTTATTTAAGTGCAGCAGAAAACCATAATTATCTGGGATTAATAATTCAGATTTTGGAATAGCATTTCAGAGGATATTGATGAAGGGAGTTACAGATGACAGAATTCAGCAGACTGCATTTAATAAGCCCATAGGGGGAGTCTGTGTCTAGAAAGGAGTGAAATACCAGTCATAAAGTTTGAACTATGTAGCAAATTAAATTGTGTTTTCAATATTAAGATGTTTGGCGTGTGCTCACTAGGTGGCATAATAAATTGCCTTCCATTTTAATTTGAGAGATGTTTTTATAGCTTTTCCGTTTTCGACACAAAACCCACCTTTCTACACAGCTTCACAGCTAATACCAGAGATCATGCAGTATATGCGGCTTTTACCGGAAAAGCAACAGATGAATGTTTGGAAACAAGGCTGCAGTCATTCAATGAATACAAAAGTCAGGGTAGAGGTATGTAGTTCACCGCGAAGGTAAGTAGTTCACCATGGAGGTATGTAGCTTACTGTGGAGGTATGTAGTCCACAGCGGAGGTATGTAGTTCCCTGTGGAGGTATGTAGTTCGGCGTGGAGGTATGTAGTTCGCCATGGAGATATGTAGTTCACCGTGGAGGTATGTAGTTTACTGTGGAGGTATGTAGTTTGCCGTGGAAGTATGAAGTGCGCCGTGGAGGTATGTAGTTTACTGTGGAGGTATGTAGTTCACCATAGAGGTATGTAGTTCACTGTAGAGGTATGTAGTTCATAGCGGAGGTATGGAGTTCCCAGTGGAGGTATGCAGTTCGCCCTGGAGGTATGTAGTATGCCATGGAGGTATGTAGTTTACCGTGGAGGTATGTTGTTCGCCGTGGAGGTATGTAGTTCACTGTAGAGGTATCTAGTTTGCAGTGGAGGTATGTAGTTCACCGCGGAGGTATATAGTTCACCGTGGAGGAATGTAGTTCACCATGGAGGTATGCAGTTCACCATGGAGGTATGTAGTTCACCGTGGAGGTATGTAGTTCACCGCAGAGGTATGTAGTTCACCGTGGAGGTATGTAGTTAATCGTGGATGTATGTAGTTCACCATGGAGGTATGTAGATCACCGCAGAGGTATGTAGTTCACCATGGAGGTATGTAGTTCACCGTGGAGGTATGTAGTTCACCATGGAGGTATGTATTTCACCATGGAGGTATGTATTTCACCATGGAGGTATGTAGTTCACGTGGAGGTATGTAGTTCACCGCAGATGTATGTAGTTCACCATGGAGGTATGTAGTTCACCGTGGAGGTATGTAGTTCACCATGGAGGTATGTATTTCACCATGGAGGTATGTATTTCACCATGGAGGTATGTAGTTCACGTGGAGGTATGTAGTTCACCGCAGATGTATGTAGTTCACATAGAGGTATGTAGTTCATCGTGGAGGTATGTCATTCACGGCGGAGGTATATAGTTCACCATGGTGGTATGTAGTTCACCATGGAGGTATGTATTTCACAACAGAGGTATGCAGTTCACCGCAGAGGTATGTCGTTCACCACGGAGGTATGTAGTTTGCCGTGGAGGTATATAGTTCACTGCAGAGGTATGTAGTTCACTGTAGAGGTATGTAGTTCACCGTGGAGGTATGTAGTTCACCATGGAAGTATGTAGTTCACCGTGGAAGTATGTAGTTCGCCATGGAGGTATGTAGTTCACAGCAGTGGTATGTAGTTCACTGTGGAGGTATGTAGTTCACATGGAGGTATGTAGTTCATCGTGGAGGTATGTAGTTCACTGCAGAGGTATGTAGTTCACCGTGGAGGTATGTAGTTCACCGCAGAGGTATGTAGTTCAACATGGCGTTATGTAGTTCACCGCGGAGGTATGTAGTTCACTGTGGAGGTATGTAGTTCATCGTGGAGGTATGTAGTTCATCGTGGAGGTATGTAGTTCACCGCAGAGGTATGTAGTTCACCATGGCGTTATGTAGTTCACCGCGGAGGTATGTAGTTCACCATGGCGTTATGTAGTTCACCGCGGAGGTATGTAGTTCACCATGGCGTTATGTAGTTCACCGCGGAGGTATGTAGTTCACCATGGCGTTATGTAGTTCACCGCGGAGGTATGTAGTTCACTGTGGAGGTATGTAATTCACCATGGAGTTATGGAGTTCACCGCGGAGGTAAATACAAACCTGGTCATTTTATAATCCGTCTTTCTTCAAGAAAGTTTCTGGTGGGCCAGAAATCACACACTTCTAAATAAGTTACTTTTAATTTTTAAAAGTCATGTCTAGTTCCTGCAGCTTGACCTGTATGGAAGTATAACTGCAGAGGTAAGGAGTAGAGCTGTGATCTTGATTTGATTTCTAACACAAAGGAATTGAGGTGGGTGATTAATTCACAAATTCAGCAGAAATATTACCAATGCACTCCTTGGATTCCGCATCCCGTGGATGGATTTGTAGGCTCCTTGAGAAGCCGCTAATGGATTGCTGAATCCATGGTTTGGATTCCACAAATCCATCCACAGGTTGTATCCAATGGCGGTTTTTGATGAATCCACGTGGATTGAAACTGCGCCAAATTCGTTTGCAGATTTTTACACCGTAAAATGGATTTGGGATTTTCAGTTGCGGAGCAAATGTGTATGAGAGTTTAGTCGAGGTCTGTGGCCCTAGAAAGACAAGGGCGATGGAGTAGAAGAGAGTCTATAGATCAAGAGAAGATGAAAGGGTAGAGGTTGTATCTGAGGGATAGTGTGTGCATTGTATTGTGCCTGTATTTGGGGGATAGTGTTGTTTTGTATTGTGAGGGGGTATTGTGTGTGCATTGGGGGTAGGGGTTAATTATTGTGGGGGGGTAATTACAGTGTGAGAGGTTGTATGGGTGTTGGCAGGAATTGTGTGTGTGGCTTGGTGAGGAGGGGGGAATGAGTGTGAGGAGGGGAGACTGAGGGAGCGGGATTGAGTGAGAGGGGGCAATTGAGTGATAGCGGAGGGGGGGAGAGTGAGAGGAGATAGGGGGTTTAAGAGAGGGAGGAGGAGAGTGAGTGAGAGACAGAGGGGGGAGAGAAATACAGGTGTGAAAGGGGAAGGCTCGCAAGGCCACCGACATGGGGGGGGGGTTAGCACGTGCAAAACTCTAGTCCTGGGCCCCCGGGAAATCTGTCGGTGGCCCTGATTATTGTAAGCAAAGTTGCCATGCACAACATACCAAGGTATTAAAATAGTGTAGAATTGTATATTTTTCTTAGCCCTCTACTGTGCGGTATGTCTTGTGAAGACGAAGCAGAGTGGATATTAGCTGTGTGGAAGGTGGAAGCGGATGCTATGCTCTAACGGCCCAGAAGAAGGCAGAAGACACAAGCACTTTTATTTGAAAACACAAATAAAAAAAAAACATATTCCAAGCAGATATAAAACAAGTCTTTCCAGATGTTACATTGTAATAGCAGACCAGACACTTCCACTTCAGGTGACTACACCTAAACACTTTCTAAAACTACTGTTAGAATCCCATGTTTATCCCCAGCAATGAATGTGCCTAAAGTTATGTAACGGGTATTCCTCCCCCCCAATCGCAGATATAGTGTGGGGTGCAAGGGAACATACAATGTTACCATAGGTGTGGTGCATTACCTGTTGGCTCACAGGAGGGCTGAGCTTCCGCCACGGGGAACCTGGGGCAATATACTAGGGGTACTCACTTACATCGATGCAGCGCCTCCACCTGCGATGGCTCCCACCAGAGGGGGAGTGGTTCCTCGCAGGACAATTACTAATAATCAATACTCACACACAGGGATATATAATAACTAATACTATTTACTTAGGAACATAGAATAGCAAATATCATGACAGGTGTCCCTCTCACGAGGAGACACTAACTGCGATGTCTCGCAGGACGCTTCCCCAACACCAGGTGATCCCACCCAGTGTCCAAAGAACTCCACCCAATGTCCCGCACTCTTGCAGAGAGAGTCAATGGGTGACTGCGCAGTCACTAGTTATACTAAGGGCCCGTTGGTGCACTTGTGTATTAGATACCTGCCGAGCACTCCCGTGCTCGGATCTCCAACTGGCTTCACAAAGGATCAGTCGTGTGATGGTTCCGTCTGATCCCACACCGGACTCCTTGCACGCAGACCGCCAGTGCGATCCCAACCTGGAAACAGTCTCTTAGGACCCCAACTTGGATCCGAACCTCTTAGTAAGGAACCGCAGCTGTGTCCCTATCTAATCTATCCTACTGTGACAGGATCCCTAACCTAGGACCTGTCCCTACAGCACTAAGTGACACGCGCTATACTATAGGCCGTCCCTACAGCACATCAACCTGTAATGGCTTTGGGGGAAACTCCTAGGGGCCTATAGGGGTAGCCTATCTTATGCAGGGGTCCTTGCACCCGCACTACCTCCTCCCGAACTACCCAAGTCCCCTCAGCCTCACTATTACCTAACGGGTCCCAGCGCCTACAGCAGCAAGCTGTAGCTCACAGGATGCTGGCAGCCAACGTGCTGCGCAACAAGGTGCCTGCCTGTCAGACCTCACAGCACTGACAGCCGTGACTCTGACAAGGCAGCACTACACTAAGGGCAGCGTCCCAATCTTGGGGCTCCCTCAGCACTTACCCACTAACCTAGTGGGGAGTTGGGGCCTACCTGGGGTGTGGGTACCTATATGGGTGCAGGAGCTGCACTCGCTCCCCGCACCCTTCCTTCCCTCACAGCTCCCTGACTCCAACTTGCAAACCTGAGTGACAGGGTCCCTTAACCTAGGGCAGTCCCTGGCAACACTCACTGTAAAGGGGTACTTAGCTACCTCGGGCCCTGGGGGTGCTGGCCTAGTACAGGGAGTCCCTGACTCCCATACCCTACCTCCTTCCCTGGGCTGCTCCTGTCTCTGACTGACTAGCGTGGGCTCAGCGTGCGAATTGTATCCACTTGCCTGCCTGGAGATCCTGGGCCCTATTGGCTCCCTGGGATCACGTGGGGCGTGCAGAGGCTCCTGGGATCTGTAGTCCCTGCCTAGAGCCTTCCCTAACAGGCTAGGGCTTCGCGGGCTTTTGGTTAACTGGTCTGCGCCTGCGCGATCTATCTGGGGCGGCCGTAACCTCTCCTGGCCTGCTCCTACCCTCGCGCGACTTCTCCCTACCCCTGCACTACCTTCTGCGCATGCGTGACTCTGTCGGGCCGTCAGGGGCTCACTGCCCATGCGCGAACCGGCGCAACATGGCGGCGCCCTCACCGCCCGACTCCGGGAGCGCCAGGAGCCCTGTGACGCACGCGTCCCCGGCAACCCCCGAGCCGGGACCTGACCGCCATCACCCCTGCAACCGCTGGCCGGAGCCGCCATTGGATGCGGCGGCCCCCGCGATTGACAGCTAGGTGAGGGGGGTGCTGACAGGCCGGGGAGACCTGGCTACAGTTAGGAACTACATACCTCTGCGGTGAACTACATACCTCCATGGTGAACTACATACCGCCATGGTGAACTATATACCTCCGCCGTGAATGTGCCTAAAGTTAGGCTTGCCCATATGGGAGTAATCACCTGCTAGGCAATCACATGGTTATGAGTAATGATTTAGGGCCTCATGCAGTAAGCCCCGATAAGGCTTTTTCGGCATTTTTTCGCCATTTTTTGCCCTCCGGATTCAGTAAGCGCCGATAAGTGGGAATTATCATCAACTTTTCATCCCGATAACAAATTATCGGGATCCGGCTGCCGATAAGCCACTTATCGGCACTTTTTGAACCCGACTGAATTCAGGAAGCCCCGATCAGCTTTTCGGTGCTGATCGGCACTCCGGAATGGAGAGTTTATCGGGAAATCCTCCCGCCAACTAAAGTTGGCAAGTTGGTGGAGGAGAAGCATCGGCACGGGCGACACTTAGAAAAAAATCAGCCCTTTTTCCTGTCTGTGATTGATGCCGGGGGTCTCCGGAGCTGATACCCGCACCAGAGCCCCCCGGCATGCATCCGAGGCAGGAAAAATGCATGTACAGGCCGCTTCATTACCTTAGCGGCTAACCGCTAAGGCAATGAAGGGGTTAACCCACCGTGCCAGCTTTATTGTGGGTAGCGGGGGTGGGTGAAGGGGGTATTTGGCCCTGGGTATGAGTTTAGGGCTTTGCGGGGGGGTTGTGGGTGCACTTAACCCCTTCACGACCGTAGCAGTTAATACCGCTACGGTCATGAAGGGGTTAAGCCCTCCGGCTAGCCCCCCGCAAGCCCTAAACAACCACCATTGGGGCTAATACCCCCTTCACCCACCCCCACTACCCACAATAAAAAATAATCACACACACCAGTCCCACAATAAATAAATAAATAAATATAAATAAATAAATATCTCTATATAAATAAATAAATATATATATATATATAACCCCAACAACCCCTAACATACACATATATGCACATCAATGATACTATAGACCGGTGGGGGCCCTCGGGTGTTACCCGCAGGCCTGCAGTACCAATTATGTGCCCCCCCAATTTAATGTCTAAACACATACATACTTATAAAGAAATAACCCCCCCCCCCTAACATACAGTATAGTAATGGCCACAATTACTATTATCCACAAAGGGATAATAGTGAATGTGCCCATTTTAAATACATAGACAGCAATAAATACATTAAATACATATAGTACTCACCACCCATGTCCGGCTGCCACGATGAAGGCCATCCTCCTCTTCATCCTGCCCATGGCCCCCTCCGCTGCTGCAAAACAGACACAAGAATGAAAACATCCAAAGTAATGTCCCCTAACCCCTTAATCAGCATAGCGGTTATTAACCGCTACAGTCATTAAGGGGTTAACCCACCCTCACCCACCACTCGGGACGCCTACATACCCTCCCACACTAACCCCCCACCCCGTGTGACCTAACCACCCTCACCCACTACCCACAAGGGAGGCCTACCCATACCCCCCCACCCCAAGTACCCACAATAAAAACAATACAGTGATACATAATAAACATCATTATATTTATTAAATACATTACCCACCCCCTGTGCCCCCCCATAAATACAAGATTTATCCTTTTACATACAGGGTTCATAACGCAGCCCCACGCGAGTCCCCGGCGGGCTTGCGGGGCACCTGACAGACCTATAGGGTACTAGCAGCCCTTTTCAAACAGGTTCTGGAGGCCTGTTGGTGGGTCCCGCCAGTGCCATGGCCCCAGGTGGTCTCCTTGGGTCACCGTGGACCAGAATTGGGTCCCCACGGTAGGCCCAAGGATGTCTGGGAGCCCCGGGTCAGACCCACAGGTGTCTGCGGGGCCTCGGGTGGTTCCCACGGGGGTCTGGGGCACTCACAGGTGCTCACTACGGGTCCGCGGTGCCCCCACAGAAGTGGGACCACACATCTTCATCCCCGCACCTACGGGTCGGCGGTGCCCCCACAGATGTGGGACCACACAGCTTCATCCCCGCAGACTACGGGTCCGCGGTGCCCCCACAGATGTGAGGCCACCGCTTCATCCCCGCATGTGTCACCAGCCTGGTACCCGTGAGATACCTGAGGAGACCCACAGGTGGTCTCCTGAGGTCCCACGCAGAACCACGGAACAAACCCTGAATGTAAAAAAAATTAACCTGGCCGATACATTCAATACATACACCCCCCCCCCCCCCCAACACCTACAGTACAATAATGTGCAAAATAACTATTATCCAGATAGGGATAATAGATTATTTGCCCATTATTAAAAACATTAACTAGCATATTCAAATAAATAAAGTACTACTGACCTCATCAATAAGAAGTCTCCGTCGCCAGCAACATCCTTGTCTTGCCCACAAAATACATAGCCAAAACAAAGCAAATACATTGTAATTGCATTCAGATATCAATTAACCCCTTAAACACCTTATCGGCTAATAACCGCAAAGGTAATTAAGGGGTTAAGCCACACTGGCCCGATACCCACCCTTCACCCATGAATTTGTACAGTGGCTTCATCATGCAAATATATATATATATATATATATATATATATATATATATATATATATATATATATATATATGAGTGTATAGAATATAGAATGGCTTTGCTTCAATTGTCTTTAAGATGACGTCATTAAAAGAAACATGGCCGGCCTCACATGGTACGGTAGCCAATCAGAGCGTGGGAACTCCATCCCTATTCTGATTGGCTCTAGTATACCATGTGACAGAGGCTTGGGGGAGAAAGGATGTGACGTCATTGAAAGCCTGTCACATGGTAGGGGAGCCAATCAGAGTAGGGATAGACTTCCCACGCTGCTGGTACCCTGTAGGTCTGTCAAGTGCCCCGCCAGCCCACCGGGGACTCGCGTGGGGCTGCGTTATGAACCCTGTATGTAAAAGGATAAATCTTGTATTTATGGGGGGGCACAGGGGGTGGGTAATGTATTTAATAAATATAATGATGTTTATTATGTATCACTGTATTGTTTTTATTGTGGGTACTGGGGGTGGGGGGGTATGTGGGTAGGCCTCCCTTGTGGGTAGTGGGTGAGGGTGGTTAGGCCACTTGGGTAGGGGGTTAGTGTGGGAGGGTATGTAGGCATCCCGAGTGGTGGGTGAGGGTGGGTTAACCCCTTAATGACTGTAGCGGTTAATAACCGCTATGGTGATTAAGGGGTTAGGGGACATTACATTGGATGTTTTCATTATTGTGTCTGTTTTGCAGCAGCGGAGAGGGCCATGAGCAGGATGAAGAGGAGGATGGCCTTCATCGTGGCAGCCGGACATGGGTGGTGAGTACTATATGTATTTAATGTATTTATTGTTGTTTATGTATTTTAAATACACAGGGGGTGTATGTTGTTTATTGCAATGTTTATTGGGGGAAAATGTCCCCAATAAACATGCAATTCTGCCTTAAACCCTTCATTGTCTTAGCGGCTATCCGCTGTGGTAATGAAGCAGCATTTATGTATTTTTAATACTATTGTGCGGGAGCACAGGGCCCCCTGAGCTGAACCGCATTAATTTGTGGCTCAGAGACCCCCTGCTTCCTGAGTTACAGGCCCCGGTTTGGGGCATCGGTTACAGTGTCGCCGCCATATTTATAGCGGCCACGTCGCGAATGGGACGCTATAAAGATGGCGGCGACACTGCCACCCGATGACACATCCCGGGGCCTGTAACTCGGGAAGCAGGGGGTCCCTGGTCCACAAAGTGATGCGGTTCAGCTCGAGGGACCCCCTGCTCACTGTACAGTATTATTAAATAAATATTCATGCTGCTTCGCTACCGTAGCAGATACCCGCAAAGGTAAGGAACGAGTCTTTATTGATATGTGTGTTTTATTCATAGTGTAGATGTGCAGAGGGTCTCCGGAGCTGAACCGCTTTGGTTTTAGGTCCGGGGTCTCCCTGCTTCCGGAGATACAGGCCCCTTTAGGGGGTGCCGGTATCCCTCTGCTTTGTTTACATGCTGCGGTCACGTGATCGGGACCTTTAAATGCAGAGGGATACCGGCACCTCATAAAGGGGCCTGTATCTCGGGAAGCAGGGGGTCCCCGGACCTGAAACCAATGCGGTTCAACTCCGGAGACCCCCTGCACATGTACACTATCAATAAAAGTTGTTTATAAATACTTTATTTGTTGCCGATGTTTGCGCTGAGAGAGCGGCTTGTTTCTCTCTGCTGCAAACATGTATCGGCAGACAAGGCGTATGGGAAGACTTATCGGGAGCCAGGCTGTTTCGGCACAGGCTCATCGGCAGCTTTGCTTTCGCAGTGATTCGGCAGGGATCGGAAGGATTCGGCCCTTACTGAATACCGCGAGGGCAAATTGCCAAAAAAAGCCCTATCCGCCACCTATCCGCCACACTTGCCGAAAAGATTTTATCGGGGCTCACTGCATCGAGCCCTTAGTTTGGTAGTTTCCAAGAAATGTGGTAAGTAGATTTTTAGTAAGCTGCAAGATATGACTTACTTTCTCGTTGTCTCTGATTGAAATGTATGTTGTATACTGAAGTGTTATTATTATATGTGATATTAAGACACATCATCCAGCTGGACTAGGTACGTGACAGTAAATTCTATAAAATGTATGGGAGATATGATGAAGTATGTATCTTTGAGTGAAAGGTTTAATCCTTGTATCATACAGGAATGTTTGTGGTATCCAGATCAGAGAAGAATGTGAACAAGATTACAGTTACACACAGAAGCTCTTTAACAGAGAGACTAAAAGACGCATATCTCCAATAAGCGTTAGTGTTACTTAATAATTCCCACTTTCTATCATCAAGAAATGGACTACAATGTTTGAGAGAACTTCATCTCTCCTCTGAGCTCATTGACCGGACTCTTTGCCCTAATTCACCCACACTTAAGAAGTGTGAGGAGTGGCTCAGTGATTAAAGACAAAGACTGGCACTGAGATTGAAGCAGGTTCAATTCCTGGTGTTGGCTCCTTGGGCAAGTCACTTTATCTCCCTGTGCCTCAGGCACCAAATAAACAATAGATTATAAGCTTCATGGGGCAGGGACTGTGTCTGTAAAATGTCTTTGTAAAGCGCTACGTATAACTAGCAGCGCTATACAACAACAACAACAAAAAAAAAGTGGCTAGAAATTATCATTTATTTGTTCGCCATGCCCAAATATATTCGGCATTTCAGAACCAAGAGCTTATTTGACAAAGAGGAGGGGTAATACAAAGATTTAGTGTTTTATAGTACATGAAATCATACATAATAGACAAAAACAACAAATAAAGTCATAAAGTGCATCAAATAAAGTAAGTAATCAGAAACTGCTACTAATTAAGCTTATAGTATTATGGCTTGGGTTTGCCACTAACAAACAAATCAAATAGGCAGTCCCAAGATTTTAACTTTTTAATTCCTTGGACGTGGATCTACCTATATCCCCCCCCCCCCCCCTCTATTTTTTAATCCCGAATTAAGGTTGAGAGAATAAGTCCTAGGAGAAAGGCTGTCTTTCTAATCATTTTTTTTTTTTTTCAACTTCAATTTCTTTATTGGGGATACATATTCTGACAATATATCACAGCCCATTGCATTCCCATCCCCCAACATCTTATTTTCTTATTCTCTTTAATAACAGCTGTCCCATATTAAGGCTACTTTGTTTTATGACAGGGACAGTACATAAAAGACATACAGGACAAACCGGACATCGGACAAGAGGGGGGGGGGAGGGGGGCTGTCTTTCTAAAGGGCTGTCCGCTAGCCAAGCACAGAAAGGCCTGCGTGCTATGAACACAGCATACACTTTAAAAAGAGAGCAATTGAAGTTAGAAACATTGATTTAATTGATGAATTGCACCCAGCATGTTAAAGTGACAGTTCTGATATATTTCTCCCACTGGCCTATTTAAGCTCGATAACGAAATACAGATATGCTCACGGTTCTGTCAGCGGATACACTGTTTATATTCTCTCCAGCGTACTCTTTAAACAGTCTTTTAAATGAAGCCAAGATGTAATGGCTCGAGTCATCATAAACAGTGTGTATGCTCATAGCCCTCTTGTCTTCCTTTGAAAGGATTTCACAAGTTAAAGCCGTGGTTTTCTTTTTGCTTTGTCCTTTTGTTCTCTGTGACAGTCCCTAAGCATCTTGTAGACCAAGCATGTCAAACTCAAAGGCTAACACGGGCCAAATAAACAAGGTTTAAGTTTATGTGGGCCGCAAAAAAAGAAAAACTTAAATTTTCATAGAAACGTAGGTTTATTTCGAAAAGTACAGTGTGTGTGTGTGTGTGTGTGTGTGTGTGTGTGTGTGTGTGTGTGTGGTGTGTGTGTGTGTGTGTGTGTGTCGGATGACCTCACTTACTGAAAAAGTGATGCCCCCCCTCTTAACAATTTCCAAAGCAGCAATCCAGCCTGGGATCTTACCTGATCTGCAGTCCCTCAAGGTACTATACTGGAGGGGAGGTGTTCCCTACCTGTCTTCCGATGTCCCCCGTGTGAAACTTGAGAGTCAGATCTGGAAGAAAGCAGAATAGGTTATTTCTGTGTAGGTATAGGGCAGTTAAGATAAAACAGAGAGAGTGGGTGAGGGTGACAGACAGAGAGAGGGTGACAGAGAGAGAGAGAGAGGTGACAGAGAGCGAGAGAGGGTGAAAGAGAGAGAGAGAGTGAGAGGGTGACAGAGAGAGAGAGGGTGACAGAGAGAGAGAGGGTGACAGAGAGAGAGAGAGGGTGACAGAGAGAGAGGGTGAAAGAGAGAGAGAGGGTGACCACAGAGAGAGAGGGGGGTGACACAGAGAGAGAGAGAGAGAGAGAGAGAGAGAGAGAGAGAGAGAGAGAGAGAGAGAGAGAGAGAGAGAGAGAGAGAGAGAGAGGGTGAAAGAGAGAGGGTGACAGAGAGAGGGAGACAGAGGGAGACAGAGACAGAGAGGGTGGGAGAGTGAGAGAGAGGGTGGGATAGTGATAGAGAGGGTGGGAGAGTGAGAGAGAGGGTGGGAGAGTGAGAGAGAGGGTGGGAGAGTGAGAGAGGGTGGGAGAGTGAGAGAGGGTGGGAGAGTGAGCGAGGGTGGGAGAGTGAGCGAGAGAGGGTGGGAGAGTGAGCGAGAGAGGGTGGGAGAGTGAGCGGGGGAGGGTGGGAGAGTGAGCGGGGGGAGGGTGGGAGAGTGAGAGAGAGAGGGTGGGAGTGTGAGAGAGAGAGGGTGGGAGTGTGAGAGAGAGAGGGTTGGAGTGTGAGAGAGAGAGGGTGGGAGTGTGAGAGAGAGAGGGTGGGAGTGTGAGAGAGAGGGTGGGAGAGAGAGAGAGAGGGTGGGAGAGTGAGAGAGAGAGGGTGGGAGAGTGAGAGAGAGAGGGTGGGAGAGTGAGAGAGAGAGGGTGGGAGAGTGAGAGAGAGAGGGTGGGAGAGTGAGAGAGAGAGGGTGGGAGAGTGAGAGAGAGAGGGTGGGAGAGTGAGAGAGAGAGGGTGGGAGAGTGAGAGAGAGAGGGTGGGAGAGTGAGAGAGAGAGGGTGGGAGAGAGAGGGTGGGAGAGAGAGGGTGGGCGAGAGAGGGTGGGAGAGAGAGAGGGGGAGACAGAGAGGGTGGTTGACTGACTCACCGGGCCCGGGACGCCAACACCGGCAGACTCCCCTGTTGGCGGCCTTGTCCCTCATTCTCTCTCTACTTCCCCCCCCCCCCCCCATTTTCTCTCACTCTCTCCCATTCTCTCCCCCTATTCTGTCCAAACCCCATTCTCTCAATCCCCTCTTCTCGCTCCCCACCCATCTCCCTCTCCCCCACCTCCATTCTCTCTCTGACCTGCACAGACGCACACAGCCACTGACCTACAGACACTCACACAGACAGACCAACAAAGACACTGACCATGCACAGACACCCACACAGTCACTGCTGGCCTGCACAGACACACACACACAGCCACTGATACACACACACACACAGCCACTGATTCACACACACACACACAGCCACTGATACACACACACACAGCCACTAATACACACACACACAGCCACTAATACACACACACAGCCACTAATACACACAGCCACTAATATACACACTCCCCCCCCACACACACACTCTCCCCCCCCCCTACCACACACACTCTCCCTCCCACCACACACACTCTCCCCCCCCCACACACACTCTCCCCCCCACAAACACAAACTCTCCCCCCCGCACACACACACTCTCCCCCACACACACACTCTCCCCCCCCACACACACTCTCCCCCCCACACACACACTCCCCCCACACACACACTCCCCCCCCACACACACACTCTCCCCCTACACACACACACTCTCCCTCCCCACACACACACTCTCCCCCCCCACACACACACTCTCCCCCCCCACACACACACACTCTCCCCCCCCCACACACACACACACATTCCCCCCCCCCCACACACACACTCTCCCCCCCCACACACACACACACTCTCCCCCCCACACACACACTCTCCCGAATACATATAAAAATAATAACCCCACACTCCTGAATACATATAAAAAATACCCCCACACTCCCGAATATACATATAAAAAATAACCCCACGCCACCCGAGTACATATAAAAAATATCCCCACTCCCCCGAATATATTTTAAAAATACCCCCACTCCCCCGAATACATTTAAAAAATACCCCCACCTCCCCAATACATATAAAAAATACCCCCACCTCCCCCCATCATCATGATCTCATCTCCCCAGACTGGCCCCCATGCCCCATCATCATATTCCCCACCCCCTGCCTCCCATCTTTATCTGGCCAGGCTGGCCCCCATGCCCCATCATCATATTCCCCCCCCCCCCATGATCATCTCGGCCTCTCCCCCCCACCCCCATGATCATCTCGGCCTCTCCCCCCCCATGATCATCTCGGCCTCTCCCCCCCCCCCCGCCCCATGATCATCTCGGCCTCTCCCCCCCCCCATGATCATTTCGGCCTCTCTCCCCCCCCCCCCCATGATCATCTCGGCCTCTCCTCCCCCCCATGATCATCTCGGCCTCTCCCCCCCCATGATCATCTCGGCCTCTCCCCCCCCCCCATGATCATCTCGGCCTCCCCCCCCCCCATGATCATCTCTGCCTCTCTCCCCTCCCCCCCATGATCATCTCGGCCTCTCCCCCCCCCCATGATCATCTCGGCCTCTCCCCCTCCCCCCATGATCATCTCGGCCTCTCCCCCCCATGATCATCTCGGCCTCTCCCCCCCCATGATCATCTCGGCCTCTCCCCCCCATGATCATCTCGGCCTCTCCCTCCCCCCCCAAAAAAAATATTGTCCTTACCTTATTCCAGGCAGGAGGCAGAAGGCAGTCTCACAGACGTCTTTGGAGCTATCTCCGCCGGGGTGTTGGCTCTGCCCCCGCTGTCCTCCCACACACGGCACGAGTGCAGGATGACTGCGCCCCAGCCACCGTCCGACTCCAGTCCCAGCAGGCCAGCTTTTCCTTCCGGCCGTGCTCGTCGCATCCGCCACACCCGCGCTCGCCACCGCGCTCGCTACTCCCGCGGCCAAAACTTGCAATCGCCGCCCATGCGCTCACCGACGCTCACGGCCGCCGCACCGGTTGTGGGTGGGCTGCAAAAATACTCGTGGCGGGCCGCAAGTTTGACATGCTTGTTGTAGACCCTTCCCAGGAGATAGCTAATGGCACAGGAAGAGGGGGAACAGCACTTTCATCATTTTCTAAAAATATGCCGGAACATATATTGGTGTATTAACCCTTTTTCTGGTAACAGCGCCGGCAATAAACAGAGAAATCTTCTGCGCAAAAAATATTCCTTACATTCAATATAATGCAGAGGAACTCTCCGAATCACCCCTTGCAGCTTTTCTATGTTGGGGTGATCTTTTGCCAACCACAAACTTGAACAACACAAAGATAACAGAAAAAAAGTGCACAGAGGTTAGAAGGTGAGAATAAAAACATTGGCGGTCAAAATATAGACAACTCAATTCTTACTTAGGCATTGGACATAGTGCAGGCGACGGCGCTCTCGGCACGTACAAATGCATGTGAGTTCACCAATTCGGCCATGCTGAGCGCTATGCGACGCGCAGCAGCGCGACGGCGGGGCAGGATTTTTAGCAGATTAAAAAATTAGATTTTTCGTGTGACGGCCGCGTCACTGCCGTGTCACGTCGCGTCACGGTCACGTTTGAGCCAATCAAGGTGATCCAGCCTGGTGACATCATGGCCACACCTCCCTGTCACGCAAGTGATCTGAGTCCACTGATCGCTCAGGCGACACGTGCGTGTCTCCTTGCGCTCCATCGCGCGTGCTTGCACAATGGCCACGGATGCCCAAACGATGGAAGAGGAGGAACTCCAGAGGACTGTACCCGAGCGGAGAGCCGGAAGTGATGTCTACGGTTGCAGGTGGCTTCTCCAAAAATACTGGACACAATGATGAAAGGTGCGACACACTTGAGAGAGACAAACATACCTTTCTCACCTCTCTCCTGCCCATGCTGTTTCCTCCTGTCCTTGGCCACACCCCCAGGCTCCTGACACCTCCTCCTAATTGGCTATATTACCCAGCAGCAACCAATCAGGAAGGAGGAAGTTGCCCAGCCCCCTAGCAACAGCTCTGCTCTCTCCCTGCTCGGGGAAGTCCCGCGGCTCCACAAGCCGGTCAGGTCACTGTCCACAGAGGTAATACTGGACACATACATGCCCCGTATTACCTCTCATTTTTCTGGATAGTGTCCAAATACAGGACAGTCCGGTTTAATACTGGATACCTGGCAACCCACTGGTGTCTCACACAGGAGCGAGAATTAAATTGTCTTTTTTTATACTCACCTTGGCTCGCTTTTATTCTTTCATGTTAATGGGGCCTGCAATGCCTTGCGTTCCAGGCCCAATGGGGCATCTGAAGGGTTAAGCAAAGTTTGAACCCTTTTATTGCTTCTGCTGGTTGAATCACGGCGGTTGGCCAAGAATTGTTGGCGTAATAATGGCTGAAAGCAAATGGGACAGCCAAGAAAAAAGCTTATGCCTAAAATGTTAGTGAAATCTAAAAACATGCATACGAAACAGTTACCCGAATAATACAGGGCCATCGTGTTCAACAAGGCCCTTATCTTAGATTAAACGTTTACGTTCGTTATTCTTTTAATAATAAAGACGCAGGTGACAGATTACGCACCTGTTCTTAATTATATACAGTAGTCTTCGAAAGTGGATTTACATGAAAAAGCTGGAATATAGCATGTATGGTGTAAGCTGGGGCTGGAAGTCGCTTGCATAGAATAGGGAGGCCTCTGAAGATTCTTCTTCTTTGAAGATCCGTCATTTTCATCTCTTCCTGTGAATTGCTCCGAGGCGTGTTCTTGTTCGGTGCACTGTGTGTGCTTGATTATACAGCACTATATTCCCCTTGATAATCATAGTGGTGAATAAAAAAAAAGACCAAGATCAGGAAGACTCTGCATTAAAAGCAATATAAAATGTATTTATTTACTTACAGAGCTTTCTAAAATAATATTGTATATTTTATGTGAACACAGATTATGCATACACCACATGCAATAAATATATTGTATTATGTAGGAATTATTTTTATATGTTCTCTTACAAATGTTCTCTGTTCTCTTTTTTGATATCAAGCATATTTTGCATATTTTTAATGTTTATGGTGCTTTAGCACATTTTTACACTATTCATTACAATTGATGAGATTAAGATCGTATTCCCACAAATTACAGATGCAGCGTCAAACAAATCACTGCGCCGTTTTCGTGTGCGCTGCTGTATTCCTCGCGGAATTAACGCGGCCAATCGCCCCAGGCACACGTGTTTATCGCGGTTGTTTTGTTTGAATTTCATGGATTCTGTGCAGTGAAATGCAATGAAATGAATGAATTGTAATGTGTACAGTACTGTGCTACTGTGTCAGTTTCAGGTGTTTAAAAACCAGAACACTAAAATGCCATTTTCTGCCCTGGCCCGCAGCACTCGCGTCTTAAGGCGGGAAGGTTGGAAGAAATCACGCGCCATGACGGGGGTATTCCGAGGTATACACCGCGTGAAGTGTTTCAGTAACGGCCGCTGCAGCTGTAGGCAGTTTTTTTTTTAGCAGTTTCTCAATTGGAGTATTGTGCATTGGGACCAAGACATTGACACAATAATCTTATAAAACTGGTGTAGTGTATACAGCACTGTACATTGCCTTAGGTACAAGGAGCTGACACCAGGATTTGAACCAGACTCCCCTGCTTTACATGCAGTGTCACTGGATTCCGAGGTGAGAGAGAACAGGTGTTATCATGTAGTCCCTTTTCCATGCAGGCAGGTGAATTTAATGGGGTCGTGTGACCTGCAGAAGTATAGAAATTGCCCCACGGATGGTTGCAGTCTTAAAATGACATTAATTACAAAATCAACCCACGGAAAGAACAGTCCAAATCTTCAAGTGTCAGTTCCCTCAGTCTTGGGTTAATTTTCATTGCACAATTGTGGATTTGGAAGTGCATAATTAATAAGGCTTGGCTACTTCTAAAGTCCTGGTAGCCCAAGCAAAACCTCTTCCGTTTGTTGCTTTCTGATTGAAGGCACCTTTGCCACTCATTACCTGTAGAACAAGATCATTTGCGTATCAGGTGCACTGCATCTCTACTAGAAAGCTTGTGGCTTTTATCATCCATCCTCCTTTATACATACAGCTCAACCCCCTTATAACGCTGTGCTAGGGGTCCAAAGAATCACATGGCGCTATAAGCGGATCGCGTTAGAAATAATGTACAATTGTATGCATTGTACAATAAAGTATTTAAGATACCAGTAATCGTGTTGTAAAGTATTCATAGATACGAAAATTGGGAGCCACGCAGGCATCGCGTTATAAGCGGATTCGCGTTGTAACGGTTCGCATTGTAACGGAGTTGAGTTGTATTGAGGATGCCAGGATCTTTCAAGTGGTGCAGAAAGCAGACTTTATTTACAGTTACGATAAAATGAAGGAAGATAGAATGGCCTAAAAAGGTCAAATTGTGCGCCTTGCACTACACCAATGGAGATATGGGGAACCAATAAATTGTGAATGTGTGGTGACGGAACAAAAACTGCAATAAGAGTGCAGAGGTGGTGCTGGCAGGGATGGGGTTAATGATAAGTAAAGAAAAGAAAGAAAGCTCCCTAATAGCCGCACAAGAGAACACCTATACCTATGTTAAAAATTACTATTTATTAATAAATGATTAAAATATATTTATTGCAGCAAAAAGCTAACGTGAACCAATGTGATTAAAATAAATTAAAAAACGGAGGAGGTAACTGTATGCCTAATTCAAACTAACAGTGTATGCTAGGAATAACTATTTTTGAATGTCCCACTGCTATATTGTTATACTAACAGTGGTAGTTATACCAATACAGTTCTATATAGTTTGAGGACTACACCTAAATGGAGAGTATAGCTTAATGTAGTGTGTGTGCTCAGAATAATATATTTGTTGAGCCAGCTAATGCTAGTATACGGATATATACACACACATATGTACCAGACCAACGGGTTCAAAGGTAAATGAACCTAGAGGTCTGTTATGTTTAGCAGAACAGCTATTTCAAGATCACAAAGTATGTGTCTTGTACTCAGAACCATGACAAATAGGAAAGTAGTCAGAGTGTTGTGCTTCCTTTAGAAGGCTCCGAAACACTCTAACTGAGAGAAGGCAACAGACCTCTCCGATATAGCCAGTGCACTAGGTGGTGACGCTTAGCCTGCCCAACATATGTTTCACCGTTGTGGCTTCATCGGGGGCCTCCTAAAGGAAGCACAACACTCTGACTACTTTCCTATTTGTCATGGTTCTGAGTACAAGACACATACTTTGTGATCTTGAAATAGCTGGCTCAACAAATATATTATTCTGAGCACACACACTACATTAAGCTATACTCTCCATTTAGGTGTAGTCCTCAAACTATATAGAACTGTATTGGTATAACTACCACTGTTAGTATAATTATATAGCAGTGGGACATTCTAAAATAGTTATTCCTAGCATACACTGTTAGTTTGAATTAGGCATACAGTTACCTCCTCCGTTTTTTAATTTATTTTAATCACTTTGGTTCACGTTAGCTTTTTGCTGCAATAAATATATTTTAATCATTTATTAATAAATAGTAATTTTTAACATAGGTATAGGTGTTCTCTTGTGCGGCTATTAGGGAGCTTTCTTTCTTTTCTTTACTTACGATAAAATGAAGCAACAAATAGCCTTAAGGACTCATCATATCCGCTTCCTCAAGTAGCTCATTCCTCACTATAGAAATGGGTGGAACTTTCAAAATCCGTTCTCTGGAAATTTCCCTTTAAAATCGGCTTCGAGCGGTAAAGTCCATTGCAGATTGGGTATTAAACAATCCGAGTGGATTCATCCGAATCCGCCATGGAATACAATCCAGACGGATTTGTAAGAATCCTCACTCAGAAATCCGTGGAACAAAGGAACCGGCCAATCCAAGGTGGGTCCAAATACGCCCATCTCTATTCCTGACCAAGTACAGAAAGCAGCAGAATTTACTGTACGTCACACTGTTACCATTTTGGGACTTTCTTGGGATTGAGCCACTGCACGACATATGAATTAGTGGTTGCATGGAGCAGGCTCCCAGCAGTGGTAAGTACATTGGTTAATACGCAATAAATATAAGAGAATCCTGTATATGTTGAAACACAAAAAAGGTCTCAGTTTTTTTTCATCGTGTACTTAAAATGAGAAAACTATTTGAGTGAAATGATTATTTCACCTGTGTCCGTTTCGATTCATTTTTGAGTACCCAACAGGAGTCGGAAAAAGAAAAAAAAACTTGTGTTTGTACTCACATCTTCCAAAGGTCTCCCAAAACGACTTCACCCAGTTACCATTTGTTATACAGTGACATATGCATAAATTCCTTAGTTACAGTAAAAAGTGCAGACGCATAATACAGTGACACATTACTCTCACCCTGCATAAATATCCTCTGTCTGTATCCAGACAGCAGAATGGTCTGAAGTCATATTCAAAATTAAGCAACATTAAAACGTTATTATTTATCTATGAATATAGTACATGATATAGAAGAAATGTGTGACATTGACATCTGAAGACTTTTTTATTTAAAAAATGTCATAATATCAGAAAAGTAATGGAACAATTTGAA
Organism: Ascaphus truei; assembly: GCF_040206685.1. Classification (NCBI taxonomy): domain Eukaryota; kingdom Metazoa; phylum Chordata; class Amphibia; order Anura; family Ascaphidae; genus Ascaphus; species Ascaphus truei. The sequence goes on from NC_134494.1 coordinate 36,325,486, forward strand.
GGTAGAATAATATCTAGGTTCTTTTAAAGGTAGGATTAATAACATTGAATTATTCAGGAGAGCCTCCGATTTTGAAACACTTTTCTTTTCGCATGTCAAGTTTTAATGAACCACAGTTATTATCTTACTCTGCAGTATTAACCCGTGGCACCGACAAATCTATAACTCTCACTATTTGTCATTAATGCCATTTAAATTACAACTTAGCACTTCTGGCATCAATGAGGTCTTTGCCATTACCATGCTAAGCAGAATAAAGCTTAGGTGGACAGGGCTGCAAAGATTCTTAAATCCTATTTTCACAATGGCGATGTGTAAAAGCGTTACAACTGGGGCTTCCACTGAGATAGATTATACATCTGTTGATTTTGATTTATCAATTAATTCCAGCTGCAGCAGCAAATGTATCCATGAAAAAGAATAGAACAAAGGTTTTGACCAGTGCTTCCCAGTATTGGGCATAAACAGCGTATATATAAAACTGTAATTCATTGCTTAGGAGAGACCCATACATGTGAGAGTGCTAATGAGATAAAGTTAAGTCCTTGAATGTTCGCAGATCATGTATTGGGGTATATGTATACCTGTTACAGGGGATAATCCAGCCAGTTATAGCCTGACTGGCAACAATGACCGGTTCCACTCATGTGTCCTGGAATAGACCACCCCTGGAGCTCAACAATGTATATCCTCCGTGCCAATATGAAAGCAAAGAAACAGAAATAATCTGTACAGCTACTCACTGTTTGGTCTCTCCTCTGGGGCGTGCATCCGATAGTGTAGTATAGTCTAAAAAATCCAATGCTGGAAAAAACAGAGCACAGCTGAAAAACTGGGGCTAGGCACAAACCAAATGGGTTAAAAACTATTAATTGCAAAAAGGGTGGCAGCATTGAAAAAGGCATAGTGGGGTACCTCTGACGCGTTTCACGCTCTTGGTTTTTGACCAAGCGCCAAGAGCATGAAATACGTCAGAGGTACCCCACAATGCCTTTTTCCACGCTGCCACCCTTTTTGCAATAAATAGTTTTTAACCCATTCGGTTTGTGCCTATCCCCCGGTTTTCCACTGTGCTTCATTTTTTCCAACATTGGATTCGTTTCACTGAGAGTTTGTTCCTATGAAACATCGGCTTTTTAAAACGTTTTGTGCCAGTTGTGAAGCTTTGATAAACAACTATTCATCCCATGGGCAGTACAAATTACACAGGGATAACCCTTAAGGTTGGAGGAAAGGAGATTTCACCAGCAACAAAGGAAAGGGTTCTTTACAGTAAGGGCGGTTAAAATGTGGAATTCATTACTCATGGAGACTGTGATGGCAGATACAATAGATATCTTCAAAAAAAAGGTTTGACGTCTTTTTAGAAAGGAACGGTATACAGGGATATACCAAATAAGTAAATATGGGAAGGATGTTGATCCAGGGAGTAGTATGATTGCCAATATTTGGAGTCAGGAAGAAATTTATTTTCCCCTTATGGGACATCATTGTATAATGTTTCACTGGGTTTTTATTTGTTTGCCTTCTTCTGGATGAAAAAATACAGTAAATACAAATACTGTATAAGGTAAGTATCTGTCATCTAAATTTAGCATAGGTTGAACTTAATGGACATGTCATTTTTCAATCTTATCTACCAGGTAACTATGTAACTGTGTAACTGTGTAACTACTATGGAACTATGTATATCCCTCCATATGTATTGATAACATGCTGTGTAACTACTATGGAACTATGTATCTCCCTCCATATGTATGATAACATGTAAAATAGTTACCATATTATTTAACCCTTGATTGTTTCAACAAAAGAACTTCTGATTTAATTTAGAGGTAAGCAGTTTTTGGGGGGGAATGGGGGGGGTGAGATATTTTATCTAGCCTAGCACCTTGGTTATTAGTGTACAACACTGGATTTATGAAAGGAAGAAATCTTACTAGGTTCTGCACGATGTGTTTGGGGATGTACTGTATATAAGTAACTAGGAACTTTTTCAAATAAACCCCCTCTCCCCTTTCCCAAAGGTAAGGGTCTGGATGGGAATAACGCCATCATTAGGTAAGACAGGCGTTACGCAAGGAATAGTATTTGAATCTAACCCAAGGCGGTGCTAATTTAACCTGACGTTATGCCTATGCTAATGTGTTAAACAAGGACCATTGCTGTTGCATATAATTACCTTTGTGGATATGCGTTACACTCAGAGAAAATAATCTCTGTTACTAATTTAGATAGCCTGATGTAATTTGCCCTGATGTAATAGAGCTTAGTATATCTGGGCCACTGTGAGAAGGAAATCTCTACACTGAAAAGCTTACTATTAAATCAAAATATGAAAACGCTTGCCCGTGTCTTTAATGCATTACACTAGGAAGCCCAGATGTTTGAAAACATTACATCAGTACATCAAAACACATTTATTTTTTGCCTTCTACACAGAAAGCATCTGGAGACAGACTGTGATTGATTTCATTTAAATCACTTTCATTGATCACTGTCGTTGCTTTGAAAGAATTATGTTCCAGCCTAACTCTCCTGTCTGGCTGTTCTGTTTTATGCAGTACTGCTGCCAATGTAACATGACTTAAGGAAAGAACAAGACTTTGATCCTGCATCCTCTGTATGGTTACCAGAATAGTGTCTGAAAGGAAATCCCCCAAAGTATTATCATCTCCACAACATTGATTGACTTAAAATAATGTGCATTATTATTTCAAATCAAAGTAATTATTACGTTGGAGATGTGTATTATTTTGGCCCTATCTGGAGTTCCCGGTTTTGTTTTTTTAACTTGTTCAAATATGTAAAAAAGTTGAAACATTCTACAAACGATGCTTTTTGCGCTGTTTTGAAATGGAATTATTCTTGAAAATGTTGATGTTTAACCAAAGAGAACCCTGCTTTGTATGGGGGTTTAAAGTTCCCCTAAAAGAGAGAAACATAAAAGGATCTTCCATTTATTATACAGGTAAAGTGGTGAAATAATAAGTGTAAATAGCGCTCGTGCAAACAATATACAGTGATATACAATATAGAACCTGTGATACAGAGGATGGTGAAGGTAGTCCTTGAGCTGCCTGAAAGGTTGATCTGGTATCTCCCAACCAGATATGGAGTCTGCGTGAAGAAACCTCCTATGGCGCTGAGGAAAGAATGGAAGTGGATTCTTGTGCAAAAGTTCTTTTCTTATGCTGTAAACCTCAGAAAAGGAAGACAAAGAAAGGCAAAAAAACACTGCAATAGTGTATTACCCAGGGACATAATATGGTGTATATAATGAGAGCATTTATTTAATAAAACAATTATTAAAAAATATGAAACAATTAATAAAACAGTTGATCAATCAGATGTATAAGTATAAAACTTCCAAGCGCTTGTGCTTGAGGAAGATATGCTGCTCCGCCGTGGTAAAATTGAAATCCTACTCACCGGACATGAGTAGGACATGTGCAAGGGTTTAGGGTCTTTATCTTCAGAAGACACCGCTCAAAGTAATTATTACGTTGGAGATGTGTATTATTTTGGCCCTATCTGGAGTTCCCGGTTTTGTTTTTTTAACTTGTTCAAATATGTAAAATAGTTGAAACATTCTACAAACGATGCTTTTTGCGCGGTTTCGAAATGGAATTATTCTTGAAAATGTTGATGTTTAACCAAAGAGAACCCTGCTTTGGATGGGGGTTTAAAGTTCCCCTAAAAGAGAGAAACATAAAAGGATCTTCCATTTATTATACAGGTAAGTAGGGAAAATCATCAAGAAAGCCCCTTCCTCTTCTCTGAAAACCCTTTAGTCATTTAGTTAACCCTTTGGCCAAAGTGTATAAGCCTGCGAGCCACTTTCAAGGCATGACCATAATATCGGTGGTCCTACCACTAACTGATTAAAATCCTTATTTACCTCTATAATTAGAGGAAGGATGGTCCTGGCATTTAACCTGTCGCAACCAGCTGCATGAAAAGAAAACCTGCTTACCTGGACAGTGGGGAGGGGCGAGCTTTAAACCCTGGGTGGGAGGAGCCACTAACCTCCAAAACAGCTGAGACCAGCTGGACAAAGTAAACATACACACAGATTTGCAAATGCAAATTTGGAAACACACACAAAATGCAATACATTACAATGAAATAAAAACAAGCATTTTGCCCCCCAAAAATGCATTGCTTGGCACTATGCTTACCTATACCCAGAAAGAGGCATAGATAAGCACATTGGAAGTCAATGAGCAACCTGAAAAAAAATAAACAATGAAATAACATACAGTCAATGTGCTTCTTACCTTTGCGGTCCTCACCGTACGAATTCTACTCCGTCACCATCTCTTGAGCCACGACGCAATGCTCCTAAAACCACCGACGCGAAGAAGTCCACGATCATATGTTGATTGAAGAAATGTAAGTTATTTTCTTCTTTCTTTTCTTTTTTTCTTTTGTCTTCTCTGATGTACAATCCAAAAGGGGCCGGAGATGTTGCCCCGTTGTCTTCTTGGTCTCAAATGAGATGGGACAGGCATGATAGTAAGGCCTGAGATGCCACATTTCAGTGTCAACTGGTACACCCCAATCCGATTAGTTGGTGTACCATGTGACAGGGTCCATTTTTTGACAATCAATGGGTAGAGGGGGTGGCGGTAGTTGCCCTGGGGAGGGTGGTTCGTCTCATTATTGGTTCACATTCTTCTAGTATCCAAAATGTTTTAGTCTCAGACAGCAAATTAATATAATATTTTTTTTCTTTGTACATAGCTCGTCCCCGGCAGCAGCACCACTTGGTGGACTCCAGGCAATGCGCAAGGGGAGGCGCGGCCAGGGCCCGGCCATTAAATCACATGGCTGATTCGCCCTGATTGGCTGAATCGCCGCCGTGACGTGGCCAGCGCTCCGTCGCTACTAGCAAAGACAAAATCCTTGTCTTTACAAAACGTGGTCACGCATTGCGCCGGGGCGCGCAGGCAGCTACTTGGGCCGGCCCCATAGATGGCCATACCTTCTGTGTGCCGCGCACACCCTCGCAGCCACGGCCACTGAAACAATTGAAGTGTATGCATGCATAATGAGATCTCCCAACCAGTGAAGCCAAGCAGTAGCATGTATAAAAAGCTTTTAAAATTGAAATAAAAAAGAAAGTCGTAAATAGGACCAATGACGTTATGTGTTTATGGATCAAAAGATCCAGATGGGTTGCACTATATATTGTTAGAATGTTCTCATTTAATCCATCATATCACAGTGTGTATGTTACAGAACCACTGAGAATCTGAAATGATAACCTGTGATAACATATCTAACTGTGTTTCTATAATTAGGTTTCATACTATCCCAAAGTCACCTCTGAAGCAACTTTGCCATATTAAAAGGATCAAGAAACGCTCTGTGGTCCATGAGTCCGAAATTAGTATTTATTACCTATTTGAAATATTTGTCTTGTGCATATGCCCAGCTGCTGATGTCTCTATTTAGGAAACATGTGCACGTGAAGTGCGACCCTTGAACGAAACATGAAAGGCATTGTCACATGCTGTTGCAGGCACAAGCAAGAGCATCAATGAAAACAACAACACTGAGTGTGAATCAGGGGAGCCTGGTTCAATTCCCGGTGTCGGCTCCCTGTAACCTTGGGTGAGTTACTTTTTCTCCCTGTGCCTCAGGCACCAAAAACATAGATTGTAAGCTCATTCGGGCAGGAACTGTGTCTGTAACAATCCTGTGTGCTGCGTACCGTGCACTATACTGTAATTGTGACGCTCTTTGTGTCCCATTGGTTATTATTATAGTCACATTGGTACAGGAGAAGTATAGGTTGTGATACCCTTTAGGGGAGTTTTTTTTATAGAGGAAATGTTAGCGTGGAGAGCCTTTCAGACCTCACAAGCTGTTTCTTGTACTGTGAGAATTCAGAAGCGCTGCACACTATAATTTATAAATAACTATCAATCCATCGAAAGGCACCATAATCAACAGCCAATCTACCAAGGAAAGAAAAATAACACATACTGTAGGAGCTGTGTTTTATTTATATAATGTGCTTAATTTATATGATGGGCATAAAAATAGAGAACTTGATATTATTTTCCCATAAGGACTCGGAGTGAAATCTCATGTTATTTACAGGATCAAAGAAATAGGTTCAGAAGCCAAACTGTGCATTAATTCTGACTCCCTTAACATGTATTACAGTATATAGTATACAGGTTTATAATACCTGTACGTGGACAAAAAAAAAAGAAGTAATTTTGACATATGGTAGATAGAAAGAACCCCAAACTAAAGCTAAACATGTTATCTCGTGGAAAAGAATTTAAAAAACCCATCTCCGTACCCACTGTCTGTCGTTCATTCAAGTTATGATTGAAATATAAACAGTGTATTCATTCATGGCCTTCACCTTATTATGTTACCTTTGTAAAAAAGTAAGTATTTTCGATTCAGTAAAAGGATAAGATGGGGGAAAAAAAAACCTCAATATCCTACAAAATGTAGTTATATCTTCCATAAGGGAAGGAAAATCATTTCTAAATTCTATTTGAATGTTTGGAAATGTACCAGCCAAATACATTAACTGGCTACACACAGATGTGTCTCTCTCTTCCGTTGTTATCTGAACACATAGTTCATCCTGTTACACTGGCGACACAGTTTATCACACTGCGGCCAGATCCGCAAGCCGGGAGATTTCCCGGCTTGCTAGTGGCCGCCCCTCGGCGTGCCGCGCGTCATAGACGCGCGGTCACGCGTCTTCGGGAGCGTGCGCCCCCTGCACGCGCGTCCAGGGGCTCCCCGAGGGAGCCCTGGTGTCCCGCGATCGCGGGACAGCGGCAGGGGGTTCCGGGGGACCCGGCGGACCCGGCAGCGGTAGGGAGAGCGCCCCGATCGGAGGGCGCTCTTCCGCTGCTTCGGCGCGCGCCCGTCACTCTCGGGCGCGCGCCAGGCTACTGCTGCGGCACAGAACGGGCAAATGCTCGAATAAACTGTGCCGCAGCAGTACTTGTATCGTTTTATTTCTATTGCTCCAACCATGTGCATAGCGGCTTCTGGAATTAAAGTACAGAAATTAACCCCTTTGCCACCAGAGAGACTTGCAATACATTGCGACTCCCTCTAAAACCAAACAACATTGAAATAAAGGGCGTGAGTATGTAAACTAGGGCATACAAGTAAACATTTTAGAAGAAAAGTTGGTGGAGTGGTCCCCAGTGTCTGATGATTCTTTGGTGTCGGTAAAACTTCAGTATGGGTAAATTTGCTCCCCCCCTATGCACCCACGTTTGTTTCCATGATCAATATTAAGGAAACTACCAACCAAGCGGATACTCTTCCAGAAAAGGCAAAACAAGGAAAGGGCTCAAAGAAGGCAAGAATAAATAAAAAATATATTTGTATACGGATAAAGCGCAATGCAAAAACTTGCGTGTAAAACAATTAGCGGTAGTAGCAGGTCTCTTGAAGATTCAAGATGCGGGGGTTTCCGGTGTTAAAGTCGGGGGCCTCCGTGGTTATTTTAAAGTCCTTGCACACTTCACGTCCTTTCTTTCTTTCCGACGTTCCAAATAACACTGAACCGCTGCATGATTCTTCCCTGCTAATACATATGCTGGCAGATGTCAGTGCGCACTGACATTCACCTCTGACCTCAACGCGTTTCGCTACTCACTTCATTGGGAGGTCCTACGGGGCTTTCCGGAAATTTCAACACCCTCTAAAAGCAAACAGCATTGAAATAAAGGGAATGAGTATGTTAACCAAGGCATAAAAGTAAACATTTTTAGAAGAAAACAAATTCCTATGTACAGGAGCTTACAATCTAAACTGTAGGAAAAGAAGGGTGGGGAGCCATGCTGGTCCTATTCCATGTAGTATCGAAAGAGGGAGTAGGGGGTATGATACCTTTTATTGGGCCAACAAGTAGTTGATATGTTACAAGTTTTCCAACCTCGCAGGGTCCTTCATCAGGTTGGTGAAGAACCCTGAGAGGTTGGAAAACTTGTAACATATCAACTACTGTTGGTCCAATAAAAGTTATGATACCCTCTACTCCGTCTCCCTCCCTTGCTACTACAATATAAAATGTGTCCTGTAGGTTTCATGAGCATGAATAGGAAGGCCGTTCAGTGCATCTAAGTAAATATGTTTCCCACGCTATTGAAATGTTTAATTTGAAAGTTTATTTTTTATTTTTAGCAGGATGTGAAGATTGAAAGAAAGGGCTCTTAGTGAACACATATGGAATGGGAGTTCCTCCAGAGATACAGGTGGTGTATTGGTGAAACCACTCTGAAGATTGAGTTTTGGGAAGGATGAAATGTAAGGAGACATCTGATGTGTTTGAGAACTGGGATGTGGTTGAGAAGTAGGATTGGAGGACAACATGTGTGTTAAAGAGACAAATCGTTAGTTTAATAAATACCTGTGAGTGTTATGTGCATAACTTCCACAGATCCCCAACCCTGCTTTCTTCACTCCATTGTTCTGTCAAATGGTGGTTAAGCTGCTGACAAGGACTCTGGGTAATTTCATGCAAATGGTCACTCAGTGGGTGTGTTAATCATCAGTTTACTTAGATGTAGAAAACCCTGAGCAATATTAATAACTGGATTATTATAGCAGCTGGAAGTCTGTAAATTGGACACAGATCTCACAGTGATTGAAACATTGGCTGAGCCACACAAACTCACACAACTGTGAAGTAATGAAGGATTGTGTATAAGGCAATATTTCAAAGGCAATTTAGCCGTTAACCATTTAAACAGAGTACAGTTTTTCACAGGAGAGCTATAGTCAGTAATGGGGTTGGGGGCAATGAGTTCATTACAAATATATGAGTGTTATATGCCTGTGTTTGTTCCATTTTGGGCCTCCGTGATATAAGGGTAGTTCAACCAGATGAAGTAGGAGAGAGGAACAAAGGGATTATGTATGTATGTTTAACCCCTTTCCCCCCACCTTAGAGGAGATTCGGTTCTGGTTACCTGTCTAGTACTGCTCCCCTGTTAGGCTTACAGGATACTGAGTGTCCGCCGGTGTTAGTTGGAATAGACAGGACAGGCTTTTGGATCCGTAGCTCTCATCTTTGGTGCAGCGTCTCCATTCCAACAGGGCCTATCAGAGATAGGTGCAGTCCCTGCAGGAAAACCTTTTTCCCTCCCCCTGAAAGATTGCAGCCTCAGGCAGGAGTAAAACATAACTGTGGTCTTTATTCTTCACAGCATAGCATCGCATACAGGACAATATCTATCACCGTGGGTCGAAGCAGCAAGCTATCGGTATTATCCTATATTTATTTAATACCACATTTGTATTTTTTATCACCACTTTTTGTCACAATTTGCACTTATACTTTGTTTTGGCACCTCACTTTTAAATACTACTACCACTAGAGTGCCGGGTGATTTTCTGTTCACTTTCTGAATACCGTGATAGCAATGCTCAAATAACTGGCGGCGTAAATGGCACGGTGATTTTTTTAAAATAAAGGCTTATACTATAAGGCTTATACTATACTATATTCTATATATATATATAGAAGTGTCTAGCATCTGATACAGCAGCTACTCAACAGCTTCTCACCAGCCTCACGCCACCTTTTCCTGGTGTGAGGATTTCGGGAGAAACTCGCCATTCCAGAGCCGCGATTAGCCTCGATAAGCTAATTGAGGCTACTAGAATTGCACGAGTTTCAGAACCTACCGATAAGTGGCTTATCGCCGCTCACCCGGCGATCTTTTTTTGACAGATGAAAAAATTGGCGATGCATGCCTTTATCACCCACTTATCAAGGCTTACCGAATAGCAGTAGGCATTTTGGCCAGAAAGGTCTCGAAAAGTGACTTATCGAGGCTTAAAGAATAGGGCCTGTAACAGGGGAGTAATCCTTGTTCAAGTAATGTGCCTTTAATCTAGCAGTGTGGGGGTTAACTGCTGGTAGTCAATTAATAAACACCACCTGCCTGATTTAGATTGCTTACAAAAGCCTTTCTGTTGAGACAGGAAGGGACTCCTTAGCTCACTTGTGAGCTGACCTTTGGAGACACCACATGTCTTGAGCTCTGCCAGAAGACACAGCAGAGCTGATTTCAAGACACAGGGAAAACTTCTAAACCTGGATGCTGATATTTTCTGTGCACACACGGGTGCGGTTCCAGGAGAGCAGAGAAGCTTACTCTACAGCAAGAAACAGATAAAACTTTCAGAATTAAGAGACTGCTTATATCTGCTTATTTCATGCTATGTGTTTGGGGCTGGGAGAAATGCTTAACTGCCGGAGATATGAATTAATTGCATAGGATTTCACTAGAAATACTCCCAAGTGAAGAGAAGCTTTGTCGTCGTCGTCCCCCCCCCCCTGTGTTTGGATGATTTCCTGATGAAAAGGAAAAGGCACAATAAAGCCTTATTATAATTTCACCTTATAAAAACCTCCAATTGTGTACCTCTGTGAACGTCCGTCTACAGGCCCCTTAATATTGTATTGTATTGTATGTCTTTATTTATATAGCGCCATTAATGTACATAGCGCTTCACAGTAGTAATACATGTGGTAATCAAATAAATAACAGATAATATAAATAACAGATCATAGGAATAAGTGCTTTAGACAAACATAACATTAAGGAAGAGGAGTCCCTGCCCCGAGGAGCTTACAATCTAATTGGTAGGTAGGGAGAATGTACAGAGACAGTAGGAGGGAGTTCTGGTAAGTGCGTCTGCAGGGGGCCAAGCTTTATGTATCATGTGTTCAGAATGCTCACAGTGCTATTCGTATGCTTCTTTAAGCAAGTGTGTCTTAAGGTGGGTCTTAAAGGTGGATAGAGAGGGTGCTAGTCGGGTACTGAGGGGAAGGGCATTCCAGAGGTGTGGGGCAGTCAGTGATAAAGGTTTAAGGCGGGAGAGGGCTTTAGATAAAAAGGGGGTAGAAAGAAGACATCCTTGAGCAGAACGCAAGAGTCGGGATGGTCATAGCGAGAAATTAGGGCTGAGATGTAAGGAGGGGCAGAAGAGTGTAAAGCTTTAAAAGTGAGGAGAAGAATGGAGTGTGAGATGCGGGATTTGATTGGAAGCCAGGAGAGGGATTTCAGGAGGGGACATGCTGAGACAGATCTAGGAAAGAGTAGAGTGATTCTGGCAGCAGCATTTAGGATAGATTGTAGGGGAGACAGGTGAGAGGCAGGAAGGCCGGACAGCAGGAGGTTACAGTAATCAAGACGGCAGAGAATGAGGGCCTGAGTCAGAGTTTTAGCAGTCGAGCAACAGAGGAAAGGGCGTATCTTTGTTATATTGCGGAGGAAAAAGCGACAAGTTTTAGAAATGTTTTGAATGTGAGGGGCGAATGTGAGAGAGGAGTCGAGTGTGACCCCTAGGCAGCGTGCTTGGGCTACTGGGTGGATGATCGTAGTTCCAACAGTAATGTGGAAGGAGGTAGTAGGGCCAGGTTTGGGAGGAAGTATGAGGAGCTCTGTTTTAGCCATGTTGAGTTTAAGGCGACGGAGGGCCATCCAGGATGATATAGCAGAGAGACATTCAGAAACTTTGGTCTGTATAGCAGGTGTAAGGTCAGGTGTTGAAAAGTATATTTGTGTGTCGTCAGCATAGAGGTGATATTTAAACCCAAAAGATGTTATTAGGTCACCTAGAGAGAGTGTGTACAGAGAAAAGAGAAGAGGTCCCAGGACAGAGCCCTGGGGTACCCCCACAGAGAGATCAATAGAGGAGGAGGAGGTGTTAGCAGAAGAGACACTGAAAGTACGATGGGAGAGGTAGGATGAGATCCAGGATAGAGCTTTGTTCCGAATACCAAGAGTATGGAGAATGTGAAGGAGAAGAGGGTGATCCACAGTATCAAATGCTGCAGAGAGGTCAAGTAATATGAGCAGAGTGTAATGACCTCTGTCTTTCGCAGCATGGAGGTCGTCAGTTATTTTAGTGAGGGCTGTTTCCGTGGAGTGAGCAGTGCGGAAGCCAGATTGTAGAGGGTCTAGGAGAGAATAGGTGTTGACAAAATGGAGCAAGCGAGAGAATACAAGACGTTCAAGGGTTTAGAAGCAAAAGGCAGGAGGGAGACAGGTCGATAGTTAGAAAGGCAGGTAGGGTCAAGCTTGCTGTTTTTGAGTAATGGTATGACTGTTGCATGTTTGAAGGAGGATGGAAAGGTTCCAGAGCAGAGGGAGGAGTTAAAAATGTGTGTGAGCGTAGGGATTATAGTAGGAGCAAGAGGTTTAAGGAGATGGGAGGGAATGGGGTCAAGAGGGCAAGTGGTAGAGGGAGAAGTGGCAATCAACAGCGACACATCCTCCTCTGAGACAGTGGAAAAAGAGTCAAGGAAGGCAGGAGGAGAGTTAGGAAGAGGTGTAGGATGGGAAGAAGAAACAGAGGGGATGTTCTGACGTATGGATTCCACCTTTTCCTTAAAATAGTCAGCAAAGTCCTGAGCGGAGATGGAGGAAGGAGAGGCAGCTGAGGGTGGTTTGAGTAGAGTATCAAAGACAGAGAACAGTCGGCGTGGGTTAGACTTGTGCATGTTGATTAGTGCAGAAAAGTAGGCTTGTTTAGCTTGCGAGAGGGCAGAGTTGAAACAGGATAGCATAAATTTGTAGTGAAGGAAGTCTGCGAGAGTGTAAGATTTCCTCCAGAGGCGTTCAGAGGAATGAGTGGAGGAACGCAGCATGCGTGTGTGGGAATTTAGCCAGGGTCTAGGGTTAGAAGGGCGAGTGCGACAGAGAGAAAGTGGGGCATGTAGATCAAGAGAGGAGGACAAGACAGAGTTGTAGTTCCTGACCAGGTTGTCGGGGTCTGTAGCAGAGCTGAGAGAGGAGAGGGAGGAGCGTAAAGTGGACTCAAAGTCAGGTAAGTGAATAGAGCGCAGGTTTCTGCAGAACCGGGGTGTAGATGGAGGTGGAGAAGGGGAGAAGCGAGATAGAGAGAATGAGATGAGATGATGGTCAGAGAGAGGAAAGGGGGAAATGGAGAAATCCGAGAGAGAGAAGTTCTTAGTGAAAACCAGGTCTAAGTAGTGGCCATCCTTGTGGGTGCTGGCTGCAGTCCACTGTTTAAGGCCAAAAGAAGAGGTTAGAGAAAGAAAGCGGGAAGCCCAAGGGAGAGAGGGGTCATCAATGTGGCAATTGAAGTCCCCAAGGAGAAGAACAGGGGAGTCTGAGGAGAGGAAGAAAGAGAGCCAGGATTCAAAGTGAGAGAGAAAGGCAGAAGGGGGATGAATAGAGGTAGGTGGGCGATAGATGACCGCCACATGAACAGGGAGAGGAGAGAAAATCTGGACAGTGTGAGCCTCAAAGGAGGGAAAAGCAAGAGAGGGAGGAATAGGAAGGGTTCGGTAACGCCTCCACCCCTGCCATCAGTGCGCGGAGTGTGGGAGAAGGAAAGGCCACCGTAGGAGAGGGCAGCTTCCAGAGCAGAGTCAGACTGAGTGAGCCAGGTCTCAGTTATAGCAAAGAGAAGCAGGGAATATCTCATGATATTATCATGACAGAGGGTTGCATATATCTTAATTTACAGTAGATAGCGCCTACAGTTTTTTATAAAGAAAGTACAGCACAGGGAATTATAATAATACAATAAGCGCAGCAAAGTCTAACAGTAGGAAAGGAGATCCCTGCCCCAAGAGCTTGCAATTTAAGTGGTGTTTTGGGAGACTCACAGAGACAGCAGTTAAGGGAATAAGTGCAGTAGATGGCAGTGCTTGGCCGCAATGGTTGGTAAGAGCGACTGTGGGTGTGGGACAGCAGGCGTGAGTCCAGGCTAATTAATGATAGAGGATATTGGATGATAGTGATGCTATTTTTACATACTCAATATTATTTATCATTTGCATGCTGTAATTCCGAGGAGTGTGATGTTTCTTGAACTCCTCTTATATCAGAACTTATGATTCTCTGCTCCCGATCATATATAAATATAAGAACACAAACACAGATATAAATACGCACAGATATTATTTCAATGTAGTCTAACAGGTTTTGAAATACGATGCAATAATAAAATAAAAAAAATCTTAATGTGTTCCATCATGCAGTTTTCTTCACGGGAACTAACATATTTCCGTAGGTTTTAAATTGATGTCAGCGCCATTCGCTCTATTTCTTGTTCTCTCAGTGGGAGTCTTTTTTTCCATTCCCCCAAGACAAGTTTTTGCATTTTTCTTTATGTTGTAATTGTGTTACAAAAGAACAATCACTCACGCTTTAAATCATTAGTATTATTATGCCTTTTTTTTTATGGATCATAAAAGCCACGTGAATGAGAAAGTGAGGGATGATATTGAACCAAACGTTTGAAAAGAATCACGTGTTAAGTGCGCTGTATAGTTCTGTAATTTGCTGAGACTAAGCAAGAGATCATCTCACTCCATCTCTGGCAGCAAAGGAACACGGATAACTAAAGCTCAATAAGATCACAAACAATGAATATTTTCATAGAAAACAGTAAATAATGGATCTCCCTTTTACTTTGTTGTCAACCAAACTACTCAGAAACTCTATTTCAGGAAACTCCCTTGATTCCCATATGATAATAGTATGTATTCATCTCTGCCTGGGTTTGAGCTGAGTGAATCTTTTCCAATTTGTTTGCATCATTAAAACCACAGAGTAAATTTGCTTGTAAATGTGAACACTTTTACTGGTGTTTTGTGTCACGGGAGACAAGAAATCTTTCACAGGATCAAGCACCCGACAGGTCGGAGAGATTAAATAAAGCGTGTTTATACTGACTGGAGCCAGCAGACACAACACAATAACGCAAATCCGAGCTATACTCGCAAACCAAGGGAATACAGGGGGAATCCTAGGTGTGCCAGGTGCCCGGTGTCACCGAAATGGCTTATCTGGCGCAGCTTCCACTCCTGTGAGGGTCCGGTGTCTCCAGGCAGCACTGGATGCCAGTTCCAACCAAGCACTTTCAAATCTCCCACTTTTGAGCGCCGCTCAGCCTCGTTTTCGGGCGTCTCTGGCACAGCCTCGGAGCACACAGCTTCGTCCGCCTGCACGCCAGTTCTGATCAAGTCTATGAGGTCCAGATCGGCTCTCCTTTTCATAGTTTCCCTGTCTAATTAGGCAGTGTTCGACAAATCCATTAAAATACAGGCCCAATGGCGACTGGATTTGACCCCGTGGTGACCTCCTCAAGGCCAACACCAAGCAGGGCGGGATTGGGAGCGGGACTAGGTGGCGAGTAGATTTTTTGGTTCGGCGAGTAGATATTTGGGTGATTTGTCAACCACTGTACATAGGAACGGATGGAGAACAGGGCCCGCGACCAATCACAGCGTGGATGCTGTGTGTCGGGCCAATAACAGCGGGAGGGCTCAACCCGTGTTGGCCAATCTGGGCTAGGGGTCGTGACAGGGGGGCTGAGGCAAGGCGAGCAGGAATTACAAACTGATCAATGCGATCAGCGCCTACGAAACTCATATCCAGCCACTATTCTTAGTGCCGGTTTGCTATCTGCCACTGAGATCGGCTCCTCACTGTCTGGGCCAGACAATGCCTCCACTTATCAGATCACTGCCTCCCAGAAAGGAGGATCGCCCATCCCCTCCACCCTTTGTCCTCAATCCCCTTGTGGAACCAGCAAAACCCTTGGCGCGCAGGCCGGGTAAGTGTATTATCAGCCTAGCATGCCAAGGGAACCCTAACCTAACCTAACCTAACCTAACAAAGAAACACATTTTTACAGTGAAGCACAGCACATTACATGTTTCCACATACATTTATATCAGTTAGCATACAGGTTCTTTGGCCAGACGAGCCTCAAAAGGACGGAACTACAGGAAAATCCTGTACATCCATCCAGACGGGTAGGCGCAATGGGTGGGCTTAAGCTTTATTACAAGAGCCGCATTGCCCCTATCGCAACATTATGTTTCTAAAAAAAAGTCCGTGTTTCGGTCTGGCTGAAACTTGATTGGTTTTGAATTGATAAATATTATGGAAAAAATCAAAATAAGCAAGAAAATATTTAAAGAACGTGGGCAAACTTTTTCAACATTCGATATTTTCGTGCATAGTTTTTCCCCGTTTATATATACATTTGGAAAACTGACCATGAATTTGAGAATTCTCCCTTGGGTTTTGGGTCATATTTTGCCAGGATTGGAACATTTGTTCCGAAGTTCGACTCGAAAATCCAAACAAAGTTCAAAGTTCGTCACGTTTGGATCTTTAACCCATGAATCTGCCCAGGATATCCTGCTTCAGCACATGTTGTGCAGTCTTGCACTGAGTCATTGATTGAGCCACCCTGTGCTGAAGCAGGGATATCCTGAAAACCTGACCTGTTTGTGTCTCTTGATTATTGGACTTGCCCACTCCTGTATTACATGGTATTAATGTGGCTCGCTTCATACATCTCAGAATCATTACACTTTTACACAATCCGTCAATTATGAAATTAATATTTTGAACCTAGTATTAAGAAACCTCTGTACAGTTTTATCAGACGGACAAAGGAAATAAAAGGTTCCACAAAATGTATGGAACAGTTTTTAAATTTGAAAATGTAAATAAAAAGCAGCTACACAATAAGTAGCCTACCGTTTAGCATAATGCATTACCTGTTTATCCTTGCTTAAAACCCATTACAATTTTTTTTCAGTTGAAATTCAGCTGTTTGGAATTATGCTATTCAAATTGAGTTGAGCAACTGGTGTGACACTCATTACCTAAATACATCCCAACTCTGATTGGCTATAGTATCATGTGACAGGCTTTCAAGAACATCACATCCGTTCTCCCCAAAGCCTCTGTCACATGGTCTACTTGAGCCAATCAGAGTTGGGATGGAGTTCCCATGCTCTGATTGGCTACCGTACCATGTGAGGCCGGCCATTTTTCAGTTCATGACGTCATCTTAAAGGTAATTGAAGCACAGCCAATTCTGATTGGCTGTGCTTTCATTGCTTTTAAATGACGTCATCGTTTTTTTTGTCGGCCAAAACATATGGTTTCAGGGCCGTGAGAACCATATGACGAAAATGTGACGTCATAGGCCTTTAAAAGCCTATGTCGTCTCATTTTCAGGCTTGACGCCGAGGAGGAAAGACCTCCTATAAAGAAAGAAGACCAGGGCATGGCAGATGAAGATAAGAAGACCCCGGAAGAAGAAAGAAGACCACAGAAGAAGACAGAAGAAGACGGAGAAGACCCCACGATGGATTACAAATAGAAAAAAGAAGATAAAGACACTTGTGGATTGTAATGGATTTTTTATTTTATGGTTACCTGGTTCCTGTTGTTGGATTAGCTGCTCCAGTGGTTCCGGTTCCCCTTGATTGCTGTGATTGGTTCATCTAATGGTAAGTAAAAAAAAGAACATGTATTTTAAATTTATTTTACAGGTTTTTTGGACTTTTTTCCCTGACGTCCATTTTTTTTATGTCCATTTATTTGTCCTGAATGTATGTATGTCACTATGGGTATACCTACGTACAGGACAAATCAGTGGTTGTATTGTATGTTCATTTTTAATGTGATTAAATTGTTTTTAATGCTCCTTTTATTGCACCTGTATTTATGTCTGTAAACTATAGATAGACATACATACAGGTATAATAAAAACGTGTTGGCTTGCCTTGTTTGGATGTTTTTTTGAATGGTAATTTGCTGCTTTGTGTAAAAATGTGTTGTTAGTGTACATTTAATGTTTGCAAATGTTTAGTTAAAGGCTGGTTTCTATAGATTATTTTATTGGCTTATTTTTGGCATATAGATGTTGTTTGATGGTTACTTTGTCATTGATTAATTTACACAATGGTTTGATTGTAGAATTTGAAGTGTGTAATTGAATTGGATTGTAATTGATTAGTGATTGGATTAATTGATGGTAAATTAATTGTGTTGATGCTTTGTTTTCTTTAATGATTGTATCTGTATCTTGTTTGGATTAGTGTCTTTGATTTGGAGCATTGTTTGACATTATATATGATGCAAAGATTATTTGTATCGTGTACACATTGTCAAATTGAGTGTTTGTATTTTGATTTATTAGATATTGATTGAGCTTGGTGCTGTTTGATATTTGGAGAGATTTGTATTTGGCCATATACAGTATTTATTTGTATATTGGTTAATCATGCATATATAGTATATATATATATATATATATATATATATATATATATATATATATATATATATATATATATTGTGACAAACGGCTTACTCCGGGGCTCCGTCGTTTGTCCGGGACTGTTTAGAACACGGTCTTTTAGGGTAGGTTAAATGATGAGGCGTCACGTACTGTTCCTTTAAACAGGCTATGCCTGGTTTATTCAGTCCCAGGCACTGAGACTGCCACAGTGCATACAACAGAAAACAGATCAAAACAAAAGCTGCTCACCTGAGCGATAACTTAACTTAGATATCCCTGACTCAGGGTTGGAAGTGGCTTTTCCACTCCCAACAACAAAACACGGTACTTTTGCAGTCTTACACAAATGAACAGAAAGATTGAACCTGTTTGGGGAAGAGGCTTCTCCCCTCTGTAGTTCAGCAGCCTTCCAGCCTCCTGGCTCTTGTGGAGAGACCAGAGCAAACAGGAAATCAGTCTTACATACCTGATTCCTAATTAGCATGACAGGTGACAGAAATCAGGCAGCAGACAAACTCTGGTCTGGATCTCTCATCCCTCAGTTCCAGCGCTTGCCAAACTGTGGGATGGAGTGTATGTATTATAAGGCTGCACTCCCAGGCCAAACAGGATAGAAACTGTCTAGTATCCTGGGAGCCCTATATACGGAATTTATTACCATCCCCTGGTTTCTGTCACATATCCTCCCCCCCAGCTCAGACCTCGAGGGATGAGCGACCATGGATATTAGGGAGTGCATCCTTGACAACCCGTCAGCATTGCCATGTTTGTGCCCTGACCTGTGTTCCACAGAAAATTTAAAGGGTTGTAGGCTTAGGAACCACCTGGTCACTCTAGCATTCTTTTCCCTGTTTTGACACATCCAGGTAAGAGGTGCATGATCTGTGACCAACCGGAATTTTCTCCCCAACAGATAGTATTTGAGCGTCTCTACAGCCCACTTTATTGCGAGACACTCTTTCTCTACTATGGAGTAATTTTTCTCCTGGGGATTTAGTTTCCTACTTAAATAAAGGATGGGGTGCTCCTCACCTTGAGACTCCTGGGAGAGTACCGCCCCCAGCCCTACCTCAGATGCGTCGGTTTGGACTACGAACTCTTTGGAGAAGTCAGGTGTGACCAACACTGGTTGGGCACAGAGAGCTTCTTTCAGGCTTCTAAAGGCCTGTTCGGTTTCGGGGGACCACTTTACCATTAGCGGTCCTCTTGCTTTTGTGAGGTCAGTTAGTGGGGTTGCCTTAGTTGCAAAATTGGGAATAAACCTTCTATAGTACCCAATTAACCCCAAAAAGGTCCTTACTTGTTTTTTTTGTAACTGGCCTTGGCCAATTTTGTATCGCCTCCACTTTGAGTGTTTGGGGTTTGAGTAAACCTCTGCCAATAGAATATCCCAGATACTTGGCCTCCTCCAGACCAATAGTGCATTTAGCGGGGTTAGCAGTTAGTCCAGCAGACCGGACTGCGTCAAGCACAGCTTGGACCTTTGGAAGGTGGGATTGCCAATCTTCACTATGGATTACCACATCATCCAGGTAGGCGGCAGCATACCGAGCATGTGGTTTTAAAATTTTATCCATCATTCTTTGGAATGTGGCGGGAGCTCCATGTAAGCCAAAAGGCAACACCTTATACTGAAAGAGGCCGTCTGGGGTTGAGAAGGCTGTCTTTTCTTTTGCCCTTCTGTGAGGGGAACCTGCCAGTACCCTTTTGTTAGGTCTAGGGTTGTGAGATATCGGGCTTTGCCCAGTCTCTCTACAAGTTCATCTACCCTGGGCATAGGATAAGTATCAAATTTTGACACCGCGTTTAGTTTCCGGTAGTCATTACAAAACCTTGTTGTACCATCTGGCTTTGGGACTAAGACTATAGGGCTGTTCCACCCACTTTGGGATTCCTCAATTACACCTAGTTTTAGCATTTTTTTAACCTCTAAACTTATAGCCTTTCTTTTGGCCTCTGGGATTCGGTACGGTTTAAGGTTAACTCGGACCCCCGGTTCAGAGACTAGGTCATGTTCAATTACGCTAGTTCGACCTGGCCGTATAGAGAAGATTTCTTTGTTTCTTCTCACTAAATTCTGAACCTCTCATTTCTGATGAACAGACAGGGTTTCAGCTATGCTAACCTCTGGGTCAGTTTCTTGATTCTCTGACGGACCTGGGGGTACTAGGGTTAACAAGACTTCTCTATCTTTCCAGGGCTTGAGTAGGTTTATATGGTATATTTGCTCAGGTTTCCTCCTACCTGGCTGTCTTACCTTATAATTTACTTCTCCCACTCTTTCCAAGACCTCATATGGCCCATGCCATTTAGCAAGGAATTTACTCTCCACGGTGGGAACCAGAACTAGTACCCTATCACCTGGAGAAAAAATTCTGACCCTAGCACCCTTATTATATGTATTCCTCTGTGCTTCTTGAGCTTTCTCCATGTGTTCCCTCACTATGGGTAGGACTGCAGCAATGTGGTCCTGCATCTGGGCAACATGCTCTATTACACTTCTGTAAGGGGTAACCTCGTGTTCCCAAGTCTCTTTGGCTATATCCAGTAAACCCCTTGGGTGTCGGCCATACAATAGTTCAAACGGGGAGAAGCCTGTGGATGATTGGGGAACTTCCCTAATGGCAAATAACAGGTACGGTAACAAACAATCCCAGTTTTTCCCATCTTTATCAACCGCCCGCCGTAACATGCTCTTTAAGGTTTTATTGAACCTTTCCACTAAACCATCTGTTTGTGGATGATAGACTGAGGTTCTGAGATGCTTGATTTTTAGGAGTTTACATAGCTCTTTCGTTACTTGGGACATAAATGGTGTTCCCTGGTCAGATAGAATCTCTTTAGGAATCCCGACCCGGGAAAACAGAACTACTAACTCTTTTGCTATGTTTTTAGCTGAGGTGCTACGTAGGGGAACTGCCTCCGGATATCGGGTGGCATAATCTAATATTACCAATATATGCTGATGTCCCCTAGCAGACTTTATTAGGGGTCCTACTAGATCCATAGCAATCCGGTCAAATGGTACCTCTATTATGGGAAGGGGTACCAATGGGCTGCGGTACGCCTTGAACGGGGCGGTGATCTGACATTCTGGGCATGAGGAACAATAATTCGTAATTTCTGCCAGAACCCCAGGCCAATAGAAGCTTCGGAGAACCTTTTCTTTTGTCTTTTCCACCCCTAGGTGTCCCCCCAATGGATGACTATGTGCGAGGTGTAATACTACGTTACGGAATGTCCGTGGTACCAACAATTGTTTAGTTGTAACTGATTTCCTTTTATCAACCCGATATACTAGGTCGTTCTCTACCTCGAAGTAGGGGTAAGCAAGTGACCTATCTGGTTGGCCAGGAGTACTATTCTGGTCCCGTATATTTCCCCTTGCTACCGCTAATGTGGGGTCCTCCCACTGGGCCTTCTTAAAACTCCCAGGACTGACCTCTAGGTCAGCGAGGGTCTTATCCGGTTCTGGGGTGGTAAGTGTCTGCTCAACATCTTGATTTGGGGTATTCCCTACCAAAGTAGTGATGGGGAAGGGAATTTTACAGCACTCCTCCTTTTCCCCCTTCTTATTTGGGCCCTCGTCAACCTCCATTTCTGAAAAAGGGAAAGGATTTGTTTCTTCTAATACTTCGTTATGGTCCGCTATTGAACTCTGGGCGCTATTCTGAGCGGGGGACCACATTTTTAGAAAATGGGGAAAGTCGGTCCCTATTAACACATCATGTGCCAGTTTGGGTACAATACCCACCTTGAAATCTAAAGAACCAAACTCTGTTTCAAAAAAAACATCAACAGTGGAATATTCATGATTATCCCCATGTATACAACAAATTGCCACTCTTTGTGAACTGTTTCTCTGTTTCTTCTTAATGGGCAAGAGGTATTCGGACACTAGTGTGACCATGCTCCCAGAGTCAAGAAGTGCCCGAACCCTCTTACCATTAACCTTTACAAATGCCCACAGATGGTTATTCAAGGGGTCCTCTGGGCTAGGGCCCATACATTGGGACAACAGCGAATAAGGTTCCACGCTGTTGCATTGCATGGGCTCATCATTTAGTGGGCAGATTTTTGCTGTGTGGCCCCTCTCATGACAATTTACACATTTAGGTACATAGTCTGTGTCCCACTTAGAGCCTTTTCCCGGCTCCCCATGTTCGCTATTGCCCTTAGTGTGCGAACCACTGTTGCTTGTGCTGCGTGAAGGGGGTCGCCGCTCTTCAGCGCCCCTTAACCCCGGTACCCTTTTACCATCTCTGGAAGAGTCCTGGAACCTCGGGTAGTGGGGTTGCTCCACGACTGTGGGTTGTGGGTGCTCTTCTGCTGCATTGTACCTTTCTACGAGGGCCACAAGCTCATCCGCATTGTGGGGGTCACTCCGACTGACCCAACGGCGTAAGGCAGAGGGAAGTTTCCTCAAGAACTGGTCCATGACCAACCGTTCCACGATGTGGCTGGCTGAGTTGATCTCGGGTTGTAGCCACTTCCGGGCGAGGTGGATGAGGTCATACATCTGGCTTCGGGTGGCTTTATCCATCGTGAAGGACCATGCGTGAAACCTTTGGGCGCGAACAGCCGTGGTTACGCCGAGGCGGGCGAGGATCTCGAACTTCAATTTTGCATAGACGTTTGCTTCGGCTGGCTCTAGATCAAAGTAAGCCTTCTGGGGTTCGCCGCTTAGGAAGGGTGCGATTAGACCAGCCCACTCAGCTTCTGGCCATCCCTCTCTCTGTGCCGTGCGTTCAAACGTGAGAAGATAGGCTTCCACATCATCCGAGGGCCCCATCTTCTGAAGGTAGTGGCTTGCCCTGGTCATTTTCGGAACTGGGGCTGCCTCTGCCAGTGGAAGGTTACTGATAGTCCCCCTCAGGATCTCGAGTTCCTGCTGTAAGCCCTGAGCGAACCGCTGTTGCTCCTCTCTCAGCAAGCGGTTTGTCTCTTGCTGGTTTGCATTCGCGTTTTGCAGGGCTTCATTCGTCTGTTGCTGGTTTGCATTCGCCTGTTGCTGGTTGGCATTAATCTCTTGCTGGGCTTTTAGCAGCTGTTGCTGGGCTGCATTCGTCTGCTGCTGGTTTGCATTAGTTTCTTGCTGGGCTATTAACAGCTGTTGCTGGGTTTCATTCACGTCTTTCTGGGCAGCGACATTGCGTACCAGCGCACCCACCACGTCTTCCATCTTGTTTGCAGAGGATGAAAAACCTTTTTTTTTTTTTTTTTTTTTTTCTTTCAAAGTTCTTCAACCCGCAGACCCCCTAGTGCTCTGCCCGCATTCTCCACCATATGTGACAAACGGCTTACTCCGGGGCTCCGTCGTTTGTCCGGGACTGTTTAGAACACGGTCTTTTAGGGTAGGTTAAATGATGAGGCGTCACGTACTGTTCCTTTAAACAGGCTATGCCTGGTTTATTCAGTCCCAGGCACTGAGACTGCCACAGTGCATACAACAGAAAACAGATCAAAACAAAAGCTGCTCACCTGAGCGATAACTTAACTTAGATATCCCTGACTCAGGGTTGGAAGTGGCTTTTCCACTCCCAACAACAAAACACGGTACTTTTGCAGTCTTACACAAATGAACAGAAAGATTGAACCTGTTTGGGGAAGAGGCTTCTCCCCTCTGTAGTTCAGCAGCCTTCCAGCCTCCTGGCTCTTGTGGAGAGACCAGAGCAAACAGGAAATCAGTCTTACATACCTGATTCCTAATTAGCATGACAGGTGACAGAAATCAGGCAGCAGACAAACTCTGGTCTGGATCTCTCATCCCTCAGTTCCAGCGCTTGCCAAACTGTGGGATGGAGTGTATGTATTATAAGGCTGCACTCCCAGGCCAAACAGGATAGAAACTGTCTAGTATCCTGGGAGCCCTATATACGGAATTTATTACCATCCCCTGGTTTCTGTCACAATATATATATATATATATATATATTAGAATATATATATATATTAGAATACATAACATATAATATATATAATATATAACATATTTGCTTTGCTGTGGAGGGTTTTTGTCACTTTTTTACTCACCATAACTTAAACCCCATCCTTTAGCTTCTCTGCATACCCAGTTTACCAACCCCACACTGATGAGACCTATAAAGGTCGAAACAGTCTGTCTGTGGGTGGGTTTTCTGGGTATGCACCTTAACCCTGGCTGTGATCAAAGCTGTGACCATGCAGCAAGCTTAAGCCGATAGGTAACCATGTTAAAAATGGTTTTTGAAGCAAAAAGTGGCACTGTGTGCTCATTTGCATGTCATTCCCCAGAATGCCTTGCTGCAGTGGAAGTGCTGTGTGCTGGGTGATAATGGTGAAAGGCGGGGTTTCAGACCTGCCTAAGACATGCAGATGAGCATACAGTTGTATTTACATTTATATATATACACATGATGAAGCCACTGTACAAATAAATGGGTGAAGGGTGGGTATCGGGTCAGGGTGGCTTAAACCCTTAATGACAGTAGCGGTTAATAACCACTAAGGTCATTAAGGCGTTAGGGGACACCCCTAGTTAGTTTGGCACTTGTTCTTATTTTGTATATTTTGCAGCGCCCCAGTGTATGGATGAGGAGGAAGATGCGGCTGGCCTTCATCGTGGGTGCCGGACAAGGGTAAGTACAACATGTATGTAATGTATTTATTGTATTAATGTATATTTAATGGGCAAAAGCATTATTATCCATATGTGGATAATAGTAATTTTGCACATTAATGTACTGTATGTGTTAGGGGACGGGGGTATATTTTTACAGTCTTGTTTAATTTTTGGGGGCATACCACTGGTACCGCAGGCCCGCGGGGACCCCCGGACTCCCCCGGATGCCTCCACACGGCCGCGGGAACCCCGCGGACACCCCCGCGGGCCTGTTGTATGGATGGTGTGCCAGCAAAAAGGTAAACAATGACATTTTTTCTAAGTCCAGCTTCATTTGCGCCTGCCTTTTGCTGGCGCGTTTGTTTGGCGCGGTTTTTAAGGCCGATTCCCTTAGCGCTGCTTAGTGAATCGGTAGTACTGGCAAAAATCAGCGCAATAGGCTGATCGTGCGCATTTTGCGCTGAGGGCAAAAAAAATACCTTTTAAGACCGATAAAGCGCCGTTATCACTGCTTAGTGAATCGCAATGCAGCTTTATCGGGTTTAAAGGGTACTTTGCGCTCTTAAAGCCACTTAACGGAGCTTAGTGAATCGGCCCCCATGACTGCAAACAATTGGTTTATGAATTGTGGAGGGTTATCATTTCCGATTTCAGACCCTTGCTCAGTGCAGACGGGGATTGTGGGTAAGAAAGGTCTTTAGCACAATAAAATAGGTATTTCATTATTGCTTGTTAACCCTAGAAACTGCTGTATACTCCCTTCACTTATCTAATTATAAACTGTCTCTTTTTGCTAGTTGCATTTCTGTTATGATCTGCTTTCTCATTATATGGAGGATACACAGGCTGACTCCAAGCAGGGCATATGCCCTCAGAAAGAGAATAAACATTTGCTCCTGTTAGATTGTATCATTTTATTTAGCTCAGCTTGTAAAACATATACCAATTTGTGCAGTGAATAACAGTTTATGTTAAGTATACGCCCCATGTCATAAGACATTGTGAAATCATGCATGCATCTTTGCTTGTTGTTAAAAGTAGATGTTTAAGAATAAAGCAGCAGTGCTATATTTTATTCACACACTGGTGTTTAATAATTATATGTTCTCTTGTTGTAGCTACACAATATGTTATAAAAGGCTTCTGACAGACTGATACCTTAACGTACAGAGTGGGGTTTTATTTCTTCCACAGCAAACCCATCTTATATTGAATTACTTATGGTATGCCAATGTTCTGTGTATTTCATGTACCCCCTTTTTTATGTTTAATGTTAGTTAGATGCTACAGTAAGTGAGTGGAAAAGTGCACTGTATTCATTTCCTTTGAAGACCCTTTAAATGAGAATCACACGTGTAGGGAATGAGATCCATCATACTGTAAAGTGAAAGTGGCAGCCAGAAATTAGTCATAACCTCTTTGTTGATGGATGAGCCTCCGAAGCACTTCCCCGTGATGTTGGGGAACAATTTTTGTTCCAGCCATGCAATCTGAAGAACAGACTTGTGTGGTCAAAATGGTGTTTGCTAAAAAAAAAAAAAAATCAGTGTGAAGGACCAATAATAAAATAATGCCGGACTGCAGGGCATCTACTACAAGTGTGTTCAGGGCATCACAAAACTGAAAATATCTTACTATCTTGGTATCGCCTTCAAGCTGTGAAAACTCAGTAAACTACATATGAGGTACTCTATTGTGGGCATTGGAGTGGTGCTGTTGCATGACAAACAGTTACTCATTCTTCTTGGAAATATCAACCCTTTTCTTTGCAAACTCGTGTACTATTCTTGGGTGCATGGGCGTACAAATTGGCATCTTTAGTCACATGCATTGGAACTACTTGCAGGCCTAATGAGTATAATATTCAAATGTATAAAAACAATACACATTTACTTGAATAAGTTAAGGTTGCTAGGAGCAACAGTCCCAATGACATTTCTCTTTAAACCACCTTTTCACGCGTTCAACCCTCATTTTTCAATTATCCTAGCAGCAGCCTGGAAATAGAAATACAATACGCATAAAGGGACATTATAACTAGTGGTAATAGACATTGTGAACCATACAAAACAATCAGTAAATAAATAATCTGGGATGCTAATCACACTTTTCCCTGTCAAAAGTGGTCACCTTTTTGGCAGACGTTTTTGGCGTACTGTACATGTACTAAAAGTCTGAAATCCCTGTCCCCTTCAGTAAATTAGGTCCTTGCAACGCAATGTCCCGTAATGTGAAAGTCCTGTGCCGTTCCGACCACAAATTTCGTAAATCTCCCTCAAAATGGCAATCTATGAATTAACTGGATTTGCCTCCTTGGCCACAAAAGCACAGAATACAGTTAGATTCTGCCCTACAAGGAGCACAAAAAGTAGGTTTCCCCCTTTTTTACCCCCTCCCCAACAACATAAATAATGTAAATGTAAAACATGGAGAAAGTTACTGGATTCTGACACATGATGGAGGGGCTGGTTTAGAGTAGTTCTATGACTCTAAATACCCAAACGAAAGAAATCCAAGAGCCAGTAAGGAACCATATAATGATTAGAGATGGGCACATTGTGGGGAGGATCAACTGCAGATGGGCCAGTACGATGGGCCGCAGATATCAGCAGATCAATCCCATAAAGAGCGATGCGCGTTTCACGGATTTTAAATGATTCTTAGCCAGACACGCCGCGGATTCCGCAACCGGTGGACGGATTTGTAGAATCCAATCCGCGGATTCAGCGACCCGTTGGCCGATTCGTAACAATCCGCGGCTTGGATTCTATAAATCCATCCACGGGTTATATCCAGTGGCTGTTCTTGATGAATCCGCGTGGAATAAAACCCACCAAATCTGTTTGCGGATTTTACACCGCAAAACGGATTTGGGGAGTAAAATGTGAGAAAGTCCAGGACACGAATGTGGGTGGATTCGCCCGTCTCTATTATTGTTACAAATAGGGCTGATATGGCACTAAACAGCCCAACATAAAAATATAAGTACACTATGTACAACATTGTAAAACTAGAAGAGGAGTATAGATAATACCCCCTACAATAAGTATAGAGGAAACAGAAATATATATGCATTCCTTCTGAGAGCAAGCTGTTATCGCATTCTCATTACCTATTCATAATATGTTCCCTAATCTGTGCTGTGTATATGTAAAATGTACTTCGACATATCAGACACTAACTATTGTTTCCTGCTTCTGATTTTTTTCCCTTGGTAATGACCCACAAGGCCCTGTTGACTAACTTTCCAACTCATGGTCCCCACATACCGATATTATTTTTAGGAAGAGAGTGTTCTCCAAAATGATAGTGTGATAATTAACAGATGGGAAGTACAGGGCACAGTTGGCGAGTGATCCACTCCCATCAATACCTTAATTCTTCAGTTTGACTTTGACAGTGAGGAATGGTGGAGGATAATCTCAGAACTGTAGGTCACTCTGTTTTGAGATACTGTAGCCCGAGTGTGGTCATTCTGGATTGCCGCAGAAGAAAATTTGGAGCATGTTATTGATCTCTGGACTACAGTAACTGGACTGGTAGTTGATTTAAGGATTTTTTTAAAAGTGAAGTTAGGTTACATTAACTTAAGAGCATTTGGAAATGCACTAAATAAATGGTTGCTTGTTGGCATGCCTTCATTCTGTCCACTTCAATGCATAATCTATGTAAACAATGATCATTTCATTTGTATCCATTTCCAAGAAAGCATTGCCAGTTTCCAAGTATGTTGTAAATAGATTGAACTTCATAAAGCGCTTACGTCCTTCTGATACTTAACACCAGCAGTGTGTTCTGCTGGTAGGGAATACAACTGCTAAGATATCTACAGTAACAAGATTATTCAGCTATATTCAAAGCAAAACATTCAAGCCATTTGCATCATAATCCTTTCGAAATAATTGCATTTGTATGTAGCTGGATAAAATCGTTTCTGGCAGTTGAGAAATTTGAGTGGGAGATCAACAATTCATTACGTGTAAAATAAAACTCCAGTGTGAAGATCATATCATGCTGTTCTAAACGCACTTTCAAGTGGTTTGAGTTTAAATCAACAATGAACAACTGTCCTTGACAAATACTATCTTTGCAACACCTAGGGATCTGGATTAATGTACACAATACAATCCTAAAATATAATGAGCATTGCCGTGGATGTTTGTAACTCATCATCTTTTAACCAGGAGGTTAAGAACATGCTGATCGCTGGCTGTTGTTAAGATGCCTCTTCGGGTGATATAATACTTACCGCGGTGATGGGCTTAGGAATTATTTATACGTACCATGGCCAGAGTGTAAATATTCTTTGTTTTGCATTAAAAAAACAAAAAATTCCACTGATTGTTTTCAAAAAAAGGAATTTATTTACAAAGGTGGTCTCTTCCTTTATCTTCTTATAAATGGATACACGAGAACAGAAATCCCTCTAGGTAAGCACTCAACCGCTACTAATATTAAAGAATGCATATAATTGTTTATTGTCTAAAGGAGAGAAAAACAAAAGATTTTAAACGTACCTAGAGGGATTTCTGTTCTCGTGTATGCATTGATTTTTTACTTCCCCACAGCACGCCTCTGGAGCGTGATTATTATTATTCATTATCAGCAGAGCGGGGACCATCTCTCTCTCTATATATCTAAGTCTTCTTATAAATAAAAGAATCAAATCAACTTTCTAACATGTTGTTCGAAGACCTTTGCTCGTTTGTTTAAGGAGCGATGTATTGAAGGACCTGTCTTTCAGGCAAGCACTGTATCACTGCTTTTGTTAAGACACTTCAATAGTTGCATAAATAATAACAGGTGGATTACTGCATAGACCGAGAAATTACTGAGCGTATCAGACAATCCCCCATCTAGCCAGCACCAATCTGGAAGATAATGTAGGTAAATCCCAATGATTAAATCAGCGATCTATTCAGAACACACTGTATACATACAGTATGCCAGAGGTTCCCAAACATTTTCTTGCTTGGCTTTAATATTAATAATGATGTGGACGTCCATCTCACTCGCATAGATCTGCTCCTTTATATATAAACACCTGGCCAACCCAATTCACAATTATTTTATTCTCACTAATTTATGTCCATATCCGACATTAAATCCTGAACTAAACGGGTTCCTATATACCTTAGGGGCTTGTTCGATATCCAGCGAAATTCCCTGGGAATAAGCCCCTTATTTCTGGGAGTAATACTTTGGCTATACTGTATGTGACAGTCCGGAGTGAATCACATGCACTTATCAGGAACGATTCAGCGCAATGTTGAGTCCGGAAGGGGTGCAGCTCTTGAAGGAGTAACCCTTTACTTGCCCAAGAGGCGGGCACTGTAGTGCTGTGCAGTACATCACCTTGCTGACCCTTTTGGCAGCAAATAGTTTACCGTGTGGCAAGAGACGAAATAAAATGTGTTCAGCTTTAACAGCAACCTGAAATCTATTACCGATAAAACAAAGCAGGTAGAGCCTCGGAAGTATGTATGTATATGTTTATTTATATCCATGTACATAGCGCGTCGCAGCAGTAATACACGACATAACAATATAACACATAATGGGAATAAGTGCTTAAGTCATAAAAGTAACATTAGGAAAAAGGAGTCCCTGTCCCAAAGAGCTTACAGTCTAAGTCCATTAAATCTGCTGTTACCTAAGTAGATAACATCCATTAGCTTCCCTGAGTTTATCGGGAATCCACAGTGGCATATGCGTAACGCCATGTGAAGTTAGCACTGCCCTGCGTTAGCTTCTAATAAC
Organism: Ascaphus truei; assembly: GCF_040206685.1. NCBI lineage: Eukaryota > Metazoa > Chordata > Amphibia > Anura > Ascaphidae > Ascaphus > Ascaphus truei. The sequence continues at coordinate 36,355,940 of NC_134494.1, forward strand.
ATGGCGGTTAGCCTGTCTCACCCAAAGGCGCGTTACTCCCATGCAGACTCGGAATAGGGGTTTAATTAAAGTTAAAAAAGAAAAATCAGAAGAGGGAAAGAACCCGGTAAATAACAGTATGATAGTTAAATCGTACCTAACTGTGATCTTACACTTATCCAGACCCTGTAACAGACCTGTTTCCGGGCCTGGATGTGAGTAACGCCGCCTTATCTCTGACCTAACTAACGTCTCGTTAAATCCCTGCAGTAACTGTAACGGAGCGCTGGGGATCTACCCCAATAACTGGCCTTTGAGATGGTGCTACTGTGTGCGAACACAGAAATGTGTTACTAATCCAGGGGCGACAACGTGACAGGGAGCTGGAGCCCGAATTTACCTGTCTCATTGTCAAAGGGTCACAATAAGAAACATTTCAAATTAAAACCTGTATACACTGACACAGAGCATAACCTGACTGTGTCAGTGTATAGTGTCATCAGGTTATACTCTGTGCCAGTGTATAGTGCCGTCAGGTTATACTCTGTGTCAGTGTATAGTGCAGTCAGGTTATACTCTGTGTCAGTGTATAGTGTCATCAGGTTATACTCTGTGTCAGTGTATAGTGCCCTCAGGTTACGCCCTGTGTCAGTGTATAGTGCAGTCAGGTTATACTCTATGTCAGTGTATAGTGCGGCCAGGTTATACTCTGTGTCAGTGTATTGTGCGGTCAGGTTATACTCTTTGTCAGTGTATTGTGTGGTCAGGTTATACTCTGTGTCAGTGTATTGTGCCGTCAGGTTATACTCTGTGTCAGTGTATAGTGCCGTCAGGTTATACTCTGTGTCAGTGTATAGTGCCGTCAGGTTATACTCTGTGTCAGTGTATAGTGCCGTGAGGTTATACTCTGTGTCAGTATATACAACTCAACAATGTTATAACGCGATCTGTTACAGTGCGAATCCGCTTATAGCGCGATGCAAGCATGGCTCCCAATTTTCGTATTTATGAACACTTTAAACACGATAATTGGGATCTTAAATACTTTATTGTACAACGCATACACTTGTGCATTATTTCTAACGCGATCCGCTTATAACGCAATGTGATTCTTTGGACCCCAAGCACAGCGTTATAAGGGGGTTGAGCTGTATTACCGTCAGGTTATACTCTGTGTCAGTGTATAGTGCGGTCATTTTATGCCCTGTGTCAGTGTATAGTGCCGTCAGGTTATGCTGTGTCAGTGTATAGTGCGGTCAGGTTATACTCTGTGTCAGTGTATAGTGCAGTCAGGTTATACTCTGTGTCAGTGTATAGTGCCGTGAGGTTATACTCTGTGTCTGTGTATAGTGCGGTCATGTTATACTCTGTGTCTGTGTATAGTGCGGGCATGTTATACTCTGTGTCAGTGTATTGTGCCGTCAGGTTATACTCTGTTTCAGTATATAGTGCGGTCAGGTTATACTCTGTGTCAGTATAAAGTGCGGTCAGGTTATACTCTGTGTCTGTGTATAGTGTGGTCAGGTTATACTCTGTGTCAGTGTATAGTGCCGTCAGGTTATACTCTGTGTCAGTGTATAGTGCCGTGAGGTTATACTCTGTGTCAGTGTATAGTGCCGTCAGGTTATACTCTGTGTCAGTGTATACAACTCAACCCCGTTATAACGCGATCCGTTACAGCGCGAATCCGCATATAGCGCGATGCAAGCGTGGCTCCCACTTTTCGTATTTATGAACACTTTAAACACGATTATTGGGATCTTAAATACTTTATTGTACAATGCATACTCTTGTGCATTATTTCTAACGCGATCCGCTTATAGCGCCATGTGATTCTTTGGACCCAAAGCCCAGCGTTATAAGGGGGTTGAGCTGTATTACCGTCAGGTTATACTCTGTGTCAGTGTATAGTGCCATCAGGTTATGCTCTGTGTCTGTGTATAGTGCCATCAGGTTATACTCTGTGTCTGTGTATAGTGCGGTCATGTTATACTCTGTGTCAGTGTATTGTGCCGTCAGGTTATACTCTGTGTCAGTGTATAGTGCGGGCATGTTATGCTCTGTTTCAGTGTATAGTGCCCTCAGGTTATACTCAATGTCAGTTTATAATGTGGTGTGACACCGGACATTACCTAAAAGCACTGGCACAGGGTATAACCTAACTCAGCGTATAAGAGAGAAAAGGGGGGGAGGTGGGTGACACATGGAGAGGGCAGGATAGGGTGTGACACATAGGAGGAGGGAAGAGGGGTGACATATGGGAGGGGGGAAAGAGGGGGTAACAAATGTGGAGGAAGTGGCGCATGGAGAGGGGGGAAGATGGGGCAGTGGGGGAGAAGGGGGAGACAGGTGAAATAAGAGGGGCAGTGGGGTGATTGTCCCTACCTTGCTCTCCTATCACCACAGCCAGCACCACATGGAGCTCCCAGCAGGCATGGTGTATACTCACTGTACCCTGTGCTGCTTGGGAGCCCACCAGGGGTCGCTGGTCCATAGGAGCGCTGGTTAGGGGGCGCTCTGGCGTCACCTCTCCCATGTCTCTATGGTCTCTCTGCACTGTCTAAAGTCAGCGCCCCCATTCTTTCGCACTTGAAGCACTGAAGGGCCACATGTCACCCGCGTGCCACACCCTGGCCACAGCCTGGCCACCCCTGCACTAATGTAAAGATAATTTACCAACATCAAAACATCCCTCTTGTTTATCCTCATAAATGTATATATGAAACGGGTCCAAAAATGTTCTGGAAGTTTTAGAAACGGCCTGGTACTTTGTTTTTTTATGAACAACAGTAATAAATAAATAAAAATATTGAGCTCCTAATTACCTTCCTATTCCCACAGGCAAATTATGAGTTGACAGGATATCATTTTGTGATGGTGTTTTGCTTTTAAAGCAAACTAAGCCAGATCTATGTCTCCAACTGCTAAACGTTATCATAGTCTAATCATTACAGACTGTCCTCGTTTATTCAGCAGTGAAATAAGCACACGTAAGTATTGCTCACGTAGCTGCCAGGGTCTCTAGGGATCTAGGTACGGTACAAAAGCAATTTTGAAGTCAAACTGGAGCATTTTATCCTACATAAATGTATTAAGGTTTTTGCTACAATTTTGGCCCATGTGCTGCTTGTAAGGAGTTAGGCAGGAGTTATAGGGAGTGGTTATATGGCAATTGGAGGCTTATAGGGAGCAATTATATGGCGCAATAGGAGTTATAGTTGGCTGTTATATAAATTAATAGTAGGAGATATAGGTGGCGGTTATATAAATTAATAGTAGGAGATATAGGGAGCGGTTATATGGAGTAATAGGAGGAGTTATAGGGAGCAGTAATATGGGGTAAAAGGAGGGTTATAGGGAGCGGTTATATGACGTAATAGGAGTTATAAGGAGCGGTTATGTGAAGTAATAGGAGGAGTTATAGGGAGCGGTCATATGGGGTAATAGGCAGAGTTATAGAGAGGTGTTATGAGGAGTTATAAGTTGTGGTTATAGGGAGCAACAGGAGGAGTTACTGTATAGGGAGCGGTTATATGGAGCAGCAGTAGGAGTTATGAAAGTGTTACGGGTAGCAGTTATATGGAGCAATAAGAGGAGTTATGGAGCAATTAAAGGGAGCAGTTATATGGAGTCATGCGAGGAGAAAGGAAGGATTTATATTGAGCTGTTATACTGGGCAATATGATGAAAAATCCGGTTTCTTTCCATGGGATTCATTTTTTTATAAGTTTGTGGATAATTTGTCCATTTTGCTCCCAATCTGCAGTCATGAAACTTTGATAAATAGACTCTTTAATTTGGCTATAAATAATATACTGAGCTACAGTACAAGCAATGAGAGAGAAAATACTCTATGAAAGAGCTTTTTCTTATCAAAGTCTCCTGCTGAACAAAACAGACTTTTTATTCCAGATATATCAAAGGAAAACTCCTATTAAAGCAATTTTTTTTTCTGTTTCATAAATCCATGTACTGGTTATGAACTTCCTTAGCAGCTGGGGCACTTTAATGAATAACCAATTAGTAATATTTTAATATATACAATCAAAGGTGTTTATCATAATCTCTCAGGTACCAAACCTGGAGAAATAAAATACAAAAAAAAAAAAAGCATTAAATGATAAAAGTAACAAAACACAGAATTTGATTTATCAAAATGATCCTATGGAAAGCGATGGGGATGGTTTTTATTTGAGGATGAATGCTGCATTTCAACCACTTGCCCCTTGGACACTGATAGGTAGACACTGAATGCATCAAGGTGCTAAATACAGGCATACCCCGCATTAACGTACGCAATGGGACCGGAGCATGTATGTAAAGCGAAAATGTACTTAAAGTGAAGCACTCCCTTTTTTTCCCACTTATCGATGCATGTACTGTACGGCAATCGTCATATACGTGCATAACTTATGTAAATAACGCATCTGTAACAGGCTCTATAGTCTCCCCGCTTGTGCACAGCTTCGGTACAGGTAGGGAGCCGGTATTGCTGTTCAGGACGTGCTGACAGGCGCATGCGCGAGCTGCCGTTTGCCTATTGAGCGATATGTCCTTACTCGCGAGTGTACTTAAAGTGAGTGTCCTTAAACTGGGGTATGCCTGTATTGTTTATCACCGTCTCCAATGTGTTTGGAGACTGATGCAACAAGTCTCCACATTGGCCCTGGTGAAGCCCGTTTATCTTGCCAGGGCTTTTTTTTTTTTTGGAACGCAGACATATCCAACATTTGACTGAATCTATTGATGCTTTGACAAATAAAAGTTGTTCTTGCTAATACTGTCAATTAGGTCTTAAAGGAAAAAGCCCTTTGGTTGTCAAAAAGAGCCCGGATATAACATTACAGATTGGATTTGGCACTTCTGCCAATACAATTCTGTATTGCAGCCAGAATAGCGAAAAAGAGGGCAGTTAGTCATATAGGCCCCATAGTAACGAGTGCTCTACAACCGGTGCTTGACCCTAAAGCCTATTTTATTGGAATACTACATAACAAAATAACAGATAACGAGTTTTCACCAGCTGTATGTAAACAAAAAGAATATGTGTCAAGTTTTTCCTTTATTAGCATAAAGTACAACTTTCACAATACACTAATTCTTTTCTACAAATCAATCATTTAACATTAACCCCTTTGGTTTCTAATGACTTTTTTTTTGTGCGGTCATATGACGTGTGAATCTTCTTCGCTTTCATTTAGATGCATGTTTAGGACAAAATGTGCTCGATGGGATACACATAAGATCTGAGCAACACAATGGATGCGGAATCGCAAAACACATTAGGGAATGACATGACCCTTCGCGTATCACCGATTCACATTTGTCTCTTGATATTTTTCCAAACTGCTCCTTTTTTCCTTCCATTGGACTCGTTATTTATAAATGATAAACGTGTTGCTGTGCTCCAATAAATAACACGATCCACCACAATAACCTCTTTATAGTGTAATTGTCCAGTGAATAACGGTGACCGTCAACTCCCAAATCAATGCAAATAAACCAAATTATGATCATGTACAAACAATCATATAGATCTGTATGTCACGTTTACCAACCTTTTAATCTCGTTAGAGCCTGTAGTACAGACGAGACTACGAGTATTCTAAAGCTTGCCTTAAACTAGCCCGGTTACATGCTGGGTACATACTGGGTGTAACCTGGCTAGTTTAAGGCAAGTTTAAGGCATTTCTGCATTGACTAATGACCCATCGGATTAACATAGCAGGGGTCCCTGGCAGTCCCATTCAGTTTGAGGGGAGAGGATGGGGAGAGACTGGGGGAGGGGGTGGGCAGAGACTGGGGGAGGGGGTGGGGAGTGACTTGGGAGGGGAGTCTGGAGGATGGGGATGGGGAGAGACTTGGAGAGGGGGATGGGGAGAGACTGGTGGAGGAGTGGGGAGATACAGGAGGAGGAGATGAGGAGAGGCTAAGGGAGGGGATGGGGAGAGACTGGGTTGGGGGGAGACTGGGGAGGGGATGGGTAGAGGCTGGGGGAGGAGAGACTTGGGGAGGGGATGGGGAGAGGCTGGGGGAGGGGGAGAGTCTGAAGGAGGGGGATGGGGAGAGACTGGGGGAAGGGATGGGGAGAGGCTGGGGAAGGAGGAGAGAGGAGAGGAATGGGGATAAACTGGGGGAGTGGATGGGGAGAGGCTGGGAGAGGGGAGGAGGAGTGTTTGGAGGACGGAATGGGGAGAGGCTAGGGGAGGGGGGTGGGGAGTGACTTGGGAGGGGGGAGACTGGAGGAGGGGGACACTGGGGGAGTGGAAGGGTGGCTAGTGGTGGAGGGGAGGAGAGAGTGCTGTGGGGGCCAAATAGGGGGAAAAATTGACCTGGGAGCTCAGTCACGCGCTCCCGGGCTGGGAAGTAAAATCTCCTGCCCACCCTTTTTTGGGACGGTAAATAAAAAAATAATAAAAGAGCTATGTGAAATGTTTGACAAAGGTTATTATGTTCGTCACAGTTGTGGCAATGTTATTACATTGGGTATGATAAAATCCTGTCGGGGGGGGGGGGCTGTGGAGTAACAAGGCGGAGGCCTAGGATTGGCTGTATCAGCTGGGCAGAATGCTGTATCAGCTGGGCAGAGATGGGCTAATTTGGGTCCGCCGGTTCCTTTGGTCTATGGATCACTCTCCAAAAGAGCAATCTGCCATTCCGGATTCTTTTTTTCTTTTAGAGGCAAAAAATAATTAATTCTCTGACACAATTCCAGGCATTAGTTTGGTGCCTTAGGCTTATTAACAATTACCAAATCATAATTGGTATGGAAATCCTCTTAGGAAGTGTGGGAGGGGACTTTGCATAGTCATTAGCATATTGCTCAGGTGTGCTCCTTTTTCAGCACATGCATCTCTCCCTAATTTATTTGGAGGGAGGTTTGTGAGGATATATATATATATATACAAATATATATATATATATATACATATACAATTGGTGACTGCTCATAATATTAGAAAGGTGTCGTCTCTCTGTCTGCATAGCTTCACACATTCCCAGCGGGGGGTATAGGGATCCTCCTCTCCTCCATTTTGTTAATGTGGGAGGAGCCAGAGGTCTGCGCGGTACCTTACTGGTTTGATGTTGGTTTGACAGGTTGGGGACTCTGGCAGGCTAACCGTTGATTTGAAAAGCCTAAAAATATATATTTATAGTTTAACAAAGTTGTGGCTGTTTCACCTCCAGCTCGATGTTATACATTTATTGGACCTTGCGTGTTAATATGGGTCAGTCAGTATGATGGGGGAAAGAATGCATAGGGAGAAGAGAGCTTGAAAGAACACCATAGGGGATGTGAAACAAGTGGGAGGAGGGTCTTCTGTTTTTGTTCATGGTTTTTATGTACAGTAGTTTCATTAAATTGAATTTTTTTGCTTGGTGAGTTTCCTGATTTTTTCCTCACAGCGGCAATAACTTTGATCTATTCATTCTTCTCAATATATTTGAGGGGCCCCGTCAATCCATGCTAAAAATTTAAATAAAATCAATAGTGGGTTGAATCTTTAGCAACAAATGTTGAATGTACGTTAAAAGCAACCTACAGTATGTCATGTAAAGAAAAGAAAGACAACAGCGACTCAACAACATTTCACATTAGACCATAATGGTTTAGTTACAGTAGTTCTTTCCTTCGACTTCATATTCACAGTCCCGGTTTTGTTTAAGATTTAGGAATGGACTCTCACCTTCGAAAAGTGAGGAGTACTTTACAATAGTTTACGGAAGTTAATCTGTCCATAATTTTTTTGTTGTTGATGTTTTATATTTATAATATATATATATTTATATTTTTGGATATTTCTTTATATTTAGCAAAGCTTGGGGGTCTAGCGAAGTCTTAATTCAGCACTGGCTGTACCATACCTTTATCCCATATTCTTCATCACAACAGAATAATGCTATTTATAATTAAACCAAAATTTCAGAGCTGAGTTATGGAGTGGAGCCAGATAGAAGTTGCCGTTTTTAAACCATGATTAATTTCTATTTCTAACTATATTTCTGGAATAGGTCATAGACATAAAGAGTGCATGTACTATACATACATTAATTATTTGGCTGCCAGGTTGCATCTAATACATGATATAGTTATATACATCTTATTTTAGAACAAAGTAGTCATTCATTCATTATCTACCATTATGACCACGTATTGCCCATAAAATGGTCAAACCCTTGTCTTGTAAATCGATCTCGATTCTGTAATGCAATAATCGTCACCAATCCCAAAGTCTCCTTTTTTGGCTTTCCTTGCTGCCCTTAACACTGTTTATTATATAACAATATCTGGTTTATTCCAACAATGAGGAAGTGTACAGAAATAGGAAGCACTTGCTTGATTTAGATGTTCAGAAAATGTTGGACGGGCTAAGAATACCGGTGTGACAATGTGACAGCGGATGTTAGTGCAAAGCGATGTAGACTCCATCCAGCCATCTGAGCAGCCGCTGCATTGAGACAGTGAATGGACACTTAGAAAGTGCAGGCCTATTTATACTTTGTCACATTGTCCTGTGTCCATAATGTTGCATATGATTACAAGAGCACAAGTCCCATGCCAGTTTGTTCCTTGCATTTGACTTTGTCTCTCTCTTGTATTGTAGATCAGAAGCAAACATTCAAGGGCCATCCTGCTTTGGCTGTAGATCACAAAGTGGTGCACTACACAGCAGCAGATTTATCAAAGACATTTGATAAACAGGTAAACAAAACTAGTTAAAAAAAACCAGGACTGGATTAATTAATAAAAAATATACCCCCGCTTTGTATGGGATAACATTTCTTTGGTAAGATAACTTGCCTATTTTCTTTACATCTGCCAGGTTGGATTATTTTTTACCCCTTCAATGCTGGAATGGTTTGCAAAGCATTATTGTACTCCAATGTCCTAACGTCTAAGAACATTCATGTTTTCAATAACCAATGCGCAGTTGCATGTACAGTATAGGTATTAGGCTATTTTAATTACTTGGTGGTCAGAAAGCGAGTGCAATCATAAGGACATGAAGAACAAAGTATATGTTTCATTTTGCGAAATAATGTGGCTGATTATTAGAAAATATAATAATAATAATATGGGTGATTATTAGCAAATATACAATAAAAATAATAATAATTTAAAAAGAAAATAATAATGTGGGTGATTATTGAATAAAATAAAATTGACATATATAGTTAAATACGTATCTGTTTATCTTCTCATAAGTTTGGGTCATTTAGGTCAATTCTTTGGCTAAAGTTTTTTAAGCCTACATCCACATCACAGTGTGTCCCGTCTGTAGGTCCTAGCACTGCTACACCTGCAACAAGCTCTCATAACCTCTCTAAGGCCAGGTCCCCAGTGGCCGTTGTGTGGCGTGCTCTACCACAGCACAGCCCTATATGGGGCAGGCTCCAGACACCGTGTACGTGTGGGCGCGCAAAGCGCGATGACACGTACGCTGGCAGGGAAGACAAGAATTTTGTCTCACCTTACCGCAACGTGATCACGTGGTGTGCGGCCAGTCAATGGCCCTGGCAGATCATGTGGACCAATAGGAGTGCAGGTATTGTAGACCATCATGGCCGTACCCCCCCCACCCCCATCATGGCCAAGCCCCCCCCCCCCCGCTCAGCAGTAGACCACAGATCGCGGCTTTCACCCATGCACGCGCCACCAGGCACGCATGCAGCTGTAACCATTGGGGCCGTAGCCTAATAGAGGGAGAGCTGTGTTTAATAGACTGGTCATTCACAGGTACTTAGCAAGATCTGCAATTAAAAAGGTGGGGTGGATGAGCTTGGAAACAGGGAGGAGGGGTCACTAAGCTCCATGTTGTTTTACCAACTGAAATTAACAAACATGGAGGTTAGTGACCCTTCTATACAATGTGCAAGGGCTTTTGTGTTTTATTCTATACATGAGGTCACAGTCCTAGCAGCGCTGTTTTTGACACAATATATATGATGTGGTGGTTTTGGGTTCGGAGCTTGCAGGGGCTGTGTGTGTTTGATTATTGAATGCAAATAGTAAAAGAAGAGCTAAAATAAATGATGCATAGTCTGCACCAAGGGAAAACTACAAGAACTCAACAAGTACAGCTTGCAAGAGAGAAGGGGAAGGGGGGTACGGAATAATTGAAATGTTCAATAACAGTACATGAAATAATTTAACAAAGTACAGGAGTGAAGCATACTTCAGAGAGAGAGCAGCGCTAGAACAACACGTCGTGCTCTGACACTGGAAGGTGGGCTGTTAAGGGGAAATGTGAGGAAGTACTTCACAGAAGGGGTGGTAGATTGGTAGAATAGCCTCCCCGGAGGGGTGGTATAGGCTAACACAGCAAGGGCTTTAAGAAAGTGCTTGAGATAAATACAAAGTTACTCAAAATATGAAAGAAACCAGAGGACCGGTGGGTCTGATGTTTCCCAGAATATTGGCAAACGGACAGAATAAATTGTCCAAGGTTCTGTTTTTTATGTCTGTATATACATTGCTGCCAAACAAGTGATGCTGTCCTGTTTTAACAAACAGTTTTAACCAAACAGCCACTGATTCGATACATTAGAGGCACACTGGTAGTTAGTTTAATGCTGCTACAATTAATGCATTGCTTGTCACACACCGGTCTCCCCTCTCACAAAAGTGGACTTGCATTTAAGGAGCAATTCCTGCAAAATCCTACATATATTAAAAAAATAAAATAAAAATATATTTTATATATATATATATATATATGAGAAAAAGAAGAGAGAGCTCACGCCCCATAGCATAATACTGTTACCCGTTTACCAGCATAAAACAGGCTTTGTGCAAGCACAAAAAACAGCCCACTTAGCACAAACCTCTTTGAAAATAAAATTGGTCTGTAATGCTCTGCACCCAGGCAGATTTTAACAGCTGCTCCTCTTCAATAGCAGTTGCAGCTGTGTGAGACCAGGGAGAGCAAAAAGTCGCGGTCTGGATTCTACCTGGCAAATCTCCAAAACGTGGCGTGGAGCACTGGCCCACCCTACTCTCCAAGTGCTCTGCCCCAGGGACCCAAAACACACCCAATAGGAAGTGCAACAATCCAAAATTATACACTGCATCTCCCTAGGGCTTAATCATAGCAGAAACCCTGCAATAATTGAGGGGCAACATATACACCCTCCACTACCATCCCCTTATATCTGTCACAAAATATATTATATATATAAATAAATATCTACAGAGAAAACAAACAAAAAACAGGCGCACTCATAGCGTAGTAAGGTTTACAAAATTTATATGGAGTTGGATGTATAAAAATGCACACTCACAAACATAACGGGAATAAAAGCATTCATGAGTAATACTCAATCACCAGCCATGCAGGATACCAGCTGCTCCGATGTAGCCATCTACGATGTACTCCGTGTACCGGAAGAGTTAGGTGGCATCTCTCCCTCCTCTCCAAGCCCTCCGTCACTGCAATAGGTCTCTGATCACAATCTCGTGAGATTTCAATGACGTCACTGGGCTCTCCGGATAGACTGCGGCAGCCCCCACAAGCATAGCAATGTACACGGCTATGTTTGGTACTGAAATACCGGATATAAATAGTCCCGTAAGTGAGATAGCATATATGCAATAAAACTGGACAGAATAAAGTCCACAGAACACAGGGTGCGCCTGTTTTTTGTTTGTTTTTTTCTGTAGATATCTTGGAGGGAGTGGGGTTCCCCTATATTCAGGCTGCAAAGACTCATTTGGATAGCGTGTGCAGCTGAACCTTGATTTGTATTGTATTTTACATATCTGGACATTATTTATTTATTTGTTTATTATATTTTTTATTTATATATTTTTTCTTTAGTCCTGAACAGCATAGACTTTTTATCATATTTTGCCTCTCTGTATGTTAAGTTGATTTAGGTGGCGCCATATCATTTCTTTCTTTTTTCCTGTATATATATATGGGATATTTTAGTTTTATATATATATATATATATATATATATATATATATATATATATATATATATATATATATATATATAAAACTAAAATTGTAGCGCCACAGGATTAATAGTGAAAAATGCAAAGTGTGATTACTTATAAACAACATATAAATTATTAATAGAAATGTATCACACAAAACTTCACAACATATACATAAATTATGTGAAAGGGGCAAAAAACGTAAAGAAAAAGAGTCCAACCAGTCCTTTTTAAATCAGTCCATAAAGCATGCGGATAATTGATGCTGGTGTGGGGGGTCTTCGGCTGCTCTCAAGAAGGATGAACCACATCCAAGATTACCTAAAAAAGACAAAGAAGAGAGAGCGCACGCCCCATAGCATAATACAGTTGATTTAATAATAAAAAGGAAGGGAGGGGAGGGGATGGGGGGAAGAATAACACTCACAAGAGTATAAATCAATTAAAACATTGTGTGAATAACTCACCACCATCCGGTTCTGTACTGCAAACGTCAACAGTTCTTGGCTCCCTCAGGGCTGTATGGAGATGATATTGTTCACAGGAGAACCGGGGTGTAATTCGCCGAGAGAATTCAGTCCATGTGTGTCAGAAAAACGCCTCCTTCACTTCAATGGCTGCCGGATCAATCGAGCGCTCCAAAGCTGCCTCGTGCACATGCACAGCGTCGCGATGACGTAATTGCGCAAAGTGGATTCCCTGACGCGTTTCGTCACCAGAGGGCGACTTTTTCAAAGGGCTGATACTGAATGGACAAAGTTCCTGGAATTTAAAGCCGATTGGTTGCTAAGCAACCAGTGTAGGATAAAAACAAGTTAATTGACCTATTAATTAGTTAGATACTAACTGAGACTAGGCGCCCCATAAGGAAGTATTGTAAAATGGTAATTACTGGCTCAACAATACTAATTAATAATAACAAGAGGCAAAACAGGAAGAATAAGAAATAGCAACTAACATAGGACCACAAAGGACTGGACATAAGGAAAATTAGGAACATACTAATTAAATAAAAATATATGTACAAAAATATAAACTATGCAACTAAAAAATCCATAAACCAATTATTCCACTTGTCATCAATTGAATAGGACTATGAGGTAAGGAAACATTAAGATAACATAGGAGTATATATAATGACATTTAGACTCATAAATACAAATACCAATTTTCAATAATATATATATAAAATATATAAAAATTAAAATATAAACAATACATGTATGATGAAATAGAATCACCATACATGAAAACCAATTAATTAAATATAACTTCATATAAGCCTATTAAACACTACATAAACGCCTTAAATAGACCAGTATAATAGATGATTAATAAACATTAACTATACATAAGGCAAAAAAGTATACATATAAATATATAAACTGTTCAAACCCACCTGAAAACACAATTCTCATAAATCACATGTGTACCTGCATATATATGTATATCCATACAAAGTAATAATCATCATGATTCATAAGAAAAAATGTAAAAAACAAATATATATAAAATAACAATGAATAATAACCATAGAGTAAAAATAATATATATGAACACATATTGAACAAAAATATACACAAATATATACACATACACATGTATATAACTATCCCAAGACAGTTCAAAAAGAAACATTTTGATCAATGATTTGGTAAAAAAGTGTATATACACCAAAAAACCCTAATGGATTGATTTATCAAAGAGGCCAAGAGTATAAGAAAGAGAGAGAGAATAAGTCTCCACCAATGACAGACACATATAGGATAAACCCCAATGAGGGGGAATGTATGTATAATAAACATTGTATACTAAAATATAAATGAAATAAAATTGATATAAACATATCCTTTATATTTAGGCTGTATTGTATGACCAGTATGGAAGGGAAGGGGAGGGTTAATTCCCACTTGTGATGCTAACCAGGAGTAGGCAATGTTTGATCATGGTGTAAAAATATAAACATCTTCATAGCATAGGACAGTTCATAAGACTCAGGATTCCAGATAGTCCAATATTACACACACTCCCATAGATTATGCCACAAGCCATGTAGGTAAGTCTTATGTGGTGGTCTAGGTAACCGTGTGTAGGACTGATCACATAAATGAAGTAAATGGATTACTCACTGCTGACCTTGGGGATATCCTGGTCCTGTCCTGCATGCTCCTACCAAGGAACAATTGAAGAGAGTACAGGGAAAACGGCGGTGCATCTGCAGCTGCTGCTGAAGATTGGAAACCACAAACTGCAAACCACAAAATATCCTAGGTGCAAAAATTTATTTTAGGGCATAGTAACAGCCAAAAAGAACACTCTGACGCGTTTCCCGTGGTATCCCACGCTTTATCAAAGAACTCTTTGATAAAGCGTGGGATACCACGGGAAACGCGTCAGAGTGTTCTTTTTGGCTGTTACTATGCCCTAAAATAAAATTTTGCACCTAGGATATTTTGTGGTTTGCAGTTTGTGGTTTCCAATCTTCAGCAGCAGCAGCAGCAGCAGATGCACCGCTGTTTTCCCTGTACTCTCTTCAATTGTATGACCAGTATACAATATACGGAGAGGATGGGGATTGGGGGAGAGAGGGGGAGGGGAAGAGGGAAAGGGGAGGGAGGAAGGGGGGAGGGAAGGAGGGAGGGAGAATGGGGAAAAGGGTACGGGGGGGATGAATACTATGAGGGAGGGGGGAAAAAGAACTAACAGGAATAACATCCCTATAGAGCGAGGAGAGTCAAAGAAAGAAAGAAGTCAAACCAGCGTACTAACATCCAGACACTCATTGAGTCCACCAGGCGTTAAAGTTCCCAACTGGTGGATCCAAAAAGTTTCCTGTCGGCATAGGATCTTAAATCGATCGCCCCCCAGAGCACATGGAGAAATGTGTTCTAGACCCATTACTGTCATAGATTTTGGATCCTGATTGTGTACAGATTGCAGTGTCTGTCATTGGTGGAGACTTATTCTCTCTCTCTTTCTTATACTCTTGGCCTCTTTGATACAGTAAATCAATCTATTAGGGTTTTTTTGGTGTTCATACACTTTTTTACCAAATCATTGATCAAAATGTTTCTTTTTGAACTGTCTTGGGATAGTTATATACATGTGTATGTGTATATATTTGTGTATATTTTTGTTTAATATGTGTTCATATATATATTATTTTTATTCTATGGTTATTATTCATTGTTATTTTATATATATTTGGTTTTTTTACATTTTTTTCTTATGAATCATGATGATTATTACTTTGTATGGATATACATATATATATGCAGGTACACATGTGATTTATGAGAATTGTGTTTTTCAGGTGGGTTTGAACAGTTTATATATTATATGTATACTTTTTTTGCCTTATGTATAGTTAATGTTTATTAATCATCTATTATACTGGTCTATTTAAGGCATTTATGTAGTGTTTAATAGGCTTATATGAAGTTATATTTAATTAATTGGTTTTCTTATATGGTGATTCTATTTCATCATACATGTATTGTTTATATTTTAATTTTTATATATTTTATATATATATTATTGAAAATTGGTATTTGTATTTATGAGTCTAAATGTCATTATATATACTCCTATGTTATCTTAATGTTTCCTTACCTCATAGTCCTATTCAATTGATGACATGTGGAATAATTGGTTTATGGATTTCTTAGTTGCATAGTTTATATTTTTGTACATATATTTTTATTTAATTAGTATGTAATTTTCCTTATGTCCAGTCCTTTGTGGTCCTATGTTAGTTGCTATTTCTTATTCTTCCTGTTTTGCCTCTTGTTATTATTAATTAGTATTGTTGAGCCAGTAATTACCATTTTACAATACTTCCTTATGGGGCCCCTAGTCTCCGTTAGTATCTAACTAATTAATAGGTCAATTAACTTGTTTTTATCCTACACGGGTTGCTTAGCAACCAATCGGCTTTAAATACCAGAAACTTTGTCCATTCAGTATCAGCCCTTTGAAAAAGTCGCCCTCTGGTGACGAAACGCGTCAGGGAATCCAATTTGCGCAATTACGTCATCGCAACGCTGCGCATGCGCACGAGGCAGCTTTGGAGCGCTCGATTGATCCGGCAGCCATTGAAGTGAAGGAGGCATTTTTTCTGACACACATGGACTGAATTCTCTCGGCGAATTACACCCCGGTTCTCCTGTGAACAATATCATCTCCATACAACCCTGAGGGAGCCAAGAACTGTGGACGTTTGCAGTACAGAACCGGATGGTGGTGAATTATTCACACAATGTTTTAATTGATTTATACTCTTGTGAGTGTTATTCTCCCCCCCCTCCCTTCCCTTCTTTTTTATTATTAAATCAACTGTATTATGCTATGGGGCGTGCGGTCTCTCTTCTTTTTCTTTTTTAGGTAATCTTGGATGTGGTTCATCCTTCTTGAGAGCAGCCGAAGACCCCCCACACCAGCATCAATTATCCACATGCTTTATGGACTGATTTAAAAAGGACTGGTTGGACTCTTTTTCTTTACGTTTTTTGCACTTTTCACATAATTTATGTATATGTTGTGAAGTTTTGTGTGATACATTTCTATTAATAATTTATATGTTGTTTATAAGTAATCACACTTTGCATTTTTACACTCAAGTTCATCATTTTATTAACACTTTAGTCACTATTTTAGTTTTTCACTATTAATACTGTGGCGCTACAATTTTTGTTTTTATATATATATATATATATATATATATATATATATGCAAATACAACTGTATGCTCATCTGCATGTCTTAGGCAGGTCTGCAACCCCGCCTTTCCCCATTATCACCCAGCATACAGCACTTCCACTGCAGCAAGGGATTCTGGGAGATGACATGCAAATGAGCACACAGTGTCACTTTTTGCCTCAATAACCATTTTTAACATGGTTCCCTATAATGATAATGGGGAAAGGCGGTGTTGCAGACCTGCCTAAGACATGCAGATGAGCATACAGTTGTATTTGCATATTTCCTTTCCTGTGGAGGGTTTTTGTCACTTTTTTTACTCACCATAACTTAACTCAGTATTATGGTATATATATATGAGCACAGCCAGGGTTAAGGTGCATACCCAGAAAACCACCCACAGACAGCCGTTATTGAGGCAAAAAGTGACACTGTGTGCTCATTTGCATGTCATTTCCCAGAATCCCTTGCTGCAGTGGAAGTGCTGTATACTGGGTGATAATGGGGAAAGGCGGGGTTGCAGACCTGCCTAAGACATGCAGATGAGCATACAGTTATATTTGCATATATATATATATATATATATATATATATATATATATATATATATATACAGGAAAAAAGAAAGAAAGGATATGGCGCCACCTAAATCAACTTAACATACAGAGAAGCAAAATATGATAAAAAGTCTATGCTGTTCAGGACTAAAGAAAAAATATATAAATAAAAAATATAATAAACAAATAAATAATGTCCAGATATGTAAAACACAATACAAATCAAGGTCCAGCTGCACACGCTATCCAAATGAGTCTTTGCAGCCTGAATATAGGGGAACACCACTTTTTACTCACGCACAACTTTTTCACATTTAATGGTAAGTTTTATTTGCAACTTATTGGCACTGCTATGGGTACAAGTTTTGCTCCTTCTTTTGCGAACTTATTTATGGGATGGTGGGAAGCACTTTTTATTTATTCGAGCACTAATTTATTTCGTCACAATATTGTTTTTTATAAAAGATTTGTGGACGACCTAATTATTATTTGGAGGGGGGATGTCACGACACTTCACACTTTTGTATCTTATCTTAATAATAATCTTTATAATCTAAGATTTACATTAAATTTTCATTTCCATCACATTGAATTTCTGGATCTACAATTATTTGTAGACATAGACAAAAAAATCCAAACGGATGTTTATAGGAAGCAAAATGCCAGGAACACCTTTCTTAGGGCGGACAGATGCCACCCATCCCATGTCATAAAGGCCATACCAAGGGGACAGTTCCTCAGACTGAGAAGGAATTGTTCCACTATGAGTGGTTTCCTTTCTCAGTCTGAGGAACTTACAAGGAGATTTTTGGAAAGGGGATACCCCAAATCACATTTAGCAATTGCATTTGAAAATGCATTACATACAGAGAGAGCATCATTGTTGCCCACACATCCAATTGGAGATTCTCGCCTTGCTAACAATGTTAAGACAATTGGTATTAAACAGGACTCACATGGACTGACAGAATTAAAAAACAAATGTCCTCTTTTTATTTCACAATTTAGTAAACAAAGTGGAAAAGTAAACTCTATAATTTCAAAACATTGGAATGTCTTATCCATGGACCCTGTCCTTAAAAAATATGTGGATTCTGGTCCTACTTTTGTATATCGTAGAGCGAGAACAATTGGATCTCATGTTTCACCAAGTGAACTCAAATCTTCTGGTCTCAAAAAACCTTTTATCACTAGGGGTTCCTTCAAATGTGGCTCTTGTAGTGCATGTAAACACATGAAGCCTGCCAAAAGTTTTTTCCAGTTTGCCTCGCCACCGCCACATGGTGTGAATATATTACCAAATAAGGAATTTAAGATAAACAGTTTTATAAATTGTAAAAGTCAATTTGTGATTTATCTAATAACATGTGGTTGTGGCAAGAGGTATGTGGGGAGGACGACTAGAGCCCTTAAGGTCAGGATGTTAGAGCATTTAAGGCTCATAAAATTGAGAGACACTAATCATCCAGTCTCAAAACATTTCACTGAATGTGGTCAGGGAGGAATTAATAATTTTTCCTTTTTGGGGATTGAATCAGTTATTTCTAAATCTAGAGGAGGTGATCATATCAACCTTCTGGACCGTAGGGAGGCGTATTGGATCTTCACTCTCCAAATGCGCTTCCCTATGGGCTTGAACATTGACTGGCAACTAACACATTTTTTGTAAACATTTTTGTGATAGACGTATTATGGTGTAATTAGTTGGTAATACAGACTAAATAAGACAATTGTCATTATATTGGACATTATATTCTTATCATTATAACCTTTGAACCTATGCCTTATCATGCAAATATTATGCTAATATGTAAGCTTAAATTGTTCTTTGATGTATCTTGTGGATAATACTTCATATTTTATAATGGTTGTATTTCCCTGGTTCCTATGATTTAGGTACACAATCTGTGTTATGCAGTATGTATGTGTAATATGTCTTTAAATTTACTTTTCTTACACATTTTTTTTAATCATGTCTAGAGGTTTTTATTTTTAACTTTTTTTTTTTTGTATATAATTTAGTTGCAACACAGCTAGTTTTTTAATCCACCTTGTTCATGTTTTTCCTTGATATAATAGTACCCTTTATTAAGCATTAGTTTAGTTTAATATAGCTTTATTTCGTTTAAATATGCTTGTCCAGTTAGCAGCAATGTATTTTGTTCTGCTGGAATGGTCAATAAAGCTTTGTTATTGTGTTCCTATGTTTGCCCACATCCAAAATGGCCACACTGCCTTTGGTACTTCCTTTTGCCCTTAGATCGGCACTGAGTCGCTCTGTTATGACGTCATCAGGTTCTGATTTTTGGCGCGAAATGGCCCACAGGTAAGAGGGTATATAATGGATGTTATCACATTGTGTTTTATCCTTGAAAAAGAACGCTGCGACGTTTGAAATGCATTGGATGGGTCTTTTGCCACATTAAAGTGCCCTTTTAATCATTTTTTTGTCCTGGTTTCTTCCTGCTCCGTTTTTGCTGGTGCGCTTTTTGGTCTCCCTTTTCCCTGAACACCACTCCATCCAAGATATCTACAGAAAAAAACAAACAAAAAACAGGTGCACCCTGTGTTCTGTGGACTTTATTCTGTCCAGTTTTATTGCATATATGCTATCTCACTTACGGGACTATTTCTATCCGGTATTTCAATACCAAACATAGCAGTATACATTGCTATGCTTGTGGGGGTTGCCGCAGTCTATCCGGAGAGCCCAGTGACGTCATTGAAATCTCACGAGATTGTGATCAGAGACCTATTGCAGTGATGGAGGGCTTGGAGAGGAGGGAGAGACGCCACCTACCCCTTCCGGTACACGGAGTACACCGCAATAGCTGTTATTTCTTCTCGACATTAGATGGCTACATCGGAGCAGCTGGTATCCTGCATCACGGCTGGCGATTGAGTATTACTCATGAATGCTTTTATTCCCGTTATATTTGTGAGCGTGCATTTTTATACATCCAACTCCATATAAATTTTTAAACCTTCCTACGCTATGAGTGCGCCTGTTTTTTGTTTGTTTTCTCTGTAGATATATATATATATATATATATATATATATTTATATTTTGTGACAGATATAAGGGGATGGTAGTGGAGGGTATATATGTTACCCCTCAATTATTGCAGGGTTTCTGCTATAATTAAGCCCTAGGGAGATGCAGTGTTTTAATTTTGGATTGTTGCACTTCCTATTGGGTGTGTTTTGGGTCCCTGGGGCAGAGCACTGGGAGAGTAGGGTGGGCCAGTGCTCCACTCCACGTTTTGGAGAATTTGCCAGGTAGAATCCAGACCGCGACTTTTAGCTCTCCCTGGTCTAAATGAGCAAACTCTCCATGGTGTGATAAAGTATAAAATGATCTGTTTCACCTAGAGCAGTGTTTTTCAACAGGAGTTCCTGCTGTAGGAGCTCTTGGTCCCCCGGGCGTCCCTAAATGGTCCCTACAATTTTCCGGTCATTTGAAAATTGTACCAAATACAGAAAAATTTACAATGCATCTGATCTCAGACGCGCTATTAGAGAGGGTTGGGGTTCCTTACAATGCATCTGATAGCAGACGCGCTATTAGAGAGGGTTGGGTTCCTTACAATTAATCTGATCTCAGACACGCTATTAGAGAGGGTTGGGGTTCCTTACAATGTATCTGATCTCAGACGCGCTATAAGAGAGGGTTGGGGTTCCTTACAATGCATCTGATCTCAGACATGCTATTAGAGAGGGTTGGGTTCCTTACAATGCTTCTGATCTCAGACACGCTATTAAAGAGGGTTGTGGTTCCTTAAAATGCATCTGACCTCAGGTGCGCAATTAGAGAGGGTTGGGGTTTCTTACAGGGGCATAGCTATAGCCCGGGCAGCCCAGTACTGTGCCTTTGGGGGGCCCACTCAGGGCTGCTGCAGGGAGGAGAGCCGGGACATTTGGCCCAGCTGCGTAGCTATCCGATCGCTGAGGTCAGGGCCAAACTCCTCCTCTGGTCCCCTTAACAGCCGCATTGACAGCTTCAGTCAGTGCTCACAGCAGAGCATCAAAGCTGGATTGGTAGCTGTGAGCTGCGAGCGAGGGGGAGGGTTTGCAGAGAGAGCAGGCAGCAGAAGCTGGTGGCGGAACTGAGGCAGAGAGCTGCAGAGCTCTGCCTGCCCTTGCTCTCCATGGCATAAGGGGGAGGAGTTACTATGTGCTTCAGTGGGAAGTTATGCTGTGTGTAATTGTGTGTCTGTTTGCTGTGCGCATCTCAATTTGCAATGTGTGTTTCAGTCTGACATTGTGTCAGTATGCTGTGTGTTTATGTGTGTAAATGTGTCAGTTACACTTTGCTCTGTCAGTGTGCTATTTGTGATTCAGTGTCTGTCAGTGTTGTCAGTGTGCTTCAGAGTCTGTCAGTGTCCTGTGTGCCTCAGTGTCTGTCAGTGTGTTGTGTGTGCTTCAGTGACTGTCAGTGTGCTGTGTGTGCTTCAGTGTCTGCCAGTGTGCTGTGTGTGCTTCAGTGTCTGTCAGTGTGCTGTGTGTGCTTCAGTGTCTGTCAGTGTGCTGTGTGTGCTTCAGTGTCTGCCAGTGTACTGTGTGTTCCTCAGTGTCTGTCAGTGTGCTGTGTGTAATTCAGTGTCTGACAGTGTGCTGTGTGTGCTTCAGTGTCTCTCAGTGTGCTTTCTGTGCTTCAATGTCTGTCAATGTGCTGCGTGTGCTTCAGTGTCTTTCAGTGTGCTGAGTGTGCCTCAGTATCTGTCAGTGTGCTGTGTGTGCTTCAATGTCTGTCAGTGTGCTTCAGTGTCTGTCAGTGTGCTGTGTGTGCTTCAGTGTCTGTCAGTGTGCTACATGTGCTCCAGTGTCTGTCAGTGTGCTGTGTGTGCCTCAGTGTCTGTCAGTGTGCTGTGTGTGCTTCAGTGTCTGTCAGTGTGCTGCATGTGCTCCAGTGTCTGCAGTGCGCTTTGTGTGCCTCAGTGTCTGTCAGTGTGCTGTGTGTGCTTCAGTGTCTGTCAGCATTCTGTGTGTGCTTCAGAGTCTGTCAGTGTGCTTCAGTGTCTGTCCGTGTGCTGTGTGTGCTTCAGTGTCTGTCAATGTGCTGTGTGTGCTTCACTTTCTGTCAGTGTGCTGTGTGTGCTTCAGTGTCTGTCAGTGTGCTGTGTGTGCTTCAGTGTCTGTCAGTGTGCTGTGTGTGCTTCAGTGTCTGTCCGTGTGCTATGTGTGCTCCAATGTCTGTCAATGTGCTGTGTGTGTGCTTCACTTTCTGTCAGTGTGCTGTGTGTGCCTCAGTGTGTGTCAGTGTGCTGTGTGTGCTTCAGTGTCTGTCAATGTGCTGTGTGTGCCTCAGTTTATGTCAGTGTGCTGTGTGTGCCTCTGTGTGTGCTTCAGTGTCTGTCAGTATGCTGTGTGTGCTTCAGTGTCTGTCAGTGTGCTGTGAGTGCTTCAGTGTCTGTCAGTATGCTGTGTTTGCTTCAGTGTCTGTCAGTGTGCTTCAGAGTCTATCAGTGTCCTTCAGTGTCTGTCAGTATGCTGTGTGTGCTTCAGTGTCTGTCAGTGTGCTGTGAGTGCTTCAGTGTCTGTCAGTATGCTGTGTGTGTTTCAGAGTCTGTCAGTTTGCTTCAGTGTCTGTCAGTGTGCTTCAGAGTCTGTCAGTGTGCTTCACTTTCTGTCAGTGTGCTGTGTGTGCTTCAGTGTCTGTCAGTGTGCTGTGTGTGCTTCAGTGTCTGTCAGTGTGCTGTGTGTGCTTCAGTGTCTGTCAGTGTGCTGTGTGTGCCTCAGTGTGCTTCAGAGTATGTCAGTGTACTTCAGTGTCTGTCCGTGTGCTATGTGTGCTCCAATGTCTGTCAATGTGCTGTGTGTGTGCTTCACTTTCTGTCAGTGTGCTGTGTGTGCCTCAGTGTGTGTCAGTGTGCTGTGTGTGCTTCAGTGTCTGTCAATGTGCTGTGTGTGCCTCAGTTTATGTCAGTGTGCTGTGTGTGCCTCTGTGTGTGCTTCAGTGTCTGTCAGTATGCTGTGTGTGCTTCAGTGTCTGTCAGTGTGCTGTGAGTGCTTCAGTGTCTGTCAGTATGCTGTGTTTGCTTCAGTGTCTGTCAGTGTGCTTCAGAGTCTGTCAGTGTCCTTCAGTGTCTGTCAGTATGCTGTGTGTGCTTCAGTGTCTGTCAGTGTGCTGTGAGTGCTTCAGTGTCTGTCAGTATGCTGTGTGTGTTTCAGAGTCTGTCAGTTTGCTTCAGTGTCTGTCAGTGTGCTGTGTGTGCTTCAGTGTCTGTCAGTGTGCTTCAGAGTCTGTCAGTGTGCTTCAGTGTCTGTCAGTGTGCTGTGTGTGCATCAGTGTCTGTCAGTGTGCTGTGTGTGCTTCAGTGTCTGTCAGTGTGCTTCAGAGTCTGTCAGTTTGTTTCAGTGTCTGTCAGTGTGCTGTGTGTGCTTCAGTGTCTGTCAGTGTGCTTCAGAGTCTGTCAGTGTGCTTCAGAGTCTGTCAGTGTGCTTCATCATCTGTCAGTGTGCTTCAGAGTCTGTCAGTGTGCCTCAGTGGCTGTCAGTGTGCAGTGTGTGCCTCAGTATCTGTCAGTGTGCTGCATGTGCCTCAGTGTCTGTCAGTGTGGTGTGTGTGCCTCAGTGTTTGTCAGTGTACTGTAGACAAAACATGGATACACCTGTACACAAATAAGAGCACAGCTGAGATACCTGGGAGATATACTAATAGGTAATGTAAATGTAAAAATACTTTGCATAGCCTATTAGCATCTATCACAGATGTGCTCCTTTTTATGCTCTCTCATTATCTCTACTATTACATATTATAGAATGTTATAGTATATATTTAATGATTTGTTAGTCTTAATGGACCTTTGCCTCCTTTAGGCAGGAAGCAGGTCTCCAGAGCTGAACCGCATTAATTTCAGCAGCTGCGGGGACCCCCTGCTCCCTGAGATACCCACATCGGAAGGTGATGCCGCTATCTTAATCCTGTTTAAAAGTCCCACATCTCACAGGGCAAACAGAAGCCTCAAAAGACCCCAGCAGAGGTATAGCCAGTTTAAGAGATTTTCATTTGTGGGCAAGCTACTACACAGCTGCGTCCACTAGGGGCAGGCTAACACAGGAATTTCTGTTTGTTTAATACTAACTATTTAGTGGTTATTTAATCCTAAAGAGACACAGCTTTGTGCTCATGTACTCTCGCTTTGTTATCATAATAATTCCCTGTGTTGTACTGTTAGCGTTTGCAGGGCTGTATTCTCATATTTACAGGCACGATTACTGTACTGGGGAAGTTACAATCTAATTTTGGAGCACAGGGAAATAAAGGAGATCCCAAGGGAATTACTTGGGTCTTCACACTGGGCTCACCTACTGTACTTCTAAGACGGTGATTATAGATCAATTCAAGAACTAGTAAGTTGATCTGATCAGTAACATCACACAACAGGTGGAACTGATCTTTCTCATTCTAACTGGGTGTAAAAGAGCCAACCCATCTCATACAGTACAGTATGTATCTTTCTAATCTCATTTTATCTGTATTACAGTATTTCTATCTCATCTTTCCTAATTACTTCACACTGAAGTAATATAATAAAAAGCATGATTTAGCAATAATAACAAGTATTTTTTTTTTTTTTTTAAAGGAACTTGATTACCTTCCCATTTAAAAAAAATATCCTTCTATTTCTACTTGCAAATAATTGACCATTAAATCAGGGATTCTCTGCTCCAGTCCCCAAGACCCTCCAACAGGTCAGGTTTTCGGGTTATCCCTGCTTCAGCACACGTGACTCAAGCAGTGGCTTAGTGTTCGATTGAGCCACTGATTGAGCCACCTGTGCTAGTGCAGGCTATTCAACTGAGCCACTGACGCAGGGATATCCTGAAAACCTTACCTATTGGGGGATCTTGAAGACTGGAGTTGAGAACCCTTGCATGAAATGAAAAGTCAAAGCTTTGTCAAAGAAGCAAACCTCAGCTCTACGTTAACTCTTATACTAATGTGTTACAGCAGATCCTCAAGTGCAGTTCTCAAGCCCCCCACCCCCACCAGGACAGGTTTTCATGATATCCCAGCTTCAGCACAGGTGGCCCAATCAGTCTCTGCTTCAGCACAGCTGGCTCAATGTTTGACAGAGCCTCTCATTGAGTCACCTGTGCTGAAGCTGGGATAGCCTAAAAACCTGACCTGTTGGGGGGTTGCTTGAGGACGGGAGTTGAGCATCCCTGCATAACAGGATGCTCTGGCAGCAAACTGATTAAACGTAGAGACGTGTGAATATCAATGATTGCATTTTCTGCACATTTCACATTGCTTATAAAGGAGAAGTGACTTATACGAGAATATTTGCATATTGAAACGAGCACATCTACAGTTAAACCAAATGATTGCAGGCATTACCTGCCACATAAGCATAACTAATGTATATATAATAAGATGCATCAGACATTGTATTCATTAACTCCTTTGGTGCTGGCAATGAGTTAATCAGGTGCATTAATGGAATGTTATGGAATGTTAGCAGCAATATTTGATTCATATTATGATAATCGAAGATTGCTTGTAATGAACTTATACATAACATTTAAAAAAAAAGTAATTCGAAACCCCATTCAAGATATCATAAAAAAACATATGCCGTGTACTGTAATTCTGCAAATATTATCCTGTATAGATAGTGCTTTCAGTAGCAACTAGGTGCTCAGAGGTAATATAGTGGCCTCTTTTATTTCAAACAAGCTTCCATAGCAGGAGAAAAAAATCCTTGATAAAGTGCTTGTTGTGAGTGCGAAATGCGTAGGAGGATCCTTTGCGCAGTATATACACAATTCCTTCAAGCTCTAACTCCAACACCCACCACAACATATCATACATATCTGTGTCAAAAGCAGAGGAGTGCTACTGGGTGTGACCAAATGTATACAAGAAAAGCCAAACATTTCCAAACATTCCCAATGCTATATAAAATATGACAGAAAATGATATAGTTAAATACTAACACTAGCCTGCAAAGTGGTCATGCCGTGACGTGGCTGCATCCTTTGTACAGTACCTCCGTTTTTAACCATGGGCAAATACATTTTCATTTTTTTATATATCTGGAGTCCACCTCTTTGATTCTTCGTAGTGCATAATTTTTTTATTTTCCTGTTCATGCAAATAATATCCTACATGAAAAAAAACTATTATTTCAAGCCGGTACCTTGGCTCAATTATTTTAAATTGTCTAAGCTGCTGAGGGTACTTCAGGGACAATATTATTCCATGAGATTGTTAACATGTGCTTTAAATGAACACTTTTATTCCCATACACGATTGCTAGAAATAGCAAAAAGGGATGAAATAATGCAGACTGCAGACTGCTAATATAGTGAGACACCCTTTCATAAATCATGAAGATTAACTTATGGTGTGCCTTGTTCTTTATCCATATAAGTAGTCATACAAGGGAAGAGAATTCAGGAGGTTAGATTATATCAACTTTTCTTTGGTGTAATATTGGTGGAATTCTCATGCACTAAAACACATCCAACTGCATCCAAATCCCATTGAAATCATTCAGTGAGACAAATCTGGCAAGGTTTTTTTCTTAAGCATCTAAAGTGAATTATTTAATTTTAAATGAATTTTTAAACTCCATTAATGATCAAGCATGTCTATCGCATTTGATTGATTCTACCCCTTAGATTCTTAAACGTCGGTACAATTCCCAGCTTGGTATAAAACAGTAGAAAAAAAAACTAGAGCGCTAACTCACGAGAGATACCAATATTAAAAAGGATGAAACTTAGTAAATGTACAATACTACCTTCCCGATGACCCCTAAGGTTGCTTCACACTAGAGACAACTCGTGGGCTGTCAGAGTCCTTCTGCTCACCCAATAGGATCTAACCTTGATCCTTAGAGACAATGGGCCTCATGCAGAGAGCATCGTTATTTCAAAACTCGCCATTTTTTGTTCAATTTCGCGCAGAAAACGGCAGAAAATGGCGAGTTACGAAAAACGCGCCAATTTTTTTTTCCTATGTCTAAAACTCGCCTCGCGGCTGGCGAGAACCTCCATCTCGCCATTTTTAAAACTCTCCGAATGCAGAGAGGTGCGAACGGCATGTAGCGGCTGTTCGCGCCAAAAAATGGCGCGATTCTCGCATTTTTGCCGCGCCAGGAAAAGATGACAAGATGGCGCTCGCCGCCTATAGTAAAGGGGAAAAAAAGGCGCAAATTTGTTTTTACACATTTCTGAAGTGCGCATCTTGCCAATTTAAACTCGCCACACGCATCCATGTTAAACATAGCAGAATTCGCACTTTTCTGCATATGGAGAATAAAACTCTCCAAAAAAGCTACTTTTTATGAAATTCGCCAATTTTAAAATTCTATGCTCTCTGCATGAGGCCCAATGTACACAAAAATATGGGGAGCGCTGGTTAACGAAAACTAGTGAACACCAGAAATAAATAATCAACAGAAAGTCCTATTTGAATCACTCAATATTGGGAAGCAGTGTAAGAAACAGCTAAAATAAATACTCACACGGCCATGTGTGAGTACACATAAAGTATTGGTTTCTTTCTTGGAGTCCTTGTCCCAATGTTCTCCCCGTCAGCTAATTGACACACTATGGACGTTAGTCTTTGTGCACAGACTCCCTCACGGTCGCACCCTCCCAACAGGAACAGCAGACAGCGATGGAATATATGTTAAAAGCACGTATTTATTAACAAACAACAGAATAATAAGAGAACTCACATGTAGGTCCTCATGTCACGGCTACAGGACTGTTCCGGCACAACACAGTGCCTCTTTGCTCCTGCTCCCGCGGCCGGACAGTTTCTATTCCTCTATAAATTAGTTTTTTCCTGATGTTGCCCATGTGCTCCAGTATGCGGACCCTCAATGGTCTCGAGGTTCGTCATATATTCTGGAGTCCACATGGGCACTCCAGAAGATACACCACAAATGTTGAACACCATCTTCTGGAGTGCCCATGTGGACTCCAATATGTGGGATGAACCTCGAGACCATTGAGGGTCTGCATACTGGAGCACATGGGCAACATCAGGAAAAAACTCCAGACACACAATGTATTGAGGCATTTTGCCCAAGTACATGTGAGTAATCCCACAGGACTAATTTATAGAGGAATAGAAACTGTCCTTGCAAACTGGAGAGGAGAAATCAGCTCCAAAAACTCACATATTGGATTTATAAGATGAGAACATTAGTACCCAATGGATTAAATATTGATATTGACTTAGGAGCATTTATTCAATAGTTTTTATAAAGCCCATTTAATATTTATATATATTTTTACTGTTTCATATCTCTTTTTATTAGTAACATTTGTTATTGTAATTACAGATTACTCCTATTGATGAATGTTATATTGTTTTGTATATGCTTCTTATATGTATTTTTGTCTTCATATAGATCACTAAAGATGAACACACTTGCGTCGTAATGTTGATTTTATTTAAAATGTTATCATATATGCTGTACAATATTTCAGTTTTACTTGATGTTGTAGGATACTTAGAACTATTTCCCTGTATGTTCAGGTGAAGATTGCTTGATCTCAATCAATGCCTATGAGAGCTGTAAATGGAATAACAAGTTTAGTGCATGTTTTATGCAATCTCTCCAATACTATGGAAAGTGGTCTTTGATATATGGACTTGGTCTACTGTTCATATATGATTATCAACTCAGTATTGATGAGAGTGAGGATGGTGGCATGTTCTGTCATACTGTAAACCATCCTGAATATTTTATTAGTTTAATTCTGTACTTTTTGGCGGAACTACACCACCTTTACGGTGGGATCATTAGTATTAAGAGGGGATATTCTATTCTACTTTGTACCTGTTGTATTGGGTCTAAATAACGGGTAACAAGTCCAGTGGTGTTTCTAACTTTCGGCCTCTGTGTTATTACAGTCACCTATTATGAGCAAAAGCATTATGTGCTTAGGGTTATAGTTGCGCATTGCTGATGTGGTCTGAGAGTTTCAGATAACTGATTATCTCAGCACCTGAAATGTATGGGCATATGGAGGTACTATGCAACAGCTCATGATTAAGTCCATTATTCCAAGTATCATGATGTGTCAGTTTAGCTTTTATTAATTTTATGTATTTAAGATTGTTATTCCAATGAGGTACACTGATATTAATATAAATTCTGATCAGTGGGTCAGAGATAGAGACAGTGTAACGCGTAGCTCACAGTAAACGAAGCGCGACCGCGG
This sequence comes from Ascaphus truei, assembly GCF_040206685.1. Lineage (NCBI taxonomy): Eukaryota > Metazoa > Chordata > Amphibia > Anura > Ascaphidae > Ascaphus > Ascaphus truei. The sequence continues at coordinate 36,385,311 of NC_134494.1, forward strand.
TGCTGAGGTAGGGGATTGGATAACGCCGAAACACAGCCACGCGGGCGAGCATAGGATGTAGAGTAGTCGATCAAGCCAGGTCAGGGTTATAGAATGGAGAATGGTTACGGTACTTGCCAAGTTCAGGAGTGGAGAGTTTCAGATCGTCGTAATTCGTAGCCAGGTTCAGGAATGGAGAGTATCGGATAGTCAGGGTAAGTAGCCAGGTTCAGGATAGGAGAGTGTCGGATCATTGGAGTACTTAGCCAAGGTCAGGACTGGAGACTAGAGAATCGTCGTACAAGCCGGATCAGAAGTAGAGAGAAGCGTAGTCCAAGGAGCTAGCAGGGTTCAGGCAACAAGTGGTTAACAGCATACAAGGCAAGGCAGGATTCAGCAACAAGGATGTGGCAAGGCATGGCGTCACAATGACTATGCTCAGCAATTACTGACTGCAGACTGAGGGTATATATAGGAGGAGCCTCCAATAGCCAGCCATGGCGGAACCAGGAAGTGAGAGTCGATTGGCTGCTGGTGCACACAGGTGTGCCCTATAATGCAGCTTATTCAGGGTTGAGGGTGAAACTGCTCGCGCGCAGTCCTGTGCGTGTCACGGAGGCCAGGAAGCAGAGTTTAGAGAATGCGTCACTCCCACGTCAATTCCTGGGACCAGAGGGGGCGGGGCGAGTTGACCCGTGCACGTCACGGAGGTCAGAGGGCGGGGCCTGACTCACGCGTCAGCAGGGAGGCTGGCCGAACGTCCACGTCATGTGACAGTGATGGGGCGGGGTCTGAATCCGCTGCTGGTTGTACAGAGTGCGCAAGGTCCGCGCGCACACGCGTACTGGGACCATGAAACCGCGTATGCTGGGTATCCATCACGGAAGGCTTGTTGAGGTGAGGAGACGGCAATATGTGGAGCTATTTGTATGCAAACACTTTTTAATCCCATCTGCAATTAGCAATTATTCCATTAGTAAAGACGGATTGAAGGATTGGCAAATAAAACACCACAGCGGGTATATAAACCTTTGAGGAGCACACACACTTAATCAAAGAGCCTGATGAAGTTGTTGTGACAGCAAAACGCGTAGCTCGATCAAGTGTGCTATTTCTGTCCCAGGACAGCTGCCGTACTCCTTCGCCAAGCGTTGCGTGCCATCTGCGTTCCAGCGATTGTACCGGACGCGGGTGCAGGAGCAAAGAGGCACTGCGTTTGCCGGAAGAGTCCTGTAGCCATGACATGAGGACCTATATGTGAGTTCTCATGACTCTGTTGTTTGTTAATAAATACGTGCTTTTAACATATATTCCATCGCTGTCTACTGTTCCTGTTAGGAGGGTGCGACCGTGAGGGAGTCTGTGCACAAAGACTAACGTCCATAGTGTGTCAATTAGCTGACGGGGGAGAACATTGGGACAAGGACCCCAAGAAAGAAACCAATACTTTATGTGTACTCACACATGGCCGTGTGAGTATTTATTTTAGCTGTGTCTTACTCTGCTTCCCAATATTGAGTGATTCAAATAGGACTTTCTGTTGATTATTTATTTCTGGTGTTCACTAGTTTTTGTTAGCCAGCGCTCCCCATCTTTTTTTGTACATGGTATAAAATTGTACCTACAAAGAACAAATGGGAATAATATATAGTACGTTTTACACTGACAAATAACACTTGAACCAATACGGGAGACAATGTAATGGTTGAAGAAAACCAAAGACAGCATCATTAGACCCAATTATACCTTTTTATATCAAGCATAGCATTGTGTCTTACATAACCTCCATGAGCACCTACCACCTTTAGGAGGCTACGCTATGAATCCATCATTCTTTTAGTGAGGAAGGACTTCCTCACATTCCCCGAGCCTCACACCCTCCAGTTTCAAAGCATGACCTCTTGTTCTCTGAAATGTGCTTCCCCCCTGTACCTTGTTTAAACCCTTGATGTATCTCATCACAAACAGATACACTATGTCACTGATCACAGGAGCTTACAATCGAATTAGGAGTTGCGTGAAGCATCAGTTCACCAGCACCACCAACAATGTGTCATTCCCACTCAAGTCGGAGAAATATTTTTTCCTTCAGCAGCTGCGAGTGAAGAAGCATTTCCCAACCCTATAATCCAGTCGGTAAGGCGTGCTGACGTGAGTGTTTCATTCCATTCATTGCACAAACATGTCAGATGTCTAAGGCCTGCATTGCACAACCTCAGTGCGGACGCCGCTGACAAACTGCCAGTATACCCCGAGATAACCGTCACCAAGATTAACAGCGGTGCAATGTGAGGGGAAACCTCGAGGGACTCCTGTGATTTTATTGGAGTTTTGAATTAAGAACCACTGGGCCTTAGCAAGAATAAAATATCAACAGGGTGACAGGCAGAAAGAAAACAATAGGGGTCTGTGCAGGGCCGTCTTAACAGCATTATAGGCCCCCGGGCAAAGCAGCGCCCTGGGCCCGGCCTACACAACCACTCACAGGAATAAAAATTTAAATTATCGATAAAATTAACTTATATTTATTGGTACCTCCAACAAAAACGTTAATTGCCTCCCGCGAATCCATTACAGTATTCTGCTTCCATAACATTGCAAGCAATAAAAACGGCCACATTTCTCTGGCGAATGCAGACACGCCAACTCTCCGCTACAAGTCGTCATTTATCTCCTTCTACCGAGTTAGCGGAGATTTGAATGTTGTGATCGGGTGATCGGAAAATTAGTGTTACATTCTGGTCTGTGCATAGATTAGCGTGGGGCCCCTGTGCTCGTGGGGCCCCTGTGCTCGTGGGGCCCCCAGGCAACTGCCCAGCGTGCCCATGCTTTAAGACGGCACTGGGTCTATGAAGTGAATTGAAATCTTAAGGACAAGAGGTAATATTGTGTATTGGCTGAAGATGATAAAGAATGGATATTGATTAGGACGATCTGAGCTTGCTCCATACACTTAAATAATCATATTTATTTTGCATGTCAGGAAGGAGATAATCTATTTTGCCAGAAATAATGACAGCTGCATTACTTTACTACGCAATTACAGGGAGTTAGGAAGTGACAGGTTTATTGGTTGCCACACATTCATAAATAGCTGAACAATACGAGCTGAATCAGCTCCTTGCTCTTCCCTCTAAACCAGGGGTGAGCAACTCCAGTCCTCAAGGGCCAACAAGTCAGGTTTTCATGATATCCCTGCTTCAGCACAGGTGGCTCAATCAGGGGCTCAGTCAAAAACTGCACCACCTGTGCTGAAGCAGGGATATCCTGAAAACATGATGTGGTAGCCCTTGGGGACTGGAGTTGCCCACTCCTGCTCTAAACTATAAAAACTGCAGTCCTATCTTTAGGCTCCATAACTCATGTAGTGCCCCCAGCAGATATTTGTATTTACCCCTTCTAGTGCTGCAGGAGACTGCAATGCAACAAAAATAGTAATGGTTACTATTCCTGCTAAGTGACGGCCCATGCGAGCAATAAATCATGGGAAGTATTTTGTTATTTTCTCCGCTCTGCCCTAGTAGCGTTACTTGAATGTCATCACTGTAGACGTCTGCAGAGAAAGTGCAAAGCTTATGTGACAATGCTCAGAGGTTCACAGAGGAGAACATTTCATGTATCTACATAATGTTATTCATTAAAGAAATACAAAGCAGAAACATTTCACCAGCTATTTCCTTTGCACTGCAAGTTTATTTTATAGTACATGAATAGAACAGTCTCCCATCATGGGACAAAGGCAAATGCAGTTTATAGATGTGGAAAATCTCCCCGGGTCACATAGGGTCTGAGGTCACACATTATATGTCTGTCAAATATTTTAATCTGTCATCACGGATGTCCTCTGGTTAACAAGTGTAGAGTATGTTCCTGGAGCACTAATTCACTATGCTCTGAAATGCATTGTTGTCTTAACTAAAACTGAATGATTTAACTTTCTTCACTGCGCTTTGTCCTTCAATATCTCTCCAAAAATCTTTAACATGTGAAATAACCTGATTTGAGCGACTTGGGAAAATCCTACTGTCTAATTATCAACCCTTTATCCCAGTGGCTGCAATATTGTACCAACTTTGTTATGAAAAATGGCTGTACAGTATGTGTGTAGAGTATGACTGAAGAAAACAATGGTAGATCTAGACATTTTAAGGGAGAAGGAGTGGCTCAGTGAGTAAAGACACTGACCGGCACTGAGTTTGCAGGGGAGCCTGGTTCAATTCCCGGTGTCGGCTCCTTGTGAATTTCGGGTGTCGGCTCTTTGTGTAAGTCACTTTATCTCCCTGTGCCTCAGGTGCCAAAACATAGATTGTAAACTCCACGTGACAGGGACCTGTGCTTGCAAAATTTTTCTGTAAAGCGCTGTGTACAACTTGCAGCGCTATACAAGAACATGCTATTATTATTATTATTTTAAATGGAGATTCCAGATTTATTTTAATCCAGATGAAAACTTGGCCATTGGAAGAGCTTGTGGGATATATGGGATTACTCACATGGCTGCCATTCCAAAAATAAATAAAATACCACACTCTTAATTGATTTGTGCTGACATTCCTCTGCGTTTACACGCTAATGAAAGAATATTGTAATTAAAGAATTACATCTGTCTTGGCAGGAGCATTAAAGTAAATACAGTAGAGGCTCTGTGAACTAATTCTACTGGGATAGGAAGGAATTGGCAAATTAGGAATGCAAAAAATATTTCAACTATTTCATTGATTCCATGTAACAAACCATTTCTAAGTGTAATCTGAGTGTTACAGTGTATTTTCATGTTTTGAGTTATATTATTACCTTCTCAATTACATAGTTACATATTAAGCTGAAGCGGGAACTTTCCCTTCCCTCCATACCCACAGTATAGCCTAACAGGTGAGCAGCACTACACCCGGTAACCAGATCCAAATCTCACTTGGGGAGGGGGGGGTTACAGAGTATTGATTAACGGGTCATCCCGTAAGTTTGGAGGAAAGGAGATGGCCCCAGCAACAAAGGAAAGGGTTCTTTACATTAAAGGCAGTTAATTCATTAACTAGGAATTTTTCTAGGAATTCATTAACCATGGAGACTGTGATGGCAGATACAATAGATATCTTCAAAAAAGCGTTGGACATCTTTTTAGAAATTCATGGTATACAGGGATATACCAAAATAAGTAAACATTTATTTATTTATAAAATGTTTTACCAGGAAGTAATACATTGAGAGTTACCTCTCGTTTTCAAGTATGTCCTGGGCATAGAATTAAGATGACAAATAATATACATAGTTACATAAGTAAACAGGGTATACATTATATACAAGACATTGCATGCACAGTTAGAGATAATATATATTATAGGCATATGTAATAGTTACAGACCAGATTAAAATGTGAGACAGTTTTAGTTTTGAAAGAATTTAGACTGGTGGTGGCTGTGAGAGTCTCCGGTTAGAGTGTTCCTGTTTTGGGGTGCACGGTAAGAGAAGGTAAGAGGAGGAGTGGCCGGATACTTTTCTGAACCTTAGGACCATGAACAGTCTTTTGGAGTCAGATCTCAGATGATAAGTGCTGCATGCGGTAGGAGTGAGGAGCTAGTTCATGTAGATGGGTAGCTTGCCCAGAAAGTAGCCTATACTAAAGAGATGACCAATCTAGTTCTTTGAGCATTTCGCAGTGATATGTGTTGTAGTTGAATTGGAGAACAAAATGGCATATTGAATTGTAGAGGGTTTCAAGTTTGTTAAGGTGGGTTTGGGGTGCTGAGACGTATACTATGTCCCCATAGTTGACAATTGGCATTAGCATATGCTGTGCAATGCACTTTTTGACCAGAAGACTTAGGGAGGATTTGTTCCTGTAAAGTGCACCTAATTTGGTATAGGTTTTGGATGTCAGGGTATCAATGTGCACCCCAAATGTTTAATGGGAGTCAAACCATATGCCCAAATATTTAAAACTAGTAACAGGAGTTAGGGTGGTATTAGCGTTGGTTCTGATCTGGAGCTCAGTCATTAGAAGCTTTAAAAATTTAGCATTGAGTGGTTTCCGGAGTTGTCATGGAAGGTGGTGTAGGAAGGGAGCTCTGCGGACCCAACAGGATAATCTAGATAAATAAAGCTCTTATACGCAAAATGTATTGATTTTGCACCAAGCCCATGCAAGAGGAGAGACGGAGGCATGTCTAAACAACCCAGAAAACCAGCAAGTCAGGCGGTTTCAAAGTTTATTTCTCCGAATCAGAGGAGCCCGTGATGGAAACTCAAGATGGCGCCGGAGCACGAGGATCGCAAGTGGCGCAGAATAGAGGAGCGCGGCCTAAGGAGGTTTCTGAAATGGAAACTGAGGAACCGATTACAAGAACATACTTGGAGAGCCTGTTTACTACCATGCATTTAAAATTACAGTCATCCCTTCAGGCTGAACCTAAAGCCGCAGTAGCGGACTTCAAACAAGAAATCTCGGGCCTCACCGAAAGGACAACGAGTCTGGAAGGCAGACTAGAGGAGTCCCTCGCCCGTCAAGCAGAAGCTGAAGAGGAAATTATTCATTTGGGAGAGGAAATTTCCAACCTGAGAAGACGGACAAGAGGACCAGGAGAATAGGGAAAGACGCCAAAATCTGCGTATTCGCAATGACCCTGAGGCGATTCTCCCTGCCCAACTCCGTCCCTATTTAACTGACTTATTTACCTCACTATGCGGCCCCATCAAGGAAAGGGACCTAGAGATGGACAGGGCCCACTGGGCGTTAGCCCCTCGATCAGAGGACCCCAACCGGAGGCGCAATATAATCGTTGGACTACATAGCTACAGTAAGAAAGAAAGGGTCATCGCAGCCTGCCGAGGAAAGGAATCAATACCCTTCCAGAATGAAATCCTCCAGATCTTTAATGATCTGTCAAGGATTACCATCGGCAGGAAACGGGAAATTAAGCCCCTGACCTCATTCCTACGTTGCAATGAGGTGAAATACTGCTGGGGCTTCCCGTTCAAGCTCACGGCAAGCAACGGGGGCAAATTCCTTATGATACGCCGCCCCGAGGATATGGTCCCATATGTCAGAGCCCTGGGCCTTACCCCTCCGCTTACCTGGACGTCTGACCAACCGCAAGAGCTGCCGCAGAGAGAGGAGGAGGAACCCAGCAGCAATCGCCCCGCAAGAAGAACCGCGACACAACGACAAGCCAAGAACAGATTAAAAACACCAAAGATCTCCTGCTGCCCGTTTACCCACAAGTTCTTACCAGGATCCAGGCTAAGACCAAAGGATTCACCAGAGCAGGAGCCAACAGCCCTCCAGAAACTGCTTGATCCACCCAGACGCAAGACATCATCGCTGCGATTCCCGTCTGACACCTGACAAGCCACCGAGGAAAGCTGCAGATGAAGCTGCCCCCATCTCCGCCTTAGACCGCAGATAGCAGCTGAAATACATCAATCTCCCAGGGTACCTTTGTTGTTCATGGGGCTGCATGTTTTGGCTCTGCATCCCCCTCCCTCCCCCCAAACAGTTACTACACGATCCGGTCTGTTGGGATCCCTTGGGGGAGGGGGGAGGGGAGGGTTCTATCTCCCAGTGCTCCGGTTGAGGACTACTAACTGTAAGTACTCCTCTCTAGTTGCTTGATGGCCTGGATAAGGAACCACAGCTCTCCAGTTTCATGTTGTTCCCCATCCTATGCATTTCCCCCCCCTCAGTTAACCTATGAAATTAATAACAAGGATATTCACAAAGTTCTACGAGAGGCCGAGGGCAACCGGAGAACAGCCGAGAGCGCTGGCAGTAGTGGTAGCAATGATATTCTCATGCTACCCTACAGGCTAAACATTGCTTAAGGAAACTCTGTTTATGGTTTGGGGCTTCTTACGATTTTTTACTAAACAATCGGAAATTACCCCAACTTCAGAACACGCATAGAGCTCCTATGCTACTCAGCTAAGAAAGATTTCCCCGGTTTAGAAGATTAGCCTCTACGTAGGTTAAGATCTGTTGTCATGTTCAGCAATGTTGGTGTTACAAAGGTTCTCAGAACATCCAGGGGGAGCATATATTGGGTTGAGAAAACAAAACAAGATACACAGATATAAGTGCAGACGTAATACAATCAGTGGATAAATGTGGCAGTGTCTTGGCTCATATAGCTGTTCTACTCACAGGACTAAAGGGTATATATAAGCAGTTGGCAAATAGGGTTGCCACCCTTTAAGGTAATTAGGCACCGGACCCCCTATCGATACTCCGTCAGCATATACCGCATGTGTAAAGAGAGAGAAAACTACATAGTGCGATCAATATGTAAACAAAATTACTGGGTGTTACAAAGGTTCTCATGTTGTGAATTGGTACATCTCCTTGTCCCCACTACGGGCACTGATATCATTAAACTCCCTCCAGCTAATGCCCCCCCCCTTCTCCTACTTCATACCCACCTCCCCACCCCCCCTTCCACCCTATGCCTCACTCCCCCTCCTCACCCCCCTTCCCTCACCCCCCCCTCCACTGGCCCACCCTCCATCTCCCTACCCCTTCCAAGGTTTAAAAGTCTGGCTACTAGACACAGGCAGATCTGCCTCAATGTTCAAAATGGATGTTAGTATCTCAATGCCCAAAACAGAATATTAATGTATCCATTGTGGGTTATTAGACTCCCCATCTACTAGAGTACCCCCCCTCATCCCACTCCTCCTCCCCTCAGCTTATTCCCCACCCCTTCCTCCTCCCCCCCTTCCTCCTCCCTCCTCCCCACTCCTCCCTCCTCCTCCCCTCCCCCATCCTCCCTCCTCCCCCCTCCCCTCCCCCTCCCTCCTCCCCACCTCCCTCCCCACCTCCCCCTTCCCTCCCCCCTCCCCACCTCCCCACCCCCCTTCCTCCTCCATCCTCCCCCCTCCTCCTCCCCTCCCCCATCCTCCCTCCTCCCCCCTTCCTCCTCCCCTCCCCCCTCCCCCCTCCCTTCCTCCCTCCCCTCCTCCCCCCTCCTCCTCCCCTCCCCCATCCTCCCTCCTCCCCCCTTCCTCCTCCCCTCCCCCCTCCCCCCTCCCCCCTCCCCTCCTCCATCCCCCCTTCGTGCGAACCTGTACCTAAAATGTCCTCCGTTCGCAGAACCGGTGCGAGAAGGGAGAGAGCAGAGCTTCTGCTAAGGGGCTGGGCAGCTTGCTCCATCCTGATTGGCTGCACTACACAGCAGCAGCCAATCAGGAGGAGGTGGCAGGAGCCTGGGGATGAGGCCAAAGAGCAGAGAAAATGTGTGCTGCAGAGAGAGGTGAGCCTGTGTCCTGCCTGTGTCTGTGTGCTGTGTGTCTCCTGCCTGTGTCCTGTTTGCACTGCTTGCAGGCTGCACTTATTTGCAGTGGTTCCCCCAGGTCTCTCTGCACCCCCCCCCTGGTCTCTCTGGTCCCCCATTCCCCCTATCTCTAACCCCTGTGAGATGTGAGGGGGTCAGGGAGAGATGTGAGGGGGGCTGGGAGAGATGTGAGGGGAGCTGGGAGAGATGTGAGGGGGGGCTTGGAGAGATGTGAGGGGGGCTGGGAGAGATGTTAGGGGGGCTGGGAGAGATGTGAGGGAGGGGCTGAGAGAGATGTGAGGGGGGCTGGGGTAGATGTGAAGGGGGGCCGGGGTAGATGTAAGGGGGACTGTGTTCTGTGTGTCCTACCTGCCTTTGTCTGTGTCCTGTGTTGTTTGCCTGCTTGTGTAGTTTGCATGTGTCCATTTGTATTTGCCCTTGTTGTAGGTTGCACTTATTTACACTGGTTCCCCCTGGTCTCTCTAACACCCCCCCCTGGTGTCTCTTTCCCCCTGGTGTCTCTTTCCCCCTGGTCTCTCTCTCCCTCCCTGGATTCTCTCTTCCCCTCCGTCTTTCTCTTTCTCCCCCCCCCCCCCCGTTTCTCTCTTTCTCTCTCCCCCGTCTCTCTCTCCCCCTGTCTCTCTCTCTCCCCGTCTCTCTCTCTCCCCCGTCTCTCTCTCTCCCCTGTCTCTCTCCCTCCCCGTCTCACTCTCTCTCCCCATCTCTCTTCCCTTCCCCCTGTCTCTCTCTCTCTCTCTCTCTCTCTCCCCATCTCTCTCTCTCCCCCCTTTTCTCCCCCCCCCTTCTCTCCCCACCTTTTCTCTCCCCCCCGTTTAACTCCCCCCCCCCATTATCTCCCCTCCTTACCCCCCCCTTTCCCCCCCTTTTCTCTCCCCCCCCCCTCCGTGAGAGAGAACCTGTTGCTAAACATTTTGAATCCCACCACTAAAGTCAGGTCCACATTGGCTGCTTAGTTTTAATTTGTGGAGCACTTGTGTAATCTCCTCTTCGGATACTGGGACACATTGGAAATTGTGAACAGTGTTGAGAGAGGGTGGGGCTATATGGGTACTCTCAGAATGAGGTTCATGTTTGTGGTTTGGGTTGCATTTCGTTAATAAGTTAGTAGCACACCCCACAAAGTAATCATTGAATGCATTTGCAATGTCAGTGGGATTTGTCAGAGTAATATCCTCCTTAATGTTATTACTTGGTTGTTGATGGCTAGAATGCTGGAATATACTGTTGATAACCTTCCTGTCAGGAAATAGCCCTGACATATATTTTCCTAGATCTCCCTCATTTCCAGTTCCTTTCTCTCTCCACTGGGTGTGCTGCTGTTTTCTGTCTGCTCTGGGGTTCCTCTGTCTGTCTCCTCTTGTTGCTCCTGTCCTCTGTCCTTATAGTTTCCTGTTCCTCCCTTGCCTTTGTTTTGTGTCCAGACTCCTTAAGCCCATGCTTTTGCTTCTGTTCCTGTTTCTGTTCTGTGTGGAGTCCAGTACTTATTAAAGGCCCTTGCTAGTAATCTGGCCTGTCCCTGTTTGTTTCCTGCTTCCTGCTCCCTAGTCTCAGTTCCTGTTCCCCTGCCCTGATCCTGCCTTCCTGTTGCAGACCCCTGCCTGGACCCTGATGATCTTTGCTTTCTGCCTGCCACCTAACCCTGCCTGTTTGTTTTTGCATGTCTTGTTTGCCTTGTTGCACATATTGCGCAGGCATCTGTAGTGATTAAGATCCTTGGTAGTGCCAGTTACTTTGTAGCTTTTCCACAAGGCATCCCTGAAATGATGGAGTGCTATAAGGTCAGTTATAACCCATGGAAGATGGGCCCCCGTACTCTGCGCAGTGGAGCATGGGTATCACAGAGTTTTAAGAACTCAGATTGGAAATAGTCGAGCGTACAATCAGACTCAGGAATTAAGTCGATTCTGTACCAAGGGCAGAAACTGTTGTGGGTTAAAGTTAAACATGGGAAGGATGTTGATCCAGGGAGTAATCTGATTGACAACATTGGAGTCAAGAAGGAATTTATTTCTCCCCTTATAAGATATCATAGAATGATGTGTCACTGGGGTTTTTTGTTTGCCTTTCTCTGGATCAATATACAGTACTGTAAAAACAAATGTAGGATAAGTATAGTATCTGTTGTCTAAATTTAACATAGCTTAAACTCATATGTCTTTTCAGCCTCATCTACTATGAAACTATGTAAAGATATACATTGGAGTTATGTTTTAATATGCAAATCCTTCATGTTTAACATATGAATCCCTTTGCAGATTGCCTTAGGTTTACACCATGAAATTTCTAGGAAAAACATGTTGGAGAATGCATAAAAACACAAGATCCCAGTCAAAACGGAACACTTTCAGTAAGTATTGTCTTGGCAAGAAATTCCACATCTTGCTAATTTGATCGAAATTGCTGTTGGGCAATTACTCTGCAACTTGCTTAATAGCTGCCATTAATGACTTTGTCAAAGAGCATGTTTAAAAAAAATTCAAAATATCCACATAGTTTATCCAGTCCATAAATACGTTTTTGGAATACTAACCTTTGCGGTGGCTCTTTCCAAATACTGCAACCATATACAGAAGGCTGAGAATCCTGGAAAACGAATTTAAGTTAATAATATCATGCAGAAATCCTTTCATTACACTGTTACGTTTCGAAAACTAAACCTAACCTTTTTATATGGTCTCCGTTTGCTTTCAGAACAGATGGAAACCCAGTCATTTTCTGGGTGCTATTTGATAGTCAGATTTAATTTCTTAGATTTATAAAGATGACTTTTCTTCAGTTAGATCTGATCGGTGCAGCAGGATGACGCATAATAACCCTTTTGCTGCCAATGGGACTGGTTACACATTGCAGTTGAATGCTTTGTGAATAAAACAGTAGTGGTTCTCTTTACCCTCTAATACCATGTTATTTATTTAATTTTTTATCAAATGTTTTACCAGGAAGTAAAACATTGAAAGTTACCTCTCCTTTTCAAGTATGTCCTGGGCACAGAGTTATGACGATAAATACATGTTACTTTAAATGAACAGAGGTTATACATTCCATTTACAAACATTTCATGGACAGTTACAGATCACATATGATTATTGGCGCAAGTAACAGTTACAGACAAGATTAAAATGTGAGACAGCTGAAGTCTTGAAAGAATTTAAACTGGAGGCGGTTTTCAGAGTCTCTGGTAAGTTGTTCCAGTTGTGAGGTGCACGGTAAGAGAAGGAGGAGCAGAAGGATCCTTTGTTGAACCTTGGGACAGTGAACCATATTTTGGAGTCAGATCTCAGGGTATAAGTGCTGCATGGGGTAGGAGTGGGGAGTATGTTCAGATAGGTGAGAACTGTAGCTAGCCCAGAAAGTATTTGAAGGCAAGACAGGAAAAATGTACTTTATGTCTGGACTTAAGGGATAGCCAATCTAGTTCTTGGAGTACCCTTTGACCACTGGCACTCCACCACTGAATGCAGAAGGAAAAGGCATAGTCACCATGCCCCTGTGTCTCAGCCCACTAGAGAGTAACTGGGTACAAAAGACAATAACAACGTTCTTTTTTTTCAGCCTTCCCTATGGATGCTATTTAGATCCAAAGTGATGAAAACGAGACTCTGTGGTTTCACTCCAAACGTGTCTGCTCACATGCAGCAGTCACAGCAGTAAGGACTTTGGGATCCTGTTCAGGCGAACAGCTGAAATGCAAAATAAAAAGGTATGTTTCTGTACAATAGCCGATCTTTTTCAGCGTGACAAAGTTTTAGCTCTCTTGTACTGTGTATTAAATGCTTTCTAGCGTTTTATATTATTTGTACAGAGTACATTAAAAAGAACCTGAATGATTCTAACCTTAAACTCTGCAACAAAAGCTTGCCTGCTAACTAATGCAGAGACAAAATAAGCGATGTCTTACCGTACTTGACATTTATTGTCCTCAGAAATGTGTCATTTAGACAGAAAATAGAAAGACATGGACAGACTTTGATGTTTTTTTTTTGTCTATCTGTACGATTGGCTTTCGAAAAAGATTTTGCTTTCTATAAACCAATCATTATAGTCTGACAGAAATACGGATTGTCAGAACAAAAGTATTGAGACTGGTCCCATCTTTTGTCCTCATCACAGTCCCTGGGAATAAAACAGTTTCAAAGGCAACGTCTTTGTTCTATGAGAGTTATCTTTTCACAACAATTTCATTCGACCAAATGAAGACAGGAACTTCCCCACTCCCTGGTTGCCCACAGGCTCTTCAATAGAAAAAACAGACTGTGTGGTGCTCTAAAAAATAGACTCAGCAACTTCAATTCTAAATTGCTATGTGCTGTATCCTCGAAGTATCCCACGTATTGATTGTGACCACCTATAGCATAAACACCTAATTCCACCAGGTATCAATAAACTGGAAGAGTATCACCTTGGATAAGTAAATACTCACACTAGCTAGTGTCCAGCCAAAACATTGAATAGGAATATAAGGTGCAAGATTGAGTAGATTAACTCACTGTCACGGGAGACCAGGCCCAATTCACATTTATATTTAAGGGATCAGTCACAAGGCAAAACAGGCAGTAAAATAAATTGCGGTTTATTCGGACAAGACCTCGGAAACACACAGAAATACAAGAAACAGAGAATATACACACTTACGGGGGTCTGGGGAAGAGATCTACCCTTTCCTAGTTGCAAGGCGCCTGTTCAGGAAAGGCTTACCTTGATAGGACCTTGGGCTCCTGGACCGAAATGCAGCCTGCTGGCTAGGCCTCCCCATGCTTCCCGGTGTGAATAGCTCTTTCACAGAAGCATCAGAAGGGAGAGGCCTGCCAGAGGCTGCTTGTCTTCAGACCTCCACCAGGAACAAGAGAGAGAGATGCTTTTACAGCACGCTCTTATATAGGCTGAAATCCTATCTAAATCATTGAGGAGAGTAATAGCCAATTAACGCAGGGATTGAAATTACGCATTCCCTGATAGGAGGGATAAATTCAAAACTTGCCAATAGAAACCTTGCTTATCAGTTCTGACATCCAGAGCCGTTTTCTCTTTCCCTGGCTCCGTGGTGTCTAGTAAAACAAAGACATCCCAATCTGAATATCCTGCTCGCCAAATGGTTTCCCCCCTCTGCCATTCCTCTCCTCTTTGAACTATGGAATCTATGCAAACTAGCCAGCATATTAACCATATGCCTGTGCTTTCTGTATAGAACCTTATAGTAAACATTAAAACACAATATAAAGTACACTTCCTTACAGAATATACTCTGGGGAACCTTATACTTATAAGGGAAATAAATTGGGGAGATTTGGGCTTTGAATCCCTATCTGAACTGGGGCATGGAAATGCTAATCCACGTGTAATTCACATGCTAATTCACACTGCCTTTTGTCACCAACCTGGGTTTAAATCACAGGACAAACACAATGCATTGGAGTTTTAAAACACAGAGAACCAACATTTGGACACAAGAGCTGACACTCTCAGCCCATACCATATGGGCTCCCCCTTTATTAAGGAAGGCCGACAGAGCCTATCGTCACACTCACTTGTAGCAGGTGGTCCTCCAGGGATTAAATCTTCATAGGTGTGTGCATCCGGTACTCCACAGCAAAGGCAGGTATCCAGGAAGGAGAGTTGGAGCACTACTATATAAAATAAATTGCTAGATAGTGTGACCCAAAAATTAGAGGTTTATTGGGTCAGAGCATGGCAAACAAGAAAAAATGAGCCCTCAGGCCCCCACCGACATGTTTCGAGCTTCCGCTCTTTATCAAGGTGTACAATTTGAACAAGCATGTGTATCGATTATTCTTTTGTCATTACCCTTGATGAAATGAATAAATTGATTAACAAATCTTGTATGTATATGCTTGTTGTAGAATGGAATCTTCTGATATGTATAGGGATATGAGGGTTCATATGTTCACAATTTAATGATTTTTAAAATTGTCACGATTAATGTTTTCTCTATAAACCTTGTTTGTTTGTTTTTTAATCGATTTTATTTAAATATTCTATGTTTATAATTATAGTTATTGTATACATTATGTTTTAGTAGACTGATAAAGTTATTTTAATTTGTGTTAGGTTTGTTAAGTTTACATTGTTAATAAAGCTTGTTTTGTTCTTAGACGCGCTGACGTCACCGCTATACCCGGCGTGGAGCGCAGTACTCGTGACGCGCTCTGGAAACATGCGACGGGTTGGCGGGACGATTGGCGGGAAAAAGATACTATATTAGGTAAGAGGGGTTATCAGATCATTGTACACCTTGATAAAGAGCGGAAGCTCGAAACATGTCGGTGGGGGCCTGAGGGCTCATTATTCTTGTTTGCCATGCTCTGACCCAATAAACCTCTAATTTTTGGGACACACTCTCTAGCAATTTATTTTATATAGTAGTGCTCCAACTCTCCTTCCTGGATACCTGCACAGGCTCTTCAAGGCAAACTACAATTTCTGTCTCTGTAATTCCGAACCGGCACTGTGCGGAGAAAAAATGGGGAAGCACAGTGGCTCACATTGTAGCTTACAATGATATAAGCATTCAGATGGAAGAATACAGAACTCACAAAACATCCCAACTAAAGGACTGCATTGTGTAAATGTATCTTTTAAAAACGTCACACTTTGGAGGAACCCTGGTTAGCATGATCCTAGTTACCCTGCTTCACACCCATGCCTATCCTGCTAGATTGTCCTTTGTCCACTTTCTAAATATAAAACTGAAAGCATCTCCTTGCGTGGCTGCATCGTTCCCGTTTTTCATGAGTGACACTACTGAGAGGTAATATATCCTTCTACTGCTCATTCTCCTCCTCTCCCTCTGCACCCTGCCTCTATCACCAAGGTACAGTACTGAGAGGTAATATATCCTTCTACTGCTCATTCTCCTCCTCTCCCTCTGCACCCTGCCTCTATCACCAAGGTACAGTACTGAGAGGTAATATATCCTTCTACTGCTCATGCTCCTCCTCTCCCTCTGCATCCTGCTTCTATCACCAAGGTACAGTACCGAGAGGTAATACACTGGCGACACACTTTATTCGAGCTTGGCTAGTCCCACGAATTCGGGTATACCCGGGTGTATTGAGGTTTGTGACTGTTTTCTGCCCGAGTGCATTGAGTTATTTTCCAAGCAGGGATTGAAGCATTTTATTCCCGCTGGCTGCAATACTGCACAGTATATATATATATATACTGCATTACAATTCATGAATTTATGCCATCTGGTAGACACCTGAAGCATTGCAGCCTATTAAATCCTTATCATTATCATTTAACAGATCAGCCGCCTATCAGCCAGGCATGAACCCAGGCTGGGATAGAGTAAGGCTGGCTGAGGTGGAGATATCTGGGCTCCCATTGTATGTGTGGTCATATTGGGTTGAATATGGCATTAAGCACACAAATTCTTTGAGTAACATACAGTTTAGATGCCATTAATAGACTCTTGCAATGTTTTCCCCACAAGCAGGCACGCAGAGCCAGGATGGGGGCGGATGCAGTTTCTCACACGTCTCTCCTCCCTGTTTGGCACTCCCCTGGAGGCGTTCCTTAGCAGTGGTGGGGAGTTGGTGTGAAGACTGGTACCTCCCCCGTTTAGAGCCGCGATGCGCATGCGCGGGTCAGTCAGTTCCCATTGGATATGACGCGATCGTGACGTCACCAAATATCACGAGATTTGGCAGCCATTGTTATTAAAACGCTTTTTACACAGTGCAAAAACACTTCTTGATAAAGTGCTATGCACGAAACGCGTAGAAGGGCTGCATCCCTTGATTTTATGAAACTTCAATAAAGATTCTTCATTTTTTGGCCAGACCTGTTCTCCCTTTGAATCGCGGTGCGCTACACCACTTTTCTGCACTTATGAACCCAGGCTGGGAAGGCAAATGCAACGGGGCTTGTTAGAGGTGAGGAGCGGCGCATTCCAGGTATCTGCCAGGTACATACCGGGTATTTGCTCGAATAAAGTGTGTCGGTGCAGTATATCTTTCTACTGCTCATTCTCCTCCTCTCCCTCTGCACCCTGCCTCTATCACCAAGGTACAGTACTGAGAGGTAATATATATTTCTACTGCTCATTCTCCTCCTCTCCCTCTGCATCCTGCCTCTATCATCAAGGTACAGTACTGAGAGGTAATATATCCTTCTACTGATTATTCTCCTCCTCCCCCTCTGCATCCTGCCTCTATCACCAAGGTACAGTACTGAGAGGTAATATATCCTTCTACTGCTCATTCTCCTCCTCCCCCTCTGCACCCTGCCTCTATCACCAAGGTACAGTACTGAGAGGTAATATATCCTTCTACTGCTCATTCTCCTCCTCCCCCTCTGCATCCTGCCTCTATAACCAAGGCACAGTACCGAGAGGTAATATATCCTTCTACTGCTCATTCTCCTCCTCCCCCTCTGCACCCTGCCTCTATCACCAAGGCACAGTACTGAGAGGTAATATATCCTTCTACTGCTCATTCTCCTCCTCCCCCTCTGCATCCTGCCTCTATAACCAAGGCACAGTACCGAGAGGTAATATATCCTTCTACTGCTCATTCTCCTCCTCTCCCTCTGCACCCTGCCTCTATCACCAAAGTATAATACTGAGAGGTAATATATCCTTCTACAGCTTATTCTCCTCCTCCCCCTCTGCACCCTGCCTCTATCACCAAGGTACAGTACTGAGAGGTAATATATCCTTCTACTGCTCATTCTCCTCCTCTCCCTCTGCATCCTGCCTCTATGACCAAGGTACAGTACTGAGAGGTAATATATCCTTCTACTGCTTATTCTCCTCCTCCCCCTCTGCATTGTGCCTCTATAACCAAGGCACAGTACCGAGAGGTAATATATCCTTCTACTGCTCATTCTCCTCCTCCCCCTCTGCATCCTGCCTCTATCACCAAGGCACAGTACTGAGAGGTAATATATCCTTCTACTGCTCATTCTCCTCCTCTCCCTCTGCACCCTGCCTCTATCACCAAGGTACAGTACTGAGAGGTAATATATCCTTCTACTGCTCAATCTCCTCCTCTCCCTCTGCACCCTGCCTCTTTCAACAAGGTACAGTACTGAGAGGTAATATATATTTCTACTGCTCATTCTCCTCCTCTCCCTCTGCATCCTGCCTCTATCACCAAGGTACAGTACTGAGAGGTAATATATCCTTCTACTGCTTATTCTCCTCCTCCCCCTCTGCATCGTGCCTCTATAACCAAGGCACAGTACCGAGAGGTAATATATCCTTCTACTGCTCATTCTCCTCCTCCCCCTCTGCATCCTGCCTCTATCACCAAGGCACAGTACTGAGAGGTAATATATCCTTCTACTGCTCATTCTCCTCCTCCCCCTCTGCATCCAGCCTCTATCACCAAGGTACAGTACTGAGAGGTAATATATCCTTCTACTGCTCATTCTCCTCCTCTCCCTCTGCACCCTGCCTCTATCACCAAGGTACAGTACTGAGAGGTAATATATCCTTCTACTGCTCATTCTCCTCCTCTCCCTCTGCATCCTGCCTCTATCACCAAGGTACAGTACTGAGAGGTAATATATCCTTCTACTGCTCATTCTCCTCCTCCCCCTCTGCATCCTGCCTCTATCACCAAGGTACAGTACTGAGAGGTAATATATATTTCTACTGCTCATTCTCCTCCTCCCCTCTGCACCCTGCCTCTATCACCAAGGTACAGTACTGAGAGGTAATATATCCTTCTACCGCTCATTCTCCTCCTCTCCCTCTGCCTCTATCACCAAGGTACAGTACTGAGAGGTAATATATCCTTCTACTGCTCATTCTCCTCCTCCCCCTCTGCACCCTGCCTCTATCACCAAGGTACAGTACTGAGAGGTAATATATCCTTCTACTGCTCATTCTCCTCCTCCCCCTCTGCACCCTGCCTCTATCACCAAGGTACAGTACTGAGAGGTAATATATCCTTCTACTGCTCATTCTCCTCCTCTCCCTCTACATCCTGCCTCTATCACCAAGGTACAGTACTGAGAGGTAATATATCCTTCTACTGCTTATTCTCCTCCTCCCCCTCTGCATCGTGCCTCTATAACCAAGGCACAGTACCGAGAGGTAATATATCCTTCTACTGCTCATTCTCCTCCTCCCCCTCTGCATCCTGCCTCTATCACCAAGGCACAGTACTGAGAGGTAATATATCCTTCTACTGCTCATTCTCCTCCTCCCCCTCTGCATCCAGCCTCTATCACCAAGGTACAGTACTGAGAGGTAATATATCCTTCTACTGCTCAATCTCCTCCTCTCCCTCTGCACCCTGCCTCTATCACCAAGGCACAGTACCGAGAGGTAATATATCCTTCTACTGCTCATTCGCCTCCTCTCCCTCTGCATCTTGCCTCTATCACCAAGGTACAGTACTGAGAGGTAATATATCCTTCTACTGCTCATTCTCCTCCTCTCCCTCTGCATCCTGCCTCTATCACCAAGGTACAGAACCGAGAGGTAATATATCCTTCTACTGCTCATTCTCCTCCTCCCCCTCTGCACCCTGCCTCTATCACCAAGGTACAATACTGAGAGGTAATATATCCTTCCTCTGCTCATTCTCCTACTCACCCTCTGCACCCTGCCTCTATCACCAAGGTACAGTACTGAGAGGTAATATATCCTTCTACTGCTCATTCTCCTCCTCCCCCTCTGCACCCTGCCTCTATCACCAAGGTACAGTACTGAGAGGTAATATATCCTTCTACTGCTCATTCTCCTCCTCTCCCTCTGCATCTTGCCTCTATCACCAAGGTACAGTACTGAGAGGCAATATATCCTTCTACTGCTCATTCTCCTCCTCCCCCTCTGCACCCTGCCTCTATCACCAAGGTACAGTACTGAGAGGTAATATATCCTTCTACTGCTCATTCTCCTCCTCTCCCTCTGCATCCTGCCTCTATCACCAAGGTACAGTACTGAGAGGTAATATATCCTTCTACTGCTCATTCTCCTCCTCTCCCTCTGCATCCTGCCTCTATCACCAAGGTACAGTACCGAGAGGTAATATATCCTTCTACTGCTCATTCTCCTCCTCCCCCTCTGCACCCTGCCTCTATCACCAAGGTACAATACTGAGAGGTAATATATCCTTCCTCTGCTCATTCTCCTACTCACCCTCTGCACCCTGCCTCTATCACCAAGGTACAGTACTGAGAGGTAATATATCCTTCTACTGCTCATTCTCCTCCTCCCCCTCTGCGCCCTGCCTCTATCACCAAGGTACAGTACTGAGAGGTAATATATCCTTCTACTGCTCATTCTCCTCCTCTCCCTCTGCATCTTGCCTCTATCACCAAGGTACAGTACTGAGAGGCAATATATCCTTCTACTGCTCATTCTCCTCCTCCCCCTCTGCACCCTGCCTCTATCACCAAGGTACAGTACTGAGAGGTAATATATCCTTCTACTGCTCATTCTCCTCCTCTCCCTCTGCATCCTGCCTCTATCACCAAGGTACAGTACTGAGAGGTAATATATCCTTCTACTGCTTATTCTCCTCCTCCCCCTCTGCACCCTGCCTCTATCACCAAGGTACAGTACTGAGAGGTAATATATCCTTCTACTGCTCATTCTCCTACTCCCCCTCTGCACCCTGCCTCTATCACCAAGGTACAGTACTGAGAGGTAATATATCCTTGTACCGCTCATTCTCCTCCTCCCCCTCTGCCTCTATCACCAAGGTACAGTACTGAGAGGTAATATATCCTTCTACTGCTCATTCTCCTCCTCCCCCTCTGCATCCTGCCTCTATCACCAAGGTACAGTACCGAGAGGTAATATATCCTTCCTCTGCTCATTCTCCTCCTCCCCCTCTGCATCCTGCCTCTATAACCAAGGTACAGTACTGAGAGGTAATATATCCTTCCTCTGCTCATTCTCCTCCCCCCCCCCTCTGCATCCTGCCTCTATCACCAAGGTACATTACTGAGAGGTAATATATCCTTCCTCTGCTCATTCTCCTCCTCTCCATCTGCACCCTGCCTCTATCACCAAGGTACAGTTCCGAGAGGTAATATATCCTTCTACTGCTCATTTTCCACCTCCCCCTCTGTATCCGCCTCTATAAACAAGGTACAGTACCCAGAGGTAATATATCCTTTTACTGCTCATTCTCCACCTCCCTCTCTGCATCCTGCCTCTATAACCAAGGTACAGTACCGAGAGGTAATATATCCTTGTACTGCTCATTCTCCACCTCCCCCTCTGCATCTTGCCTCTATTACCAAGGTACAGTACCGAGAGGTAATATATCCTTCTACTGCTCATTCTCCTCCTCTCCCTCTGCCTCTATCACCAAGGTACAGTACTGAGAGTTAATATATCCTTCTACTGCTCATTCTCCTCCTCTCTGTAAGGAATCCACTCCTGGCTTTGATTGTAGCTTTTGCAGACTTCTCCAGTTGCAAAAACTTCCTCAGCAATCAATGGCACATGTGCTGCTTCTCATTGCAGCTTCTGCCTGTGCTACATCATTGGAGGAATACTCACACACCCTCCTCCTGTGATTGGATCTCCGCCCTTTATATTCTGGGCGTTGGCACTGAAACAGTATCGAGCATAATCTCCTACCTGGGACGTTACAGTCTCTGCCACAAACCACCCCAGGCCTCTCTCCTAGCGTTCTTACCTTCCAAGTTCCTGAGTATCCAGAGGCCTGTTCTTTCTCCTGTGCTGAAGCGTGTTGCCAGCACCGGTACCTGCTGCATTGCCTCCTAGCAGTGGCTACCCTTCCTTTCCTGCGGCCTGCTGCTATCCCCTTGCAGTGGCCTGCCTTGGACTTCTGCGCTGAAGCGTTGGTTCTCCCCGACGCTGCCCTGCGGTGAACTTCGGCCAGCATGCTGTCTCCTCCTGCTGAGATCGGCGTCATGGGCCAAGGCCGCTCCTCGCGCAGAGGCCGCTCACGCTCCTAAGCTGAAGCGGGGAACTCCTGTCTGCTTGTTGCCGATTCATTGCTACGACTACGACCACCCGGATGTCTTCTATCCTGACCCTGCTTCGGCCATCGATTGTCCTGTCTTCTCCTACCCCAACTTTGGCTTCAATAACGACGATGCTGCCTTCTCCAATCCTGACCCTGCGATGTACGACTACGAACTGCGCACTCCAGATCAGTCTGCGTGGACTAAGGCCGGTGATAATGTAACCCCACCTCAGCCCCGCGGTCCGGTTCCGGTTTGTGGTGAGCATCGGCGTAACAGTATGCTCGGCCAACAAAAACCGGACTGCGCCGTGGCGGGGGTAGGCAATTTTCCAACTGAAGTTATGTCCCGGCCTGCGTACCAGTCCCACTATGAAGGCCAGTATCTGTGTGAAATAATAGCCCTGACTGAAGACCTGTATACGTATGAAGGTTTAACCCCTTTGCAAAGACAATGCCGTTGTGATCTCTTTAAGGCTTGCTGCATCCAGAACTTAAAACAGTCTCTAGCCGATTGTATACGCTCCCCTGATTCCCCTTTAACCTGGGATAACGTGTACCCTATGGAACTGGCCGACGCCCAAGAGGCACTCTATGCCCTGGCCTCAGCACTGGACATTCATCTAGTACAACAGGGCGCCCTCCTCATGTTGACTCAATCTCAAGATATACTCCATGTACTTTCCTTAACACTTGACATTTGCATAAAAGAACAGGATCCCCTCCTTGCCAGCTACGCTGCTGCTTGGCAGATCTCCTATGCTGCCAGTCCTGTTGCTAAACCTGTGGGGGTACCTCACTCTCCTAAGAATGGCCAAACCATCTCTCTGTCGCTGCCCGCTAAGGAAGAAGCTGCCACGCTCCCTAATCCTGAGTTAACCTCCCTAAATTCTGTCCCTGAGGTTATTCCGGTCGTAACCCCTGCTAGTCAGGCCTATGAGTCCCCCACTGTAAATCCCTGCATTCCCCAGGTCAGTGTGTCTTCCCTAGCACCAGAGAATGAATCCTGTTTGCCCTCTTTTTCTAACCCAAAAATTCTAAGCTCTGTTCCCGAGGTTTTTTCTGTTTTAACCCCTGCTAGTCTGCTCTGAGAGGTCCCTACTGCTAACCCTAGTATTCCGCAGTCTAATGTTAGGTCCCTAGGGCAAGAGGCAGAACCCCCTATGACCCCACTCTCGGAGACTAGCTTCTATTTCCCTGATTCTCAGGTACAGAGTAATTTAACCCTTGAGGTTTTTCCTATGTTAACCCCTACAGGTCAGCCCTATGAACCTCCCTTGGTAAATCCCTGTAGTCCGTCAGTCAGGGACACCTCCTTAGCCTCAGAGGATGAACCCCTTATGTCCCCTGACTCAGCTAAAATTCTCGGGGCTACGCCCCCTGAACTTTCGGCAATAATACTGGCTCCAGTTAAGAGTATTCTGGAGCCGTTTGTTTCTCTAAACCTGTTCGCAGAATCCCTACTCCTAGGTATTTCGCTGACCCCGTCTGTCACTCAGAGAGCTGAGACCCCTGCTTCTGAGCATAGACCCCTTTTCGTGGAATCTGTTGTCGTTTCTGATGTCCCAGACACTCTTTCCCAAATACCCACTTCAGAGACCAGCACAGTCGTGGTTGCCCCATTTGCACTGTCTGTGTTCTCCTCTTCTCAAATCCTAGGGTTTAAAGCGAACAGTACATATTATGTCCCTTTCCAAGTGACCCCTTCTGTGATCAGCGTATCTGCTGTTGCTCCATTAGTACAATTAAAGTTAGGGCCCTCCTATTTGGAGGATCAGGTTTTCAAGTTTGAAACTTCCCTTATCCCTGATTTTGTAAACCTGCAGTCCCTTCTCACTGTAGCTAAAAGTTCTACAGCAGCCGCTGAGTTAAGCTCTGCCGCTTCCAAATCTTCTGTTGTAGAAGCAACCTTCTCTAGCTTACTTATGTTTTTCCTATCTGTTATGCCTATCACCTTTACTAAAATTTCTGTTTTGCAAGGTATTTCTCCTATTAAGTCTGTGATACCTGCAATTCCTTTAATTGGTTCCAAGACCCCTGTCACTGAGTTTCCCATGGAGTCTGATGCCCTCACTAGGGATTCTCAGGGATCCAATTCTGAAACAAGCGCAATGCTATCTGATTTCATTACAGTAGCTATGGTAGAAAGGGGGGGGGGGGTGATAGACAGCACTCTGACACAATGACTCAGCAAGGTTGCAGGGTGCACGGAACAGGAAGGGACCCTAATACCCTTCAGAAGTACTGCTGCGGCCAAGTTTATTCGAGCATTTGCCCGTTCTTGGCCGCAGCAGTAGCCTGGCGCGCGCCCGAGGGTGATGGGCGCGCGCCGAAGCAGCGGAAGAGCGCCCTCCGATCGGGGCGCTCTCCCTACCGCTGCCGGGTCCGCCGGGTCCCCCGGAACCCCCTGCCGCCATCCCCCACATCGCGGGACACCAGGGCTCCCTCGGGTAGCCCTGGACGCGCGTGCAGGGGGCGCAGGCTCCCGAAGACGCGTGACCGCGCGTCGAAGACGCGCGGCTTGCCGAGGGGCGGCCACTAGCAAGCCGGGAAATCTCCCGGCTTGCGGATCTGGCCGCACTGCAATTAAGTGTGTCGGCAGTGTACTAACAATCCAAAAAATAGTACCAGCACTCTCTGTCTCACAGCTACAGATATAAGCGAATACCAGTGTAGGGAAAATTAATAATTTAATGACACTAATAATAAACTGAAAAAATAGCAACAATAGCCAATACGCCAATGCAAGAATAAATATCACATCAAGCAGATCACATAAGCAGATATCAAATATCAACCACTGAATGTAGATCAAGGATATTGTGAAAGACACAGAACATATGCAGATATCAGATATCAATCAGTGAACAAGTATAAGCAAACCCTCTTCCTGGTGCCTTGTCGAGTTCTTGGAATCCCAATCAGCATTTCTTTTCAACAGCTAAAAGGCTGGCGCAAAAGAGATACAGACTGTGGAAGTGGGCGGAGAGGGAATGAAAAAATGGGTGAAAAAAGAGAGAGCTAACGTCTCGTCATTCCATCCAGTCTCGGCAGCAATAGTACGGAACTCCAAAGCGTACCTGGCCACGGATCGGCTTCCCTGAGAAATATGAAAAAGAGAGAAAGCGGCAGATACCTTGCGGCCAGGCGTATCAAAGACTCTGTGGAATTCCCGGTAAATTGTCCGATAACCTGGGTGAGATCCAATCTTCGTTCCCAGATGGCAGAAGCCCAGGCCAGGGCATCATCAGTGAGTAGCGATATATTGTATGCCACCTTGGATCATTTAGAAATGAATCGATTAGGCATAAGTTCAAACTGTGTGGTCGCCACCATATCGGTTGAGTGTGGGAAGTCTGGGTTTAGATGAGGGAGACATAGGCACAGAAGCAATAGTTCCAACAGAAGGCATCGAAGGGACAGGACTAGGAGGAAGGGTTTGTACCTGGTCAGAAAGGGACATGAGATTCTGGTGCAATAAATCCATGCGATGGTCATTTTGCTCAAAGTATTTTTCAATTTTGGAAAACATGCTGCCGTGCATGCTCAAGACTCGCCCCACCTCAGCGGGGTCCATGTTTGTTGGGCTGAACATACTGTAATGGAGTGCTCACCAAAAACAAGGCGTGGTCGCGAGGCCGAGGTGGGGATTGATTTAACACCAACCCACAGCGGCGTGGGCGCGTCTGGAGTGTAGATTGGTCAAGGTAGCCGGGTCGGGGTAGGAGAGGTCTGGATGGTCAGTAATACATGTCGAGGTTGGTGTTGGAGATTAACGGATCATAGGAGGTACTTAGCCGGGGTCTGGATTGGAGAGAGGCGGATCGTCGTGGTACTTTGCCGAGGTCAGAAGTGGAGAGGTGCGGATGGTCGTATGTTGCCGAGGTCAGGAGAACAGAAGAGCGGAGTCTGGAAGAGTAGCCAAGGTCAGGAACCAGAAACAAGGAGCAGGACATGACTGTGGAGGCAAGACAGCAGTGAACACTTCGCTAGCAGGAAGGTTTATGTTCAGCCAATTTGCTAGTGTGGCAGCTGAGCATATAAAAGGAGATTGTCCAATGAGGTTGGAGCATACTCAGGAGTATGCCTCGCTGTGATTGGCTGGAGAGATAGCACAGGTGTATACACAGGCAGAGGAATCAGCAACAGGTGTAGTAAGGGCAGAGTAGCAAGAAACGTTCTGCGCATGTGCGTGAGTGCGCGTCGGTGGCGTCACCGCGCGAGCGCAGCCTGGAGGCAGGGCCAGTGGGAACGGCATTTAGTGCAGAGTGTGGTCCGCGCGTGCCCCTAGATGGGATGCTGGTATTCGCCAGCAGACAAGATGTGCTGCAGGAGACAGGAGAAGCGGAACACCCGGTCTCGGGTTTAGGTAAGCGAGGAGCGCGCCGAGGATCACGGATCCTTACACCCATTTTGGAAATGTTAATGTAACCCTTTTTCTGACACTCTAAGCGACTACTGGTAACTGCATGCACCTGTGGCTCCAGGAGATCTGAGCCTCCGCTAGCTGGGAGCCTGGGGTAACACTTATTAGCGCAGCGCCTCCACTTACCCAGGATCCTCGTCATGTAAGATTCCCCTGAGCAAGAAACATACCAACACAATGCGTGCAACCAGTTTTACTGTGTACAATAATAATCTTATAACTCTATATGAACCATGGCTATGACACAAAATGCATACACTTATATTATAACACTATAACACTATACTTATTCTAACGCCATTAACTAAGAATGTCCTTATAACATAGGTGGCTCGGTCACACCCCTAGGGAATATTGTCCTGTACAATAGTGGCTCAGCCACGCTCTTTTGAGTATGTCTCTGTCCTGTCACCGCGTGCCCCACACACCGTGTCCGTGAAATAAGAATAGAACGATAGCTGTGTGTACTTAGGCCTTTGGCCACTCACTAGTGTCTCCAAAGTGTTATGCCTAAGGCGGGATCAGCGCCTGTTGACCGGTGTTGGTGCACTTGACGTAATTAATACCTTCCGGTCATGGCGGTGACCGTTACTTCTTCGCAAAGGAGCAGATGCATCCGACCCTTGACCCCCAGATAGCGTGTCCAGTCGTCTGGTCCCAGATGACTGTAACCGCTTTGTCCCTAACCAGTATACAGTAAGGTGACAATCACTTCCACTATCGGGCGTCCCTGCAGCACAGCAACCTACTGTGACTCAGGGAATACTCCTAAGGGCCTTGGGTGGATTGCTGTCCTATGCAGGCGGGTCACGGACCCTCTGCACTCACACTATCTCTTCGGGCTCCTTCCAGATCTCTTCGGGCTCCTTCCAGATCTCCTCTGCCTAGCGTGGTCTCTCCCCCACGCTTCCCTTTCCTCCTCCTGTAGTCCTAGCATTCCGATTGGTTCCTCCCATCAGGTGACCACTCTAGGGCTCATGGGAGTTGTAGTTCCTCCACGGAGCCTTTCCCTTACAGGCCCGTGGTTTGCGCGCTTCCATTGCGCATGCGCGACCTTTTCACTCTCTCAGTGCCCTGTGCAAGGTTGCGCAACAACATGGCGGCGCCCTGTACTAACGTGCTGCCGTGGAACCTGCCACACTCCCTCCAGACACATACATAAGGTTCCTAACACACCCTTACATTAATATCACAGGTAATCGAGGCTTTCTGAATACCGTGATAGCAACGGTCAAAAAACAGGCGAATTAAAAGGCCCGGCGATTTTTTTATGAACGCTATAGCATGGGCCCTTACGTATTCTACAATACAAATGCATAGCATAAGGCTGTGACGTTGTTTTCCATCATCTTGTACAAATGAATACCAAGCCCAATGTTGCACTGGCCTTCAGTCTGTTGAAACTGATTGCTAATTTAGCTTTTGTCTCTTGATGATAGAACCATTGACTGCTAGAAATCACTTATCTCTATATCATTCCCAAATATTACTGATGGAAATAAAGAATGCAGCAACACATACCTTCTAAATGGGCTGCTTTGCTGCCAACGAAAGGGGCCAGCAACCAATTATCAATGAGCAATGTACTGATGGGGGGCCTCGCTGGTACTTATGAGTAATCTCTGTCCCGTGATAACTGCCAGCAGGGTAAATAGATCTATATATACTGTATTATATCAGAAACCATTCCCTGATCTGTGTGTTCTCAGTTCTTCTCTACCTACAGCCCGGGAGCTCATCTCCAGTCCTCAAGCCCCACAGCAGGTCAGGTTTACGGATATACCTGCTTCAGCACAGGTGGCTCAATCAATGTCCTTTCTTAATGTCTGATTTTGCTGCACTTATTGTATTATTATAATTCCCTGTACTGTATTCTTTGTGAAGCGCTGAGTACACTTTTGGCACTACATAAATAAAGACATCCAATACAATCAGAGGCTTAGTCTTTGACTGTGCTGAAGCAGGGACTGATTGAGAAAGCTGTGCTGAAGCTGGGATATCTTGAAAACCTGACCTGTTAGGGGGTCTTGAGGACTGGAGTTGAGAACCCCTGGGTTACAGTACAGCAACAAAACCAACCAATCTGATTGTGCAGTGCATTTGGAAGCAACATTTTTCTCTAAGACTGAGCCCCTGGCTGTCACGGCGGTGCGCGTTACAGCGTGTGCGCCGCACACAAGACACTCACTCACAAAGTGAGCTGGCGCGTCAGCTAGCAGGGAAGACAAGGCATTTCTCTTCCCGCGATGCGGTCACGTGGTGTGCGGGGAGCCAATGGCAGCGAAGGGGGGGCGGGGGGAGACACAATTGTATTTTTTTTTTTTAAAAGCCTGAGTGTTTGTATCTGCTGCTAGCGGCAGCTTTTACCCAGTCACACCTCCACGGCAGTGCCTCGCAGGGAAATGAATAGGCCGGATGCAGATTAAAATGCAGTCACGGCCACAACCCCCATTTTAGCCACATCCCCCCATCGCTCTCTACAGACCGCTGATTGCGTCTTTAAGCTGTGCATGCGCTGCCAGGACGCCAGGCGCACGGGCAGCAGCCAATACTGGGGACGTAGCCTAACGCAGAATAATGTCAAATTAAAAATGTGGCAGTAGATGTTTCTATTTGTAAACAAATGACCCTCAAGGCAAGGTCTGGACATTCTCCCTGGTGGCATCACGTTTCATGGTTTTCCTTTACCGGTTGGTGAGTTGGGCAAATGGATATCTACGGTACATACCTTTAAGGTCACATCCTTTTAAACTAATATAACCTATCACATGGTACAGCAACCAATGGGATTGTCTTCAATCCCATTGGCTGTAATACCATGTGATATAGCCATGGGGTTTTAAGGATTGACGTACCTCCCTTGGAGATTACGTCACATCCTTAAAAAAAAAAAAAAAAAAAAAAAGGAGGTGGGCACATGATACAGCATCCAATCAGATTGGAGCTGTACCATCTGACCTGAAAATGTGACGTCACAGGCCCTATATACAAATGCAGCGGCCGTTATTCGAAACAAATCTCGAAATGGATTTCGAGATCTCCCGTGATCCTCACTAGTTTTGCCGGGGCCGACTATAATGGCCCATCGGATTAACACAGCAGGGGTCCCTGCTGTGTGAGTCTACCGGGGTCTGCCTGTCTGTAATAGACGCGCAGTAAGAGATAGGCAGAATCAGTCACTTACTGCACGCCTCTCACAGGCGATCGTGGGGTTTTTATTTCATTTTAAACATTACAGTAATGTAGCAGGGGGTCTCTGAAGCTGAACCGCATTCATTTCAAGTCCGGGGACCACCAGTTCCCGAGATACAGCCCCCGTTATGGGGTGCCGGTATTTCAAATGCATGGAAATGTCTCGCGTCATGTGATCGGGACATTTCAATGCATAGGAGATATCGGCACCCCATAACGGGAAGAAGACGAGACAACATCCGCTGGGACTTACCTTTGGGTTGGATTGACAGATGAAGAAAGAAGATAGAACATTGAAGAAAATAAACAAATATTGACAGGTGAAGACAGAAGGTGATAGAAGATAAAAGAGAGAAGAATTTTGTTACCTGTTCCGTAGGTGGATGGTGTTGGATTGACTTTGATGATGTCCCGGTACGAGAGCTTCCTGAAACGCCGGGATTCGGAGGGTCAACGCTTCTATATTGAAGAAAAATATGAATGTATGTCATTTTATTTTTACAGGTTTTTTTAGTGTATTTTTTTAATTTTTATGTTTTTCATTGCCCATTGACTGATAATGTATTAATCTGTGCCCGTTTAGGTACAGATCAATACAGTGACAGCCAATGCATTTTTTGGCTAATGCTTTTTTTCTATTGATTGTTGTTTTTTCTTTTTTCTGTTTATTGTTTGTCTTGAATTGTTTGTAATTTGGATGTCTTGTTTTTATTTAATTTTCTGATTGTTTAGCGTTTTTAATTAATTAATTATTTTGTTGGCTATTGGTTTTAATTTATGTGTTGGCTAGTGTTTTTATTAATTAATTGATTTGTTGGCTAGTGGTTTACATTCATTAATTGTTTTGTTGGCTAGTGCTTTTATTTATTGAATTAGGGTGTTTAGGTGCTTGTGCATATCTTTTATTATTGTGTATTTTTGGCCTTCATGTTTTTTTATTAGGGGGACCATTGACTGCTATAGTGGCTTATCATGCCCATATTATATGGGTATGATGTACCACTATGCAATCAATGAGTACAGGGTGGGTATAGTGGTCCCGAGTTGGGTGGTTAGGCCTTCCGGGTTAGTCGTGGGGGAGGGTGGGTTAACCCCCTAATTACTATAGCGGTTATTAAATGCTAAGGTGATTAAGGGGTTTGGAGCCATTAGATTGTATTTTTTCATGTATTCTTGCTGGCATCGGAGGACATGGACCTGCAGTATGCTGATGAGGATAGCCTTCATGATGGCAGGGGTAAGTAGAAAGGTTTATTTAGTTTATTTATCCTGGCTGGCTAATGTTTTATTTAATAATGGGCAAATTAGCTATTATCCATATCTGGATAATAGTTATTTTGCCCATTACAGTACTGTATGTGTTAGGGGGAGGGTAAATGTATTGTAAAAAAAAATTTGGACAAAGGATTCGTACCGCAGGCTAGCAGAGACCCCCCGAGGGCCCCCAGATGCCCGTAGAGATCACCTGAGGACCCCCGGACACCCACAGGGTTCATCTGAGGGCCAGCAGGCACCCGCAGGGACCACCCAAGGACCACCGGACACCCATGGGGACCAACCAAGGGCCCACAGACACATGCGTGTACCACCTGAGGACACCGAGGGTCCACAGACACTCCCGGACACCACCTGAGGACCCCCGGACACCTGTGGAAACCACAGACACCTGCAGGGACCACTTGAGGACCCCCGGACACCTGCAGCGACCACAGACACCCACAGGAACCACCTGAGGACCCCCGAACATCCGCGGCCTCTGGAATCAATCATGTGGGGGTGCAGTAGTGTTAGTATTAGTGTTTATTGTGGGTAGAACGGGGTATTTGGCCCTTGGTGGGTAGCAGGAGGGGTTAGCCCCTTCATTGCCTTAGCAATTAGCCGCTAAGGTAATGAAGTTGCCTGTAAATGCATTTAATTGCATGGGATTCATGCCGAGGGTCTCCGGTGCTGATATTAATGGGTATCAGCTCCAGAGACTCCCGGTATCAATCCGATGCAGGAAAAGAGCATTTTTTTCCCTAAGTCCTGTCTCGCCTCCTTCTCAGCAGCTTCTCACCACATTCATACCAACTTTTCCTAGCGTGATGATTTTGGGAGAAACTCACTATTTTAGAGCCGTGATAGGCCTCGATAAGCTAATCATGGCTACTAGAATTGCACGAGTTTCAGAACCTGACGATAAGTGGCTTATCGACGCTCACTCGCGTTTTTTTTTGAAGGCTCAAAATGTTGGCCATTCAGTCTTTTATCGCCCACTTACTTATCGGCACTTACAGAATCATAGTAGGCATTTTGGCCGATAATTGCTCGATACGTGGCTTATGAATGCTTAGACCATAGACCCCTAAAGTTTTATGTCATGATTGTGATGATATCTCAGCCTTCACAGTTTGATCACAAAACCCTTTGATTGCCAGATGGGCCACTTTTTTAGTTTTGGTTGTAAATTTGGTTTAATTTTTTTTTTCATGTTTTGGATGTGGTTTTAGTTCTTAAAAAAAAAAACGTTCATATTTTTTTGTTAATTTTTACCAAACTATGCAAAAAGAGCAAAATAAGCCCGAAAATGCTGAGACCGCATAATAAAGCATGGGAAATGCTTAAGATAAGTACAGAAACATGAAAACAATTAGGAAACTACTGTAAAATAAAAACGTTAATTAATTTCAAAAAGTAATGACGAGAAACGCTTAGAGATGGACACATGGCCTGGTTTTCTAGTTTTGTTTTTAAATAATTTTGGGGTTTTAGGTTTTACAAATCTTAAGGGTTTTGGATTTGGTTTTGGAATTTTAGGTTCTAATTTCACACACCCGGTTTTGCCCATTCCGAACAAAAAAGCAATTAGAAGGTTAAGCCAAAACATTTTTAAATAGATAATGCAGAATATACAGATTTCTTCCAGTCAGTTGTTGAAATTTAACTCATCCAGAAATCTCCAGGTACAAGAAAGATGATTAAAAGAATCCACCTAGCTGTTCATTAATCATTAGAAGTGCATGCCATTTAAGCTTCTCATCAATATTCATCTTATCATTTGATTAAAGAGTCACATTCATGTGTGGGGTTCTTTTTATGGAACAATGACATATATTTCTGCCATCTGTCAGTATTAGTAAATTGTTTGGTATTCTTAGAATGTAAGTGAAAATGGCTCAGTTTATTTAGCAGATTCTATGTGCTTTTTAAGGATGGTTGATGAGGTCACACTGTGTGGGCTCCAATCCCCCATATGGTAACCAGTTCATTTTATTGTGCAATTAAAAGTCATGAATATGTATTTTTTTTTAAAGCTGTACTGCTCTGTTGTTTCATTTTTTTTTCTGAGTTATACCATATGACTATATATATATGTTATATGCACAGAAACGTGAACACTGGATGTACTGTAGATTTAGATACTTAGGGGCCAATGCAGAAAGCGGCGAGAAGCCCTATCTCGCCAGTTTTTTGCCAAATATGCCTACAGCAATTCAGTAAATGGCGAAAAACTGGCGAGATGAGGAAAATCCAGCGGTTTTTTTTGGCGTGAAAAAAATCTCGCCGCGCGGGTGGTGAGATGCAATATCTCGCCAATTTAAAACCCCGCTGTATTCTAGTAGCCCCGATCAGCATCTCGGCACTGATCGCGGCTATAAAATGGAGATATTTTCTCAAAATCGCTCCGCCAACAAGAAAGTGGTGCTGAGCGGCGAAAAGGGACATAGAGAAAAAATCTGTCCCTTTTCCTGGCTCAGATTGATGCAGGGGGGCTCTTACACACTGCACCCATCCCTGCACCCATCCCTGCTAACCACAATATATATATGTATATATACACACACAGTGGTTGACAAAAATCTACTCGCCACCAAATGTGTGCTGCTTGGGCCAATATTTACTCGCCCGGGGGTTAAATCCACTCGCCCGGGGCGAGCAAATGTATAGGTTTGTCGAACACTGTATATACACACACATATATACACATACACATATATATAAATAACTAAATAATACACCAGTAACCCCTTCACCAGTTTCATATATTTATTGGCATGCACAGCAATGACACTATAGGGCTCGCCATCTCTCTGCCGGATTCCTCTCCCAGATATGCGCACTTTCCTGCATACTGCGAGGGGAATCCGCCAAAAAACATGGAGAGTTTAAAGTATGGAGAATGGCCATTCTCGCAGTTCTCTGCATTGACCCCTTATTTCGATTTCTTCAGAAAACCATATTTAATTATAGCATGTTTTATTCATAATGATCCTTTAATTGCAAAGTGCATTACAATTATACCTCAGCGACATCCATGCAGATACACAATTACCCGATTCCCCAACGTGTGCCTTTTGTCTTTGTCTATATCGGGTTATCCTGCTCATCAAATAACATGCATTGCTTTGCTGCGCTATCACTGACATCCATACATTCCTCAACATGTTCCATTATCAGCTTCACTCAACAACTGCAGCTTAGGCAGGGAAGGGAGATCAGTGTGTAAAAGGAAGAGTTTGAAATGTGTTTGTCAACACACTGACCCAGTTCTTACAAGGTTTCTCTGCCAACTAATTCTGTGATTACAGGACATAGATCTCACTAAAAACATCTGTGATCATTGCAAACAGGGCATGCTCGCGGTCACTGAATGTCTCTGCTATCCATAAACTCGGTGCTACATAATAATATAAAGCAGGGAGCAGTTATGAAGCAGCAAAGCAAACATGTAACACCCCCCCCCCCCCAATACATTGAGTAGCCAAATGGAATGCTGGCCGATGTGACTGGAAAGGGGCAACTGAACATTCAATCATTAAATATGGCGATAGCTATCATAATGTTCATACAAACACAACATGAATGTAATCTTGCTAGCAGTATATT
Organism: Ascaphus truei; assembly: GCF_040206685.1. Taxonomy (NCBI): domain Eukaryota; kingdom Metazoa; phylum Chordata; class Amphibia; order Anura; family Ascaphidae; genus Ascaphus; species Ascaphus truei. The sequence continues at coordinate 36,419,975 of NC_134494.1, forward strand.
ATTACCAAAAGAACATCATTCTCTCCTCTGCTGGTCGCTAGCATTCCATCTGTTTGAGCCTTTACATGTCCTTATGTTTAGTTTGTGCTATTGTGTCAATATTGATTAAATAGGCTACGATGTCCCTATTATATGTTATGCACTTCCACTGTATTTATCTTTATCACCCTTCATTTATCATGTCTATTTTAATTTATCATGTCTATTTTGAAACCAACTGAAAAAAAAAAAAACACATATAAACACAATCATTATATTTCAATTGTCTTAAGGATCACGTGTGCGTTGGAGTCTGATCAGAGTGATTGCTTTAACAGTCCTGTTTTGGTACGTAGATTACTGAGAGATAAAGGGTCACATATGCTAAGTGGTTGCTACACCATGACACCTTGTGCTGCAAGAAGACACATTGCAGCCCAATCAGTTGAATGGCCCAGAAGGAATCTTCTTCCACCGAATAAAAACAAAGCTGACTCTGAGATTTCACATTACAATTCCATCTACTTCTAAGACAGTGGCTTTGATGTTACCAGTAGACCACACCTTCTCCAGAGAGCCGGGGACCTGGGCAGGGGCGGCATGACTTAAACCCAAGGTGGCCCTCCCCTAAGGAGCTGTGAGGTCAGTATAGGAGTGGGGGTTTAGTGGGGGATTTATGGAGGGGGAAAGGGATCTTACCTCCGTCTTTCTGCAAGGATCTACCTGAAGCGAAGTTCCCCACTTGGAGTGTTCTGGTTCCTGCTTCTTGTATCCTTTTGCTGAGACCCTGAGGCATGGTTGCGCAGCACTGAGGAAGAAGAAACAAGGTCGGATGGCCAAGTAGAGGAAGTCGTGCGAGGCGGCACAGTCAAGAGAGGCTGTGGGACACGTGTTCGGCGGTGAGTCGAGGGTCTCTGCCCAGGTGGTTTGGCGGCAGCATGGGTCTCAGCGGAGGTCATGAGGTACCAGGGCCATGGGTCGAGAGTGGGCCAAGGTGAGGCCGCAGCATACAGAAAGGAAACAGGGGGCTTGGCTTCTGATGGCAGTGCCACCTTGATACTTGATGTCACGAGGGGAGAGCCTAATGACGGGGCCACCCTAGGGACTACAGGCAGCAGGGACAGATGGAGCAGGCCATGGAGTAGGGAATGGCTGGAGCAGCGGCTGAGGCTCAGACCATCTGGAGAGGAGAAGAGGGCAGAGGGAGTGGCAAGAGGCTCCAGGGCAGATCAGAAGAGGGCCAGGCCAGCGTCGGAGCTCTGGGCAGCAGGTAAGACAACACAGGGGAGGGAGGGTGGATGTGGAGAGGAGGATAGGGCAGGTAGGGAGGGCTCCAGAGGGAAGGATCAGGAAGGACAAGTGGCTATGGAAACATGGGAGTGAAGATTTAGAGGAGGGGAATAATGGGTGAAGTGGGGGAGAGGGCAATTCAAGGGGCACGGGAAGAGGGTGGTACCACTCCAAGTTGGGATCACCACTGGGGGGCAGTGGGTACAGGCAGGGTTTGTAATGGGGGCATGCTAGAGGGGGCATAGGGGTGCTAGAAGGCTCGTTAGGGTTATTGGGGCTGGAAGAGGGGTGGGAGAGTAAGGGGACAGAGCAAGGGACAAGATGTTTTGGGCCCTTGGGGAATTTTTCTTGGAGTGGGTAAGTGGGGTGAGCAGGGGCAGGGTGGGTTTCACATTTGGGTGGGAGAAGAATGTGACTGGGTTAGGGGGGCGGGACAAGGCAATACAGGGGGAAAACATAAGGGGAATTGCCCGCAAGGCAGGTGGCCCGTCCGGTGGTGGTGGGGGGGTGGGGGTGGTCTGGAAGGGGGGAATGGTGCCGCAGTTGGGAGAGTGGGGTCAAATGTCTGATGGGGGTAGGGGGCTGCAGTGGTGTGAGCTAGGTGGGTATCAGCGGAGGTGGTGACCCCAGCGGAAGGAAAGATGGAGGGAGGGGTTGAGGACGCTAGATTTAGGGATGCTTATGTGGAACAGAGGGAAAAGATAATCCTTTGAGTAAGATGCACACCTCTAAATCATTAATTTATTCCATTAGTAGGTTATTGATCTGCTTGTAAATAAAACGTAACTTTTAATAAATCTTTTTAAAAAAAGAAAATGAACAGAACCTCCTGGTGATGACCTGAAATTATACAAATAAATGATAAATGATCAGTGAAAATTAGTAACGAACATATTAAGTTAAAACATTATAAATTTAATAACAAAAAATCATCCATTTTGTTAATTATTATTAAATATATAACTTTTTATCTCACAATGTTTGTTACTAATTTCCACTGATACATTTTATCATTTATTTGTATCATTTAAGGTCATCACCAGGAGTCTCTGTTAGGTTTTAATTTTTTTTTAAGAGATTTATGAAAAGTTAAGTTGTCTTTACATAGCAGATCAATACCCTACTAATGGAATAAATTATTAATGATTTAGAGGTGTGCATCTCACTCAAAGGATTATCTTTTCTCTACGTTCTATATATTTACCAGCTTCCAATTAAGACAACAAAGCGAAAGCCAAGAAAGACGATCCCAAAACAGCCCCTATTTCAGTGCACTCATGGGCCCCATGCAGAAGCGAAAACATGGTAGCATAGCCACAGAGATTTTGGTATCTTAAAACAGATGTTTTGATAAATGATATCACAGAATCACTCTACTATTTCCGAAATCTGTCTCAGCGTCTTCCCTGCTGAAATCGCTCAATACCCCACTAGCACCCTCTCTATCTACCTTTAAGACCCACCTCAAAACACTCCTGCTTAAGGAAGCATCTGAGTAGCTCCATGGGTGATAATTAACACCTCATACATTAACCTTAGCCCCCTGCAGACGCACTTACCAGAACACCCTCCTACTGTCTCTGTACATTCTAGAGAGAGAGAGAGACCTGTGCCTCAGGCACCAAAAACATAGATTGTGCTGGCAAAATGTCTGTAAAGCGCTACAGTACATAAAACTAGCAGCGCTGTACAAGAACATGCTATTATTAGCTGGCTGGGTCCCTAGTATGGATATTTGTTGTGTTTAATATGCTGCTGTTATATTAAACTTGATACCGGTGGTTCCATCCAAGACGTTGGCTGGTGTGATTCTTTGGGACTCGGTTAGGGAACCAACTCGAAGCATGAGTAAGTCATGTATTTCATGTGAATGTCTATATTTTAAAAGGATGTCATTTTACCAATAATACTTTGATAATCTGCTATTTCAGCATATCTTGGATTCCATATCTCTTAAACTAAACATCTATCATCTGTACTTCCACTTGGATGGATTTTCTGGGCAATAACCTTCATATTCCACAAATTGGAAGATTCTTCTGATCTTCAAAAAAGTACTATTTAATTATATACTGTATAAGCATAATAAAAGATTAGAAATGTCAAGTCAATAGCTTTTTTTTTTTTTTAAAGCTGCTGGCTTTCTGAGCTCTGGCTGATACATTTTCCACATGAGGATTGCAAGGCCTCCAGGCTCAGTAAAGAATCACCAAGATTTTCATTATTTCAACTCATAAAATAGCTTTGTCCAACATATGTCGTTTTCACTGACGGGGTTTCAGGGGGGTGGGGTCTTTCACTACAGCTGGATGGCTGATATGACATATCCTACAGTGAATGATTCCTCTACAACTCCATGGCAATTAGTTTCCTATTCAATATACTGAAAGCAAACAAAAACTTATTAAAGACCCCAGCCCCACCTACTGTTATGTTGTATATGTTGTCTACTTAGATTTTGCAAAGGCTTTTGATACGGTTCCACACAGGAGGTTGGTGTACAAAATAAAGCTAATTGGACTCAGTAATAATATATGCACCTGGATTGAAAACTGGTTGAAGGACAGACAACAGACAGAGGGTTGTCATAAATGGAACTTTTCAGGTTACGCTAAAGTCGTGAGTGGAGTACCTCAGGGATCGGTACTGAGACCACTGCTTTTTAACTTGTTTATTAATGACCTTGAGGTTGGCATCGAGAGCAAAGTCTCCATCTTTGCTGATGACACAAAATTGTGTAATGTAATAGAATCAGAGCAGGATGTAATTTCTCTTCAGAAGAACTTGGCGAGACTGGAAACGGCAGGTAAATGGCAGATGAGGTTTAATACTGAGAAATGTTAGGTTATGTATTTAGGATGCAAGTATAAACTGGCGATTTACACATTAAATGGGGATAAATTGGAGGAATCCTTGATGGAGAAAGATTTAGGAGTGCTTATAGACTGCAGGCTTAGCAATAGTGCCCAAAGTCATGCAGTAGCTGCAAATGCAAACACGATCTTATCTTGCATTAAACGGGCAATGGATGGAAGGGAAGTAAACATTATTATGCGAGAAATGGTCACATATATAAGGGGGTAATATGTGCAGCTTAGAGGAGAGAAGGGAGAGGGGGATATCAGAGAAACAGTCACATATATAAAGGGTAAATATGTGCAGCTTAGAGGAGAGAAGGGAGAGGGGGATATGATAGAAACTGTCCCATATATAAAGGGTTAATATGTGCAGCTTAGAGGAGAGAAGGGAGAGGGGGATATGATAGAAACTGTCACATATATAAAGGGTTAATATGTGCAGCTTAGAGGAGAGAAGGGAGAGGGGGATATCAGAGAAACAGTCACATATATAAAGGGAAAATATGTGCAGCTTAGAGGAGAGAAGGGAGAGGGGAATATGATAGAAACTGTCACATATATAAAGGGTAAATATGTGCAGCTTAGAGGAGAGAAGGGAGAGGGGGATATGATAGAAACTGTCCCATATATAAAGGGTTAATATGTGCAGCTTAGAGGAGAGAAGGGAGAGGGGGATATGATAGAAACTGTCACATATATAAAGGGTTAATATGTGCAGCTTAGAGGAGAGAAGGGAGAGGGGGATATGATAGAAACTGTCACATATATAAAGGGTTAATATGTGCAGCTTAGAGGAGAGAAGGGAGAGGGTGGTATGATTAAAAAAAAATTCAAATACTGTACATTAATAAAGGTTTGAAAAAAAGGACAGGAGAGAAGCATATTTCAGAGAAAGAGAAGTGTTGAAGCTGTCGGGTGGCAGTTTCAGGGGCAATGTGAGGGAGGGCTTCATGGAAAGGCTAGTGGATCTGCAGAATAGCCTCCCAACAGAGGGTGGAATAGGCTAATAAAGTAAGGGGATTCAAACATTCTGTAGATAGACATAAAACTATCCTAAATACATTTTTATGAACGCCAAGGATCAAATAGGGTGTCAGGTTTTATAGCAGACAGTAAAAGGGGCAGACAAGGTGGGACAAGTGCCCCAAATGCTATGTTTCTATGTAGGACTGTGGGGGAGTGAAGAGGTTAAACTCCCTCACTGTCCCAGGCATAGGAGACCACATACCCGCTCCAGGTCTCCTGGGGTGTTCCAATCACCTACTGATTGGAAATTGGAAGTTTAAGAGAACGGCAACAAACTCCCTATCCCGGGCTACATGAGCCTGGAAGTTGAGAAGGGCGAATGTTTTAGGCGGATTTGGATCCGCTGCGGATCGGCCGGATCCTTTGGGCTGCGGATTTCAGCGGATCAACCTCAAAAGGGGCGATTCGCGTTTTGCAGATTTTTTTTATTGTTATTACTAATACACTCCGGATTCCGCAGTCCGTCGGCTGGGCGGACCTGCACTGCATTGAGTTAAAGATAAATTATGTTGATGGTTAGAAGTGAAAGTTATAGCTGTTTAACCCTTCAACCGCAGCAAACAAGTAACCTGTCTGGGGTTCTCCCCAATACTGACGGGGTTAAATAGGGGGGGGGGTGGGGGGGAATACTATATTCAAATCATCCAATGTAAATGATTTTTGTTATTGGAATATAACATTGCCAGAGATGAAAGCCAGCAATTCCAGATGGTATAAAAGGATTCAATGAGTCATTGTCAATAGCTGCCTATTGCAAACCGCCATATGCAAAAATATATTTCCCTAACCAACCCTACTTTAAAGTAACATTCTGGCTCACCGTCATAGCGCTGAAAGTAAGGAACAGGAAGACTTTGAAGTCTTTCATCTATATGTGCACTTTAATTTCTCTTGATCTGTTTCAAATGGCAGGGAGCTGCATGGAAATGGGAATTGCTGCTGCTATCAGATTTGATTTATGCCAAAATGTCATGCCCCTTAAACTTTATAATTACATTCGAAGAAGGCTATGTGTCGAGTCCAACGTTTCCATGAATCTGATGCCAAGAGTGGCTCTTTGCAAATTCATCTTTCTGTGTCAGTGTATCAAGCTTTTCGACTCTTGTGTTATCTCCACTGGGGTTTGTGGATATATTATGTTGAGGAATAGAAGGAGTTTCGGGCGGCTGATAATAACATTAACAAAAATCTCTGACCCCCTCCTTACACATCCTGATAAACCACTATGCGGGGTGAGGGACCGCAGAACAATGTGTTGCAGACCCATCCCGCGGTGAAGGGGTTAAAATGTTTCTCAAATCTGATGCAACTATAAGAGGAAAAAGTTTTCAAGCAGCAATGCGCTCTACTCACCATAGCACAATATGTCTCCTTTCTTTTTACCAGCGCAAAGTAATTTTTGCTGCTGTTTCTAGCAAGCCCACCTTTTCACATTCTGTAGTTAAATTATGGAGAGGTTGATTGCTGAAAAAAATTGCCTCCCTGGGAGGTTAAAATGGCCGCTGTCATGCCTACTCATTATGACAGGTTGCCATGGTAACACTTCATGCCAGTGAAATAATAAACAGTTAACAACTAAGCAAAAAATGAAGAATTTGAAAATAAAAATTAAAAGTAATAAATAATTCAACATAACATGACCTATCAGATTTGGCTTTTTGGGGGGAGGGAGTATTGCTTTAAAAACAGTGCACCCCAAATATCACCCTGACATTGGGTACAAAATGTATTGTATGAGGTCAGAAAGTTATAGACATGTTAATTCACTGTTGTCTGAGAGATGTAGCCCTGGATTTCCCATTGAAAGAAGGTTAACTAAAAAACAGGGGTGTATTGTCCTGTTCCCCTGATTTGGAGGCAGAAAAGTCCCCTGTACACATAAAATAAACAAGGTATATATAGCACCACGGATGCTGCTGATCTCATTTAAGACAGGTCTTCGCTCCATATAAATTATAAATGCAAATGAATAATTATACAGTTCAGATAAATGTAGGTGCTAAAAGGAATTGCTCTGAAAGAAAAACGAACATATTGTTAGAAAAAAAAGAAAATGAATGTGCAGTATGCAAAGCAAACAAGTATAATTAGCATTTTAAAGTGTCTTCCGTCACAGGATATCTATATAGAGGAAGCAAAAACAGCGTTGTAAATCCAAGCTAAGAATATTGCATGTACTGTACTAGTCCCCATACATCACCAGTAATGGACTGTCAGGTTGAAAAAGATCACAAACTCAGGCAGTGCATTATACCTGCACATACAGGCCACCTCTTATTACACCACTTCTCTGAGCCTATACGTTGTGAATGATTCTGTCCGTTGAAAAATCTAGTTAGTGAAACATTGTTCCCATCTGGAATAGCTCCTCGCCAGACTCTACCGCTGGTCTTTGTAGATTGATATTTGGTTACACAGAGTCCACACCATGCAATGAATAATAAAATGGGTCTAGTAATAAAATGACAAAGCCATAGTTTAGCAAGAAGCATTATGTATGCATGTTACAGCCTGCCTAGAATGAGTGTCCCCTGTAGAGTAGGAGTGTGCTATATGTATATACTGTAGCGCCGACGAGTATTCTAAAACAAATCTGGGGCAATCACCAAAAAGACCCAGATACATGCTGGGTACATAAAGAAAAGAAATAAAGTGCGCAACTGATATACCATTTAACTCAAACCCACTAATAGTGAGATAGTGCAATAAATATCGCCCCCATTCATAGGGTGTATTAAATATTCATACAATATCTGTGTTAGCAGTGGCGGCTGCAGCTGTTAGGGGTCAGGGTGGCTCAACACTCCAACAACACTAAATAGACAGGGAACAAAAAAACAGCGCAAACCGCATAGTGAAGTACATCAAATTATATTTGATTTGTGAAAAAGGTAAGTATTAGGTGTACATCAGATTAAAAGAACAAACACATTTAGTGCAATCAGCACAACAGGTTACCACTCAGCAACAGGTGTCTTGCAGCACTGGAAGTCACAGCTATGGAGATTCATGGGATCCTTCTCACGCCCTCGGTGCAGGATGTTGTAGGAACCCAATCAGTCCGGAGGATCAGCCTCGGTGGGGGAGAATTCTTCCGATGGTATCGGCATGTGTGGTCTCGCCGGAGTACCACGGCGCATCCAGATGACGTCACAGTGTCGTAAAACTGAGTTCCTTCCGTACACGTTGTACGTAGCACTAGTCCGGTGCGGCACAGAGTCCCAGTCTCGCCCAATCAATGGGGATAATCTTAAAAGTCACAGTCGCGGTGACTTAATAAGCCGCCGAGCAGGAAATCAAGGGCTAATATAAGATAAGAAGGAGCCACCCTCCCAATCAGCTGTGACCAGCTGGACAATATTGCAAAACAAAGAAAACCAGTAAGCTCCTTTTATATTGTGGCTACTTTGGGGGTATAAAAGGAGCTTACTGGTTTTCTCTGTTTTGCAATCTTGTCCAGCTGGTCACAGCTGATTGGCATGGTGGCTCCTCCTTCCCAGGTTCCAAGCTCACGCCCATCCCACTTTGCTCCTAAATTGTTAAGGATCACTCCTTATCACCTTCCACACAAGCAGGTCCATGCATGCAGTTTGGTTGTGACAAATTCTAATTCAGATTGCTTTTCCTGGTACTATACAGGTAAATAAGACCTTCAATAAAACTAAGAACTAAGCAGCTAATCATAACAGCTTTATTATAAAGTTTTCTTCCTGGTATTATACAGGTTATTAAGAATTTGATTACTGTTAGGACCTGTACATATTTGGTCTACCTTGACGTTTGGTGTGCAGCCTTAAGATACTTTGGCCAAAGAATCAAACTAAATGACCATATGTTTTTAGTTTAGATATACATATACATATATATATATATATATATATACAGTGTTCGACAAACCTATACATTTGCTCGCCCCGGGCGAGTGGATTTAACCCCTGGGCGAGTAAATATTGGCCCAAGCAGCACACGTTTGGTACTAGGTGGTGACAAGATTTTTTTGTGTGGCGAGTAGATTTTTTGGTGATTTGTCAACCACTGTGTGTGTATATATATATATATATATATATATATATATATATATATATATATATATATATATATATATATATATATATGTATATAGGTACTTTATTGTGTATTTGTGTCATTGGAAGTAGCATTGGGCTCTGTCTGTGTTCTATGTTCTGTCCTTTATTTTAACCAAAGTATTCATTGTTACACGCATTTTTCCATTATGCAGGAGTGTTTGAATCATTCATTGTGAATCTCAATCAAGTACATTTTAACATTTTACAAATAGTGAATGAAAAATGCTTTATTTCTTTATAAGGTGCTGCTGTTGTACAAATCGCTGCCTCATGTAAATTATGTTACCCGAGTCATAAAGAGGTAAAGTGAGTTGCATTTACATTGATTTCATTAGAGGTTTTAGATGTATAATTTGGCCAATGTATGATAAGCTTGTCACACCACACCAAGGTAACCCCAGATCAAGTCAATCCTAATCTTGTCCCACCACGCCAAATTAACCCCAGATCAGGTCAATCCTAAACTTGTCCCACCATGACAAGGTAACCCCAGATCAGGTCAATCCTAACTTCTCATTTCATTCAATTTCATTTTTAAGAGAGCTGGAGGTAGAATTCAGCTCAGGGGCCACAATGACAAATAATGAAATTGGAAGTTGTGACCTACTGAAGTTACCGTGGCGTGGTGTACTGAGGTTACCGTGGCGTGGTGTGGTGAGCTGAGGTTACTGTGGAGTTGAGAGCTGAGGTTACTGTGGCAGGTGAGCTGAGGTTACTGTGGCATGGTGAGCTGAGGTTACTGTGGCATGGTGAGCTGATGTTACCATGGTGTGGTGAGCTGAGGTTACTGTGGCATGGTGAGCTGAGGTAACTGTGGAGTTGTGAGCTGAGGTTACTGTGGCATGGTGAGCTGATGTTACCATGGTGTGGTGAGCTGAGGTTACTGTGGCATGGTGAGCTGAGGTAACTGTGGAGTTGTGAGCTGAGGTTACTGTGGCATGGTGAGCTGATGTTACCATGGTGTGGTGAGCTGATGTTACCATGGAGTTGTGAGCTGAGGTTACTGTGGCATAGTGAGCTGATGTTACCATGGTGTGGTGAGCTGAAGTTACCGTGGCGTGGTGAGCTGAGGTTACTGTGGCATGGTGAGCTGAGGTTACCGTGATTGTGGTGAGCTGAGGTTACCGTGGCATGGTAAGCTGGAGTTATCTTGGCATGGTGAGCTGATTTTACTGTGGCGTGGTGAGCTGAGGTTACCGTGATCGTGGTGAGCTGAGGTTACTGTGGCGTGGTGAGCTGATGTTACTGTGGCGTGTTGCACTGAGGTTACCGTGGCTTGGTGAGCTGAGGTTATAGTGGCGTGGTGAGCTGAGGTTACTGTGACGTGGTGAGCGGAGGTTACCGTGACGTGGTGAGCGGAGATTACCATGACATGGTGAGCGGAGTTTTCCGTGGCGTGGTGAGCAGATGTTACTGCGGCGTGGTGAGCTGAGGTTTCCGTGGAGTGATGAGCGGAGGTTATCGTGGCGTGGTGAGCGGATGTTACCGTGGCATGGTGAGCTGAGGTTATCGTGGCTTGGTGAGCTGAGTTTATCGTGGCGTGGTGAGCTGAGGTTATCGTGGCGTGGTGAGCTGAGGTCACCGTGGTGTGGTGAGATGTGGTTATCATGGCGTGGCGTGGTGAGCTGTGGTTATCGTGGCATGGTGAGCAAGCTTATTATACACTGGCCAAATATGTATCTAAAATCCCAATTTAATGCTTTTTATGCTACATGATATTTGTAATAAGAAAGGGTAAATAATGATGAATGTTTGGTATTCATGAATTTGGGTGTGCTTTGATCTTGTGTTTTTTACTTGACCTGGGGGAGATTTACCATGACATACAGTACGGAACACAATCCTTCTTCTGCCTCCCCCCCTCCCCCCCACCCCCTCCCTATTGATTTTTAAGGCTACCAATTGCAAGGGAACCTCTCCAAGCACCAAAGGATTAATAGAAAACACCACAGATAAAACACAAAAGAACATAACATTGATACAGTACTGCTGCGGCCAAGTTTATTCGAGCATTTGCCCGTTCTTGGCCGCAGCAGTAGCCTGGCGCGCGCCCGAGTGTGACGGGCGCGCGCCGAAGCAGCGGAAGAGCGCCCTCCGATCGGGGCGCTCTCCCTACCGCTGCCGGGTCCGCCGGGTCCCCCGGAACCCCCTGCCGCCGTCCCGCAGATCGCGGGACACCAGGGCTCCCTCGGGGAACCCTGGACGCGCGTGCAGGGGGCGCAGGCTCCCGAAGACGCGTGACCGCGCGTCTATGACGCGCGGCACGCCGAGGGGCGGCCACTAGCAAGCCGGGAAATCTCCCGGCTTGCGGTACCGACCACACTGCAATAAAGTGTGTCGGTACTGTATGTGCAAATATTAGGCCTTTAGTGGCCCAGGTTGTCAACCTGCCATGGGCTGACCAAGACGTAAAGCTGCTGACCAAGACGTAAAGCTGCTGACCAAGCAATATCCCACATGTGTTTGTTTTTTTAATAAATCCGTTCTGTACTATGAGAAAATACTTGTAGCAATTTTTTTTTTTAAACAACAACTGTGAATGACATTTTTAATGTACTGGACTATAATGTGACAAGCATTTTTTGTTTCTATAACAACACTTTTACAAAGTCACATCCCCTTCCTCTTCTGAAACAGGCTCTGGCACACCCCTTTTTGAACCCTGCCCTCTCTCTAGCAGTGCACTGATTGTGCTTGCATGCTTCGTTAGGCTGAGTCCCCGGTGGAGGCTGCTGCACGCGGGTCTGGCGCCCTGGCAGCGCATGTACAGCTTTAAACCGCAATCTGCGGTCTGTAGGCAGCGATCAGAGGCGTGGGGGCGTGGCCAAAACGAGGGGGGGACATTGGGCACACTAACTGCTGTCCCTTTGGTCCAAGCTATCTGCCCTCGTATTGGCTCCCATCGCACACGTGACCACGACAATCTTGCTGTATCCCCTGCTGGCAGACGTGCCACAACCCCTCGTGAGCCATGGAAGGAGACACCGGGGCCTGCCGCTACAGAGGTGAGTGATTGGTGTGCGGCGAATGCCGCCGTCACCACCGTTGACCTGGCCTGAAGGAGGTGGTTTTTAAGATGTGTCTTAAAGGTAAAGATAGTGGGTGCTATCTGGATATTGAGGGGAAGGGCATTCCAGAGGTGTGGGGCAGTGAGTAAGATTTTAGGGGGAAAGGCTTTCGCTACCTTATCCGCTGTTCAGTGCGGTGGGCAGCAATTCCTGCATTTGCGGCATTGAAAGAGTTAAGCAGAATCCTTGCTCGGACCCTATCTCTAACATTGTGAAGAGCCACTTAACCCCTTCACTGCCAAACAGGGCTGCTTTGAAATTAACCTTTAGAGTGTCCGGGCACTTTGGTGCTGGTGAAGCTCCGGCACTTTCGGTTCGTGATTTGGTATGATCACATGACCGGGAAGAGGCGGAGGTCTGACGACCACGCCCCTGAGGCCCTGAAACAGAAGATAATTGGGGATCCAATTCCGTTTCGGAATGGAGGGATTCAGAAACATTTAGGACCAAAACAGATTGGTTGTTTTAATTGTCATGTTTTTCTACCCCCAAAATTCCAAATGTAATGGCTCAGTAACCTGGCACGCACATCTACACTACTCCAATCAAGGGCCTCTGACACAGTGGGGCCTATTTAGTAGCTCTGAAGGTGTCATTGCAAAACTGCACGGAATTAAATGTGAAAAAAAAACTGTTCTCTATTGCAAACCGCTTCTAAACTAAAGTGACAAACCGCTTAATTTAACAGCAGATGCACCCTGATTTTAAGTGCTTTAGAAGCGGAATGACCTGAGGTGCTAACTCCATCCCCAGGTCTGACACACGGGGTTTGCTGTCTCAGCCAATCTCAGATTTCCAGCTCTGGATGTAACTCACAATACCAATCTCGTTGCCTTTGAGGTGGCGTGGAAAAAAAGCGAGTTTTTCTAGAAGCGGTTTGCAGAACGGAGCTACGAGAATTGCAGTTTTAGTTTTTGTTTTTTTTCATTCGAATTGGAGGCTTTTATGACTAATTGATTGGATTGGCAGAACCAGAGTGAAACCACTTCTATAAAAGTATTGTAGACACGGATTGGACATGCGAGAAGGGCTTACAGAATACTGGAGCAAAGCATGGCAATTCCATCGGAAAGGGCTCTTTAGACACAGATTGAAACACTTTCGAGCTGGTACAATAGGCCCCATATATCTAGAAATTCTATATGGACATTAGACAGACAAATATCATGGACCAATGAAAGACGATTGGATATGTAATAATCAGCATTAGAAACAGACAATAAAACCTTAGACCTCATTCAGGACATATCTTTTATCACAACAAAAGACAGAGAAGCCCAATGCTACATTCAATGTGACAAAAATACACAGTGAAATACTTAGATATTCTCTTGGCCAAAGGTTTAACTAAATTACCCTTTTTCAAGAGAATAAATAAATATTTCACTATGTATTTTTGTCTGGTGTACATTTGGCCACGCTCAGTAGCACGCCTTTTGACACAGATACACACAAACACACACACATATATATATATATATATATATATATATATATATATATATATATAGCAACTGTAAATATTACTGTATGTTCATTTGCATATATATATATATATATATATATATAGATATATATTGTATATATATATATATATATATATATATATATATATATATATATATGTATATATATATATACAGTGGTGGGTTTTGAGGTTTCTTGAGCTTGCTGGGATTGTGTGTGTTTATTAACATTTCTGTTATCACTGTGGCCCCAGGCTGATCTGGTGAAATGTCATTTTGGGCTCAGTTAGGTGCAAGGCTATTTATCCACTTGGAGTCAAATGCAGTGTCACTAATTCAGTATCAGACGAGAAAATACATTCGCTGGATACATGACACTAAGTGACACTAAGTACGCTACTGTGAATGTAATGATGACACCTCTGTCACCTGTGTATCCTGGCACTATCTTACTGAACAAAAGCTGGAATAAATACAGGAGCGCTTGATACTGCTCTTATGCTGAATGAAAAGAGAACTGCAGCAGGGCACAAGCAAGACAGGGCAACATCGTTATAATCTAAAGCAGGAGCGGCCAACTCCAGTCCTCAAGGGCCACCAACAGGTCAGGTTTTTAGAATATCCCGGGTTCAACACAAGTGGCTCAATTAGTGGCTGAGTCGAAGATTGTGCAACCTGGATATACTAAAAACCTGACCTGTTGGTGGCCATTGAGGTCTAGGGGTTGGCCACCCCTGATCCAACGTATTCTCCAATAAAACAACCCAATGAAATATCAAAGGCGAGTTATTATTACCTGTTAACTAAGGTCACAATCACCAAGGCAAGAATATATTCAGTTGCTTTCCAAAAAGTTCAGCATGTTGTTGAATTTTAATATGCACTTGATCTTCATATACAAGGTGTTTCAATTGCAGGCAGTGTTACATTGTAATGGACTAATATTTGACTTATTTTTAGCAACAGTCTCTAGATGAGCTTTTGAGACCTGGAAAGCCTATTGCACAATACTCTCAAGGGCTGCATACAAGCTACAGCTATGCTATTAAAGGAGCAATTTTGGCTCCGGGGACCCTCTGCTTCCAGAGATACTTGCCTCCAAAGGGGGTGCTGGTATCCTTCGGCTTTTTAAAAGCTCCCGTGTCACATGGGGCCAATAGGAAGCCGCACTGATGATGTCACAGCTTCCTATTGGCCCGCAGGGCGTGGGAGCGATTTGGTTGCTGCTAGCCGTGCGGAGCGGTTACTGGCGCCTACCACGGAGGTTAGTATCTCCGGAAGCAGGAGGACCCCGGAGCTGAAATTAATGGGGTTCAGCTCCGGAGACCCCCTGCTTCGATCCTCTGTAAAGGAAACACACCCAAAAAACTTTGCATAAGAAAATCGCTGGCTTGGATTGCCACATTAACATTGTATCACTACCAGAAAAAAAGTTGATTTATTTAATAGGATGTGAAGTTTCTCCTCCACATATTGTATAAGGCCACAGCAGTATCTACCTCTCCCCGTGACCAGTACGGCTTCAACAACTATTCAATGCGTAGGGTATTTGTAAACTGATTAAATGTAACATGTTCAAATAGAGGAGGAAACATATATTTTAACATATATTTTAACAACATGTGCCAGTTTCTGTGTCTCTCACCATCATTTACAATTATGCTTTGTGTCTCAATAAAAATAGTTGGGTCTGTGGGACCTAGAGACCTACATTGAATATATGTTATTTAACTTGGTAACAAAAAGTTTCCTACGATTCACACTGACACTACAGGTCTGAATAGATTTTATTCACACGGGTGTAAGCTCAGACCAAACTTTTCTTGTGGACATACAAAGCATAATTGTAAATTACAGTGAGACAGAAAATGGCACATCATCGTTAAAATATATGTTTAAGCAGAGATAGGCGAATTCAGGAGCGCAAATTCCAAAACCAATCTCACGCGGTTCAGTTGGAATAAATTAATTCTTGTATAAAAATAAATAGTTATATATATATATGCACAATAACATCTGGTTAACCGACATTCCACTGTCCGCACCTCAATCCGTGATTCCAATTAGGATTGCTAGTGTTGTGTTATCTCATGCAACAACAGCAGGAAGAGGGATATTGTACCCCGTGACCACAGTAAATGTACTTAGGCTTTAGTCTTATCTCACAGATACATTGGAACTACCATTTGTCCATCTTATTTGAATATTGGGTAATAAGGGTATGTCCTACCAAGACATCACTATTATAGTGGTAATCTAATTTCTTGTTCTAACGGATCCCTACCCAGCAGATAATTATTGAATTTGGACCTATTATGGCAATATATCCAGCTGTGGATAGAGTTGTACACTCAATAGCCAGTCATTATTTGTATGACATTGGTCACATGCAGCATACACTGATATATTTTTATACAGGGTGTGACAAACGCCCCTCTTTTGTAGTGCTGACGTCTGTCTGGGTTCTTCCCGACACAGTCTTCTAGGGTTAATTATACAACAAACAGGATCATGCAAAGTATTATGCTGCTTAACTCAGGCTTCTGCCTGCTTTATTTTCATCCAAGTAAGGTACTGCAGCTTTAACATGTGAAGGTTAGAGGTACTCAGATACTTTCATTCAGCAGTTCACATATTTCAGTGTTACAATATTTCCCACACTGTTATTTCAAGAAATAAAACCAAAATCATACAGTACCGACACACTTTATTGCAGTGTGGTCGGTACCGCAAGCCGGGAGATTTCCCGGCTTGCTAGTGGCCGCCCCTCGGCGTGCCGCGCGTCATAGACGCGCGGTCACGCGTCTTCGGGAGCCTGCGCCCCCTGCACGCGCGTCCAGGGCTCGGCAGGGGGTTCCGGGGGACCCGGCGGACCCGGCAGCGGTAGGGAGAGCGCCCCGATCGGAGGGTGCTCTTCCGCTGCTTCGGCGCGCGCCCGTCACACTCGGGCGCGCGCCAGGCTACTGCTACGGCCAAGAACGGGCAAATGCTCAAATAAACTTGGCCGCAGCAGTATAAGCAAAAACCTATCCCTTTCAGGGATCTAACTACACATCAGAATCAGTCTCTCTAACAGCTGCTGGCCAACTAAACTGGTTCCCCAGCTTAAAACAATGCTCTCTCATTTAGGGTCACAAGATACAGCACAGTCTTTTAGCAACAGCAGTAATCATTTGTTTTGTCTTATCTGTTTGTGGTGTCCAGGCAAATCCTCTGGTACTGTGATACGTGGAGGGGCCGTCAACCCCGACACTGGAAACAGGGGAGCCGCGATACCCCCAGCCTCCAGGCTCTAAGGAGAGAGAGTGAAATGCAAAACCTCTCTGCTCTAAGTACCTGTGCATGTGATTAGAAGAGCAGGTGAGGGAGAACTAGAGCCATTGTAATCTGTGGTCTGGATTTTCCATCCAGCTGCCCGAGTTAATGGGAAGATGTGGAACGGATCATTTTTAACTATTCCTGCACTTTCTGCTCTAAAATGGGGCAGAAAGCTGCCTAACATCTTTGGACTATGTCACATATCCCCCTCCCCAGCTCACACCTACTGGGGTGAGCGGCCATGGACCTCACTGGGGTGAGCGTCCTACCTGAAATACTTGAGCTAACTCCTCAGTACAACATTAAGTATTCACATGACACGAATATGAACTTTTTCCACGGCAATTATGGACAATAGGTTTCGTCATAAGAGACTATACTTGGCAAACATATTTTGTTGCTCTCTATTAGGGAACTATTTTGAAAAATAAGTGTCTAGCACACATTCTTACAACCCAGGATATGATATATATATTCACAAAACCAAACAATTTCTATTATCTCCCTGGGTTTTTCTACTGTAGAATATGAACCTCATTATATATTTACCAACCGAAAGGGCCATCAACCCTGTATATTAATTTGTAGTTTAGCTACATTTTCAACACAGAGAACCAATATAATACTGTAACATTGACAAAATGCTTATTCTAGAGGCCTAATATACCTTAACTACAATAGCTTATTTGCATAGTTAAGTGTCCGTGACATAGTCCACACGTGTAATAACAAAAAAAAAAAATATCGGTCAATTCCCCAAACACATTTTTTTTTTTTTCTTTGACTTCCAGTCCATTACATTTCCTGACTTTATTTCATAGGCCGCTGCAAACTGCAAATGACTGGACTGTTTCTTTAGCTTCTGACGGAACTCTGGGGCCGGATAGTCTTTGTCTTTATATTGTGGCCCAGAGTGGCGAGATCCGGAAAAATTCAAGGCCAGCGTTGAACTTCGTCGCTTTTGATTTGCGACCTTTGAACCTTTATGGTACTTAGAAGATGAAGCACTGATTACCTGGAGCACCTTCACCTTGATGGGGCTCTCACTAACTCCGGCTGTACCCTGTGGTATTTTACCTTTGCAGCCTCTCTTTCCTGAGGTCTACATTTATTCAGGCGGAAGTACCGCTGGATAACCAGTGACGCATTTCTCAGGGTTTGATAGCGAATCCTGTTCTGTGTCATCCTAGTCAGAGACTGGATTTTTATAGTTGCTCCTTTCATAATGAGGAACCTGTTTCGTACCATGCGGGCACAGTAGAATGATTGAAGAACACAGGCTGCTTTATTCCGGTGATTGAACCGACGAATTTTCATCCCTCTGTAGGCAGCCTGTAGGATGATAGTTGCGGCGCGTTTACGAAGATAATTTTCTCTTTCCCTTCTTCCTTGGACAAGAGCTTTGCAGTGCTTCTGAATTATTCTAATGCTTTTCTCCTTTTTCAAAATGTTAAGTTCCTCCACGAGAGAATTCTGTTTTGTGAATACATGTCGCAATTCTGTTCTCAGAGCGTCCATTTCTTCCTAGTGCTGGCTCTGAGTGTGCATCAGTGCTTCCTGCACTTCTAATTTTTCCTGAGTCAACTGTTTCTTTACTTTTTCTGCTTGGTCAGTCAAATCTGAATTTTCCAATTTCAGAGTCTCATTTTCTTGCTTTACAGTCTCTAACTCACTTAGGGCATTCTCATGGGTTTGCTTCAACATTCCCAGCTCTGTGTTCAGACCGTGGCCCTCCAGGCGTAAGTGTTGCACCTCTGTGCTGAGCGCATGAACCTCTTGTAGAGCCTTCCCGTATTTCTGTTTTAGGATAGCAATCAATTTGTCAGACTTAATCTGTTTTTCATCCATGGTGGCAATTACGGTGTTGGCCTTTTCCAGATTAGTCGTCACCTCTTCCAGCTCACTCCGTAAGAGAGACTCTGTTTTCTTCAAAGCCTCGTGCTCTTGTAAAGCTGGAAGTATACACCTCTGTAACTCGGCGTTCGCTTCTCGCTCCTTGTTCCAACATTCTCGCCCCTTATTGTTAGATTCTTGCTCTTTCTTCCAACATTCTCGCTCCTTCATCAATCCCTGCCGCAGGACTTCATAATCATGGCGGGCAGCTTGGAGTGCAGAAACCAAAGCCTCTTTATCCTGGTTCAAGGATTCAGCTTCCCTTTGCTCCTCCTTTTCCTTTGCCACTGTTCCCGTGACAATTCTGCCGGTCACTCCGGTCTGCAGCACATCTCGGCGCCTTTCTGACGCATGTCCTGACAGCGCAGGTTCAAGTGGCTCGGTCACTTCCCCTGTGACTTGAGGAACAGTTTTCTTTTTCTTCTTTCTTTTTGCTTTATTAGCTCCAGAGATATCAGTGGTACTGGGCACACGCTCACTGGTATCAGCTTCCACATCTTGCTTGCACTCATAGGGCGTTGCTTGCTTTTGCAGCTGTTTGTCTTTGAAAATTTTGGGGCACACATCTTCCATGTGACCTACTTTATGACAGGCCCAGCATACTAAATTCATCTGTGGGTACGGCTCTCCTCCAGGGGCCACATACGAGTCATCATCATCATCATCATCATCGTATGGCCTGAAGGGACACTGTTTTTCATGATTATGTACATTACAAAACAAATATTTCACGTCGGCCATTTTAGAAGCCCGGCAGGGACAATTTGCTAGCTGCAATTTCACTCACTTCAGCAACTTGCATACAGCACTTGCTAGCTGCAAATTCACTCACTTCAGCAAAAGGCATAAGCTTTACAAACAGCACTTGCTAGATGCAATTTTTTTTTTTTTTTCTTCTTCAGCAAAATATTTTGGTTCAGGGTGCTATTGCATCCACACTTCGCACATTCTCTGTGTATGCTAGAAGCACAACTGATATACACAGTGGGACAGACTTCACTCATAGCATCTGTACTTTAGTTCAGCTGGGCGGCCATTTTAAACCCCCGCATTTATTTGCAAACCCACAAACTTTTTAGTGTCGACCCGCATTCTCCACCATATGTGACAAACGCCCCTCTTTTGTAGTGCTGACGTCTGTCTGGGTTCTTCCCGACACAGTCTTCTAGGGTTAATTATACAACAAACAGGATCATGCAAAGTATTATGCTGCTTAACTCAGGCTTCTGCCTGCTTTATTTTCATCCAAGTAAGGTACTGTAGCTTTAACATGTGAAGGTTAGAGGTACTCAGATACTTTCATTCAGCAGTTCACATATTTCAGTGTTACAATATTTCCCACACTGTTATTTCAAGAAATAAAACCAAAATCATATAAGCAAAAACCTATCCCTTTCAGGGATCTAACTACACATCAGAATCAGTCTCTCTAACAGCTGCTGGCCAACTAAACTGGTTCCCCAGCTTAAAACAATGCTCTCTCATTTAGGGTCACAAGATACAGCACAGTCTTTTAGCAACAGCAGTAATCATTTGTTTTGTCTTATCTGTTTGTGGTGTCCAGGCAAATCCTCTGGTACTGTGATACGTGGAGGGGCCGTCAACCCCGACACTGGAAACAGGGGAGCCGCGATACCCCCAGCCTCCAGGCTCTAAGGAGAGAGAGTGAAATGCAAAACCTCTCTGCTCTAAGTACCTGTGCATGTGATTAGAAGAGCAGGTGAGGGAGAACTAGAGCCATTGTAATCTGTGGTCTGGATTTTCCATCCAGCTGCCCGAGTTAATGGGAAGATGTGGAACGGATCATTTTTAACTATTCCTGCACTTTCTGCTCTAAAATGGGGCAGAAAGCTGCCTAACATCTTTGGACTATGTCACAAGGGTCACTTATGTAAATGGAAGGACATTGAATTCCATCACACCATATTGTGTACTTTATAGCTACATGGTGCTTACTAACCTTCCACATCCATGACTCAGCATTGTATATAGTGGTTACTATGAGCCAAGTGCACCTCCTGCCATTTTTATGCTTTTATCATACAAACTAGTAATTAATCTTCAGCATGTGTAGACATATATTAGCTTTGAATTAATAAATGCTAGGTTTTAAAGCCTCAGTGTGCACCACAAGTGTGCTTCTTGTTAGAGGATAGCTGGTTATACCAGCTGCCCCTCTATTTATGAAAATATTTCAATCCAGCACACAGGTAGCATCCATTGTCATCTCAGACAATTGGGCAAAATCATATTTCCACTTCATTTTCATTGTATTAGTTGCTAGTGAGTGGTGTGGTTTTTGTTTGTTGTGTGTATATATATATAGAGAGAGAGAGAGAGAGCAGTGTTCTCTCGCTTTTGCCAACAAAAGCCTTTATTTGTATTTTTAAAGGAGGAATATTTAGGGCAGCTTAAAGGGATATAGTTAATGTAGGGAAAAAAGAGGTTCATGCTAACTTATCAGAGGACATTGGGGTTTTATTTGTCATATCGGATCACTATTGCATTTGCTTTAATTTGCCAAAAAAACTGAGATCCTAACAGAAGTGTATTCAATCCACTAGAGTCTTTTGGATAGTAATACTTGTCACCTCCATTCGTTATGGCTTTTCCATTGATATTTATGCTTTTACGTGCATGGCTTTGGTTAATACAGCTCAACCCCCTTATAACGCTGTGCTTGGGGTCCAAAGAATCACATGGCGCTATAAGCGGATCGCGTTAGAAATAATGTACAATTGTATGCATTGCACGATAAAGTATTTAAGATGCCAATAATCGTGTTGTAAAGTATTCATAAATAGAAAAATTGGGAGCCACGCTTGCATCGCGTTATATGCGGATTCGCGCTGTAACGGATCGCGCTATAACGGGGTTGAGCTGTATTTTCTGCCATTGAAATTAACATCTACAGCAATTAAATAGCTTTGACTCTGAGATGCTCTTCTTTCTTAGCCATGAAAGGATGTTCTATATTTACTGTAGTACAGTAGCTGTCCACACTAATCTCCCTTTTGGGGGGGCGAGGGGGTGGGAGTCACTTACTATAAGAGATCGCTTCTTGGCCTATCCAACGCTGTTTTCATTTTTTAAATCCCCCAGTGGAGTTTAGGAGTTATAAGCATTTGAAATGTTTAGTGTCCGGGAGAACAAAATGGAGCTCTCTATGAAACTCAGTGTAATTTGAGATTACAACAAAGTCCAGTATGAAGTGGTGCTCACACTACATATGAGCCCAAGAAAACTTTTCCAATAAGATGTCATGTCCGGATTGCCTTATATTGTCCAAATTATATGTCCATTTATGATATGCTGGAGAAGAATAAGTACCTAATGAAGTCTCAAGGATCTCCACATAATTGCAGCGCAAAGAAGAACCTCCCCTAAGCAATATCCCATGGATAATATTGAGAGGGGCACCACATATAAAGGCTACTGCCTGTTACCTGCTGTACACCCTCTCAATTTGTGCAGCATCCGTTTGTACAGTATGTGAAAATCCAGAATCGTCTGAATGAAAAACGGAGCACAACCAGTGCAGCACAAAAAAACCACGATCAAGGGGTAACTCCCATACAAATGTATGTGTTTGATTATTTGCTCACATGGATAGCTAACAGATTTTCCAAGGCAAGTGGGGTAATACCGGCGGCCGCATCTGTTTTTTACCTGTTAGCTATCCATGTGAGCAAATAATCAAATACATATATTTTGTTATGGGAGTTACCCCTTGATTGTGATTTTTTTTCTGCTGCACTGGTTGTGATCCGTTTTTCATCCGTTTTTCATTCAGATAGTATTGAGTGACCTCAAACGCTAGAGATTAACCCTTTGGATGCTCGCACTCGCGTTCACGTGACCCCCTTCTCCGAAGCAGTCATTGCCCAGGTACATGGAAAAACCTGGTACTTAAATACTGGATTTGTGTGTTTGTTAATTGTCAACTGCTATCTTTTAAATTAGCAGGTGTTTCCATGTACCTGTGCAGGACAGGTCTATTAAGACCATCTCTCTCCAGCAGAGGTAAATGAGAATTCTCACAGGTAGTGGAAGGACCTGCATATACTGGTCATGCCGGGACGTGGCTGCAGGCTTATAACACTTTAGCCAACGGGTTTAACTAAATGACCCTTACTCATGAGAATATTAACATTGAAGTATTTAACTATGTTTTTTTTTGTCACATTGGATGTAGCATTGGGTATTCTTGTCTTTTGTTGTGTCATTGTGCCCCTGGAGGGTCGGACCCGATGATGCAGTAACTCACGTCTAGAGGGCACCCAAAGGGTTGAGATAATCATCATTTATTTTTAGCACTAACATAATAAAGAAGAGCAGAACATGGTCAGGGGGAAAAATACTAACATTATATGAGTGAAACTTCTATTGGATTCTGTGGAGGATTTCTGCTTTAAAGGACACCATTTACCTATAAATTATTGTATGCAACTTACAAACTTACATGTAAGTATTTCCTCTGATGTCTAAGTGCATAAGGGTCAGTCACCTGAATATGAAGTACGATAGAAGTCCATACCAATGCCAATACTCTGCTCTGTCTGAACTACGGTTATAGATACAGTTTCTGACGTTGTATTGCTGCATCATGCATTCCCAAAACGAAGACATTCAGGAAGAAAGCCCTTATCCTCTCAGTGATCAAAATTATACTATTAACTTTAACTTTTTGTTATTACAGCATAAATAAAATGTTATTTTTGTTACAAAAATACCCGATGACACGTAGAAGTTCCAAAGCTTGTAACATATCAAGCTACTTATTGGTCCAATAAACGGCATCCTTAGGAAGTGACAAGCCTTAGTCACAAACCCCGTAGGGTGGAGCCTAAACTGCTGTCAGTGCTGAGAAGGAGCCACGAACCTGAAGTGAGGTCATCGGGGGAGGGAGTCGAGTCGCGGCCGCAATGAGAGAGAGGCCGACCCCAGCTGCAGAACGCCGAGCCCCACAACTCATGCTGCAAACGGCAATTCTTTAAAGTACTCGTAAAGACTAAGCACATTGTAAGTGTTTTCTATGGTCTTACGCTGTTAATAAATGTTACTGTATTACTCTACATACTGTCTCTTTATCTATGGGTATCACCTTTACTCGAATGGAGACCTTTGGGACTCCAGGATCCAGGAACGGTCCAGAGCAAAAATCCATTGCATACTATTCTCCCACTAATTGTAAGTAGGCGTTTGTAGTGTTCATCGTTCCACTGTGAATGACATACTGCACAATGTTTTTTCATTTAGCTTACAGAACAGCCAGCTTTTTGAAGCAACTTCTGGAAGTTTCAACAGAGTATCTTGATTGGGACTCGTTTTTCAGATTACCACTGGGACTGGTTTTCAGTCCATTTTGCCCCAGGGACTTTGTTTGGGATGATAGGAGACTTTGACAGCTCCGAAGGTGATGAACCACATCACAAGAGGAAATTTGAAAGCAAAGAATCAGAGCCACTGATTGAGCCACCTGTGCTGAAGCAGAGATATCCTTAAAACCTGACCTGTTGGTGGCCCTTGAAAAATGATGTTTGCCCCCCTGGTTTAACCAATAGGATCAATAGACAAGCAAGCGAGGTGCAGATTCCATTTTGACAATCAGCAAAGGAATTTGAAGACAGAATAAACATCCCCTTGCATGAATAAAATATGTACAGTAATGGGGTCTCAGAGCCAATATATCCTTTATTTCACTCACCCCTACTGTACTTACCCTGTGTAACCGCCTTTGAATACACTGCGCATCTATTCTCATTATTTACCTGAGGTCAGAGGGATTTCGCTGAATAATGGATCAAAACATACTCAAAATCAATATAAAATATTCTGCTGTTTATTCAGCTGTTAGCAAGACAAAACTCGTTATACTTTTTCCTATTATACTGTTCTATCCCAGGCTCACTGTAGCTAATGAGTAGGAACAGGCAGTTTAACTCATCCCCTTTAAACGCACACAGAGTCCTATTTTCTGTAACTTTACTGGAAGGGGTATACAGGAAACAAAATAACTTGGAGGTAGCATCTGTGAGATGAAGGTAGAAAAGTAATGCCTTGTTCTGGGATAACGGTGAAAGGTATAGTTACTCACAAGGCTACTGATTCCAAAAAGAAGCATGCTTACCTGGACATGCAGGAAAAAAGTCAGGGCTGTTCCAACTGGCAGGGGGAGGAGGGGGCAGCCCAACTTACAAATAAGCAAAGGGGACTTGCCAAGGCAACAGGCTGAGAAGCCAACAGAGAAAGTTACATTATTAACAAGTTAAAACTGGGGAATGACAGCAGCCTCAGAACAGAGAAAATATGCAATCTGGTTCCAGGACATAAACATTAGATATAACCAGAAAATGATCAAAACGCAAAGTAAAAAGAATCCATCTTTACACATTAAATGCAATTTATAGAAATGTAAGTTTGTCATTTCAGCATCAACTGTGATTTGAATATTGTAATCTATCTGACCTAAATGTGCGTGAATATAAGTATTTATATAAGTATGTATGTATATCTTTATTTATATAGCGCCTTCCATGTACATAGCGCGTCACAGCAGTAATACACGGGACATATGTAATAATATAACATATAATGGGAATAAGCGCTTCAGACATAAAAGTAACATTTAGGTAAAGGAGTGCCTGCCCCAAAGAGCTTACAATCTAAGCGGTAAGCAGGGAGAACTTACAGACATGGAAGGTGTCCTGGTAAGTGCGTCTGGAAGGGGCCACGGTCAGTGCATCTGAGATGTATAGTATCAGCCACAGAGCTACCCATATGCTTCATTAGAGAGGTGTGTTTTAAGATAGGTCTTAAAGGTGGAAAGAGTGGTGGTGCTAGTCAAACATTAAGGGGAAGGACATTCCAGAGGTGGAGGGCAGTGAGTGAGAGGATTTAGGTAGGAGAGAGCTTTAGATTCAAAAGGGTTAGACAGAAGACATCCTTGATGTCGGGCAGGTGTATAGCGAGAAATTAGGGCTGAGTTTTAAGGTTACAGAGGAGTGTATATCCTTAAAAGAGAAGAGGACAATTTTGTAAGTAATACTGGATTTGATAGGAAACCAGGAGTGGGATTTCAGCAGGGGAGGCGCTGAGACAGATTTAGGAGAGAGTAACGTGATTCTAGCAGTAGAATTTAGAATAGATTGAAGCGTAACAGGTGAAAGGCCGGAAAGCAGAAGGTTACAGTAGTCGAGACGGGAGAGAATGAAGGCCCGCGTTAGAGTTTTAGCCGAGAGCAACAGAGGAAAGGGCGTATTCTTGCAATGTTGCAGAGGAAAAAATGACAGGCTTTAGCTACATTGTGAATGTGAGAGGAGAAGTGAGAGAGGAGTCAAATGTGACCCCTAGGCAGCGTGCATGTGATACTGGGTGTATGATAGTGCTGCCAACAGTAATGTAGAAGGGGGCATATATATTAATAATTGTGTTTGGAAGGGACAGTTGCTTATGTTACCCTGAGGTAGTCAGTTTCATTAAATCTAATGTAGGTGTAAAATCTAAAAAGAAACTGGTTTTCAAAAGCATCTCATTGCTAAGGACACAATCTTCCTCCCTCATTTATGCAAGAAACGACATTTCAAAGTAACTGTAAACAACAGCTGTATGAGCACAATAGGGCCATAAATACTTACTTCCCCCATGATACTTGCTTCAGACCTGTTTGAGACACATTAATATGCTCATCACTAGTGGTATTTTTATCTGCTGCTTCCCCAAAAAGAACCTAAAGAAATATGTACAGTAACTCTGAATTTCTTTTTCTCTGTTATATTTTGGCCCGTTTTTTTTGTTGCAATATATAAAGGCTAAAAGTCCCGCAGACTTCAATATACATTATTTCAAAAGAAAAAGAAAGAACATTGCTTTTTGTAATTATGCAGCAAATAAGAGAATGTGGAGCAATGGCCAATGTGTAGCACATCATTTCATTTTTAAATCAGTTTCTAGGGAGACGGGGTTGTTCATTATATCGTAAGCTCCTATTGATTAGATGCTGTTGCTGAATACAGGTTTGTTTACTTGTCACATTATATTTCGAAAAACAACAACATATCAATAACGTTCTTGTAAAAAAGAAATGGTCTTTCCATAAATGAATTTTATGTTTGCACTGAGTACTTCTATAGACTTGAGACTACACAAAGCTCTTCTTCAAGAACATAAGTCTAGCCCCAACAGACAGAACCGTGCCTTACTTTCCATGCTTAGCATGTCTGTGTTCTGTCTCTCTCTATACATACGATTGGTCTGGTACAAGTGATGTAGAGTCCACATATGCAAATACTGTTGGGACACAATGGTTTTGTGGGGATCTCCGCTCTAATAAGCAGAAATACTGGGGTGCTGAAGGCAGGGAGTGCTACTACATAGACTTTACTTTAACACCTCATTGGTTTCCTCAATCAACATCAGATTTCCTTTATTATTAATCAACTGCCATGTAAGTGAATGGCCATTGTCTAATGATAATGACTATCGCATTTTAGTCAATACATTTCTTCTCTCGGCAATACCATCAAGAAACATGAAGCAACCTTGCTTCTGCTCTCTGTGTGGTTCATATTAAATAACCCATCCCAGCATTGATTCTCACATTCCCAATTAAATATTTATTGCATAAAGTAGTTCTGCATAAGTTTGATTGGAGGCTACAAAAATGATAGGATATGTTGCTATAATTATTTTCTGTGCAAAAAAGCAGACCCGTCCTTCACTCTTATAAACTCTCACCTGCTGTTTTATCATCTGCTGAAATTCAAACAACTTTATCAACAAACACTCCATTATAATGCCAGAGGGAGAAAACCATGAATGGATAAATACTCTTTTGCAATAAAGAGATTACTGTACATAATCACACTTCATTTAATTTGTTTGACGGTTGACGGTCAATTTACATGTTGGATTTTGTCATAATATAATATCTTGTTAATTTAACTAGAGTTGGGCACATTTGATTCTCAAAGGGAGATTCACCATTTTTTTTCCGATCACTGACAATCCACATGGCGAATTGTTAAAAATCTGCACTCTAATTAATTCCAATGAGAGAGAGTGTGAGTTTTTAACACTCTGACTGCGCATTTCGGATTCAATATGGAATTCAAGGGCAGATTCTTACAAATCCACTCAAATTGGATTAAATGGTGAATTCTGATTAATCCGCTTGGATTTTTTTAGTACCAATTCTTGTACATGCACTGTAACATCTTACTGGTATGACTGTGATCTGATTTTCATCTATCAATTGAAAGAACTTTAATCAAATTAATATCTTACTGGTATGTGCTGAATAGGCAGAGCCCTCCCTTAATTGTTAGTCAAGTGACTGTGTTTAACTGTATAAGGCAGTCTCTCTTGGCTGTGAGCCATATGGCTGTGAAACATTTTAAAGTGTCTGGAGTTCATTTTGGAGTTGAAATTGGAGGTGAAGATTAGAGGAAGATCTGGTCTCTGCACAACAACAACTTTGCAACTGTGAGAAATGAACTTTCCAAAAGCTGTGATTCTTTGTACTCTTCCTATCCTCCAATACCTGGGAAGTCTCTCCTCCTGCATCTCACGATGCCATCCCTATTGCTTTGTCTGTTTACTGTTTCCTCACTCCTTTGTGAGCGTTTCTGTTCTCTACAACATCGTCACTCCCCACTGCAGCATTATTTATACACCTCTCTCCCAACAACTTCTTTACCCCGCAATAAAAAACACCCACACAAATCCTCTATTCACACCCTCTATCTACTCCTTCCTGCTGCTGGGGATCACCCTTAAGCCTGAACTAAGACATATACACCTGATCTCACCATGCCTCCCTGCCATCTCTTCCCCTGTAAATGGTGTTAACCTTCTGATTTAATTCTGACTAACCTTAAAACCCACCCCACAAGTTAAGCACCCCAACAGCCTGCACTCATGCCTACTGTCCCACAGTCACTCCTAACCACCAATTGTGGCCAAGCACTGTCATATACAGCACTTATTCCCTCACCTGCTGTCTCTAAGTTTCCCCTCAAACCTCTGATTGTAAGCTCTTCAGTGCAGGGATTTCCTTTCCTATTGTCTGATTTTGCTGCACTAATGTATTTTAATTCCCTGTACTGTATTCTTTGTGAAGCGCTGAGTACACTTTTGGCGCTATATAAATAAAGACATACAATACATGTTTCAATTTATTTCCTAGAGTATATTTAAAGAAGGGTCGTGCAACATCTTAAAAGTGTGTGTGCATATTCACTGTATGAAGAACTTGGGCTATTTACAATCTGCAACAAACACTCTTAAACTACCTACAGATACAATGACATGGAAATCGACATTAAAACTTCAATCATGGTGCATTCAATGAATTATTTCATCTAGTTTCTCAAATGAGCTAATACACATATAAAATTTGTATTTAAAAATGAGAAAACGAGGCAGCGAAAAGTAACCCAACTTATAGCACTCAGCCCCTCTGCTGTATGTTGTATGAATGATTTAAAACGTATCTTTGTTGATCATATTATCTAAAATAATGGTGGCTGACATAGGTAGACTTAGGACACGCTGATCCTATGATGGATTCAGGAGGCACTCTGGATCAATGTTAAAATAGATAGTAGAGTTAGATTGGATCCACTATCTAGTTAGGGGATCTGGTGTGCAGGTAGCCCCAAACAGGTCTTACTAGGTAAGACTTAGGAGTTAATGTAGTTGATATATATGAATAATGATATATCAGTATCTAAGTGATAGACTAACTCCTAAAGTTAATAAACTGGATATATTCTATTACTAAAGCTCTCTTATGCAGCAATAGATGTAATAGTGAGTAACAAGGTACCTACACTTTGCAGTTAAAGTGTTGTAATGGTGATAACACTGCCAGATGTGTCTATCCACATAAACAATTAGTGTTGTGTGGCAGAGAGAGTGTAAACTGTGAGCGCCGTAGCTCCTGCTGTGTAGCAACACTAGAACTGCTGACTCACGTGCAATGCTGCTGCAATATCATTAGAGGGGTGTGCAGGCTTTTAAGTTCGCCCCCCCCCCCTGTCTCCGCTCCCCCTTGCCTACACCCCCACTCCTTACCTGCTCTCGGGCTCCACGTGTCATATGACGTCACGACGTCACGACGTCATGTGACACGTTGCCATTTCACCCCGCGGCGTCAAATGACGTGGCGACGTGTCACGGAAGAGCCGGCTGAGAGCAGGTAAGTGAAGTTGCAGAGGTATTGCGCCTCCCCCGGCATTTAATTTACATGCCTGGGGGAAAAGCGCGGGGGATCTGCAACCTCGCGCCCCCCTTAGAAAAACCCACGACCCCCCAGTTTGCACACCGCTGCATTAATGTAAGATTTTCTGTGTTTAAAGATACTGCAATGAACATCTTATATGCACAGCACTGATACAGTATGGTATTTAAAGTTACCTCCTCCAAAACACAAGGTAATGCACGCGGGCAAAAGTCGTGAAAAGTACCTCGATACATCACAGTCAGAGACAGATGTTTGAAACGCTTCTCTAAGCGACATCTTTATACATTATATTTTTTACATATACATATTTTAAGTAGCTCCCATGGGCCCAGATTCACTAAAAGGTGCTAAGCTTTAGCACGTATTAAATCCAATTAACTTAAATGGCAGGTAAAGACGTGCTAAAGCTTTGCACCCATTAGTCTGGGACATAGTCTATGTTTTTTCCTGGTTGGCTTAAACACCTATCTTTGACAAAGTGCACGGATGCACGAAACGCGTCAGAGGCTCTTCTCGTGGGTCCCGTTTAACTGTTTGTTGCAGTCATGAAATAAAGTACCTCTCCAGTGACCCAGCAGTTGTCAGCTACTTCTTTTACCATTGCACGCATCAACTTCCGTTGTTTGGAACGCAGTGCACATCCGCAGCACTCTGGTTGGAGAACTTCTTCCTGTAAACACCTATACATACTGTTTGTCTGACCTTCTCCAACACAGATAAACCAGTATACACACAGTATACACACACATTCTTTACTGAGCAAATGTATCACATTTTCTGTGACTCTATAAGCTAGCAGCTACCAAACCCCCACAGGCTGATACGATACACCTCATACTTAAACCGTGGCCCCTTGCAGACGCACTTATCAGAACACCCTCCTACTGTCTCTGTACATTCTTCATACCTACCAATAAGATTGTGAGCTCATTGGGGCAGTGACTCATTTTCCTAAATGTCACTTATGTCTGAAAGCGCTTCTTCCCATTATGTGTTATTTGTATTATTTATTATTTATACAAATGCAGCTGTCATTATTTTAACAAATCACGGCGCCGTTTTCGTGTGCGCTGCTGTACTTAACGCGGCCAGTCGCCCTAGGCACACGTGTTTATCGTGGTTGCTTTGTTTGAATTTCATGGATTGTGCGCAATTAAATGCAATGAAATGAATGAAATGTAATGTGTACAGTACTGTGCTACTGTGCTACTGTGTCAATTTCAGGTGTTTAAAAAACAGTACACTAAAATGCCATTTTATGCACTCGCCTGCACTTAACGCGGTACGGTTGGAAGAAATCCCGCGCCATGACATGGGTATTCCGAGGTATACACCGCGTGATTTGTTAAAATAACGGCCGCAGCATCGGTATGATTGTCACATGTATTACTGCTGTGAAGCACTACAGTATGCTTCATTAATGACGCTATATAAATAAAGATATACATACATTGTAATTCAGTATATTATAGTGCCATGTTAGTAAGAATCTTGTTCCAAATTTTTTTTTTTGAGGGGTCAAATAAGTTGTTTTTTTTTTACATTTTCTATCACTTTTGCTGTCATTGATAAATCTGATATCTTGAGTAAATGATTGCACGAGGCATGTACTATAATAGAAGTACTGATGATTTAAGAACTAATTGGATGCTACTGTATGTATCATGAGGACAGCTGCCATTGAGCAATGTCTTAGGGTAAAACTATTCTGTACTTCAGCATTTGCATTTTTGGCTGCATAACTCACAGCATTATTTTCTAGCTGACTTGGCAGTTTCACACACATCTAGTAACAAGGCGCTTCTTACATCGTGTCTTTACCACTTGGCTGATTTTCTACACTAAAAATAGTCTCTGTTTAAAAATATTTCTCATCATACTGCGCATGTATTTGTATGGGAAAGAGTGAAATACGAACCTGTATTTACTATTTCACAGAAGATGCTAAATTGCCTTTACCAAATGATACATCTGGATTCAGTTTAAATCAGAGCGAGTTTGACCTATAGTCCTGAAACCTAAAAATAGAAATAATTCTGTTTAGTGTTATGCATAATATTCAGTACTAAGAATTCCTAGCTACTAACACAAAAGTACATTCATATTTCGATTGGTTAACATTGTTCTGGTTATTTAATCCTCTTACTATTTTGTTATATAATGCCTTTATTGCATGTAATGCAATATTGTGCTCCAAGAAGAGATGGTCATTGAAGCAGGAAAACGTGAAATCTTATATGCTTATTAATTTTTTTAATAAATCTGTTCTGTAGTATTAGATAATAGTTACTATTTTTTTCTTTTATTCAACTCTTAATGCCATTATTAATAAGTTTTAAAGCCTCCTTTGATTTTCTATAGGAGGTTTTAGCCCACCTCCCCAGCAGTGCAAGATCTTTGCAACACTTTAATGTGTGAGATAATGTGTTGCCAATGTTCCCAGCAGTTCGAGCTGCAAACTGTAACAATAGATAATGTTACCTTAGTAATGTAATGATACATTGCAGTCGCTGAGTTACACTGACTAAAGGATTGATTGAATCGGAAAGGCGGCCATTATGTTAGGCACACAATCAGGATTTTTACAGATCTATAACTGGAGCGCCAAACGATTGCCAGCATAGGTAAGAATGTAAAATGATACATTGTCACATGCTTTACATATAAAAATAAGGGGGAAAAGGCGGGGAATGTAGACTGCTTTAATCAAAGTATTGAATTGGCAGAAGCAAATGTTAAAAATGGTGTCATTTTTGTAGAACACTTTGCTGCAGATTCAATATCATGGAAAACCATCACCTGTCTTTGACGTTAATCATTAATGGATGACAATGGCTATTGCACTTCAAAGAATCAAACATTTTGTTTCCATTAATAAAGCATTACTGTATATTTGTAATCATTTGCGATACAATGATAGTGATAGGGCTATATGCTGCATATTTATCTCTTGTTGTCTACGGGGGTTATTCTTTAAAGTGCAATACTGTAGTACTGACAAGGCACTACCACAAGTAAACTGCCGTTACCTGGAATCTCACATTAATTAATAACCCCCTATGTATGAAACAGGCTTCACTGTTGCAGTGCAGTCTATCAGTTATTTCATGTTCTGACGTGAACACGAGAAACTCATTTTTGACATGTTAGATATGTGACACAAGTTTCTAAGACAAAGTTGACACCAGATAAGAGACATAACCGTAAGAGACAGAAAGATTGTGGCGTACTCTTCCTTAAGTTCTGCCATTGCTTCCCATATGCACTTAATGTAACACTTTCACAAGATACATTTGCTCAGTCTTTGATCCTATTGTTACAAATAGAAAGGCAATCGCACGGCAAGTAATCCATGCAAAACGCCATCAGCAATTGAAGAGTTCCAGGCCTTTACCAAGCAACGAAGAGGACGGCAACAAACATGGAGTAGATATATGCCAGCTGCAAAGCAGTGGTGAAAGGCAATGCATCAATTAAGTCCACTGAGTGAATCTCGTTGTTAAATCCCTAAACATGCAGGACATCCTGCTGAACTGCAGAAATGTCACCGGCTGATGACAACGTTGAATAAACAAACATGGACAGATTCCCTAACATCTCCACCTTTTCCAAAATCCTCCCTTAAGAGGGCACCAGTCATTTCAGGGATTTAGCATCACGTTGGATTAAAACAGGGGTCACATCATCTAACTAAGAGCTGAGTCTACATCTTGCTCAAGAGGATATTCAGGTCAGGTTAAGTGCTGTGGAACCACATGATGTACTGTAGCAATAAACATTATATCACACATCTCACCAATCTATCATTCCATTTGTAGAAGCACTTTTCCATCAGTATGTCTGGTAACGACAACATCTATTGTCACCGTTTTATTGCTAAAGGGATAATCAGTGCATTGCAAATCTAAATATCATGTTTATTCCACTGGCTCCCAATAAATTTTGTGGCTAGGATGCTGCCCTCTTTGCTACAGAAATACACCAATTATTACCTGATCCATGTTATTTCTTTCAATATTACCAAACCTGACCAATGAATTTCAGGAAAACCAAGTAAGTAGATGGGTAAAAACTTCTACTAATCGTTAAAAACGATCTAAAAATAATCGTTGATGCACCGTAAAAATGAAAGCCCTATAAGCACTAGATGAATCTAAGTATTTAGGATAAAATGAGGATTGCACAAATAGCTACTTCTTTGTTATATTTATAGATTCAAATAACATTGATGGGAGGTTCTGTAATACACGTTTGGTCCGTCAACTCTGTGTATTTTCCCTACTTACCCATATGCCCTAAAACACCCATCATTTTCTAGTCCATTATGCTGCTCCAATGCATACTATTTCATTTTCAGGTATTTATATGTGTGAATAGAAAGCAATAGAAGAAACGGTGTTTGGGATATTTGTATGGGTGTATTTACAAAGGCTACCACATGGTTAGGGCACACACAACATGACATGCATCCTTCCACGTCTATTCATAGGTATGTTTTCTTTTCAGATCTCTTCTAGAGACCGGGCAAATATAGTTTCTCTTTTTCTACAGAATGTCCAGCTTGACAGCATGGCTATTAAAGAGCATTTAAATATAGGCATAAGACACAAATATTTTGAAGTTGCCATTGAGACCAGTAAACCTACTTAGGTTACAAAAATGCTTTGTAGCTGTTCATGTGTCTCACTGCGTTTCAGAGGTGACATGCATGTCACTGTTGAATAGTAGCGTGATCATTTAGAACTATAAATGAATTTCATTGGTATTAACACCCTATTTTTGGCATTACAGATCCAAAACAAACTAACATGATTAGCATAATGCCATATATATATATATATATATATATATATATATATATATATATATATATATATATATATATATATATATATATATACACACACATACACACACATTGTGGTGATTATATATATATATATATATATATATATATATATATATATATATATATATGTATATATATATATATATATATATTTACATTTCACTGTGGTTACATTGTATTTTTTTAAATACCACTTGTGGTGCATTTGCATGTCTCAGACAGGTCTGCAATCCTGTATTTCTCCATTATCGCTTAGCATGCAGTGCTTCTACTGCAGCCAGGGATTCTGGGTAATGACATGCAAAATGCAAATGAGCACTCACAGTGTACGGCGAGGGTGTGTGTTAATGCATTGCATTTTTAGTGCTGGAGAATCCAGAAGGGCATGAAAACGCAGTTGATAGTTAGATACAGTTCACATGAAAAATGCTTCCTTGCCAACCCTTCAGTTTACAAATGCGATTGAAATTTGCTTAAAAATGTCACTTTCACTAAAAAACATTAAATATAGTTGATTCTGATTTTGTCACCACAAAATTCCTCTTCCCAAAAAGAAACAAAAAAAAGCATATTTGAACCTCCTTGTATATGATATGTTTGAATTTGCTGGTCCCTAATGTAGACTGGGAGCATTTTCACTTCTCTGCCCCTGGAGTCTGCAATGCACTGCAAAGGGTTAAACCCTTTAGTGTAGGGTTGGCAAACTTCAGTCCTCAACACCCCACCAACAGGTCAGGTTTTAAGGATATCCCAGTAAAAGTGACTCAATCAGTGGCTGAGCCGTAGTTGAGCCACCTGTGCTGAGGCAGGGATATCCTGAAAACCTGACCTGTTGGGGGCCCCCGAGGCCTGGATGCGCCCCCCCCCCCCATGCTTTAGTGTTACAAAGCATTGCATGTCCTCTACACTGAAGAAGATAAATGAATAACATGTCCTATTTCAAACACTTCAGCATTAATACAGTACATACATGTGGTGACACTGACAATAAAAAAAAAGGTGGATCAATATTTCACTGGGTATGACCCAAATTAGTTTTACAGTGTGTTAATTATAGAGCTAATGGATGAGCCAGCCAATCTGTCTCAGGAATAGCACATGGGAAGTGCTTCTATGAATGAACCTGTCACAGAGGAAAGGAATGGGACTGTAAATCATTGTTAAACTGCTTATGTCTGAATGCCCTGCTTCCACATGGAAGCAAACACCAGCGGCATCAATATCATTTACCTTTACAAATATGTGGGACCTTTTAATAAACAACAGGCCTGGTAAACCTGTGTAGTCTCAGCCCTGCCTAAAACGGAAAATAAGAGGCTGTTAAAACCTTCCTTGTAATTCTACTTCCACGGAAAGGTTAATCTATTTTGTAACTCCTGATGAACAGCAAATACAATAAGCCTGCGTGACAGGGCATGCACTTTCAATAAATCACCTTCCTTTTTCAGAGCAGCAGATTTGTGTTCTTCTAAACCCTGTCCACCGAGCAGGATTGTGTGCACCTGGTACTCACACACACACACACACACACAAACACACACACACACCATGTATAGAAACACACAGCTCAAACCACCAAATACAGTCTGTGCCAAGATGGATGAGAATACTCCACCCCTCAAGACCCCGCAACAAGTCAGGTTGTAAGAATATCCCTGCTTCAGCACAGGTGGATCAACCAGTGGTTCAGTCGAAGACTGAGCCACTGATTGAGAAACTAGTGCTGACGCAGGGACTGGTTGAGCCACCTGTGCTGAAGCAGACTGATTGAGCCACCTGTGCTGAAGAAGGGACTGATTGAGCCACCTGTGCTTAAAACCTGACCAGTTGGGGGCGTCTTGATGACTGGGGTTGAGAACCTGCTGTACCGTAGGTGATGCTATATTTTGTTATATAATCATAGTTATATTTGAGGGCGAGAGAAAAAGATGGTCCAGGCACACGGACTTAGCAAAATAAGACATTTAATACAGCTTAGAAACCAAAGTTTTGAGTGCTCCGCACTCTTTGTCAAGGTGAGGGCTGACAGGTATAGGGGACTACATATATTTATACTCCATGGCTTACCCTCCAAGATGTGCTGCAGCTCTGTACCGGCGCAAAATCGGGTCCCACCATGACACGACGGCCGCGACGGAGGTCCACACATTTTTTCCAACAATTGGAGTACTAAAGAGATTTCATTTTAGATGTATTAGTGAGTCAGGTACAAGGGGTATTAATACAGGTGTGTATAGGTAGCCCACTGACAGGAATGCCATACTCCGGACCTAATTAAGACATTCCCATACTCACAAAAAGTGAGAATCTCAAGGATCATAGACAGACCAGAGCGATTAGACCCTGCGATATTGGATCTAAAGGAAAGTGAGGAGTCCAAAGTAATAGCCGGGTCGGTACACAGGAGGTCAATCTGAAAGCAAGGCAGCATGGAACAAGACAAGGCAGGACAAGAAACCCGGAAGTGGGAGAACAGCCCTAACCGGGACTATTCTCAGTCAAAGTGCAAGTGACACAGCTGAGCATATATAGGATAGCATGACCAAAGATAGAGGGGGCGGAGTGGAGGCGCGGCCTCCGTGGAGGCATGGATAGGAGGAGAGACACCGGAGACAGGTGGGCATAATAAAGAGAGTTGACACGAGGCTTGGGAGCGGTGCACACGCGTCACGTGTGCGTGCCGCACGATGTAGATGTGCATCGCAAGCGGGGCGCGGAGCCAGACTGCAACATCAGAAAAGCTCCTGCTGGGGAGCACGCGCGCTGTAAGGACAGCGAGTTTGCGCGAGACATCAGGCAAGGAGAGAGTGCGTCGCAGGGGACACGCTCCCCAATTCCTTACAGTACCCCCCCTTTGAAGAGCGGCCTCTGGACGACTCCAATATGGCTTGAGTGGGTACTTTGCGTGAAACCGCTTAATGAGGTTGGAAGCATGTATTTGGTGATGAGGTATCCAAGATCTTTCTTCTGGACCAAATCCCTTCCAATGTACCAAATACTGTACCACTCCTCTCGAAATTCTTGAATCAATAATAGATTGTACCTCGTATTTTTCTTGACCTTGTACGATAACAGGAGCAGGAGTAGAAGAGGTATCTGGGAAAAGTGAACTTTGGAACACAGGCTTCAACAGAGAGATATGGAAGACGGATGGTATCCTCATAGAAGAGGGAAGTTGAAGGCGGTATGCAACCAGATTAATCTTCTCCAGGACAGTGTATGGACCCAAAAAACCTTGGGGCCAATTTGAGAGTAGATGTCTTGAGTCTGATGTTCCTTGAGGAAAGTCACACCCTGTCCCCTGGTTTGAACTCCGGTACCTTTTGCTGATGACGATCAGCCTGAGATTTTTGCCTGAGAGTGGCCTCTCCAAAAGTCTTTTGCATTCTCCTCCAGGATTCTTGTAGAGAATTGATTCTGTTGTCGGCTGGGACCCGGAAGAAGAGGAAGAGATGGGAAGGCGTGCAGGATGGAATCCATAATTAACAAAAAATGGAGATTCCCGAGTTGACTCATTCCTAAGGGAGTTGTGGGCGAATTCAGCCCAGGGAAGAAGATCCACCCAATCATTTTGGGCGTCGGAAATAAAGCATCTCAAGTATTGTTCCAGAGTTTGATTTGTCCTCTCGGTCTAACCGTTGGTCTGAGGGTGGTATTCGGATGAAAAATCTAGAGAGATGCCAATCCTCTGGGAAAAAGATTGCCAAAATTTGGAAACAAATTGTGAGCCTCAATCAGAGACTATGTTCGAGGGCACTCCATGGATGCGAAATATTTCCTTGGTGAAAATATCAGCCAGAGTAGCCGAGTTGGGAAGACCTTTTAAAGGGATGAAATTAGATTGTTTAGAGAAATGGTCGAGAACAACGAGGATAGTAGTCATCCCTTTGCAGGGAGATAATTCAACAATAAAGTCCAAGGACAAGTGACTCCAAGGGCGGTCTGGTATGGGGAGAGGGTGTAAGTGTCCAGGTGGTCTATTGTGAGAGCTCTTGTTACGAGCACACGTGAAACAAGACTTGTCAAACAGTTCGGTGTCCTTCTGCATGGTGCACGTTGGGTGTGGCGTCGCGGGATATGTCACCTACCTTACAACATCCCAACGTCTACCTCTCACCATGGCCGTGGTCTGCCTCTGTGTGATGTAACCGTGGTCTACACTTCATGGTTCTACAATCTCACGTGCTCCTCATCAATGGTCCTTCACATTTCAGGGATCCAGTCCGCTTCTTCTGGGAACATGGCTTGGCCAGAATCATGCCAACATAGTCTTGTTGAGACATGTCCTACCAGGCTGGGTCGGTAATTTTACTACTTTTACATGTATTTTCTTGGATGCAATGTGATTTAGTAGCGCTAAAGAAATTAATGTATAACCCTTGGAAAAATCTGACTGACAGTGCTGCTATAAGAATCAACTTTTCTGTCACTGGGCATAATAAATTGAAAACCCGACTGTCATTGCTGACCTACAGTAGCAGGCTTGTAGAGTTCATCAGTTTAATAACAGACTCCTAAACATTCATTACTGAACTTCCAACATCTGGAAGATCCTTTCAAGACATGAGACATCCATAATGGAAAAAGATTAGTATGTTTTCATAATCTTCTAAAACAGATTTCCTGGGACCCTGATGCTGCATGGCACAAAATTGCTAACATGAATCCACATCGTTTGGTATCATGGTGAAAGATAAATAAGTGTGTCCATGGTCCAAACAGATCTGAGTTTTTATATATATATATATATATATATATATATATATATATATATATATATATATATATGATAAATGTTGATTGATTTTGACCTTGTAATCACAAGGTCATCTCATATATGATGGAAAAGGGACAACCGAATAAATAGTGGCTTTCTTAATGCAATCGTTACTCTTCTGTGTTCCTTGGACATGGTTCAAACCTCCCATGCTATGGATAACAGCACCTACTTTGGTCTTTAGCAGTTCAATGGAGGAATGATAACAAAAAAAATAAGCTTTTTTTTGGTGGACTGAATGTAAAATGAGTGAAGACGTTGGCTGTGTTAGTCTATGTAAAACATGGAAAGCTGCAGAGCTAAGAATTAGATTTACATTGCAATCTGTAACCCTTCAAAACCACAAGGTCTTGTGATGCTTGGAACATCATCAAAGCATTTAATTAACCACGAATCAATGTTCTGAACAGAAGCACATATGATTACAATAAGGCAATTACTGACCTGTAGTAAAGCAGGAATACACCACTTAACAATTCAGTGTACAGTTTAATTACAGTGATGTTCACAACGTATGATGTTTCCTTTTCTGTTAACAAGCCATTGAGGGGACTACGTTCTGAGGCATGTAGATGAGGTTTATAGTGTTTTTAATATGCACGTAGGAGAGTTTATTTCACTTCTTTAATAAACATCTCCCTATTGTTCCGGCTTTCAATTTTCTAAATCTGATCCTGCATACACATAATATACAAATAACATAAAATCACAATCATTCAAATGTATTCCCTATTTTTTTGCTTGTATTAATATTTGTTGTAGCTGTGGGTGCTGTACATACAGTACAATGCATAGTAGAAGCATAAAAGTAACATTAGTTTTTAAAGCAGCTTAATTAGTTTTCCCATAAATCATAATGCTTCTAAGGGTGCCCTCTTGGATATTGGATATATATATATATATATATATATATATATATATATATAAAATCCAAAGAAGCAGCCGGCACTCCACTTGCAAGTAGAAAAAATTGGGTGCTTGTCCCATAAAGCAATAATAAACCATACAATACCGTTTGAAGCACGAGATCAGGAGACAGCACTCTGGTAAGTTTGATCACAAGTTTTTGTATTGAAAAAGACACATAAACCAACGTTTCGGTCCCCCAGTGGCACCACCTTGAGAAAGGTCCCACTGGGGGACCGAAACGTCGGTTTATGTGTCTTTTTCAATACAAAAACTTGTGATCAAACTTACCAGAGTGCTGTCTCCTGATCTCATGCTTCAAACGGTATTGTATGGTATTATATATATATATATATATATATATATATATATATATACAGGGAAAAAGAAAAAAAAGAAGCGCAGGCTCCATAGAATATAACAGTGCATAAAAAGGAAAAAGGGGGTGGGGGCATTTATTAATGAAAAGCAGTCTCAAGGAATTGCACTTACAGGATATTAAAAGAACAAATACACTGGAGATAAATCTCTAGTATGGGAGTCATCAACAGGGGTGGAGGGGTCTAGGATAGAATGGGTGCACCTGAGTGCTGGATTATGGGCACCTACAGCTCCTGCCACGAGCAGACGTCGCCCCACAGCGTCTCACAGATACCCCAGTTTTGTCTCCCACAACAGGGTTAGCATATCGGCTGTTAGGAAAATCAGCTGGTTGAGACGGCTGGAAACACTGGACTTCCTCACACACCTCCACACGTGATGACGTCACCATGTCCCTACGCGTTTTGTCATGGCACGTGACTTCATCAGGGGAGAGATATATACGCTCAAATATACCTTGAGTAAAAATAGATCTCCAAAATGCCTTTTAGATTTTTGATCAAAATGATATATTCGTCCCGTAATCCAGAACTAACAGACTAGGCAATTTAAGTAGTTGCCCACCATCTTTACAAGACCATTAATATGTCTCTCCTTAGAAGAGATCAGCAAAGAGAATTGCGAGGAAGAGGATTTATTTTAACCACGTGAAGAACAATCATGCTACCGGCAAAATACCCAAGTCATCGTTAGAAAGCAGAAAGTGTCAAAAAGTGATGAAGCAAAAATAAAAGAAATGAACCTTAATGCAAAATTGTCCATCAAATATGAGCTTCACAACCCCTAAGCCAGATATTGTATAATTCATCCATGTTCAACATTGCAAGGCATTTACAGTAGAATAAATATTGAGTGACTATCACATGCCTTCGCCCTATAGCACACAGTGGTTAGTTTTCAGGATTCCGTATGGGGAGAAAATTGTATTACTAGAGCTCTGGCTGAACTGTCTGCACAGACATTCCATTACTCCTTGCAGCTATTTTCGGAGAAATAAACAAGGTCAGACTTCATTGGCAGAGACGTACAATCATACAAAGATGGTTTGGTATTTATTTCTCGCCAGCTACTGTCTGACTACACAGAAAAAATCTAAAAAGTACAAAATGGCTATATTGGACGTCAGCTTTTTTTTTTTTTTTAAATACATATTTATGGGCTATTTAAAAAAAAAAAGATTTGGACGGAATGTGAAGAGCACCGATGAATAATGATTGATCAAAACGTGTGAGGGCTCTACAGCATGGTTCTCAAATCTCCCTGCTTCTGCACAGACAAGAACAGTAAGACCGGGCAGGAAATTGAATTACATTCAAAAGTCCCCGGTATATGCCCAAGAACCCCAGAACCAAGGGGGTTCTCCTGCCAACCAACAACAGGTACCATACAACATTCACCGGTAGCAAGGGCAGATCTCCCAGAGGGGGAGGTGGGGGGGGGAGCATCGCTACATAACATTCATAAAACTTGAACCGCAAATAAAAATATCCCTTGTGAGCACATTCACACGTCTCAGGCAGCTCTGCACCCTGCTTTTCCCCATCATCTTTTAGCATTCAGTGCTTCCACTGCAGACAGGGATTCTGGGAAATGAAATGCAAATGAGCACACAGTGTAATCATTTGTGAGTAGGTATTACTGGCTTTGCACGTCTTTAACCCAGGCTGTGCTGGAAACCTGCGTAATACAGCAGTACAGTATGTGCTTATAGGGGTCCCTGTTACAATGGACAGGAAGTAAAAGGTGACACTGTGTGCTCATTTGCATGTCATTTCCCAGAATCCCTGGCTGCAGTGAAAGCACTGTATGCTAAGAGATAATGGTGAAAAACAGGGTTGCAGACCTGTCTGAGATGTTTCTGCGCTCAAAAGTGATACTGTTATTTGCTGTACACTGTACTGTGGAGGGTTTTTAATCACTTTTTTTTACCCACCATCTACTATATATTTCTGAAATGTCTGTATGTTTGTCTGCATGCCCTGTGTCCCTAGGGCCAATCGCATTGCACCTTTGGCCTGTCACTCCACCTCAACACTGTCCCACCCCTCACCACACTGTCCCACCCCTCACTGACTCTCATTGGCCTTCGGCCAACACCACTGCCCCACTGTCCCACCCCTTACCCCACTGTCCCAACCCTCACTGACAATCCTCAGTGCTCTGGGGCGACCTCTCAACCCACAAAGCCCTCACCGCCTGCTACCACAGATCAGGTACAGAATCTCTATATCAACATTCACCTCCACACACCGCACGAACAAGCAGCGCAACACTGCCTCTTACAAACACCCCCCTCCACCACCACCCCCCCCCCAACCTCATGTACCCCGCTCTACCACCACCCCCCTCAACCTCATGCACCCCCCTCCACCACCACCCCCTCAACCTCATGCACCCCCTCCACCACCACCCCCCCCAACCTCATGCACCCCCCTCCACCACCACCCCCCCAACCTCATGCACACTACAAACGCACGCCACAGCTCTCCCGCTACTGCAGCCCATCACCAACCCCCGCCACCCAGACATACAACGCACGATGCTCCATCACACCCCCCCCTCACCCGAACATCCCCGGAGCACACCCAAAACTACCCCACCCCCCTCACCCATACATCCACAGCACGATGCTGAGCACCTCAACCCCCCCCCCCCCCCCTCACCCCAACACAAAACTCACGCTGCCGACCATCCAACGCACGATGCTGCTCCAGAGCTCCTCACCCCCCCCCACCATCCAACGCACGATGCTGCTCCGGAGCCCCTCACCCCCCCCCCCCCACACTCACCCGAACATCCACCGCACGATGCTGCTCCGGAGCCCCTCACCCCCCCCCCCACACTCACCCGAACATCCACCTCACGATGCTGCTCCGGAGCCCCTCACCCCCC
Source organism: Ascaphus truei (assembly GCF_040206685.1). Classification (NCBI taxonomy): domain Eukaryota; kingdom Metazoa; phylum Chordata; class Amphibia; order Anura; family Ascaphidae; genus Ascaphus; species Ascaphus truei. The sequence continues at coordinate 36,464,011 of NC_134494.1, forward strand.
CCCCAACACTCACCCGAACATCCACCGCACGATGCTGCTCCGGAGCCCCTCACCCCCCCCACACTCACCCGAACATCCACCGTACCATGCTGCTCTGGTGCCCCTCACCCCCCCCCCCCCACACTCACCCGAACATCCACCGCACAATGCAGCTCCGGAGCCCCTCACCCCCCCCCCCCCCCCCCCCACACTCACCCGAACATCCACCTCACGATGCTGCTCCGGAGCCCCTCACCCCCCCCCACACTCACCCGAACATCCACCGCACGATGCTGCTCCGGCGCCCCTCACACACCCCCCCACACTCACCCCCCCCCCCCCCACTCAGCCGAACATCCACCGCACGATGCTGCTCCGGAGCCCTCACCCCCCCCCCCACACTCACCCGAACATCCACCGCACGATGCTGCTCCGGAGCCCCTCACCCCCCCCCCCCACACTCACCCGAACATCCACCGCACGATGCTGCTCCAGAGCCCCTCAACCCCCCCCCACACTCACCCGAACATCCACCTCACAATGCTGCTCCGGAGCTCCTCACCCCCCCCCCCACTCACCCGAACATCCACAGCACGATGCTGCTCCGGAGCCCCTCACCCCCCCACCCCCCACACTCACCCGAACATCCACCTCACGATGCTGCTCCGGAGGCCCCCCCCCACACTCACCCGAACATCCACCACACGATGCTGCTCCGGAGCCCCTCACCCCCCCCCCCACACTCACCCGAACATCCACCGTTCCATGCTGCGCCGAGCCCCTCACCCCCCCAACATCCAACGCACAATGCTACCTCACGATGCTGCTCCGGAGCCCCCCCCCATATCCACCCCACCCCCCGCTCCCCTTTCCCCCCCCCGCTCCCCTTCCCCCCCCTGCTCCCCTTTCCCCCCCCCCACTCCCCTTTCCCCCCCCCCACTCCCCTTTCCCCCCCCGCTCCCCTTTCCCCCCCCCCACCCTCCGCTCCCCTTTCTCCCCCCCGCCCTCCGCTCCCCTTTCTCCCCCCCCCCGCCCTCCGCTCCATTTCTCCCCCCCCGCCCTCCGCTCCCCTTTCTCCCCCCCCACGCTCCCCTTTCTCCCCCCCCCCGCCCTCTGCTCCCCTTTCTCCCCCCCCGCCCTCTGCACCCCTTTCTCCCCCCCACCCTCCGCTCCCCTTTTACCCCCGCCCTCCGCTCCCCTTATAACCCCTCCGCCCCCCTTTTACCCCCCTCCTCCCCTTCCCCCCCTCCTCCTCCCCTCCTTCCCTCCTCCTCCCCTCCTCCCCTCCTTCCCTCCTCCTCCCCTCCTCCCCTCCTCCCTCCTCCCCTTATACCCCCTCCGCCCCCTTTTACCCCCATCTTCCCCCCTCCTCCCCTTCCTCCCCCCCTCCTCCCCTTCCCCCCCTCCTCCTTCCCTTCCCCCCCTCCTCCTTCCCTTCCCCCCTCCTCCTCCCCTTCCCCCCCCTCCTCCTTCCCTTCCCCCCCATCCTCCTTCCCTTCCCCCCCTCCTCCTTCCCCCCTCCTCCTTCCCTTCCCCCCTCCTCCTTCCCTTCCCCCCCTCCTCCTTCCCTTCCCCCCCTCCTCCTTCCCTTTCCCCCCTCCTCCTTCCCTTTCCCCCCTTCTCTTTCCCCCCTCCTCCTTCCCTTCCCCCCCTCCTCCTTCCCCCCCTCCCCTTCCCCCACCCCCCTTCCCCCTCCCCCCTCCTCCTCCCCTTCCCCCCCCCCCTCCTCCTCCCCTTCCCCCCCTCCTCCTCCCCTCCTCCTCCCCCTTGGGTTGTACTGGCATCACTTGAGCACCTGGCACCTGCACGGACTGATTGGGCGAGACTTTTACGTTTCCTGCACTGGCACCTCCCCATGCCTTTTGGCATGGAGGAAGCTGAATATGTTTGTATCTGCCTCGCCTTTTGGCCGGGGTGCTCCGGCACAGACACGCAGCACTTGGTGTCCTGCTATGGTTGCTGTAGCAGGGCAACCACTTTACACACAGCACTTATTTTGTGTTTGTGTGTGCGGAGGAGATGCAGTTATGCACGGCTCATCACAGTCTCTCTTCGGAGAGACAACGACCTGGGTGAATAGGCTCCAGGCCGAAAACGTCTTGGACTTTCTTGCGGGTCTTCTGGCCGAAGAAAGGAAGAGGAGGACGTCCAGAACCCAGATGGAGGACGGCGTCAAGAAACCCTCGGAACGTCCTGGCCATCAGGCTGAAGATCCTTGGGAGCAAATACCGGACTTGTTCGATTTCGGGAGGACAGTCTCAAGCAAGAGCACCCTTGAGTTCATGGCGGAGGTAATAAAAAACATATCTGATTTTTATTTTTTTTAATATTTTTTTATTATTAGGCAGTGATACAACAAGTGATTATCGATTACATTTCACAGCCTAACATATAAACAATTTTAACTTTTGGGGAGAAAACAAAGACAACCTTGGTTGTCATAGAAAAGGGGGTCCTCGGAGAGTGAGGACAGGGGGGGAGGGGGAAGAGGGGGGTGTTCCCAGCCTAGGGGTCTTATTTCTGGGTTTGTCTGTGTCAGGGGGCAGGCGCTAAAGCTTCGGGATCAAAGTTCGATTGCCAATGGGGTGTCTACGGGGGGCCTTCATCTCGTAAAAAGCATCCAAGGCTCCCAAACCTCATTGAATGTGAGGAGCTTTTGTCTGAGCATTGCCGTAAGCTTCTCCATTAGCATCACTTCACTGATCCTTTTTTTGATGGATCTTTTGGATGGAGTTGTTTGTCTCTTCCAGGATACCGCTATCTCGCATCTGGCCGCGGTGAGAATATGGGAGATTAATTTCCTAGTTGAACGGCAAATTCCGGGTATTGGCCTTGCAAGTAGGAAGGTCAACGGTTCTATAGGTAATTCTAGGTATGTGATCTCTTTTATCAAATTGTGTACCTTAGTCCAGTATTTTACAATTTCCGGACAGGTCCACCAGATGTGGGCCATGTCCCCTCTATGTCCGCAGCCTCTCCAGCATAGGTCCGACGCCAGGGGGTAGATCTGACTTAACCGCACTGGGGTGAGGTACCAGTGATAGAGAATTTTATAAATATTCTCCTTTGTTGTAGTGCATAGAGAAGTTCCCGAGGCTGCCAGCCAAATTTCATCCCAAATCTCTCTTTCTATTGTAATGTTCAAGTCTGCTGCCCATTTGAGCATATAATCGTGGTCTTGGGGGACCGTCGAATTTTCTAGGACAGCGTATATATTGGATATTAGTCCCTTTTGGTAGGTGTTTGCCTTGCAGAGTTGCTCGAATTTGATAAGAGAGGGGAATTCTGGGGCTGAACATATCTTTTTTATTTTAACTCTCCTACAAACACTGGAGTTTTCCAGAAAATATTTTGTGGTATGAAAAAAGCAAAAGGACAAACATGAATAATAAAATAGACATTTAATGCAGCAATTGCAGCCGAGCTGTTTGTTATGAGCGGGTGGTGACTGTTAAGGATAATAGAGCCTATTGTCGCTGTCACCGCATAGAAAAGTACATTGAGATAATACAGAGAACACAATCAGACAAACTGCAGTATTCTGACTGGAATTTCTAGCAGTAAGAACATTATGTTTATTATATTTCTGCAAGATTTCTTCCTTGCTGCAGTGCTGTGGTTACAGTATATTTACCTCCACAACAAAAAGATGATAGACATGCAGACATTTTTAGTAAGCAGCAACTACATTATTTCTAACAAAATAGAACAGACTGTTTTTATAATCTCACAAAACCTTAAAAATAAATAGAGGCCAACATTGTTAAAAGAAAGGACTTGATCTATATTGGCAGGGTCGGACCGGCCTGCCTGGGAACCGGGGAACTAACCAGTGTGCCAACAGCCTCCCCTCACCCCCGCCTTCTCTCTCCTCAGCCCCGCCTTCTTTCCCCATCACCCCCACCTTCTCTCCCCTCACCTCTGCCTTCTCTCCCCATCACCACCGCCTTCTCTCCCCTCACCCCCGCCTTCTCTCCCCATCCCCCCCGCCTTCTCTCTCTCCTCACCTCTGTCTTCTCTCTCCTCACCTCTGCCTTCTCACTCCTCACCCCCGCCTTCTCTCTCCTCACCTCTGCCTTGTCTCCCCATGACCCCCGCCTTCTCTCCCCTCACCCCTGCCTTCTCTCCCATCACCCCTGCCTTCTCTCCCCTCACCTCCGCCTTCTCTCCCCTGACCCCCACCTTCTCTCCCCTCACCCCGCCTTCTCTCCCCTCACCCCGCCTTCTCTCTCCTCACCCCCACCTTCTCTCCCTTCACCCCCACCAATGGGTTATTCTTTACATTGCGTTAGTGCCAATCGGAGCACTATCTCCAATTTACTTCCATGGGAGCATCTGTGTGATAGAGTGATAGTCTGTGTGATAGAGTGATAGTCTGTGTGATAGAGTGATAGTCTGTGTGATAGAGTGATAGTCTTTGTGATAGAGTGATAGTCTGTGTGATAGAGTGATAGTCTGTGTGATAGAGTGATAGTCTGTGTGATAGAGTGATAGTCTGTGTGATAGAGTGATAGTCTGTGTGATAGAGTGATAGTCTGTGTGATAGAGTGATAGTCTGTGTGATAGAGTGATAGTCTGTGTGATAGAGTGATAGTCTGTGTGATAGAGTGATAGTCTGTGTGATAGAGTGATAGTCTCTGTGATAGAGTGATAGTCTGTGTGATAGAGTGATAGTCTGTGTGATAGAGTGATAGTCTGTGTGATAGAGTGATAGTCTGTGTGATAGAGTGATAGTCTGTGAGATAGTGCCCCTCCATCCGCACTATTGCAGCTTAATGAATAACTCCACTCGAAGCAATGCATTGCAGGCTCCTACGGCAGTGAATATTTAGTGGTCCTTCCAGTACTTAAATGGTAAAATGCCTGGCATAAATATTGGTGTTTTCCACGTTCCATACTGTATGAATATAATGATGTGTCGCAGGATTCTTGGCTAAGACTACAGATGAAGCAGGAAGAATTCATTCATAGGCAGCCTCTTAGCCGGGTGTTACATGCTGCCTGATCTCAGTTACACTTTCTCTTTTCTCTTATAACTTTGCCATTTGCCTTGTAAAATCAAAGAGCTCTGCTCCGAAACACATATGACGTGCATAGAGCAGGCCTCGCTCTGTATGGGATATGCATTTATCTTTAAAGCTGCAAACCAAGCAATTTCCTACACGTGTGTTTTTTATAATAAATCAGTTCTATACTATGAGCAAATACTTGTAGCTATTTTTTTTAACAACTCTGAATTACATTTTTAATATATTATAATGGAACAAGCATTTTCTGTTTCTATAGCAACCATTTACAAAGTCACACCCCCTTCCTCTTCTGAAATGGGCTCTGACACACCCCTTTTGAGCCCTGCCCTCTCTCTAGCAGTGCACCAATTGTATCTAGTGACTGTCTGGTCACATGATCTTCCCCACAGAACTTTGCATCTTTGGTCCTCTTCTGCTGCACTGAAAGCCATTTAGTGAACCCCCAAGCCAAATCTCTGCAGATCGATCACAGGATCGATCACACGATCTTTGTGTGGATTGTATTGATGCACGTATTAGAGGGCTGAATTTGAAGTAGTTACCTGTTTATAGAACATTGGCTGACTTGATTCTGCTGGGCTGCTTAATATGGCTTCCCTAGAGAAGCCCTTTATTCGGTCATGGAAGAGTCGGAATTATACACCATTGGTGCATCTAATTAGAGATGGACGAATCTCTCGCCGGAATACGCAGCGAATATGGAAGGTCCCTTCAACCGCAAATATCCGCGCCTCAGTCTACAAAATGCACATTCACCCCCCTTTGTGCACATGTTTGTAATGCCGCCGGCTGCCGGCCCTGTTTGGACATTCCACTGAGAATTTCTATATGTTAATTTCCGGTGACATTCAATTCAACTAGAACTTGCAAATCTACATTTTTAATCATTTGCATTTCAAATTTTAAATAATTCGCCCATCTCTACATCTAATGTATGTTCACTTCAACAACTAACGGCAAGCATTCAGGGGTGGGCAACTCCAGTCTTCAAGGGCCACCAGCAGGTCAGGTTTTCAGGATATCCCTTCTTCAGCACAGGTGGCTCAATCAGAGGCTCAGTCAATGACTGAGCCTCTGTTTGAGCCACCTATGCTGAAGAGGGGACTGGTTGAGTCACCTGTGCTGAAGCTGGGATATCCTGAAAATCTGACCAGTTGGTGGCCCTTGAGAACTGGAGTTGCCCACCACTGGTGTATACGATGTAACAGGAGTCTTTGTACTTGCAAATGGTCTTCAACTCTTTCAATGCTAAGAAGGGCACTTAATTATGATTAATTTACATGTGAAAACGTACTTCTTACTACTGTACCTTACTTACTAATATTATTTATTTATACAATGTTTTACTAGGAAGTAATACATGGAGAGTTACTTCTCGTTTTCAAGTATGTCCTGGGCATAGAGTTAAAATGACAAATAATACATGGTTACAAATACAGTTACATAAATGAACAGGGTATACATTATATACAATACATGGCATGCACACTTAGAGAAGATGTATATTATGGACTTATGTAACAGTTACAGACCAGATTAAAATGTGAGATAGCCTTAGTTTTGAAAGAACTTGGGGCCTCATGCAGAGAGCATCGTTATTTCAAAACTCGCCATTTTTTGTTCAATTTCCCTCAGAAAACGGCATAAAATGGCGAGTTGCGAAAAACGCGCCATTTTTTTATTTCTATGTTTAAAACTCGCCTCGCGGCTGGCGAGAACCTCAATCGCGCCATTTTTAAAACTCTCCGAATGCAGAGAGGTGCGAACGGCAAGTAGCGGCTGTTCGCGCCAAAAAAAGGCGCGATTCTCGCATTTTTGCCGCGCCACGAAAATATGGCAAGATGGCGCTCGCCGCCTATAGTAAAGGGGAAAAAAAAGGCGCGATTTTGTTTTTACACGTTTCTGAAGCGCGCATCTCGCCAATTTAAACTCGCCACACGCATCCATGTTAAACATAGCAGAATTCGCACTTTTCTGCATATGGAGAATAAAACTCTCCAAAAAAGCTACTTTTTATGAAATTCGCCATTTTTAAAATTCTATGCTCTCTGCATGAGGCCCTTAGGGCCTTATGCAGAGAGGAACGTTATTTAATGTGAAAACGGCAAGAAAATAGCCACAGAATTGGAGCAAGTTATGGTCGTATGCAGAAAGCTGCGTTACCTAATTTTTCTGATGAGATTCAAAATTGCCAAGTTTTTCTGGCTAGATTGAACTCACTATAATATAGGGCAGAATGGCGAGTTGCAGTGCATCTATGCTACCTGCATACCACCCTATTTTAACATGGCGAATTTACCAATCTCTCCACGTGTTTGGCAATTTTTAAAGTAAAGAAACCTGCTGTGGAGAATTTTATGAATCTCTCCATGTTCTCTGCAGGAGAAGCTTCTCTGGGAAGTATTTTCTCCAAAATATGGTGCTATTTCCCTTCTCTATCCTCTCTGCATAAGCCCCTAGGGGGCCTATGCAGAGAGCAGCGCTATTTTGAAATTCGCCATTTTTTGGAGAAAATCGCGCAGAAAACAGCAGAATATGGAGATTTCCGAAAAACGCGCCAATTTTTCTTTTCTATTTGTAAAACTCGCCTCGCGGCTGGCGAGAACCTCAATCTCGCCAGTTTTAAAAATATCCTAATGCAGAGAGCCGCGAACGGCATCTAGCGGCTGTTCGCGCCAATAAAATGGCGCGATTGTCTCCTTTTTGCCTCGCCATAAAAAATTGGCTAGAAGCGGCCGCTCGCGGCCATTGCAAAGGGAAAAAAAAAGGCGCGAATTTGTTTTTACACGTTTCTGAAGCGCGCATCTCGCCAATTTAAACTCGCCACACGCATCCATGTTAAACATAGCAGAATTCGCACTTTTCTGCATATGGAGAATAAAACTCTCCAAAAAAGCTACTTTTTAACAAATTCGCCATTTTTCAAATTCGCTGCTCTCTGCATAGGCCCCTTGGACTGATGATGGATGTGAGTCTCCGGTAGGTTGCTCCAGTTTTGGGGTGCACGGTAAGAGAAGGAGGAACGGCCGGATACTTTGTTGAGCCTTGGGACCATTAACAGTCAATACACAGATAAACAGGAAAAAGAAAAGCCTAAAAGACTACTCTATACAAAAGGAGGAAAGGTTATTAACATCTTAATTATTTAATTGCCAGACCTATCTTGATGCAGAAAGGGACACAATTTACAATTTCCTTTGACAAGTAGATTGTGGCACAGGAACATACCAAAGAGCCGTTGAGAGGAGCAAAGACGTATATTCCATTGCATTAAAAAAAAAATTCCTAAGGCTCTCTAACTCTTTGCTCTATAATACACGCAGCAGGAGTCAGATAATTAAGTGTGTCCGTGGATGAAATGTCTTGTGCATTTGCTCAGTAACTGCATAGCAGGTTTTATTTTTGCTATTACTCTACCATGATTATTTTGCTATTAACACAAAGGAAATAGGACATTTGCCATTTTATTTTCTTTTGTCAACAAGGTGTCTCTGATATGTGTATCAGCAAAATCCTTCATTACTCTTGTAGAGAGGAGAGCTTAGGGTAAAAACAGCCTGAGGTGAGACATCTCTATGCAGCAGTTTCATAGTCTAATTAAATATAGCATAAAATATAAGAACTAACAAACAGAGGAAAAGCAGCGCCTCAAAGGGTATATAAGTGGTGAATAAATATTATATAGTGTTAATACAAATAATAATGTAATTAATATCAGTGCCTGCGTAAAAAATGTATATAATAAACAATAAACATATAATCAATTAAATAACTTAAAATAACGCAGTACATATATGTGCAAAAAGAAACATATAATAAAATTGTATAAAAATAAAAAATATAAATAAGGAAGTGAAAAACCAGTCCTTTATGATTAAGTTCGTCAAAGGTATTTTGGACTTAAATGCAGGGGGTCTCCGGCTGCTCTTGAAAGGATGAACCACATCCTATGGAATCTGTAGAGGAGAAAGAGAAGAGAGCGCACGCCCCATAGTGTATAACTGTATATTTAATAAAGGGAAGAGGGGGAGGGGGGAGAAATCTCACTCACAAGGGTAAGGAAGTTAAAAGCATGTCGTGAATAAATCACCACCATCCGGTGTCTTTACTTGTCTTTGCTCGTCTCTGATGTCAATCTCTGGATGTAGACGATCCGTTGTCATCAGGAAATTATCCAAGCGTGGAAAAAGTAAACCGGCATCGGATTGGAGTCCTCAGAAGATCTCCTTGCTGTATGGCCTGTAGCTGTTACACACACGAACCGGCCTGTTCATGCGCAACATGGTGACGTAATGTCCGTGACGTAATGCGTGATGACGCTCCCTGACGCGTTTCGGCACTCTCGGGCGACTTTTTCAAAGGGTGATTTTAACTTCCTTACCCTTGTGAGTGAGATTTCCCCCCCCCCCCTCTTCCCTTTATTAAATATACAGTTATACACTATGGGGCGTGCGCTCTCTTCTCTTTCTCCTCCATAGCATAAAATATACTTACAAATAACCACACATTATGGTCCTTTCTGCCGTACAAAAAAAAAAGGGTCGGAGAAACAACTGCAGTCCCCAATAAACATTCACTGATTTATAATGACAGCCCCATTGGATATATTATTGAAGAATATGTATGTTTGTAATTAGTCAACATATTTTTACTCACTATCGCCTAACATCAACAGCAAAACATCTGGGAATATAGGAATGGATGACATAGCCTTGAAAAACCAAATCGCTTCCCGTAAGTGACACGACAATGTTACCATCCTGAATAAAAGCCTTCTGGGTCATCAATGTTTCATAAGTAAAAGGGGTTATTTTAAAAATATTTTCCCAATAGGCTCAGAAAGTGAGAAGCCTTTTTTCAGAAGATCCAAACTGCTAAAAATATCCTCCTTGGTGATACATTTACTGTACAAGTCACGAGTATTTGGAATCGCAGAACTTAAACTGGTCTAAACTCTGAGTAAACCCTTATGATCATAACACCGCCTGCGGAAATAACCCACCCATTTTTTTTTATATCTGGCCAGCAATTTCAGAGAAGCTCAGAGACTGAAAGAAAACTGAAGAAATGCATTTTGATTGCTTCTTACCTTTTTGATTTGTTGTAGCAATACATTTACAGTAAATAAAAGTACCACTTGTGGTGCATTTGCATGTCTCAGACAGGGCTGCAACCCTGTCTTTCCCCATTATCGCTTAGCAAACAGTGCTTCCGCTGCAGCCAAGGATTCTGGGTAATGACATGCAAATGAGCACAGCATTTTACTGCTTGTCCATTGTAGCAATTATAAAGACATTTAACACATGAGCAGCCCAGCACCCCATGTGCCTTTATAGGGATTCAATGAATAAAATCATAGCGTTGGACACCAGTAAAGCGTACAAGCGGTAACATTAGAGGCATTTGTGGGACTGAGGTGTCATGTGAACTGAACCCAAGAATGATGGATTGAGCAGTCTCATTAAAATACAAGATAATATTTTATTGTAACATTGACGTTACAAGGGACAGAGCCCAATAACCTTCAAATATTGGAACACGCGGCTTGCTTATTCATGAGAACTCTTGCCAGGGCTGAAACGTTTAGTGATCATTGTACTTCATACAGATATTTCCAATATCATCTGCATGGGGATTTCCATCAGTATCCTACCTGCTAAACTGGTTCAAACAAGACAATCAGATTTTCGTTTAAAACATTTCTTTCCAGGCAACCAGATGCATTTTTTTTGAAATCTCACGTGTAAATGGTTCTTTTTTTTATAAAAACACGGTACCAGATTGATTAGCGATAAAATACTATTGCTCTCAAAGGAATGTTAGCATTCGATAAATCTGCATCTGTATTTTACCAGTTTTGCCACCAACAAATTGAGTCCCAAGTCAGTTTTAAATTCTGCATTTTTACTGCAATGTACATGAATATCCCACACACCGTGAATAGATTACTAGATAACATGTATCCAGGCCCGTGTTAGAATACTTGGTTATATTTCCCTGTTGCCAGTACCAAATCTACACCCAATCTTCCTGTATTTTCCATGTCATCCTTTCTCAGAGCCGGGGGACCAGCTACATATTGTGGCGTTGCTGACTCCTCTGGTGGCGAAGGGGTTATTGGAACCGCTGGAAACTGATCATAAATAATCAGGGTGGCAGTTTCGAGGTTTGAAGATGAACTGTATGGTGGTGTCGCATAGTGAATACTCACAACCCTGTTTACTGCTTGATTCATTCAAATTGATTTAACGAAGGTGGATTCTCCCTCTCCGCACACTGCGCGACACCGTTAGATCAGGGGACGTGTTCTCGGAGATGTGGGATTTTTCAGCGCAGTAAACCCGGGCTGTTTTTGATAGATCCGAAAAGTTTCCCAAAAACGGCTTGGACACTGAAATAAATCAGTGATTTCTAAAATATCCGCATGTGGCAGACAATTCATAATAAGGCAATTATTCATGTAATGTTTAATACAAAGCTGTGATCAATGAGGGGTACGCTGAGAGGGTTATGTACCAAAGTTCCCCAGGTGCAGCATTGGGGCAAAAAGTGCGGCAAAAATAGCATCAGATTTATTTCTTTTTAAATACAAATGAAATTGGAATTTTATTCCTTGCCCTGGGAGACTTCACTGCTTCTATGTTTGAAGGACCAGTTTCTTCAACAGACATTTTTTTTAAACCCCTATTTTGAACATAGGTGAGGAGCAGAGGGGATGCGGGGCTGGGCCCTGATAGCCTCAGCTCCGGGAGCTTCTGTTTCCCGGGATATGTATCAGTTCCTTCCCGCTATGAGAAACAAAATGGAGGTTTCAAACTCCCACATCACCTACGTGGCATCCTATTGGCCCACCCCACACAGGGGATTTAAAGGACCAGGAATTACCCGCGGCACCTTCTCCCGGGTAAGTATCGTGGGAACCAGGGCTGAAATTAACGTGGTTCAGCCCTCGAATTCCTCTACTTCCCATACATGTGAAATAAAGTATAGATTCCCATAATGCCCCTTTATAAGAAATGAACAATAGATACAAGATACACTGCTAGGATTGGACTCTTTATAACCAGAATCTCAAACTCCTGCTTTTAATTGAAATGTGAAAGTACTTATTCTCAATAAAAAGACCGCGCAAAAATGTTCTTCTAAAACAAGAGTAATATCACATAATTAAGCTGGATATGTGCATTATGTCAGCCGGCCCAATCAGTGGAAAGTGGCATATACTGTGTGATCACGTCTAAAAAAAACAAGGAAGATATTTGACAGTGAGTCAGCCTTCTTCTCAAGAAAAACAAAAGTACAAAATGTATCATTCTTCCTCACCGAAACCCACCTCGCCTCCTCCACACTGTTGTAGAACAAAACAGCACCACCTTAAATTTCTTAGCAAAACAACCCATCTTATACACACCTTGTGTTGTTTCAGTCAAAAATTCCTCACATATTAGACCAGAGGCAGAAGAGAAACTATTATCTAGAAAATACCCCAGATCATGAGAGGATTATCAGTGAGAAGTCAGAGGCCCTGATGCAGTGAAAACCCAGGTCGCTGAGTTCAGCAATAAGTAGATATGAGAGGTGCAGAGACTCCGCAGGGAGGGGAGGTTAGAGAAGACAAGATGATTAAAACTTCCATCTCCGGGCACTAACAAAATAAATGTGATGTGCGCAGTTAAAGGATTGTTCCTGTCCTTACACAGTGAAAGGGTTAAATGTAGGTAGTTAAAGCCGTCGGGTGTCAGAGAGACGGTAAAAAAAAGATGGTTTCCTCCTGAAGAGGTGATCAGCAAAAAAAACTCAATGGGCTCTATGTGTGAAGGCAATTTTGGCACAAAACCAGGACATTTTCATCCCGTCCTTATGTATCCAAGTATTTTGCTCCAATTTCCTCCACGTCTGCCCCAGATTGCACCTTGGGGAGAGTCAGTAGGAGGAGTTGGGGAGGAGTTACATTGTGCACAGATTATAATGAGATGTATCACATTCTGCACCTCTCTGCGTCTCTTTTCGCCTTTTATTTGCCCCCCACCCCCAAAATCCTCAAGATCTGAAGTGGTGTAAGTCTAACATTCTGTATCAGATGTAAGAAACTGTTCTTACATACACCGCAGCTCTGCTTCAAATACACACTTTTCTCTGTGCTTATTGATACTTAGACACCATGCACTTCCGGACTTCCAGGTGACTGCCTCTAAACTACTCAAAATAAGAGTATCTGAAACATTAGCTTTTTGTATCGCAATAATGATATTGAAGAACAATTTCTGATATATGAGCACTTCTCTATTTATTTGTAACCCCCCTTACCCAGCTCTTAAGGAGTTAACATTTATATACATGGCTTTGCTCAGTCTCTCATACCTTATCAGGGTGCTGAATCAGCGCTGGCTGGGTGTAGATATACTAATGGAAGAATCAAGGGCGCCATAAACTTTTATAGTAAAAACATGGCCTTTATTAACAGGCGTGGACAATGCTCTTCACATCAAGATAATCGTTACTATATAGACGCTAACTGGTGAACAACCATGTTTGTACTCTCAAATTGTTTGCTAGGTAATCCTTACACTTTCATGTTAGGGAGGTGCTTAGGCTTTGCTGCTGTTACTGTCATCTTAAGTGGCCATCTCCTGCGTAGTGTCCGTAACTCTTTACAGGAATTGAGCCCGAGCTTAGGTTACCCTTACTATCATGAACAGTGGAATCACTATCCATGTGAAGAGGTACTTCGTGCCTCTTTTAGGCACCCTGTGGCAGAGACAACAGGGAGCCTCTCAGCAGGGCCACTCTGATTAGATACCAAGGCTACTACTTGGATAACCCCAATAGGACATAGGCTTCCTCTGAAGGAACCTGTAAGCTTCTGTACTCCTATGGCTACGGACACTAACGGGATAGGACACTTTCCCTAACTACAAAACAGGACATTATCACTACACATTAACTATACACAGCAACATATTTACATTGCCAACTTTGAGGCTCCCCCAACTGTCACTCCCAGGAACCTAAACTCCTGAACCTCCAGTCTCCGTATATATACCCCAATAGTGTATATATTGTTACCATGTACATAGTGGGAGTTGCTTCTTTCCAACTAAGTCACGCTATGACCATATCATGGGAGAGGGGTGTTACTCTGCATCAGCCCACATAGTTAACCCTTTAAGGCCGTTAACCCCTTAATTACAATAGTAGCTCTCAAATCGGGGGGCTACATATTTATTGGAAGATTTGCAAAAATACGCTAAATTTGACAATATACCCACTAAACTACAGTATACTCTTATATAGGTTTCATATTTACTCATGTTTAACGTTTCCGTTAGTCACCCCCCATGCCGATTAGAGTGTAAGCTTTTTGGGGAAGGGACCCCTTTCTCCCAAGGTTCATGTATCACTTGGTCCACTTAATCCCGTCTCTATTATTCTATTCTTCGTATTGTAATGAAATCGCTGAGTACCCGAGAGGCACCACACAAATGTAGATATACTAATTACATATACGATATTTGCTGACCCATCACGCTCAATAATTCCAAAAAGTTAGTTCTCTCCGTAAAATATTCTCATTGGTGATTTCTGGCAAAGTTTCAATGTTCAGAATGTGTCAAATTCCCCAACTTGTACGGAAGAAATGTCCCCCATTTATACGTTGAGTAAGCAGTCGTATGGAAAGCGCCATTTACAGCTTTATTTATAATGTTATTTTTGTTGGCGATTGCATGATAGATTAATAATAATCTATAGAGAATAATTAGAAGTTGAAAGGTCATGGGCAGGATTCTGTAAGTATTTTCCACCAAAAACACTTCCAAAATAGAACAACATAGGAAACGTTGTAAATAAACAGCTATACTTAGACCCTTTTGAAATTATGTCACTGTTTATTTCCCCGGGCTTTGACAGATGGTATATCTATTTAAAGAAGCAGTCATAGTCATAGAAAAATCACTTACCTCAAATTAACTATGCTGATGAGTCTGTCTTTGAGGAGAAGGGTCCTTGCAATTATTTTTACATGTTCCTTTTTTTGTAAAGGGCTGTAAATAAATGAGTTCTCCTTTTAACCTGCTATATAAATCTACATGGGAACATTTCTCACACACGTTTTACCCACCTGCTCTAAGCTTGAACACACACGGCACTGTATTTAAATCACAGATATTCACATACTGTATATTCAGATACGAAGCAGCTTCCTCATGCCGCCTACAGTGTTTCTTTTTGTTATTTTGTTCTTTGTTTGTAAAATAAAATCCGTGTGATGCCATTATTAAAGCTGGTTAGATGTAATAAGCATGAATTCAGTGTGGGCCAGAAGGAGAATGAAAACAGACATTTTTCACACAATGCAAGGGATTAAAATGCGTACTTTAAGGATGATGGAATCGTTCTGAGGCAGACACGGATACACTGTTCACATGTGGCTCGGCTTTCTATGTCAGATTTACCCTTAAAACATTCAAACAAAAACATTGCGCAGAGCCAGCAGAATTATGGGTTGTGTGCAGCAGGGGCGGCCAACTCCAGTCTTTAAGAATATCCCAGCTTCAGCACAGGTGGCTCAATCAGTGGCGCTAAGGCTGCGGTCCCAGTAACAGCCTGTGCGCACGGCGCGGCGTCATAAGGTGCAGCCGCGCCATGCTGCAGGGTTTTTCCCAACTCAATCAAATTGAGTTCAGGCCTTGCGTCGGGGGCGTGGCCACGCCCCCCCGGCGGTTCACCCAACGAGGGCGAACCAGCCGCGTGACGTAATGGCCACGCCCACGCAAATCCCAGACCACGCCCCCTCCCGTCGCAAGCTCCCCTCTCCCTGTCAGACCTGCAGATCGCGGTGAGCGCTGTGCACGTGCCGCCCCCCCCTCCCCCGCGCCAGGCGCGCGTGTCACAGACATTACTGGGGACTCAGCCTACGACTGAGCCACTGATTGAGCACCTGTGCTGAAGCTGGGACTGATTGAGCCACCTGTGCTGAAGCTGGGATATCCTGAAAACCTGACCAGTTTGGGATCTTGAGGACTGGAGTTGTGCACCCCTGGTGTAGAGAAATACACTGTAAGCATAAAAGGCAGGGTTGGCAATGCAAACGAGTAATACATTACTTTTTGTCCCCTAAATATAAAATCAAAATGGTAGCTTCTGGAGCACGGTGAATCAAGTCATTGTGCTATAAACAGGGTGACATATTTTTTCCCATGTAATAATGCAGATTAGAATGGGTAAAAAGTGCCTCACATTCATATCTCAGAATACAGCAACACAAGATAAATCCGCCACATGATGGAGTTTTCGAAAGGTCATGACCTCCCAAAGCACATACAAATGCTTGAAAAGGTCAGTTAATGTTTGCAATGACGGGAGTGTGGTTTACACGCCGTGAATAACTTTATTCAGAAAGGTTATTCGGCGGTGCCCGTGCTTATGAATTTTTCATGGGAACAAGGATGTTTGTTCTTATCAGCATTACGAGAGCTAATTGAAAAAAAAAAAAAAGGTTGTGTACAAAAGTGTCGATAACAAGCAAATACCTTTTGTGAGCACGCAAGCACCACATTCTTAGTCCTGAAACGATGGGGTTCTGGGTTTCTCACAAGTAAAACATTTCCTTCGGTACTTAATAAAACTGAGCACTTAAACAAACAAAAAGTATCTACATTTGTTACAAATGATGACCAGCTCAGTCATCAAACATTCAATTTCAATTATGTATTGTTCTATTCCAATGTACAGTAAATACATAAATAAACCCAAAGAACGTTACTCGCATCTATTATAAAGTATATTGCTCAGTGATGATAGGTGATTATGTTCACCGTTGTAATACATCCATACCTCACATTAACGTACGCAATGGGACCGGAGCCTGTATGTAAAACGAAAATGTTCTTAAAGTGAAGCGCTACCTTTTTTTCCACTTATCGATGCATGTACTGTACTGCAATCGTCCTATACGTACATAACTGATGTAAATAACGCATTTGTAACAGGGTCTATAGTCTCCCCGCTTGCGCACAGCTTCGGTACAGGTAGGGAGCCGGTATTGCTGTTCAGGACGTGCTGACAGGAGCATGCGTGAGCTGCCGTTTGCCAATTGGGCGATATGTCCTTACTCGCGAGTGTACTTAAAGGGAGTTTCCTTAACCCGGGGTATGCCTGTAATATATAAAATCTGATGTTTTAGTTCCAACTGCGTATTTACCTTTTCAAATGAGTTTACCATGTATGTAAATATGTACAATAAACCTTTCTGTAACCTTTTTGCTGCCCTATAGGCAGGATGTAGCAGGTACATCATCCTACTAGTGTTAATTTTCTAAGGGATGATCAGGCGGGGAGATACTGTAGCCATATTGCACATTGGATGTAGAAAGCACAACAGCCAATGAAAAGTCCTTTCCTTGTTAAGCATTCTGGTGGTAACACAGTGATTTTACACAGCCTATTAATCAGCTACCTTTTCAAAGTCCAAAAACATATGGGAAGACTTTCTAACCATTTCAGAAGCACATTAACCCCTTGATTGACAGACAGGATGCAAGAGATTACAATGCGTTATAATAAGTACCTCTGGCAGAGAATAGGTTG
Organism: Ascaphus truei; assembly: GCF_040206685.1. Lineage (NCBI taxonomy): Eukaryota > Metazoa > Chordata > Amphibia > Anura > Ascaphidae > Ascaphus > Ascaphus truei. The sequence goes on from NC_134494.1 coordinate 36,481,608, forward strand.
ATGGGGATTTTGTTCTCCGGGATGCGTGTCACCTAGCAACAGCTGGAGATGCTGTGTTCAGGGCCTCTCCGCGGGAATAACCGAGGTCGCCGGAGTTTGAGAGCAAATTGATGACAGAGCAGGTTGGAGGGACATGGAGCGGCCATGACTACAAATGATTCCCGGGGGAATTCAGCAAGGAATCCCTCCGTATCCTCAGAGATACAAACAAATGAATAAAAGCAGGTTTGTCACAGTCTTTACTTTTCCATCTGAAGATTAATCATTTTTACCTTGGATCTTGTTTCTTAGATACCTCCTCAGACTCTCTTTTATTTTTTTTTTATTTTTTTTTAAATAGTCTTCAGCAAGAAAAGCCCCAATTCTCCTGTGAGGGTTAAAGGCATATTTTCCCCATTTGGGATTGTTAAAAGAAAAAAGGCGCCACATTGCGACTTTGACAAAGATTCTCTTTTACATACTGGAGGTCGCAGCTCAAAATGTCTGAGAGGTTCTGATTTAACTTCAGGTGGGGATCCAAAGGCCAGTCTATGTACATCTCCACGAGCTTCTGAGTGGGAGTCAGAGGAGGTGACACTGTGACTCACTCTCTGGCCTCAGAGTATCCCAGTACCCTGGGATGATAACATGTCAGTTCTCCATTCAAATTTCCCGCTAGACTCTAACATCAAGATTAGCTCTGAAAGCCCAAATAATCTCGAATATCTGTGGAGTACTGATCTGCGTTGACTTCCAAACTTTCCTGACCTCCGTCTGAAACCATGGAAAACCGGTGTTGACCAATTAGCAAAAAGGGTTTGTCTTCGCTAAGCTAATCAGGGGCTGAGGGCTCGTCCGAGATGGACCAATCAGGGCCAGACTCTGACAGTGCTTTAGGACAGTGTGAATTCAAAATGACCAATGGGAATCGAGCCGACGGGGCTAGAACCCAAGCCTCGGTTTTCCAGTTTAACCTTGATACCTCCTGCAGAGGCATTGTCCATCCCTGTCAGAGAATGTCGGCGCTGAACAATGCCTCTGCTCTTGGAGTACGTGTTCTCCTGACATAAGTCCACACCCTCCCCCACTCCCACAGGGTTTCTAAGCACTTCACCTAGCCAAGAACAAAGGCTGGCCCAGGGATTCATTATATGCTGGCCTGGCTGAGTGAATTACCGGCCCCCCATACAATAAACTGTAACATAATAAACAAAGCAAAGTACACAAGGGGAATAAATTGTCTTACATGGGGAAATCAAAACATGTACTGAGCAGCCATTTTAGCAACCTAAGTTGGCCAGATATAACCTATTACATAGGTTGCCATCTTGAAAGGAAGGGGCAACCCGCGGACTTAACCTTTAATATGTATACCAGGCTGCCCCGACCGTCCCAAGCCTTATCTCTTCTTCTGATTCGATTCCCTTTTAAGGCTTCATATTTATGAATATCTACAGCTCAACCCCGTTATAACGCGATCCGCTACAGCGCGAATCCGCTTATAACGCGATGCAAATGTGGCTCCCAATTTTCTTATTTATGAATACTTTACAACACAATTATTGGTATCTTAAATACTTTATTGTACAATGCATACAATTGTACATTATTTTTAACGCGATCCTAACGCGATCCGCTTATAACGCAATGTGATTCTTTGGACCCCAAGTACAGCGTTATATGGGGGTTGAGCTGTATTACTAAAATTGCCTTCGCTCAAGCGAAGATAGAACTGCCTGATCAATGTACAAAACCAGCTATACTTACCATATTGTTCTCAACGTGTCAATCGGTTTGTGAAACCAAAGAGGTTCAGAATACAAGGTCTCTAAGGCCTGGGACCCGCTGCGCTCGTTGGCGCGGGCGGCAATGTAGCGAGTTCCCCACCAGCAGGGGAATCCTCGCGAGTCGGTCCCGGTCCCCACTGGCTGCACAGCTGATCACACGCTGTGGCGCGTCAGCCGCTAGGAGACACCACAGAATGGTGTTTCCTAGCTTCGACGCGTCACGTGGTGTGGCTGTGAGCCAATGGGGAGGGGAGGCTGCGGGAGGAGGAGAGGCTTCGGGGAGCGGGGAGGAGTGTGGAGTGAAAGCAGGTGAGTGCCTGTCTGTATATGTGTGTGCCTGAGTGCCTGTGTGTGTGTGTATGTGTGTGCCTGAGTGCCTGTCTGTGTGTGTGTGTGTGTGTATGAGTGTGTGTATGTGTGTGCCTGTCTGTGTGCGTGCCTGTCTCTGTCTGTGTGTGTGTGTATGAGTGCGTGAGTGCCTGCCTGTGTGTGTGTGTGTGTGTATGTATGTATGTATGAGTGCCTGCGTGTGTGTGTTTTTTTTACTTACCTGCAGCCTGTGGCAGCCCGTGGCAGCCCGTGGAGGGAGGGGGGGGAAGAGTAGCGGGTCCCTCCGCTCAAGCCACGCCCCCCCCTCCCTGTCAATCCTCCCAGTCAATCCTCCCAGTCAATCCTCCCACCTCCCGCTCCGGCCCCTCACGTCATGGCCGCGCCCCCTCACGTCATGGCCGCGCCCCCCCCGACCCGTTTGGCCACGCCCCCCCCCCCCCCGCTCCGAGAAAAGCATCCTGTAGACCGCAGATCGCGGTACAGCGAGTTGCACGCGCCGCCGGCAAGCAAGCCAGCCGTGCGGACGCGTGCAACGGGACCTTAGCCTTAGACATTCCCACTATTGTACATCAGGGATCTCTTGCAGTAAAGACAGATATATTATTTCCTCATTTATCCACCTGACAGAAGGTTACTCAGGCTCAGGTGGAGCGATCACATTTTCCAATGGAATGGAATGGTGTCTGGCGCTTTGAATGCACTTTCTACCTTTTCCATTGATTTGATGCTGTTTTGCATTCTATTCTTTTTTTCTGAAGAGCGGTCTGCTGGAACAAAAACTGGAATCTTATGCGGAATACTTATTCAAACACCACACGGTATGTGTGAGTGACAGGATCATTTCTGTAATATAGAGTTCTCTGGGAGCCAGTATCTCCCACCAGCTGTTAGGTGGAAATCCTATTCCCTAGAACAAATTAAGTATGCAGAGCGTGGATTCCTGCAAACTCTGCTTCCTATACTTCTAGGCATTGCCAGTCAGTAATAAGCATGTCGTACCCGACATGGAAGAGAATAAGCTCATGTGGACTGCCCAGTAAACACTTTCTATTGCCCTGTGTTATATAAAGGCGCAGTTAACTTAGCAGTACATATAAAAGTTACAATGTAGTGTGAAAATATTCAGCTATGTGTAGCACCTCTACACAACTTCTAAAACGTGTTCCCTACTTTATATGAAAAACAAACACATATATAATACATTCTTTATATAGAGGCTGAGTGGAGCTCATACATTATGTACGTAACAGTTATTAAACAAATTAATTAGGGCTGAGTTATAAGAAAAGGGACAGAGAGCGCACCAAAGGTGAAGATAGAAATAGAATATACAGGCAAAATAAAGCAAGTAGCAGTAAGTTGCTACTTGCTTTATTTTGCCTGTATATTACATTTCTATCTTCACCTTTGGTGCGCCCTGTGTCCCTTTTCGTCTGTGGTTGTTCCGCCTGCGGAGACCGCCCCTGCCGGATCTCTGTGGAGGAGGGGAACGATTCCACACACAGGAGCTGCAAGAAGGGCGAGTTGATCCATAGCAGGATTCCTAGGAAGCATAAGCACGGACCAAAACTTTGCTGCTGAGTTATAATTCTGATTTGTTTTATTCTGGATTGTGACTGCCACGGAAGACCAGACGATTACACCAGGAGCTTACGCATCAGACAAAATGCAGGAGTTAAATAAACTGTTAATTTCGACACGAGCAACAAGAATGCACAAAACAGTTTCAATTTACCAACCATGGGGTTTCAGGGGAATCTTAGCTCAGTGACTAAAGACACATTGTCACAATAATACTGGGCTTAAATCAAGGGATCCTGGCTCAATTCCCCTTGACCTTGGGCAAGTCCATTTATACCTGTGCCTTAGGCACCAAAAACATAGATTGCAAGCTCCTCTTTCATCTGGGCAGGAACTGTAATTGGGAAGTGCCTTGCGTCCCATTAGGAGAAAGGAGAAAAGCACTATATGAAATAAAGTTGTTTTTAATGTTATTAAAAGAAACTGCACATTTCTCCAGTGAAGACCACTTTTGTGGGGCTGGTGGAAATGAGTTCCACAGCTTCCGTTCACTTGTTGAAGTATCCCCTGGGCTAATACTGTACATTCATACCTGGGAACTGAACACGACATTTATATCTATTACACTGCTAATGTATACAAGAGATAAACCGTGATCTTTATTCATATGCACTGCCAAACGCAGTCACAGTTTGTTCTCCGTGTGTCATAGACCAGGGGTGCCAGGCCTCAAGCCCCCCCCCCACCCTTCAAACAGGACAGGTTTTCAGGATATTTCATTTTCAGACTCAATCAGTCCCTGCTTCAGCACAGGTGGCTCAATCAGTCCCTGCTTCAGCACAGGTGACTCAATCTTGAGCCACCTGTGCTGAAGCTGGGATATCATGAAAACCTGACCGGTTGGGGGGAGCTTGAGGACTGGATTTGAGCCCCCCTGGCGTAGGCTATAGGGTAGAACTCTGTTAAATCGGGGCCACTAACGTCCGTTAGCTTCCATGAGTTTAACAGGAACCCACAAAGCTAAATACTTAGAAAACCAACGGCCGTTAGTGATCTCAGTGGCATAGGCGTAACGCCATGTGAAGTTAGCACTGCCCTGCGTTAGCTTCTAATAACATGGCGGTTAGCCTGTCTCACCCAAAGGCGCGTTACTCCCATGCAGACTCGGAATATGGGTTTAATTTAAGTTAAAAAAGAAAAATCAGAAGAGGGAAAGAACCCGGTAAATAACAGTATGATAGTTAAATCGTACCTAACTGTGATCTTACACTTATCCAGACCCTGTAACAGACCTGTTTCCGGGCCGGGATGTGAGTAACGCCGCCTTAATCTCTGACCTAACTAACGTAACATTAACTCCCGGCAGTAACTGTAACGGAGCGCTGGGGATCTGCGCTGTTACAGGGAACGCCGCCTTTACATATCATTAATACTAACATCCATTATAGTAACGCCACGGCTCGTTACAGCTGAAATCAGCACTTAGTGCATCGTTACTGAGCTTTGAAAATCCCCGTTAGCACTTAACGAGATGTTAACTGAAGTTAACATCTCGTTAAGTCATTAACGGACCTCTGATGATCGACCCCTAAATGTGAATTCACAAATGCAGCTTCCTAGGAAAGGTTCGTACACGCTTCTCGGTTTTCATACAATTTGGAAGTCATCAGCGTTGTTTAAAGCCACAATCCGAGCTGCCGTTCCCCCCCCCCCCCCCCCATTAACACGTGCATCAATACAATCCTCAAATTGATAAGTAATTAACTAAGTTGCCGATCGATCCATTCTGTCAGTCAGTGCATCAGAAGAGCACCAAAGATGCAAAGTTCTGTGGGGAAGATCATGTGACAAGGCAGTCACTAGATACAATTGGTGCGCTGCTAGGGAGAGGGTAGAGCTCATAAAGGGGTGTTCCACAACCTGTTTCAGAAGAGGAAGGGGATGTGACTTTGTTAATGGTTGCTATAGAAACAGAAAACGCTTATTACATTATAATACATTAAAAATGTCATTCAATACTACACGTATTTGCTCATAGTACAGAATTGATTTATTAAAAAAAACAAAAAAACACATGTAGGCTATTGCTTGGTCTGCAACTTTATCTAGCGTACCGCTCCTATCCCACATACACCATCCCCTATCGTTTTAAATTCTGATCACAAACATCATTGTGAAGAAAAACATGTGTCCCTCCTACATTTTTATCGTTAAAAATCATTCTTTCTATCTCCGGCTTCCACACTGCAACATTGGAACTGCTGCAGCAATCTTCCGATCGTTTTGAGGCTTTAAATAGAAAAGCAACTTCTAGCTGCTACATATTATGCCATATTTGTTTCCTGCTTGAGTTCGGCTCAAGAATTACTTTTTCCAAGCTATTAAATGTATCTCACATTATAAAGCAACCATTTAATAATGGCCGCAGAAACGGTGTTACATGGCCAAGCGCTTTCACTGCGGCTGCTGTTCAAGGGCACCGGAGCCGTCAGTGAAATGGGAGATGGGATATTGTTTACTGATTATAGTCTTAGGTTACAATAATATCAAATGATGCCTGTGCGTGGAGGCAAAGTCCAAAGTAAACCTAGCAGGATAAGACGACGATGTGCATTGTGCTATTTCCCAGCTGGTAAGAGATGGGCTGTGCGGGCGCGCTCGTCATTTACTGACTCGTTCATGGTACTTTAGCTAATTGATATTTCTGTTTAACACATTTTGTCTTGCCGTGAACAAGCTGAAAATGAGCTATCACATCTCCTGCGCTGATACATTTCCGTTTAGTAAACACAGGGTGTGAAATAATGCTATTAGTAGGAGGTTTTATTCACCAAAGTGACCAGAACTCTTACTGAACATTTTATTCTTAAATTTTTATAACTGCAATGCTTTAGTGCTGGGGGGCTCAACTCCTTAAGACAACACCCCTCCCAACAGGTCAGGTTTTCAGGAAATCGCCGCATCAGCACATGTGGCTCAATCAGTCCCTGCTTCAGCACAGGTGGCTCAATCATTCCATGGTTCAGCACAGATGGCTCCATCAGCCCCTGCTTCATCACATGTGGCTCAATCAGTCCCTGTTTCAGCACAGGTGGCTCAATCATTCCCTGCTTCAGCACAGATGGCTCATCAGCCCCTGCTTCATCACAGGTGGCTCAATCAGTCCCTGCTTCAACACAAGTGGCTCAATCATTCCCTGCTTCAGCACAGGTGGCTCAATCATTCCCTGCTTCAGCACAGGTGGTTCCATCAGCCCCTGCTTCAGTACAGGTGGTTCAATCAGAGACTCAGTCTTCGACAGCCTCTGATTGAGCCACCTGAGCTTAAGCTTGTATGTCCTGAATACCTGACCTGTTTGGGGGGCTTGAGGACTGGAGTTGAGCACTCCCTGCTTTAGTGGATAAACTGCTCTGACTTGTTCCTGTACTTGGGGAGGATAGGTTTGTAACAGCTTATAATGCCTTTTAATGGATATATTTATGCCTAGAAACATTGTTATTGATATTTTTATTATTATTATTTGTGAAGCGCCAACATATCCCGCAGCGCAGAACAATGGGGTTACAGTAATGTATATTACATACACAGTTACATACAGGTGAGGACAAACACACACAGACAGGTACAGAGAGGTAATGAGGATCCTGCCTGAGAGCTTACAGTCTACAGGGAAGGAGAGACAACGTTGAAACAAGAAGGTAAGGCGGCTGCTCATTGTAGGATGGAGCGTGGCTCAGTCTTACAGCTGAAGCCATTAAAGGTTTTTTTTTTGGGGGGGGGGGGTGTTACATAGGATGGAGAGTGGTCCAGCCACACAGGGGGTCCCAATGCAGTTAGAGTGGGAGGGGAGTTGGATGTTAGAGGTATGGTGAGTAGCCCTATTGGGGTGCAGACCATGAGGATCTGCGCTTTCAAAGCTTATAGAATAAGCCCTTCAGCAATTTAAAAGCAATTTAATGTAAACAAAATCATTTGTATCATTTGGCATTATCAGGTAATGCATGAACCCTGTTTATCTCGATTCTTACATTTCTTCCATGGGGTGAGAGAACGGTGGGGGGAGGACGGGGGGGAGAGAACGGTGGGGGTGGACGGGGGTGAGAGAACGGTGGGGGGAGGACGGGGGTGAGAGAACGGTGGGGGGCGGACGGGGGTAGAAAGAATGGTGGGGGAACAGGTGGTGTGAGAATGGTGGGGGGAGGAGGTGGGAGAGAGAATGGTGGGGGGAGGAGGTGGGAGAGAGAATGGTGGGGGGAGGAGGTGGTGTGAGAACGTGGGGGGAGGATGGGGGCGAGAGAACGGTGGGGGCGGATGGGGGTAGAGAGAATGGTGGGGGAATAGGTGGTGTGAGAGGGAAGGAGAGGACGAGAGATAATTGGGGTAGTGGGGAGAGAGGGTGAATGAGGTGGGTGAATGGGGGGAGGAAGGAGGGAGAGATAAAGGGGGGGTGAGAGAGGGAGTGTGTGTGGTTCTATAAAAGATGGGGGGAGGGCAGGGATACAGTTGGTGGAACTTGTCCCAGGCACAAAAGCACCTAGTTCCTCCTCTGTAGAGAATATTGACCCAAAGCACCTTCATATATTGACACGATGGGGGGATATTTATGAAACTGTGATAGAAGATTCGAGTTTCTGTGTGATAATGTCCCGGTCGCCACTATCACAGCTTAATGAGTAACCCCCAAAGTTACAAATGCTGCAGTGGGGGATGCTGACTGTTTATCTCCCGTAGACACATCACAAAGGAATCCCAAGTATCTGTATCTTTGTATCAATGTGCGAAGAGGCGATTTTCTGAGTTCTGGAACCCGGGAGGGGTTACAGGTGGCACCGATTATCATGTATGTACGGTATGTTGGGCCAAAATGTGTCTTTATTTCCTGCATGGGAGACATGTTCTCGTCTGGAGGTGATGTGAACCTCTCTGGCTAATCCATCTGAATCCGCTGGACGAAACATGATCAACGACATTCTTATCTTCAACACGCAGTGCATGTAAAGCCTTTCTGCTTCACGCATGCATGTGACTGCTGCCGATACACGGAAGAAGGCGTGACATAATACAACTTGTCTCTCTACTACACCTGTACACGTTATTTAACCCTTCCTGTGCAGAATCAGGGCAGAAAGGGTCAAGCCTTATAATAACGTGGACTTTTGTCATGTTTGTTGAATAAAAAGAAATGGTCTCAAACCGCCCTGCAATTTATTTAATTTTTTTTTTTCAGAACTGTCTTTCTATGAAAAATAAGAAGCATTGGGTCAAAGGAAAATTTGATAAAGAAACATCCCTCAATGGATAAGTCAAAAGCTGTCTATAAACCCGGGGAAAAGGGCAGCCATTTCTCCTGGGGATAATCAATTTATATATTTTGCATTGTTATTGCTGGCAAGAACTTACACTGTAAGCAGCCACTGCCAGGAATTACCATTTCTGCCACTGGAGTCTCTAGCATTCTAATTTGCCCTCATTGTCTGACTTACTCCTCGTATCACAAAGGCCTGTTTGCTTTTGACTTTTGATATCCACCTTTATTCTGTGGGCTCTGCTGTTGTTAGAACTTAATGTGTGTACAGGAAACTGGATCGGGCAAACCTGTTCCCTGTAAATATGTAGGCCGCTCTATAAAACAGCACTGCGTATGACCATAGGCTGCGCTTATAGTGCCGGCGACGGTGGAAGTGATGTGACGTCGCGTCAAAACAAATGCCTTGTCGGCGCTTATAGTGCACGCGATGGCGCGACCAAGCGACAGCGCTGACAAAAATCTGGTAGTCACTGTTATTTGATTTTTTTCGGAGACGGTCTCTCCTTGTGGCCAATCAGAGCGCTTCTCTGTCCCTCTTTCTGACATCACTGGTCTTGTAGCGAGCGACGTCTCCTAAACTTTACATGCAACTATCGCAATGGTGACGGGTGACGGCATCGGTCGCGTCGCCGTCAGTATAAGCGCAGCCATACGCTTGTAATTTTTCTACTGATAGGAAAATGAGTCTTAGAAAAGGTTAATGGAGACCTGCAATATTTAGAGGGGAAACACTGAATTTGAAATGCAATGCAGAAGTACATGTATATATAGCTTTATTAATATAGCACCAACAGGGTACTCAGTGCTTTATCAGACAGAAGATACTGTACTGTACATGGAATTATAATACAACAAGTGAAACAAACAAGATCAAGCCATATAAAAAGAAATCCCTCGCCTGGAGAGCTTACAATCTATTTTGCAATTATTTTACCCTGCTACACTTGTCAATGAAGGGGATAACGCAGCATTAATTGGAAGCAGAATCCAGCTATTTTCAGCTCCAGGAACTTCCCCAATTCCCGAGATATGAACCATGTTATTTGCATGTTTTTTTCCTTTTGGAAATCAATATGAATCATCCTCATACTGTACAAAGCTGTCAGAGGTGGCAGTCTGATGGGATCACAAAGGTGATTGTGTTTCATGTTTCTTGTTTTTTTTAGAAAATAAATAAGTGTAGAATCGTTTGTTAGATGAGGTTTTAAAATACTGTAAACGTTACCAGTTTAACAGGTTTAGATCCTCTTCAGCTCAGAACCAATACTTGAAAGCAGAATTCCTGGTCTCACCTTATTTTTTTATTTTTTTGTTTTACTATATGCAGCACGTTTGCAGCTTTAACTAGAAAAAATTACCTAAGCTTCCTTCTCCTATGATCGATCGGCCAATATCCTGCATGTGTGCCTATTTAAATGGCCGCCTTCTAACTTTGTGCTGCAGTCTGTGAAATCGTGACGCTGATATGTAACGTTATATTTCTAAGTGTAACACATGGTTACAGCTTTCAGAGTAATAGGCTGTTGCTGTGTTCCAAAAGGCAGACTCTTTGTGATACTTTGTTGCCAAAGGGCAGAGCTAAAAAAGTTGTGTGTCAGAGCCTGTTTCAAAAGAGGAAGTGGATATGACTTTCTAAATGGTTGTTGTATCAACCAAAGGATGATCAGTACATTAAAAAAAAAAAATTTAATGGCATTGAGTTGGAAAATAAATGGACAGTACTATCTAATGCAGAACTGATTTATTTAAAAAAAAAATTGTATACAATTTAGCTTGTTTTTCTGCTTTGAGGCACGTTGATCACTGGGGTCATACAGAAAGACATCGGAACCGTATCCGTGTGGCTTCCTATTGGTTGGCCCACTAGCCATGCTGGACTTCCTTTTATGTAACCATGTGGCAGCGTGAAGAGATTGTACCCCAGATTTCTATTAGGAGGTTTTCTTCACTGGTCTTAATCCTATGGGGTAAAACTGGGGAAACAAACCTTCCTTATAATTGTCTGCAATACATTGATGTTTCATTCTACTTTTGTACTGAAAAGGACCAACAAACATTTCACCCAAAATGTAAGCGATGAAATCCCTCGCTCCCGGAGAAGGGCAAATCATGAAGAAAACACGACATTATAGACGTCCCAGCTGTTTTCATTGGATTTTTTCACTTTAAAAACGCTGGTGTTGCTTTTTTGAAGACAACCTGAGCGTAGTACAACCTACAAGCACTAACCCCGACTAGCTAGACAGTAGAGATGGGTGGATTTATTTGGCGGTTTTGGGTCCGCTGCGGATTGGCTGGTTCCTTTGGTCCGCGGATCAATCACAAAAAGTGCCATTCGCCTTTTCCGGATTTTTAATTTTTTTTTTATATCATTGACAATCCGCAATCCATTGATTGGATTGATATAATCCACCAGTGAATTATATCCAATGGCGGTTTTGGATTAATCCGCGCGGATTGAAAAGGGCACAATGTGCTGACGGATTGTGCACCACGGAACGGATTTTGAATGGAAAACTCGGGAGAGTCCGAGAAACAGATTTTGATATGTTTGCCCATTTCTACTAAACAGCACTTCTATATAACAAAAAGAGAGCTGACACCGTTTGGGAAAATACAAGCAAGTTATGTACCGTATACAGTATACAACATCAGCGTCTTCTCATTATTCAGCAGTATTATATTTACTCGTATGAATGGCCTCTCCAAATGATGTATAAGTAAATTGTAGGTATTACTAAATGTATCATACATGGCCTTTACGTACCATAGTACAAGTAATCCAACACCTGGCAAATGGGTGTTTTCTTGCCTTTTTGGTCTTGCCATCGTGTTGTATCCCTTTTGTTAAGGAATCGTCCAGTTTACATGTATATTCGATTATTTCACAGCAGCTTTGCAAATGTTTGGGAGCTAAAACAAGTTGATTTTTTGCTATTTTTTTTTCCTTCTTCTATAGCTCCCAGAATATTTGCATAATGCAACCCTGCCCCGGAGAGCTGACAATCTAATATTGGTGCCTAAGGCACAAGGAGATAAAATCAATTGCCCCAAAGAGAGCTGACACTGGATTCAAAACAGGTTCACCTGTTCAACAACCAGTAACATTCACAATAAACTTCTTCTTCAGCCAAAACATGATGCGAGGAGAGATGTATAATGGTGATTTTTGGGGTAAATGTGATGAAAATGTGAGCTATGGTTTGCACATGTTTTGACTGTAAAACTGGATACAGCACTACAATTATCTGAATCAAAATAACTTAACAAGCTTTTAAAGTTTGATTCAACCACAAGAATAAAATGTGGCTGTGCATCAAAACATTTTATTTGCATGAATACATCTCACTTAAATCAGAATGTATTGGACCATCTATATTATTCACATCCCGAGACTCTGCAGCTCGTTAAGATAAGATAGCTACTGTAACTGTCCAGATCTGTTGGTAAAAGTCTTTTCATTTCTATCAGCTAACATTCACCTTTAGAACATGTAAATGTTCCTGTATAAACAATACTGATTGAACATGTAGAACCAGCTAAAATGGATACCATCATCAAAAGTTTATAGATACAGTTTAAGCAGAATGTATCAGTTTCACTCCTTGATCAGCTCCAACACATCTCTCAGGCTGTTTGTTAAGAGACTTAAGTCAGATGCTAATTACCATTGGTAGCAGCTGAGTCTAAAATTACAGTAGCTCTCATTTCAGAGTCATGCTTAACCATTTAACCCAATCAGCAGGAACAGTTTCTCATGCCTTCCTCTGCTAGTAACGCTATTATATATAAATATATTCTGTAGTGGAGAAGCGCTAACAGAAGCACACATAATGTGGACTAAATACTGTAATACAATTTAATGAACAGCGCACTAAAGAATAAAAAGCACCAAACAAAAATGTGCAAAATATTCATTCTTGAGCTTATCTTGGTAAGTTATAATGTTCCTTGTGAGCCCATCTGTATCCACGTGTCTCATGTCTCAGCAGCCTGACATGATGTGACCACGTCCTTTTTTTACGAGTCCTACTCATTTCACAATTCTCCGTTGCTTCGTCAGGGTAGATATGCCGTTTTGAGGGTGCCGCTTTTAAAGGGGAGGAGGCTCCTCCTTTTTGTCTTCTAATTTAACACTCAGTTATACATGATAATTTATTTATTATTTATAGAAATGTTTTACCAGGAAATAACACAATGAGAGTTACCTCTCCTGGGCACAGAGCTATGATAAATGCATTTGGAGCTCCGTTTTGATTTGTAAAGGTACCGCTTTTAGCTGGGAGACTTTGAAAAATAAACCTATATATATATATATATATATATATATATGAAAGAACAAAAATTGTAGCGCCAGAGTAGGACTGCAAGTGTTATACCTATTGGGTGACTATAGTTGATGAAATTAATTATGTGTTTATAGTGCAAAATATACAATGAATATGATAAAATTGAAATTAAAAATATAGATGAAAATACATATACATATCAATTTGCTGTATAGTGAAACACAAATAACTTGAGTGAAAAAAGAGGTGCAAAAGTGCAAAAAAGAAGAAAAATAAATAAAGTCCAACCAGTCCTTTAAATGTTAGTCCATGAATGGAGGTGAATGATGCTGACAAAGGGGTTCTCCGGCTGCTCTCACATGGGATAAACCACATCCAGGAACATCTATCAGAACACCATGCACATATAAACAAAATTGTGTACACATACATAATGAGCAACCGAAAATTCAATAGATCTACACTACTAAACAAGTAAAAGTATATAGATATTGCACGTACTTTTTACTAGAAAAATTATATATATGTATATAGAACATTGCTCATTGTGTATGTGTACACAATTTTGTTTATATGTGCATGGTGTTCTGATGAGGAATTAATAGTTCTGACTATCTTTTATTTAGAATATGATTATTAGATCTCAATGTGCTGCCACCCCTGTGTGTTTTTTTTTTTATGTGTGCGATTTTATTTTAAATAACTTTCTATATATTTCATTATATTACATTTATTACATAACAGGGGATAATTTTCTTAATTTTACTTTTAACTTTGCTTTTCCGTTTTATCCATTGGTTCAGATCATCCATTTGAATCATTTTTAATGATTTTATATAATATCAGCAATGAATTTGAGTATCCATTGTGTTATATATATATGTGTATAATGTTTTTGTAGATCTTTCACACAGTATGTGTCTATATATTTTTTCCACGATCTGCCATTCAGCAAGTCAGTCGTTTAATCATGTGTTTAATGAGGGTGCAGTACATCTAGTTACGCCCAACTTTGCCAGCTTACCATGGGTTAAACATTTGTCCTATTGAGGGTTGCTAAGCGATGGACTGGCTATAAATGTGCAGGACTTCATTCCATACACTATCAGCCCTTTGAGAAAGTCGCCCAGCGGTGACGAAACGCGTCAGGGACTCTGATAGCGCGATTACGTCACTACGACGCTGCGCACGCGCACGAGGCCACATCCAGCGTGAGATCTAAACGGCGGCCATTCGGAGTGGAGAGCTGCGTTCTTGGACGGCAATTTGACGGCAAACGGCACCCCAGGAATCCGGTGAGCTGTGACTTCCAACTGGCAGTCCTGAAGGAGCCCACAGAGACGCAATTCCGCAGCACAGAACCGGATGGTGGTGATATAATCACAAATTGCCTTTTAACCATTTTTATCTTGTGAGTGTGATTCTTCCCCCCCCCTTCCCTTTCCTTTTTCATAATAAATACACAGTGTTATGCTATGGGGCGTGCGCTCTCTCTCTTTTTCTGTTTATATATATATATATATATATAATATATATATATATATATAATGGAAATATTACTGTATGCTCATTTACATGTCTTAGATAGGTCTGCAACCCCGCCTTTCACCATTATCACCCAGCACATCCACTGCAGCAAGGGATTCTGGGAAATGACATGCAAATGAGCACACAGTGCCACTTTTTGCTTCAAAACCATTCAACATGGTCCCCTATAGGCGTAAGCTTGCTGAATGGTCACAGCCAGGGTTAAGATGCATAGCAAGTAAACCCACCCACAAACAGACTGTTTTGACCTTAATGGGTCTCTTCAATTATACTGGTTAAGTTAAACTGGTTAAGTTAAACTGGTTGGTTATACTGGCTATGCAAAAAATGAAGCAAAGGATAGGTTTTTACCATACTTAGTTAAGTTATGGTGGGTAAAAAAAAGTGACAAAAAAACCCCATAGCAAAGCATATAGCAAATGGAAATATTGCTGTATGCTCATTTGCATGTCTTAGACAGGTCTGCAAACCTGCCTTTCACCATCATCATCCAGCACACAGCACTTCCACTGCAGCAAAGGATTCTGGGAAATGACATGCAAATGAGCACACAGTGCCACCTTTTGCTTCAAAACCATTCAACATTTTATATATATATATATATATATATATATATATATATATATATATATATATATATAATGTAAACTCATTCGGATCCAGTTAAATTTCATGAGATGGGAGACATTTAGCAAAACTGGTGCAAGAAATAGTATCAGGTTTATCAAAGAGTAAAAATCTGACATTTGAAATTAATAGGTCCAGCCTAGGAATCTGGTGCTGCATTTTCACCCATTAGGCCACCTGTAGACTTAGATACACAGTATTACTCCAGCCGTCACAAACAAGATGCTGTGCGCCTGGGTGCACCTCTAACTCATAGATCTTTGCCTACAGTACTAAATACAGTTTCTCATTTAAAGCTGATTTTTACATGACCACAGCACTGTTACATTTCCCAAGACTAGTAAAACTGTTAATGTGGTATTCCAATTAAGCCTTTCACTGCTGGAGAGGCCAGAATCGGAAGGCAAGGGGATTAACGTTTTCAACATGTCGTAAGCCTTGATATTTGATCCATTACCCTGAAAGTGGAGTTACCGTTTCCTTGTCAAGAAGCATTGGCTAACAGTTCATCACCCTTTCTTTCACGCATCTCCTTCCTAACCTTGTATCTTTAACAAACGCTAGCTATTGCTGCATACAAACTACACTGTTGTACTATCAGGGAGTTCTAATTAGGTTGGTAGGGAGTAAATTCTACAATTTACTAGCATACTGGGAGTGATTTATCAATGTTTTCATGGTGTTAAAGGAGCAATACAAGATGGCAAAAAAAATGTTACCCTTTTTTTTATAATATAGATTTGAAGCAGGGGGTCTCCGGAGATAAACCCTATAAATTTCTGCTCCGGGGACCCTCTACTTCCAGACGTAATGACCTACAAAGTAGCTGCCGGTAGCTGCTTTGGCTCAACAAGCAACTCTTTCAAGTTTGAAGCTCCCGCGTCACGTGGGCCAATAGAAAACCACGCTGATGATGCCATGAATTCCTATTGGCTGAATATGGGTATGGTGCTGATCCAGGGTATGGCGCTGATTCTGGGTATGGTGCTGATTCTAGGTATGGCTCTGATCCAGGGTATGGCGCCCGTTCTGGGTATGGCGCTGATTCTGGGGATGGCACTGATTCTGGGTATGGTGCTGATTCTGGGTATGGTATACTGCTCCGGGGTATAGTACTGATCCGGGCTGTGGTGCTGATTCTGGGAATGGCACTGATTCTGGGTATGGCGCTGATTCTGGGCATGGAGCTTATCTGGGGTATGGCACTGATTCTGGGTAGGGCGCTGATTCTGGGTATGGAGCTTATCTGGGGTATGGCACTGATTCTGGGTAGGGTGCTGATTCTGGGTATGGAGCTTATCTGGGGTATGGCACTGATTCTGGGTAGGGCGCTGATTCTGGGTATGGAGCTTATCTGGGGTATGGCACTGATTCTGGGTAGGGCGCTGATTCTGGGTAGGGCGCTGATTCTGGGTATGGCGCTGATTCTGGGTATGGCGCTGATTCTGGGTATGGAGCTTATCTGGGGTATGGCACTGATTCTGGGTAGGGCGCTGATTCTGGGTATGGCACTGATTCTGGGTATGGAGCTTATCTGGGGTATGGCACTGATTCTGGGTAGGGCGCTGATTCTGGGTAGGGCGCTGATTCTGGGTATGGAGCTTATCTGGGGTATGGCACTGATTCTGGGTATGGCACTGATTCTGGGTATGGAGCTTATCTGGGGTATGGCACTGATTCTGGGTATGGCACTGATTCTGGGTAGGGCACTGATTCTGGGTATGGCGCTTATTCTGCGTATGGAGCTGATCCAGGATATGGCACTGACCCGGGGTATGGCGCTGATCCAGGGTATGGAGCTGACCCGGGGTATGGTGCTGATTCTGGGTATGGAACTGATTCTGGGTATGGCGCTGATCCGGGGAATGGTGCTTATCCGGCGTTAACTGCTATTCAAGTCAACGGTAGATAACCCTGGATCGGGTGCGACACTCCACATGGACTTCGTGTGAATCCAGGCGATAGTGATGACAGTGAATTCAGTGCGGCACATGGACTTTACTTTCCCAAGGAGCTTACAATCCGATTGCACACAGAGAAATAAAGGGAATTGCCCAAAGAGCTGTCAGTTAAGCGTTGTCATTCTGTTCCAGCAGCAAATGGAACAATTATTTCATTTTACTACCAATGTAGACGGTGAAGAAGATACAATAGATATCGCTCAGAAAAGGTTGGACATCTTTTAAGAAAGGGAAGATTTACAGGGTGAATCCAGGGAGAAATCTGATTGCCATTACGGGAATCAGGAAGGAAATTATTCTTCCCCTTATGAGGCATCATTGTCTAAATGTATCCCTGTGTTTTTTTGCTTGCTTTCCTCTTGATCAGTGATTCCCAACAGCCAACATGGGGTTCATGATGTTCCTCCAAGGAGCTCCTGATAAAAGGAACACAGGGCACAATGGATTTAGAATATCCAAACTAATTTATTGAGCCAACACAATAGAGGTGAAAAAGTGTTGGCTCAATAAATGAGTTTGGATATTCTAAATCCGTTGTGCCCTGTGTTCCTTTTATCATTTACCCAGGACTGATTACAGGCTTTCGCTCAAGCACTGGAGCACCGGTAATTGTATCACTTTTTGTTCATATTTTGAGGTGTGCAGCATTTATCTCATTTGTCCCTCCAAGGGGTTCCCCCATGTGGGGGCTGTGCAATTAGTAAGAACCAAAACGACACCTTAGCGTGGGGGGTGGGGGGTTGGGGGGTATAACTGTCAATTACAGCAAGAGCTTCCAAAGTCGCTCCCCATAATGCTTTTGCATCCACCGCAACAAGGCATTGTGGGGTGTGACGTTGGAAGCTCCCGCAGTGAGTGACAGCTATACCCCCCATGCTGTCTGCACACACTGAGGGGTAGTTAGGGGCATTATTAAGCATGTGTTACCCCCACAAGCTCAGGGTACTACACTGCCTGGGATCGATCACACAGTTTTGTTAGCAATAGACTGATGAGTAGGCAATAAGATTAATTAGAGGTTCACAGGACAAATATTATCTAGCAGGAGTGTGCACAGTGTAAAAAAGAGCAGGAACCCCTGCTCTGGAACAATATAAATACAAATATAGGATGAATATCTTAGTCGACTAAATGTAACATAGGTTCAACTGTAAAAAGAAAGAAGGGGAAGGGGGAGCACTGGTGGAGTGATAAAGTCGAGTGATATCTGATTCAGGTGTGTAGAACACTGAAAAATGGCACACGGGCGTGTGTGTGTTTATATACTCTATATACTTCATCCATGTGCCACCCCTTTGTTGCACTATTGTGGTTTTATATCTATTACTGCTGATACCCCTATTTATTTCCTCTGAGGGTGATACAACACGCAAGAAAAAGGTGAGGTACAAAGAAGACAAGGGACACCAGATCGAGAGAAAAGGGGCCCTGACGAGACTGAATCCACAAGAAAAAGAACCAAGGACGCAAAAGATACCTTGATGCGCAAGCATTCGCACAAGGCCGTGTGAGTGTTTAAATTATTTTAGTTTCACACCATCCATTTTTCAGTGTTCTACACACCTGAATCAGATATCACTCGACTTTATCACTCCACCAGTGCACACCCTTCCCCTTCTTTCTTTTTGCTTCCATTTGAAGGATCCTGGGTAGATCCTCCATTGGGGTTAGAGTCACAGGAGGACAAGAACCAGAGGGAAAACCTTGTCTACCATCAAGGTTTTTTGATACCATACTTACCCTATTCCTACAGTAGGTAGCGCCCAGGTATTTCCATTCCATAGGTTCAACTGTATTCAACCTCATCTACATAATATAACTATATATCTGTTGTAGTTATAGTGACTGTTATAACTGTATAACTATGATTCAGGGACAATGCACTTACAGTCGCATTAGACCTTCTCCCAAGTGTGGATCAGTGCTAGTTATTGTAGGACATCAGTAGGAACCTCTAACACTCCGTAGGATTCAAGCAGTGAGCATGACATGCAACCTCCATCATCTTCCTTTGCTACTACGGACATGGTTGACACTCACCCTCCAACCCCCCACACATTGTAAGATCTAACAGCAGCCCTCAAACGTTCCCAACAGCCTTCACCTCCCCCACTCCCCAGAATGTACAGTGACAGCTCTACTCTCTCATTTAACTATTTCTACATCCAGCAACGTGGCCAGTATGGGCATATCTGCCCAATTACAATGTATAGTAAGCAACAAACAAGGCCACTGAAGTGTGATTTGCACAACCTCAGGGTGAAGCCTTGATGCGCATCAGTTATATTTGCAACGGTCACTTGTAAGAACACTGTCAACCCAAATTAATTTACAGAAGCAGTTTCGCCCTAGAGCTGCCATGTTGTAATGCTAATAGAAAGTAAGAAATACAAGTTACGCCTAATTATATCCTACAAATATTCCCTATTCTTATAATGGCTTCATGAGAATATCATATGTAGGTGGAAACTTAGTAACAAAAGATTGTTCATAGCCATAACCAATCAGAGCGCAGCATGGAGCGTCACATTATGCAGTTACATAGTAGATGAGGTTGAAAAAGATATAACGTTCATCAAGTTCATTACCTCTGTGTATAACACAGGACATGCTTCACATTCTGACACATTGTGCCGTGCATTAAAAAGGAGATGATCTATGTACAGTATAATGGGTGTGATTCCATGTGGGGGGAAATTGCACCATATTTAACAACAACAAAATGATAATTGGCACACTAGGGCATTTTTGATTCGCTGACGGGATAAAAGTTCTTTTTGTTCCCCGTTTTAGTGCATCAGGCTGTGAGAGAACAACACATATACAGTATGGCGTTGTATATGTATGTAAATAGTGTCAGGAAGGAGGGTTATGAAGTGTAATAGGTGGCCTGTATAGACTGTGGCTTCTTCAGAAAATGGAGATGAATGCACTTTATTTGAGGGCTAAACACACAATTTGCTTTGTACTATATTCATTGTTGTGGATGGAATAATGCGTCGATTGATTATTTTCTATACAAAAACCACAATCTTTGCCAATAACTGCAGTTAATATATTGTAGCATTTGCTAGGTTAATCCCCTAATCTTTCATACAGTACAACAGGATACTTTGTTGAGAGCTGTTAATCTTCGTGGTTTATGAGTTTTTGCCTCGTTTCTACATTTGGCTCTTGAAGTGAATAATATTTCTGAATGAAAAAGTGACATACTGTGTGCTCATTTGCATGTCATTACCCAGAATCTCCGGTTGCAGCAGAAGCATTGTATGCTAAGAGATGAAGGGGGAATGCAGGGTTGCAGACCTGCCTGGACATGTGAATTTCTGATTGAAACCATAACCTATTGTTTGTGATGACTTTTCAGATCACCCTCTCTTTTGCTGAATAATGTACGAGAAGAAGCAGTTACACACTTACATTCTGCAATCTGGCTCTTACAAGATACTTTCACTGCAGCTACTGTGTGCCATCCTTGTCACCGCAGTATAAAATGCTTGATTAACCACACATTTATGAATAATCCATTAATGTAACGAACTAATGACATGACCAAGTACTAAAATACAAGCAGATCCCTCTCGCCGATTCCTTGATGTTGTCTAAGTACAGAAACCCCGTTAAAGACTTGACAGATGTTGGGCCATTATGTCTATTATGATTAAACCACATTATACGTGAAACAAAGAATCGTTAACTTAAATTTTAAAAGGTGATGCCTAAGAATTAATATTATCTGTCTGCTATTGTAAAATACAATAACAGTCTCATAAAACCATTAAAACAGTTTGAATAACTTGTCACCCCTCTTTACCGGCTCAAAAAAGGTGCTACATCGAGGTGTCTTATTTACAGTAGTGCACAGTGCCTCTATTTACCTTCTCAGGAAGCTGGCATCCGGGCTGGCTGGGCGTGTATGCAAGAAGGTGGAAAGGGAGGGCGCCAGGAACTTTAATTGTACTAACGAGCTTTATTCATTGCCTTGATTATCCTCCATTTTTAAGGACATCTTCTCCTTAGACAAAAATGTGTCAAATAATACAGTTGCATTAGGAATTCTTCCCTGGTTGCTCTCGTCACTATCCTAGGGAGGTTCTGAACTTGGTACCACTAGCAAGACGGGAGAGGGTTAAAGGATAACCCAAAAGAATTCCTATTTGCACTCCCCTATAGTAATAAATGGCTAGGAAGAATTCAATCCCTGGGTAAAACCCATACACCATTTAGAGAAATATAGTTAAAATATGTTTAATAAACAGTTATGCAAAGACTAATACAAAATATTAAAAGAAACAGGGAGTGGGTACAGGGAGTAGAGTGAGCTATGTGATCCTGTATTGGTTGCTGTAAGAACACAGCTAGCAAATATATAAATTGCTATTAATGCGTCATAACAATCCTATGTATAAACCCTCTTGTCAGGCACTAAATCACTCGTGCTAAGTGAAGTGTGTAAATAACTCAGTCAAAAACAGGACTTGGAGCACGCGCAGCCTATGTATACAGAAGGCTATCACGTTTACGCTGCAATACATAAGTTGTCAAAGCATATATCTGCCAGAATCCATGGGTACATAAAGGCACACCATTACTGTATCCTTATTGAGGGGGTATATTGTAGATCTTTGCTTCGAGTATCTGATACTGTATCAAGCTCCCCCCAAATAGGGTCCCGACACTATAGCCTCTAATAAAGATACAGTCTATCATCATTGCATACAGTATAGTGTCAGCAAGGCGAATCTGCAATGCAAAAACTCTCATACAATGCTGCAGCCCTAATTCGGCAGTATACAACCTGGTAATCGTGGCATATGCTGCTCACACATTACTCCATGCCCCGCGCTCTCTGATGACGTCACAGATGCGACGTCATAAAATCACCGACGATCGTTTCGTGCGCCGGTGCTTTGTCAAGGTAAGAAAGAGTAAAAAGAATATGTAGATTATCACTGGCACACAAAGTGTTAATTTTGGCCTAAAACGTAGCCAGGATTCATCTGCGCGATTCACCTCCTGTGGTGTTCATTGGCCCGTTGCAAAGCGACTCCTCCGGCCGATTTACATAAAGCACCAGCGAAGTGGCTTTCTTTTTACTCTTCCTTACCTTGACAAAGCGCCGGTGCGCGAAACGATCGTCGGTGATTTTATGATCACAAATAGGCTAATTCTCCTTTTCCGAATTTTTTTTTTATCATTGACAATCCAATCTGTGGATTCTGCAATCCGCAGACCGGGTTCTTAAAATCCACCAGCAGATTGCGGAATGCATATGTCTTCACTCACTGAATCCATTTTAAGATCCCTCCCTTAAGTCAGTAGCCTGAGGAATTGCATTTGTTTAAACTAGTGTCACCCCGCTTCATAACCACTCAGCAGCGGATTTAAAATTCGCCGCCCCATGGCATTTACATGTGCTGACCGCCTCCTTGCTGCCGCCCTCCTCCTCCATCCGAATCGCAGCTTCAAATGACGTAGCGGACGTCCCCCATGTGACATCGCATGGCGCTGAGTTGCCATGGAGACACGATGTCATGACGTCATTTGATGCTGGTTTCAAAGGAAGGAGGGCGGCAGCAAGGAGGCGGCCACCACATGTAAGTGCCTTCCCATCAGGCCTGAGAGTGCGGCAAATGTATATGGGGGGGGCGGACATTCTTGCCACCACCAAATGTTGTCCAGTCATAGTTTTGGGCTAGAGTGGTTATACCTTACCCCTTAGGGCAGGTTTGGGGAACGTCAGGCCCGAGGGCCGTATAAGGCCCTCGAAATAATTTGTCTGGCCCTGCTAAGGCAACTGCTATAACCGGGGTCGCGCTAATTTTAAAAAAAATGGCCACCGCGCGCCCGATCGGGAGGAGGTGGTGTGAGGCGCCGGCAGCCCTACACGATCCCCAGCAGCCACCGTACTAGCTCCAGCAATCCCCCAGCAGCCACCGTACTTCCCCCGCACTCCCCCCGCAGCAGTCCCAGCAGCAGTCCCAGCAGCATTCCCCGCACTTCCCCCATACTTCTCCAGCAGTTCCCCCCGCACTTACCCCAGCATCCGCCCTACATGATCCCCCCAGCAGCAGCAACTACCAGAGGTAGGGGGGGCAGAGTTCTTTGTGCCTACATGCCTGCTGTGTGCCTGCCGTGTGCCTGCCTTTCTGTGTCTGTATGGCCCGCGAACGATGTTATAAATATCCAAATGGCCCTTGGCAGAAAAAAGGTTCCCCACCCCTGCCTTAGGGTAAGTTCCTCCCTACCATCAGGGGGTGAAGATGACTCCTCCTAAGGACTGGGAATTTTCCCCAAAGGAGGGGGAAACAGATCCTGGGTCCAGTACTACCCATGGGGGTAGTAGGAGATGCATGCATACTAATATGCTGGAAGATGTGGTACCCTCAATAAAGCATCCTGTTGAAAAGTTCCTGGTGCCCTATCTACTTAATTACCATTCCTCCTAATAGCCTTGGCCTGAGCCTATGAAGGAAAGGGATCCTGAGAGAAGAGAAAGGTAAAACCCACTGAGGTAACACTCTATGAGAAGGTCTAAACCCTGTCATGGAGAGTGAATAGAGACATGAGAGACTATAAATTACGTGATTCTACCCAGTAACACCCTATCTCCTGCGACCAGGTGATCCATGAATATTTTAATTACATTTTTATTATTACTCATGCAATTAAGTGAATCTAGGTAGGTCCATATTAGCCCTTCATTATATGGAGTATTGTATAATAAAAATATGTGTTTTCAAATGTTTGGGTGACACACTGCTGTATCTCCTTCCCACCTACCGGCTCTTAACATCAAGTCTCATTGGTGGGTTGTTATCAGCTGTGGTTCCTCAAATCATTTCATATTCCCTGTTGAAGTGGCTGGAGACATTGCCACGAAACGCGTAGGATTCTGTCTGCCTCATAACAGCAATGTCATTTTCGACTGTGCACATCGTGGCTGATGTCCTGTGGTTCCTACATATCTGGATAGATGCATTTCCCCAGTGCACCCTATACACTTTGTTGAGGACTTATGCACTCTTGTATTGGCCTCAGTGTTAGAAATTCTTGACTGGCATCATTAAGGTGTGCAACTAAGAGGATTTGTTGCATCCGGGATTCACTAGACTCATAATGCTTCGCTGGTTTCCCTGTCCGGCGAGGCCGAGGAGAACAGAGATCGCATACAACGACAACCCTGAATAATGTCAACTGAACTACAGACTCATCTACATGCAGTAGACAAGCTGAGTCTTTGTACTACTGTATATGCATTTTACCTTTTATTGTGATGTACGTGCATTACTTACCCCTTACCCCTTACCCCGTTGGATGAAGAATACACTTTTTTATGATCATACTACATTATGAGTGCTTGTGCGCTATACACACACACACACACACACACACACACATACACATATATATACTGTTCTGTCAGCATCAAATATAAATTCTTGTTAACCTAGCTTTTTGATATAGGTGGGTGAGCAAAAGACTGATACAAACAGAGTTGTCAGGTTTTTGCCACATGACATAAAAAAGAAAGCGCTGGACATGGTTAGAGAATTTGATACATCCCAATCCAATTGAGTAGCAAGTGCCCCCTCCCACCTCCCCTATATATATTTCTCAGACCACTCAGTCATCGACAAGACGTTAGAGCAGCCAAAAGTGAAAGGACGTCTACACATTTCCAGTCCCTTCAGTGGCCATTATGAATGATGACGCTTGTCACGCTCCAGTGAATGTTTCCCATTGACTCGTGCTTTTCAGAGCACTGGTTTAATATTTGATATAAAGTCTGTTACACACCATATAAATATTCCCTGAGAGTTGAGGCAGATAACATATAATTTATAGTAGAGATTAAATACTAGATGATATTTTAAAGTAGAACAGCCACACACCATGACATGCTCATACTAATGCAGCCAAGGATGGTTTCTTTTGTGTAACAAATTGTTTAAGAAAGCCATGTTGTACTCAAGAAAATAAATACTGTGCTATGCCTCATTCACTCACTATATTACTGTGCTATGCCTCATATTCACTCACTATAATACTGTGCTATGCCTCATATTCACTCACTATAATACTGTGCTATGCCTCATATTCACTCACTATAATTCTGTGCTATGCCTCAAATTCACACGCTATAATACTGTGCTATGCCTCATATTCACTCACTATAATACTGTGCTATGCCTCATATTCACTCACTATAATACTGTGCTATGCCTCATATTCACTCGCTATAATACTATTCTGTGCCTCATATTCACTCGCTATAATACTGTGCTATGCCTCATATTCACTCACTATAATACTGTGCTATGCCTCATATTCACTCGCTATAATACTATTCTGTGCCTCATATTCACTCGCTATAATACTGTTCTGTGCCTCATATTCACTCGCTATAATACCTTGCTGTTCCTCATATTCACTCACTATAATACTGTGCTATGCCTCATATTCACTCACTATAATACTGTGCTATGCCTCATATTCACCCGCTATAATACCTTGCTATTCCTCATATTCACTCACTATAATACTGTGCTATGCCTCATATTCACTCGCTATAATACTGTGCTACGCCTCATATTCACTCACTATAATACTGTTCTGTGCCTCATATTCACTCGCTATAATACTGTTCTGTGCCTCATATTCACTCACTATAATACTGTGCTATGCCTCATATTCACTCACTATAATACCTTGCTGTTCCTCATATTCACTCACTATAATACTGTGCTATGCCTCATATTCACTTGCTATAATACCTTGCTGTTCCTCATATTCACTCACTATAATACTGTTCTGTGCCTCATATTCACTCACTATAATACTGTGCTATGCCTCATATTCACTCACTATAATACTGTGCTATGCCTCATATTCACTCACTATAATACTGTGCTATGCCTCATATTCACTCGCTATAATACTGTTCTGTGCCTCATATTCACTCGCTATAATACTGTGCTGTGCCTCATATTCACTCACTATAATACCTTGCTGTTCCTCATATTCACTCACTATAATACTGTTCTGTGCCTCATATTCACTCACTATAATACCTTGCTGTTCCTCATATTCACTCACTATAATACTGTGCTATGCCTCATATTCACTCACTATAATACTGTGCTATGCCTCATATTCACTCACTATAATACCTTGCTGTTCCTCATATTCACTCACTATAATACTGTTCTGTGCCTCATATTTACTCACTATAATACTGTGCTGTGCCTCATATTCACTCGCTATAATACCTTGCTGTTCCTCATATTCACTCACTATAATACCTTGCTATTCCTCATATTCACTCACTATAATACTGTTCTGTGCCTCATATTCACTCGATATAATACTGTTCTGTGCCTCATATTCACTCACTATAATACTGTGCTGTTCCTCATATTCACTCGCTATAATACTGTGCTATGCCTCATATTCACTCACTATAATACTGTGCTACGCCTCATATTCACTCACTATAATACCTTGCTATTCCTCATATTCACTCACTATAATACTGTTCTGTGCCTCATATTCACTCACTATAATACCTTGCTGTTCCTCATATTCACTCACTATAATACTGTGCTGTTCCTCATATTCACTCGCTATAATACTGTGCTATGCCTCATATTCACTCACTATAATACTGTGCTATGCCTCATATTCACTCACTATAATACCTTGCTGTTCCTCATATTCACTCACTATAATACTGTGCTATGCCTCATATTCACTCACTATAATACTGTGCTATGCCTCATATTCACTCACTATAATACTGTGCTATGCCTTATATTCACTCACTATAATACTGTTCTGTGCCTCATATTCACTCGCTATAATACCTTGCTGTTCCTCATATTCACTCACTATAATACTGTGCTGTGCCTCATATTCACTCGCTATAATACCTTGCTGTAACTCATATTCACTCACTATAATACTGTGCTTCGCCTCATATTCACTCACTATAATACCTTGCTGTTCCTCATATTCACTCACTATAATACTGTTCTGTGCCTCATATTTACTCACTATAATACTGTGCTATGCCTCATATTCACTCACTATAATACTGTGCTACGCCTCATATTCACTCACTATAATACTGTGCTATGCCTCATATTCACTCACTATAATACTGTGCTATGCCTCATATTCACTCACTATAATACTGTGCTACGCCTCATATTCACTCACTATAATACTGTGCTATGCCTCATATTCACTCACTATAATACTGTGCTATGCCTCATATTCACTCACTATAATACTGTGCTACGCCTCATATTCACTCACTATAATACTGTTCTGTGCCTCATATTTACTCACTATAATACTGTGCTATGCCTCATATTCACTCACTATAATACTGTGCTACGCCTCATATTCACTCACTATAATACTGTGCTTTGCCTCATATTCACTCACTATAATACCTTGCTGTTCCTCATATTCACTCACTATAATACCTTGCTGTTCCTCATATTCACTCACTATAATACTGTGCTATGCCTCATATTCACTCACTATAATACCTTGCTGTTCCTCATATTCACTCACTATAATACTGTGCTGTGCCTCATATTCACTCGCTATAATACCTTGCTATTCCTCATATTCACTCACTATAATACTGTGCTGTGCCTCATATTCACTCGCTATAATACCTTGCTGTTCCTCATATTCACTCACTATAATACTGTTCTGTGCCTCATATTTACTCACTATAATACTGTGCTATGCCTCACATTCACTCGCTATAATACTGTGCTATGCCTCATATTCACTCACTATAATACTGTGCTATGCCTCATATTCACTCACTATAATACCTTGCTGTTCCTCATATTCACTCACTATAAAACTGTGCTATGCCTCATATTCACTCGCTATAATACCTTGCTGTTCCTCATATTCACTCACTATAATACTGTTCTGTGCCTCATATTCACTCACTATAATACTGTGCTATGCCTCATATTCACTCACTATAATACTGTGCTATGCCTCATATTCACTCACTATAATACTGTGCTATGCCTCATATTCACTCACTATAATACCTTGCTGTTCCTCATATTCACTCACTATAATACTGTTCTGTGCCTCATATTTACTCACTATAATACTGTGCTGTGCCTCATATTCACTCGCTATAATACCTTGCTGTTCCTCATATTCACCCTCTATAATACCTTGCTATTCCTCATATTCACTCACTATAATACTGTGCTATGCCTCATATTCACTCGCTATAATACTGTGCTATGCCTCATATTCACTCACTATAATACTGTTCTGTGCCTCATATTCACTCGCTATAATACTGTTCTGTGCCTCATATTCACTCACTATAATACTGTGCTATGCCTCATATTCACTCACTATAATACCTTGCTGTTCCTCATATTCACTCACTATAATACTGTGCTATGCCTCATATTCACTCACTATAATACTGTGCTGTTCCTCATATTCACTCACTATAATACTGTGCTATGCCTCATATTCACTCGCTATAATACTGTGCTATGCCTCATATTCACTCACTATAATACTGTGCTATGCCTCATATTCACTCACTATAATACCTTGCTGTTCCTCATATTCACTCACTATAATACTGTGCTATGCCTCATATTCACTCACTATAATACTGTGCTGTTCCTCATATTCACTCACTATAATACTGTGCTGTGCCTCATATTCACTCGCTATAATACCTTGCTGTTCCTCATATTCACTCACTATAATACTGTTCTGTGCCTCATATTCACTCACTATAATACCTTGCTGTTCCTCATATTCACTCACTATAATACTGTGCTATGCCTCATATTCACTCACTATAATACTGTGCTGTTCCTCATATTCACTCGCTATAATACTGTTCTGTGCCTCATATTCACTCACTATAATACCTTGCTGTTCCTCAAATTCAGTCACTATAATGCTGTGCTATGCCTCATATTCACTCACTATAATACTGTGCTATGCCTCATATTCACACACTATAATACCTTGCTGTTCCTCATATTCACTCACTATAATACTGTGCTATGCCTCATATTCACTCACTATAATACTGTGCTGTTCCTCATATTCACTCACTATAATACTGTGCTGTGCCTCATATTCACTCGCTATAATACCTTGCTGTTCCTCATATTCACTCACTATAATACTGTTCTGTGCCTCATATTCACTCACTATAATACCTTGCTGTTCCTCATATTCACTCACTATAATACTGTGCTATGCCTCATATTCACTCACTATAATACTGTGCTGTTCCTCATATTCACTCGCTATAATACTGTTCTGTGCCTCATATTCACTCACTATAATACCTTGCTGTTCCTCATATTCACTCACTATAATACTGTGCTATGCCTCATATTCACTCACTATAATACTGTGCTATGCCTCATATTCACTCACTATAATACTGTGCTATGCCTCATATTCACTCACTATAATACTGTGCTACGTCTCATATTCACTCACTATAATACTGTGCTATGCCTCATATTCACTCACTATAATACTGTGCTATGCCTCATATTCACTCACGATAATACTGTGCTACGCCTCATATTCACTCACTATAATACTGTTCTGTGCCTCATATTTACTCACTATAATACTGTGCTATGCCTCATATTCACTCACTATAATACTGTGCTACGCCTCATATTCACTCACTATAATACTGTGCTACGCCTCATATTCACTCACTATAATACCTTGCTGTTCCTCATATTCACTCACTATAATACTGTGCTATGCCTCATATTCACTCACTATAATACCTTGCTGTTCCTCATATTCACTCACTATAATACTGTGCTATGCCTCATATTCACTCACTATAATACTGTTCTGTGCCTCATATTCACTCGCTATAATACCTTGCTGTTCCTCATATTCACTCACTATAATACTGTGCTGTGCCTCATATTCACTCGCTATAATACCTTGCTGTTCCTCATATTCACTCACTATAATACTGTGCTTCGCCTCATATTCACTCACTATAATACCTTGCTGTTCCTCATATTCACTCACTATAATACTGTTCTGTGCCTCATATTTACTCACTATAATACTGTGCTATGCCTCATATTCACTCACTATAATACTGTGCTACGCCTCATATTCACTCACTATAATACTGTGCTATGCCTCATATTCACTCACTATAATACTGTGCTATGCCTCATATTCACTCACTATAATACTGTGCTACGCCTCATATTCACTCACTATAATACTGTGCTATGCCTCATATTCACTCACTATAATACTGTGCTATGCCTCATATTCACTCACTATAATACTGTGCTACGCCTCATATTCACTCACTATAATACTGTTCTGTGCCTCATATTTACTCACTATAATACTGTGCTATGCCTCATATTCACTCACTATAATACTGTGCTACGCCTCATATTCACTCACTATAATACTGTGCTTCGCCTCATATTCACTCACTATAATACCTTGCTGTTCCTCATATTCACTCACTATAATACCTTGCTGTTCCTCATATTCACTCACTATAATACTGTGCTATGCCTCATATTCACTCACTATAATACCTTGCTGTTCCTCATATTCACTCACTATAATACTGTGCTGTGCCTCATATTCACTCGCTATAATACCTTGCTATTCCTCATATTCACTCACTATAATACTGTGCTGTGCCTCATATTCACTCGCTATAATACCTTGCTGTTCCTCATATTCACTCACTATAATACTGTTCTGTGCCTCATATTTACTCACTATAATACTGTGCTATGCCTCACATTCACTCGCTATAATACTGTGCTATGCCTCATATTCACTCACTATAATACTGTGCTATGCCTCATATTCACTCACTATAATACCTTGCTGTTCCTCATATTCACTCACTATAAAACTGTGCTATGCCTCATATTCACTCGCTATAATACCTTGCTGTTCCTCATATTCACTCACTATAATACTGTTCTGTGCCTCATATTCACTCACTATAATACTGTGCTATGCCTCATATTCACTCACTATAATACTGTGCTATGCCTCATATTCACTCACTATAATACTGTGCTATGCCTCATATTCACTCACTATAATACCTTGCTGTTCCTCATATTCACTCACTATAATACTGTTCTGTGCCTCATATTTACTCACTATAATACTGTGCTGTGCCTCATATTCACTCGCTATAATACCTTGCTGTTCCTCATATTCACCCTCTATAATACCTTGCTATTCCTCATATTCACTCACTATAATACTGTGCTATGCCTCATATTCACTCGCTATAATACTGTGCTATGCCTCATATTCACTCACTATAATACTGTTCTGTGCCTCATATTCACTCGCTATAATACTGTTCTGTGCCTCATATTCACTCACTATAATACTGTGCTATGCCTCATATTCACTCACTATAATACCTTGCTGTTCCTCATATTCACTCACTATAATACTGTGCTATGCCTCATATTCACTCACTATAATACTGTGCTGTTCCTCATATTCACTCACTATAATACTGTGCTATGCCTCATATTCACTCGCTATAATACTGTGCTATGCCTCATATTCACTCACTATAATACTGTGCTATGCCTCATATTCACTCACTATAATACCTTGCTGTTCCTCATATTCACTCACTATAATACTGTGCTATGCCTCATATTCACTCACTATAATACTGTGCTGTTCCTCATATTCACTCACTATAATACTGTGCTGTGCCTCATATTCACTCGCTATAATACCTTGCTGTTCCTCATATTCACTCACTATAATACTGTTCTGTGCCTCATATTCACTCACTATAATACCTTGCTGTTCCTCATATTCACTCACTATAATACTGTGCTATGCCTCATATTCACTCACTATAATACTGTGCTGTTCCTCATATTCACTCGCTATAATACTGTTCTGTGCCTCATATTCACTCACTATAATACCTTGCTGTTCCTCAAATTCAGTCACTATAATGCTGTGCTATGCCTCATATTCACTCACTATAATACTGTGCTATGCCTCATATTCACACACTATAATACCTTGCTGTTCCTCATATTCACTCACTATAATACTGTGCTATGCCTCATATTCACTCACTATAATACTGTGCTGTTCCTCATATTCACTCACTATAATACTGTGCTGTGCCTCATATTCACTCGCTATAATACCTTGCTGTTCCTCATATTCACTCACTATAATACTGTTCTGTGCCTCATATTCACTCACTATAATACCTTGCTGTTCCTCAAATTCACTCACTATAATACTGTGCTATGCCTCATATTCACTCACTATAATACTGTGCTGTTCCTCATATTCACTCGCTATAATACTGTTCTGTGCCTCATATTCACTCACTATAATACCTTGCTGTTCCTCATATTCACTCACTATAATACTGTGCTATGCCTCATATTCACTCACTATAATACTGTGCTATGCCTCATATTCACTCACTATAATACTGTGCTATGCCTCATATTCACTCACTATAATACTGTGCTACGTCTCATATTCACTCACTATAATACTGTGCTATGCCTCATATTCACTCACTATAATACTGTGCTATGCCTCATATTCACTCACGATAATACTGTGCTACGCCTCATATTCACTCACTATAATACTGTTCTGTGCCTCATATTTACTCACTATAATACTGTGCTATGCCTCATATTCACTCACTATAATACTGTGCTACGCCTCATATTCACTCACTATAATACTGTGCTACGCCTCATATTCACTCACTATAATACCTTGCTGTTCCTCATATTCACTCACTATAATACTGTGCTATGCCTCATATTCACTCACTATAATACCTTGCTGTTCCTCATATTCACTCACTATAATACTGTGCTATGCCTCATATTCACTCACTATAATACTGTGCTACGCCTCATATTCACTCACTATAATACTGTGCTACGCCTCATATTCACTCACTATAATACCTTGCTGTTCCTCATATTCACTCACTATAATACTGTGCTACGCCTCATATTCACTCACTATAATACCTTGCTGTTCCTCATATTCACTCACTATAATACTGTGCTATGCCTCATATTCACTCACTATAATACCTTGCTGTTCCTCATATTCACTCACTATAATACTGTGCTGTGCCTCATATTCACTCGCTATAATACCTTGCTGTTCCTCATATTCACTCACTATAATACTGTGCTTTGCCTCATATTCACTCGCTATAATACCTTGCTGTTCCTCATATTCACTCACTATAATACTGTTCTGTGCCTCATATTTACTCACTATAATACTGTTCTGTGCCTCATATTCACTCACTATAATACTGTGCTATGCCTCATATTCACTCGCTATAATACTGTGCTATGCCTCATATTCACTCACTATAATACTGTGCTATGCCTCATATTCACTCACTATAATACCTTGCAGTTCCTCATATTCACTCACTATAATACTGTGCTATGCCTCATATTCACTCGCTATAATACCTTGCTGTTCCTCATATTCACTCACTATAATACTGTTCTGTGCCTCATATTCACTCACTATAATACTGTGCTATGCCTCATATTCACTCGCTATAATACTGTGCTATGCCTCATATTCACTCACTATAATACTGTGCTATGCCTCATATTCACTCACTATAATACCTTGCTGTTCCTCATATTCACTCACTATAATACTGTTCTGTGCGTCATATTTACTCACTATAATACTGTGCTGTGCCTCATATTCACTCGCTATAATACCTTGCTGTTCCTCATATTCACCCTCTATAATACCTTGCTATTCCTCATATTCACTAACTATAATACTGTGCTATGCCTCATATTCACTCACTATAATACCTTGCTGTTCCTCATATTCACTCACTATAATACTGGTCTGTGCCTCATATTCACTCGCTATAATACTGTTCTGTGCCTCATATTCACTCACTATAATACTGTGCTATGCCTCATATTCACTCGCTATAATACTGTGCTATGCCTCATATTCACTCACTATAATACTGTGCTATGCCTCATATTCACTCACTATAATACCTTGCTGTTCCTCATATTCACTCACTATAATACTGTGCTATGCCTCATATTCACTCACTATAATACTGTGCTGTTCCTCATATTCACTCACTATAATACTGTGCTATGCCTCATATTCACTCGCTATAATACTGTGCTATGCCTCATATTCACTCACTATAATACTGTGCTATGCCTCATATTCACTCACTATAATACCTTGCTGTTCCTCATATTCACTCACTATAATACTGTGCTATGCCTCATATTCACTCACTATAATACTGTGCTGTTCCTCATATTCACTCACTATAATACTGTGCTGTTCCTCATATTCACTCGCTATAATACTGTGCTATGCCTCATATTCACTCACTATAATACTGTGCTACGCCTCATATTCACTCACTATAATACCTTGCTATTCCTCATATTCACTCACTATAATACTGTTCTGTGCCTCATATTCACTCACTATAATACCTTGCTGTTCCTCATATTCACTCACTATAATACCTTGCTATTCCTCATATTCACTCACTATAATACTGTGCTGTTCCTCATATTCACTCGCTATAATACTGTGCTATGCCTCATATTCACTCACTATAATACTGTGCTATGCCTCATATTCACTCACTATAATACCTTGCTGTTCCTCATATTCACTCACTATAATACTGTGCTATGCCTCATATTCACTCACTATAATACTGTGCTATGCCTCATATTCACTCACTATAATACTGTGCTATGCCTCATATTCACTCACTATAATACTGTGCTGTTCCTCATATTCACTCACTATAATACTGTGCTGTTCCTCATATTCACTCGCTATAATACTGTGCTATGCCTCATATTCACTCACTATAATACTGTGCTACGCCTCATATTCACTCACTATAATACCTTGCTATTCCTCATATTCACTCACTATAATACTGTTCTGTGCCTCATATTCACTCACTATAATACCTTGCTGTTCCTCATATTCACTCACTATAATACCTTGCTATTCCTCATATTCACTCACTATAATACTGTGCTGTTCCTCATATTCACTCGCTATAATACTGTGCTATGCCTCATATTCACTCACTATAATACTGTGCTATGCCTCATATTCACTCACTATAATACCTTGCTGTTCCTCATATTCACTCACTATAATACTGTGCTATGCCTCATATTCACTCACTATAATACTGTGCTATGCCTCATATTCACTCACTATAATACTGTGCTATGCCTCATATTCACTCACTATAATACTGTTCTGTGCCT
Source organism: Ascaphus truei (assembly GCF_040206685.1). Classification (NCBI taxonomy): domain Eukaryota; kingdom Metazoa; phylum Chordata; class Amphibia; order Anura; family Ascaphidae; genus Ascaphus; species Ascaphus truei. The sequence goes on from NC_134494.1 coordinate 36,517,350, forward strand.
CATATTCACTCGCTATAATACCTTGCTGTTCCTCATATTCACTCACTATAATACTGTGCTGTGCCTCATATTCACTCGCTATAATACCTTGCTGTTCCTCATATTCACTTACTATAATACTGTGCTGTGCCTCATATTCACTCGCTATAATACCTTGCTGTTCCTCATATTCACTCACTATAATACTGTTCTGTGCCTCATATTCACTCACTATAATACCTTGCTGTTCCTCATATTCACTCACTATAATACTGTGCTATGCCTCATATTCACTCACTATAATACTGTGCTGTTCCTCATATTCACTCGCTATAATACTGTTCTGTGCCTCATATTCACTCACTATAATACCTTGCTGTTCCTCATATTCACTCACTATTATACTGTGCTATGCCTCATATTCACTCACTATAATACCTTGCTGTTCCTCATATTCACTCACTATAATACTGTGCTACGCCTCATATTCACTCACTATAATACCTTGCTGTTCCTCATATTCACTCACTATAATACTGTGCTATGCCTCATATTCACTCACTATAATACCTTGCTGTTCCTCATATTCACTCACTATAATACTGTGCTGTGCCTCATATTCACTCGCTATAATACCTTGCTGTTCCTCATATTCACTCACTATAATACTGTGCTGTGCCTCATATTCACTCGCTATAATACCTTGCTGTTCCTCATATTCACTCACTATAATACTGTTCTGTGCCTCATATTTACTCACTATAATACTGTTCTGTGCCTCATATTCACTCACTATAATACTGTGCTATGCCTCATATTCACTCGCTATAATACTGTGCTATGCCTCATATTCACTCACTATAATACTGTGCTATGCCTCATATTCACTCACTATAATACCTTGCTGTTCCTCATATTCACTCACTATAATACTGTGCTATGCCTCATATTCTCTCGCTATAATACCTTGCTGTTCCTCATATTCACTCACTATAATACTGTTCTGTGCCTCATATTCACTCACTATAATACTGTGCTATGCCTCATATTCACTCGCTATAATACTGTGCTATGCCTCATATTCACTCACTATAATACTGTGCTATGCCTCATATTCACTCACTATAATACCTTGCTGTTCCTCATATTCACTCACTATAATACTGTTCTGTGCGTCATATTTACTCACTATAATACTGTGCTGTGCCTCATATTCACTCACTATAATACTGTGCTATGCCTCATATTCACTCGCTATAATACTGTGCTATGCCTCATATTCACTCACTATAATACTGTGCTATGCCTCATATTCACTCACTATAATACCTTGCTGTTCCTCATATTCACTCACTATAATACTGTGCTATGCCTCATATTCACTCACTATAATACTGTTCTGTGCCTCATATTCACTCACTATAATACCTTGCTGTTCCTCATATTCACTCACTATAATACCTTGCTATTCCTCATATTCACTCACTATAATACTGTGCTGTTCCTCATATTCACTCGCTATAATACTGTGCTATGCCTCATATTCACTCACTATAATACTGTGCTATGCCTCATATTCACTCACTATAATACCTTGCTGTTCCTCATATTCACTCACTATAATACTGTGCTATGCCTCATATTCACTCACTATAATACTGTTCTGTGCCTCATATTCACTCGCTATAATACCTTGCTGTTCCTCATATTCACTCACTATAATACTGTGCTGTGCCTCATATTCACTCGCTATAATACTGTGCTATGCCTCATATTCACTCACTATAATACTGTGCTACGCCTCATATTCACTCACTATAATACTGTGCTACGCCTCATATTCACTCACTATAATACCTTGCTGTTCCTCATATTCACTCACTATAATACTGTGCTATGCCTCATATTCACTCACTATAATACTGTGCTATGCCTCATATTCACTCACTATAATACTGTGCTACGCCTCATATTCACTCACTATAATACTGTGCTACGCCTCATATTCACTCACTATAATACTGTGCTACGCCTCATATTCACTCACTATAATACCTTGCTGTTCCTCATATTCACTCACTATAATACTGTGCTATGCCTCATATTCACTCACTATAATACCTTGCTGTTCCTCATATTCACTCACTATAATACTGTGCTATGCCTCATATTCACTCACTATAATACTGTGCTACGCCTCATATTCACTCACTATAATACTGTGCTACGCCTCATATTCACTCACTATAATACCTTGCTGTTCCTCATATTCACTCACTATAATACTGTGCTACGCCTCATATTCACTCACTATAATACCTTGCTGTTCCTCATATTCACTCACTATAATACTGTGCTATGCCTCATATTCACTCACTATAATACCTTGCTGTTCCTCATATTCACTCACTATAATACTGTGCTGTGCCTCATATTCACTCGCTATAATACCTTGCTGTTCCTCATATTCACTCACTATAATACTGTGCTTTGCCTCATATTCACTCGCTATAATAACTTGCTGTTCCTCATATTCACTCACTATAATACTGTTCTGTGCCTCATATTTACTCACTATAATACTGTTCTGTGCCTCATATTCACTCACTATAATACTGTGCTATGCCTCATATTCACTCGCTATAATACTGTGCTATGCCTCATATTCACTCACTATAATACTGTGCTATGCCTCATATTCACTCACTATAATACCTTGCTGTTCCTCATATTCACTCACTATAATACTGTGCTATGCCTCATATTCACTCGCTATAATACCTTGCTGTTCCTCATATTCACTCACTATAATACTGTTCTGTGCCTCATATTCACTCACTATAATACTGTGCTATGCCTCATATTCACTCGCTATAATACTGTGCTATGCCTCATATTCACTCACTATAATACTGTGCTATGCCTCATATTCACTCACTATAATACCTTGCTGTTCCTCATATTCACTCACTATAATACTGTTCTGTGCGTCATATTTACTCACTATAATACTGTGCTGTGCCTCATATTCACTCGCTATAATACCTTGCTGTTCCTCATATTCACCCTCTATAATACCTTGCTATTCCTCATATTCACTAACTATAATACTGTGCTATGCCTCATATTCACTCACTATAATACCTTGCTGTTCCTCATATTCACTCACTATAATACTGGTCTGTGCCTCATATTCACTCGCTATAATACTGTTCTGTGCCTCATATTCACTCACTATAATACTGTGCTATGCCTCATATTCACTCGCTATAATACTGTGCTATGCCTCATATTCACTCACTATAATACTGTGCTATGCCTCATATTCACTCACTATAATACCTTGCTGTTCCTCATATTCACTCACTATAATACTGTGCTATGCCTCATATTCACTCACTATAATACTGTGCTGTTCCTCATATTCACTCACTATAATACTGTGCTATGCCTCATATTCTCTCGCTATAATACTGTGCTATGCCTCATATTCACTCACTATAATACTGTGCTATGCCTCATATTCACTCACTATAATACCTTGCTGTTCCTCATATTCACTCACTATAATACTGTGCTATGCCTCATATTCACTCACTATAATACTGTGCTGTTCCTCATATTCACTCACTATAATACTGTGCTGTTCCTCATATTCACTCGCTATAATACTGTGCTATGCCTCATATTCACTCACTATAATACTGTGCTACGCCTCATATTCACTCACTATAATACCTTGCTATTCCTCATATTCACTCACTATAATACTGTTCTGTGCCTCATATTCACTCACTATAATACCTTGCTGTTCCTCATATTCACTCACTATAATACCTTGCTATTCCTCATATTCACTCACTATAATACTGTGCTGTTCCTCATATTCACTCGCTATAATACTGTGCTATGCCTCATATTCACTCACTATAATACTGTGCTATGCCTCATATTCACTCACTATAATACCTTGCTGTTCCTCATATTCACTCACTATAATACTGTGCTATGCCTCATATTCACTCACTATAATACTGTGCTATGCCTCATATTCACTCACTATAATACTGTGCTATGCCTCATATTCACTCACTATAATACTGTTCTGTGCCTCATATTCACTCGCTATAATACCTTGCTGTTCCTCATATTCACTCACTATAATACTGTGCTGTGCCTCATATTCACTCGCTATAATACCTTGCTGTTCCTCATATTCACTTACTATAATACTGTGCTGTGCCTCATATTCACTCGCTATAATACCTTGCTGTTCCTCATATTCACTCACTATAATACTGTTCTGTGCCTCATATTCACTCACTATAATACCTTGCTGTTCCTCATATTCACTCACTATAATACTGTGCTATGCCTCATATTCACTCACTATAATACTGTGCTGTTCCTCATATTCACTCGCTATAATACTGTTCTGTGCCTCATATTCACTCACTATAATACCTTGCTGTTCCTCATATTCACTCACTATTATACTGTGCTATGCCTCATATTCACTCACTATAATACCTTGCTGTTCCTCATATTCACTCACTATAATACTGTGCTACGCCTCATATTCACTCACTATAATACCTTGCTGTTCCTCATATTCACTCACTATAATACTGTGCTATGCCTCATATTCACTCACTATAATACCTTGCTGTTCCTCATATTCACTCACTATAATACTGTGCTGTGCCTCATATTCACTCGCTATAATACCTTGCTGTTCCTCATATTCACTCACTATAATACTGTGCTGTGCCTCATATTCACTCGCTATAATACCTTGCTGTTCCTCATATTCACTCACTATAATACTGTTCTGTGCCTCATATTTACTCACTATAATACTGTTCTGTGCCTCATATTCACTCACTATAATACTGTGCTATGCCTCATATTCACTCGCTATAATACTGTGCTATGCCTCATATTCACTCACTATAATACTGTGCTATGCCTCATATTCACTCACTATAATACCTTGCTGTTCCTCATATTCACTCACTATAATACTGTGCTATGCCTCATATTCTCTCGCTATAATACCTTGCTGTTCCTCATATTCACTCACTATAATACTGTTCTGTGCCTCATATTCACTCACTATAATACTGTGCTATGCCTCATATTCACTCGCTATAATACTGTGCTATGCCTCATATTCACTCACTATAATACTGTGCTATGCCTCATATTCACTCACTATAATACCTTGCTGTTCCTCATATTCACTCACTATAATACTGTTCTGTGCGTCATATTTACTCACTATAATACTGTGCTGTGCCTCATATTCACTCACTATAATACTGTGCTATGCCTCATATTCACTCGCTATAATACTGTGCTATGCCTCATATTCACTCACTATAATACTGTGCTATGCCTCATATTCACTCACTATAATACCTTGCTGTTCCTCATATTCACTCACTATAATACTGTGCTATGCCTCATATTCACTCACTATAATACTGTTCTGTGCCTCATATTCACTCACTATAATACCTTGCTGTTCCTCATATTCACTCACTATAATACCTTGCTATTCCTCATATTCACTCACTATAATACTGTGCTGTTCCTCATATTCACTCGCTATAATACTGTGCTATGCCTCATATTCACTCACTATAATACTGTGCTATGCCTCATATTCACTCACTATAATACCTTGCTGTTCCTCATATTCACTCACTATAATACTGTGCTATGCCTCATATTCACTCACTATAATACTGTGCTATGCCTCATATTCACTCACTATAATACTGTGCTATGCCTCATATTCACTCACTATAATACTGTTCTGTGCCTCATATTCACTCGCTATAATACCTTGCTGTTCCTCATATTCACTCACTATAATACTGTGCTGTGCCTCATATTCACTCGCTATAATACCTTGCTGTTCCTCATATTCACTTACTATAATACTGTGCTGTGCCTCATATTCACTCGCTATAATACCTTGCTGTTCCTCATATTCACTCACTATAATACTGTTCTGTGCCTCATATTCACTCACTATAATACCTTGCTGTTCCTCATATTCACTCACTATAATACTGTGCTATGCCTCATATTCACTCACTATAATACTGTGCTGTTCCTCATATTCACTCGCTATAATACTGTTCTGTGCCTCATATTCACTCACTATAATACCTTGCTGTTCCTCATATTCACTCACTATAATACTGTGCTATGCCTCATATTCACTCACTATAATACCTTGCTGTTCCTCATATTCACTCACTATAATACTGTGCTACGCCTCATATTCACTCACTATAATACCTTGCTGTTCCTCATATTCACTCACTATAATACTGTGCTATGCCTCATATTCACTCACTATAATACCTTGCTGTTCCTCATATTCACTCACTATAATACTGTGCTGTGCCTCATATTCACTCGCTATAATACCTTGCTGTTCCTCATATTCACTCACTATAATACTGTGCTGTGCCTCATATTCACTCGCTATAATACCTTGCTGTTCCTCATATTCACTCACTATAATACTGTTCTGTGCCTCATATTTACTCACTATAATACTGTTCTGTGCCTCATATTCACTCACTATAATACTGTGCTATGCCTCATATTCACTCGCTATAATACTGTGCTATGCCTCATATTCACTCACTATAATACTGTGCTATGCCTCATATTCACTCACTATAATACCTTGCTGTTCCTCATATTCACTCACTATAATACTGTGCTATGCCTCATATTCACTCGCTATAATACCTTGCTGTTCCTCATATTCACTCACTATAATACTGTTCTGTGCCTCATATTCACTCACTATAATACTGTGCTATGCCTCATATTCACTCACTATAATACTGTGCTATGCCTCATATTCACTCACTATAATACCTTGCTGTTCCTCATATTCACTCACTATAATACTGTGCTATGCCTCATATTCACTCACTATAATACTGTGCTGTTCCTCATATTCACTCACTATAATACTGTGCTATGCCTCATATTCACTCGCTATAATACTGTGCTATGCCTCATATTCACTCACTATAATACTGTGCTATGCCTCATATTCACTCACTATAATACCTTGCTGTTCCTCATATTCACTCACTATAATACTGTGCTATGCCTCATATTCACTCACTATAATACTGTGCTGTTCCTCATATTCACTCACTATAATACTGTGCTGTGCCTCATATTCACTCGCTATAATACCTTGCTGTTCCTCATATTCACTCACTATAATACTGTTCTGTGCCTCATATTCACTCACTATAATACCTTGCTGTTCCTCATATTCACTCACTATAATACTGTGCTATGCCTCATATTCACTCACTATAATACTGTGCTGTTCCTCATATTCACTCGCTATAATACTGTTCTGTGCCTCATATTCACTCACTATAATACCTTGCTGTTCCTCAAATTCAGTCACTATAATGCTGTGCTATGCCTCATATTCACTCACTATAGTACTGTGCTATGCCTCATATTCACACACTATAATACCTTGCTGTTCCTCATATTCACTCACTATAATACTGTGCTATGCCTCATATTCACTCACTATAATACTGTGCTGTTCCTCATATTCACTCACTATAATACTGTGCTGTGCCTCATATTCACTCGCTATAATACCTTGCTGTTCCTCATATTCACTCACTATAATACTGTTCTGTGCCTCATATTCACTCACTATAATACCTTGCTGTTCCTCATATTCACTCACTATAATACTGTGCTATGCCTCATATTCACTCACTATAATACTGTGCTGTTCCTCATATTCACTCGCTATAATACTGTTCTGTGCCTCATATTCACTCACTATAATACCTTGCTGTTCCTCATATTCACTCACTATAATACTGTGCTATGCCTCATATTCACTCACTATAATACTGTGCTATGCCTCATATTCACTCACTATAATACTGTGCTATGCCTCATATTCACTCACTATAATACTGTGCTACGTCTCATATTCACTCACTATAATACTGTGCTATGCCTCATATTCACTCACTATAATACTGTGCTATGCCTCATATTCACTCACGATAATACTGTGCTACGCCTCATATTCACTCACTATAATACTGTTCTGTGCCTCATATTTACTCACTATAATACTGTGCTATGCCTCATATTCACTCACTATAATACTGTGCTACGCCTCATATTCACTCACTATAATACTGTGCTACGCCTCATATTCACTCACTATAATACCTTGCTGTTCCTCATATTCACTCACTATAATACTGTGCTATGCCTCATATTCACTCACTATAATACCTTGCTGTTCCTCATATTCACTCACTATAATACTGTGCTATGCCTCATATTCACTCACTATAATACTGTGCTACGCCTCATATTCACTCACTATAATACTGTGCTACGCCTCATATTCACTCACTATAATACCTTGCTGTTCCTCATATTCACTCACTATAATACTGTGCTACGCCTCATATTCACTCACTATAATACCTTGCTGTTCCTCATATTCACTCACTATAATACTGTGCTATGCCTCATATTCACTCACTATAATACCTTGCTGTTCCTCATATTCACTCACTATAATACTGTGCTGTGCCTCATATTCACTCGCTATAATACCTTGCTGTTCCTCATATTCACTCACTATAATACTGTGCTTTGCCTCATATTCACTCGCTATAATACCTTGCTGTTCCTCATATTCACTCACTATAATACTGTTCTGTGCCTCATATTTACTCACTATAATACTGTTCTGTGCCTCATATTCACTCACTATAATACTGTGCTATGCCTCATATTCACTCGCTATAATACTGTGCTATGCCTCATATTCACTCACTATAATACTGTGCTATGCCTCATATTCACTCACTATAATACCTTGCAGTTCCTCATATTCACTCACTATAATACTGTGCTATGCCTCATATTCACTCGCTATAATACCTTGCTGTTCCTCATATTCACTCACTATAATACTGTTCTGTGCCTCATATTCACTCACTATAATACTGTGCTATGCCTCATATTCACTCGCTATAATACTGTGCTATGCCTCATATTCACTCACTATAATACTGTGCTATGCCTCATATTCACTCACTATAATACCTTGCTGTTCCTCATATTCACTCACTATAATACTGTTCTGTGCGTCATATTTACTCACTATAATACTGTGCTGTGCCTCATATTCACTCGCTATAATACCTTGCTGTTCCTCATATTCACCCTCTATAATACCTTGCTATTCCTCATATTCACTAACTATAATACTGTGCTATGCCTCATATTCACTCACTATAATACCTTGCTGTTCCTCATATTCACTCACTATAATACTGGTCTGTGCCTCATATTCACTCGCTATAATACTGTTCTGTGCCTCATATTCACTCACTATAATACTGTGCTATGCCTCATATTCACTCGCTATAATACTGTGCTATGCCTCATATTCACTCACTATAATACTGTGCTATGCCTCATATTCACTCACTATAATACCTTGCTGTTCCTCATATTCACTCACTATAATACTGTGCTATGCCTCATATTCACTCACTATAATACTGTGCTGTTCCTCATATTCACTCACTATAATACTGTGCTATGCCTCATATTCACTCGCTATAATACTGTGCTATGCCTCATATTCACTCACTATAATACTGTGCTATGCCTCATATTCACTCACTATAATACCTTGCTGTTCCTCATATTCACTCACTATAATACTGTGCTATGCCTCATATTCACTCACTATAATACTGTGCTGTTCCTCATATTCACTCACTATAATACTGTGCTGTTCCTCATATTCACTCGCTATAATACTGTGCTATGCCTCATATTCATTCACTCTGTGCCTCATATTCACTCACTATAATACCTTGCTGTTCCTCATATTCACTCACTATAATACCTTGCTATTCCTCATATTCACTCACTATAATACTGTGCTGTTCCTCATATTCACTCGCTATAATACTGTGCTATGCCTCATATTCACTCACTATAATACTGTGCTATGCCTCATATTCACTCACTATAATACCTTGCTGTTCCTCATATTCACTCACTATAATACTGTGCTATGCCTCATATTCACTCACTATAATACTGTGCTATGCCTCATATTCACTCACTATAATACTGTGCTATGCCTCATATTCACTCACTATAATACTGTTCTGTGCCTCATATTCACTCGCTATAATACCTTGCTGTTCCTCATATTCACTCACTATAATACTGTGCTGTGCCTCATATTCACTCGCTATAATACCTTGCTGTTCCTCATATTCACTCACTATAATACTGTGCTATGCCTCATATTCACTCACTATAATACTGTGCTACGCCTCATATTCACTCACTATAATACTGTGCTACGCCTCATATTCACTCACTATAATACCTTGCTGTTCCTCATATTCACTCACTATAATACTGTGCTATGCCTCATATTCACTCACTATAATACTGTGCTATGCCTCATATTCACTCACTATAATACTGTGCTACGCCTCATATTCACTCACTATAATACTGTGCTACGCCTCATATTCACTCACTATAATACTGTGCTACGCCTCATATTCACTCACTATAATACCTTGCTGTTCCTCATATTCACTCACTATAATACTGTGCTATGCCTCATATTCACTCACTATAATACCTTGCTGTTCCTCATATTCACTCACTATAATACTGTGCTATGCCTCATATTCACTCACTATAATACTGTGCTACGCCTCATATTCACTCACTATAATACTGTGCTACGCCTCATATTCACTCACTATAATACCTTGCTGTTCCTCATATTCACTCACTATAATACTGTGCTACGCCTCATATTCACTCACTATAATACCTTGCTGTTCCTCATATTCACTCACTATAATACTGTGCTATGCCTCATATTCACTCACTATAATACCTTGCTGTTCCTCATATTCACTCACTATAATACTGTGCTGTGCCTCATATTCACTCGCTATAATACCTTGCTGTTCCTCATATTCACTCACTATAATACTGTGCTTTGCCTCATATTCACTCGCTATAATAACTTGCTGTTCCTCATATTCACTCACTATAATACTGTTCTGTGCCTCATATTTACTCACTATAATACTGTTCTGTGCCTCATATTCACTCACTATAATACTGTGCTATGCCTCATATTCACTCGCTATAATACTGTGCTATGCCTCATATTCACTCACTATAATACTGTGCTATGCCTCATATTCACTCACTATAATACCTTGCTGTTCCTCATATTCACTCACTATAATACTGTGCTATGCCTCATATTCACTCGCTATAATACCTTGCTGTTCCTCATATTCACTCACTATAATACTGTTCTGTGCCTCATATTCACTCACTATAATACTGTGCTATGCCTCATATTCACTCGCTATAATACTGTGCTATGCCTCATATTCACTCACTATAATACTGTGCTATGCCTCATATTCACTCACTATAATACCTTGCTGTTCCTCATATTCACTCACTATAATACTGTTCTGTGCGTCATATTTACTCACTATAATACTGTGCTGTGCCTCATATTCACTCGCTATAATACCTTGCTGTTCCTCATATTCACCCTCTATAATACCTTGCTATTCCTCATATTCACTAACTATAATACTGTGCTATGCCTCATATTCACTCACTATAATACCTTGCTGTTCCTTATATTCACTCACTATAATACTGGTCTGTGCCTCATATTCACTCGCTATAATACTGTTCTGTGCCTCATATTCACTCACTATAATACTGTGCTATGCCTCATATTCACTCGCTATAATACTGTGCTATGCCTCATATTCACTCACTATAATACTGTGCTATGCCTCATATTCACTCACTATAATACCTTGCTGTTCCTCATATTCACTCACTATAATACTGTGCTATGCCTCATATTCACTCACTATAATACTGTGCTGTTCCTCATATTCACTCACTATAATACTGTGCTATGCCTCATATTCTCTCGCTATAATACTGTGCTATGCCTCATATTCACTCACTATAATACTGTGCTATGCCTCATATTCACTCACTATAATACCTTGCTGTTCCTCATATTCACTCACTATAATACTGTGCTATGCCTCATATTCACTCACTATAATACTGTGCTGTTCCTCATATTCACTCACTATAATACTGTGCTGTTCCTCATATTCACTCGCTATAATACTGTGCTATGCCTCATATTCACTCACTATAATACTGTGCTACGCCTCATATTCACTCACTATAATACCTTGCTATTCCTCATATTCACTCACTATAATACTGTTCTGTGCCTCATATTCACTCACTATAATACCTTGCTGTTCCTCATATTCACTCACTATAATACCTTGCTATTCCTCATATTCACTCACTATAATACTGTGCTGTTCCTCATATTCACTCGCTATAATACTGTGCTATGCCTCATATTCACTCACTATAATACTGTGCTATGCCTCATATTCACTCACTATAATACCTTGCTGTTCCTCATATTCACTCACTATAATACTGTGCTATGCCTCATATTCACTCGCTATAATACCTTGCTGTTCCTCATATTCACTCACTATAATACTGTTCTGTGCCTCATATTCACTCACTATAATACTGTGCTATGCCTCATATTCACTCACTATAATACTGTGCTATGCCTCATATTCACTCACTATAATACCTTGCTGTTCCTCATATTCACTCACTATAATACTGTGCTATGCCTCATATTCACTCACTATAATACTGTGCTGTTCCTCATATTCACTCACTATAATACTGTGCTATGCCTCATATTCACTCGCTATAATACTGTGCTATGCCTCATATTCACTCACTATAATACTGTGCTATGCCTCATATTCACTCACTATAATACCTTGCTGTTCCTCATATTCACTCACTATAATACTGTGCTATGCCTCATATTCACTCACTATAATACTGTGCTGTTCCTCATATTCACTCACTATAATACTGTGCTGTGCCTCATATTCACTCGCTATAATACCTTGCTGTTCCTCATATTCACTCACTATAATACTGTTCTGTGCCTCATATTCACTCACTATAATACCTTGCTGTTCCTCATATTCACTCACTATAATACTGTGCTATGCCTCATATTCACTCACTATAATACTGTGCTGTTCCTCATATTCACTCGCTATAATACTGTTCTGTGCCTCATATTCACTCACTATAATACCTTGCTGTTCCTCAAATTCAGTCACTATAATGCTGTGCTATGCCTCATATTCACTCACTATAGTACTGTGCTATGCCTCATATTCACACACTATAATACCTTGCTGTTCCTCATATTCACTCACTATAATACTGTGCTATGCCTCATATTCACTCACTATAATACTGTGCTGTTCCTCATATTCACTCACTATAATACTGTGCTGTGCCTCATATTCACTCGCTATAATACCTTGCTGTTCCTCATATTCACTCACTATAATACTGTTCTGTGCCTCATATTCACTCACTATAATACCTTGCTGTTCCTCATATTCACTCACTATAATACTGTGCTATGCCTCATATTCACTCACTATAATACTGTGCTGTTCCTCATATTCACTCGCTATAATACTGTTCTGTGCCTCATATTCACTCACTATAATACCTTGCTGTTCCTCATATTCACTCACTATAATACTGTGCTATGCCTCATATTCACTCACTATAATACTGTGCTATGCCTCATATTCACTCACTATAATACTGTGCTATGCCTCATATTCACTCACTATAATACTGTGCTACGTCTCATATTCACTCACTATAATACTGTGCTATGCCTCATATTCACTCACTATAATACTGTGCTATGCCTCATATTCACTCACGATAATACTGTGCTACGCCTCATATTCACTCACTATAATACTGTTCTGTGCCTCATATTCACTCACTATAATACTGTGCTACGCCTCATATTCACTCACTATAATACTGTGCTACGCCTCATATTCACTCACTATAATACCTTGCTGTTCCTCATATTCACTCACTATAATACTGTGCTATGCCTCATATTCACTCACTATAATACCTTGCTGTTCCTCATATTCACTCACTATAATACTGTGCTATGCCTCATATTCACTCACTATAATACTGTGCTACGCCTCATATTCACTCACTATAATACTGTGCTACGCCTCATATTCACTCACTATAATACCTTGCTGTTCCTCATATTCACTCACTATAATATTGTGCTACGCCTCATATTCACTCACTATAATACCTTGCTGTTCCTCATATTCACTCACTATAATACTGTGCTATGCCTCATATTCACTCACTATAATACCTTGCTGTTCCTCATATTCACTCACTATAATACTGTGCTGTGCCTCATATTCACTCGCTATAATACCTTGCTGTTCCTCATATTCACTCACTATAATACTGTGCTTTGCCTCATATTCACTCGCTATAATACCTTGCTGTTCCTCATATTCACTCACTATAATACTGTTCTGTGCCTCATATTTACTCACTATAATACTGTTCTGTGCCTCATATTCACTCACTATAATACTGTGCTATGCCTCATATTCACTCGCTATAATACTGTGCTATGCCTCATATTCACTCACTATAATACTGTGCTATGCCTCATATTCACTCACTATAATACCTTGCAGTTCCTCATATTCACTCACTATAATACTGTGCTATGCCTCATATTCACTCGCTATAATACCTTGCTGTTCCTCATATTCACTCACTATAATACTGTTCTGTGCCTCATATTCACTCACTATAATACTGTGCTATGCCTCATATTCACTCGCTATAATACTGTGCTATGCCTCATATTCACTCACTATAATACTGTGCTATGCCTCATATTCACTCACTATAATACCTTGCTGTTCCTCATATTCACTCACTATAATACTGTTCTGTGCGTCATATTTACTCACTATAATACTGTGCTGTGCCTCATATTCACTCGCTATAATACCTTGCTGTTCCTCATATTCACCCTCTATAATACCTTGCTATTCCTCATATTCACTAACTATAATACTGTGCTATGCCTCATATTCACTCACTATAATACCTTGCTGTTCCTCATATTCACTCACTATAATACTGGTCTGTGCCTCATATTCACTCGCTATAATACTGTTCTGTGCCTCATATTCACTCACTATAATACTGTGCTATGCCTCATATTCACTCGCTATAATACTGTGCTATGCCTCATATTCACTCACTATAATACTGTGCTATGCCTCATATTCACTCACTATAATACCTTGCTGTTCCTCATATTCACTCACTATAATACTGTGCTATGCCTCATATTCACTCACTATAATACTGTGCTGTTCCTCATATTCACTCACTATAATACTGTGCTATGCCTCATATTCACTCGCTATAATACTGTGCTATGCCTCATATTCACTCACTATAATACTGTGCTATGCCTCATATTCACTCACTATAATACCTTGCTGTTCCTCATATTCACTCACTATAATACTGTGCTATGCCTCATATTCACTCACTATAATACTGTGCTGTTCCTCATATTCACTCACTATAATACTGTGCTGTTCCTCATATTCACTCGCTATAATACTGTGCTATGCCTCATATTCATTCACTCTGTGCCTCATATTCACTCACTATAATACCTTGCTGTTCCTCATATTCACTCACTATAATACCTTGCTATTCCTCATATTCACTCACTATAATACTGTGCTGTTCCTCATATTCACTCGCTATAATACTGTGCTATGCCTCATATTCACTCACTATAATACTGTGCTATGCCTCATATTCACTCACTATAATACCTTGCTGTTCCTCATATTCACTCACTATAATACTGTGCTATGCCTCATATTCACTCACTATAATACTGTGCTATGCCTCATATTCACTCACTATAATACTGTGCTATGCCTCATATTCACTCACTATAATACTGTTCTGTGCCTCATATTCACTCGCTATAATACCTTGCTGTTCCTCATATTCACTCACTATAATACTGTGCTGTGCCTCATATTCACTCGCTATAATACCTTGCTGTTCCTCATATTCACTCACTATAATACTGTGCTATGCCTCATATTCACTCACTATAATACTGTGCTACGCCTCATATTCACTCACTATAATACTGTGCTACGCCTCATATTCACTCACTATAATACCTTGCTGTTCCTCATATTCACTCACTATAATACTGTGCTATGCCTCATATTCACTCACTATAATACTGTGCTATGCCTCATATTCACTCACTATAATACTGTGCTACGCCTCATATTCACTCACTATAATACTGTGCTACGCCTCATATTCACTCACTATAATACTGTGCTACGCCTCATATTCACTCACTATAATACCTTGCTGTTCCTCATATTCACTCACTATAATACTGTGCTATGCCTCATATTCACTCACTATAATACCTTGCTGTTCCTCATATTCACTCACTATAATACTGTGCTATGCCTCATATTCACTCACTATAATACTGTGCTACGCCTCATATTCACTCACTATAATACTGTGCTACGCCTCATATTCACTCACTATAATACCTTGCTGTTCCTCATATTCACTCACTATAATACTGTGCTACGCCTCATATTCACTCACTATAATACCTTGCTGTTCCTCATATTCACTCACTATAATACTGTGCTATGCCTCATATTCACTCACTATAATACCTTGCTGTTCCTCATATTCACTCACTATAATACTGTGCTGTGCCTCATATTCACTCGCTATAATACCTTGCTGTTCCTCATATTCACTCACTATAATACTGTGCTTTGCCTCATATTCACTCGCTATAATAACTTGCTGTTCCTCATATTCACTCACTATAATACTGTTCTGTGCCTCATATTTACTCACTATAATACTGTTCTGTGCCTCATATTCACTCACTATAATACTGTGCTATGCCTCATATTCACTCGCTATAATACTGTGCTATGCCTCATATTCACTCACTATAATACTGTGCTATGCCTCATATTCACTCACTATAATACCTTGCTGTTCCTCATATTCACTCACTATAATACTGTGCTATGCCTCATATTCACTCGCTATAATACCTTGCTGTTCCTCATATTCACTCACTATAATACTGTTCTGTGCCTCATATTCACTCACTATAATACTGTGCTATGCCTCATATTCACTCGCTATAATACTGTGCTATGCCTCATATTCACTCACTATAATACTGTGCTATGCCTCATATTCACTCACTATAATACCTTGCTGTTCCTCATATTCACTCACTATAATACTGTTCTGTGCGTCATATTTACTCACTATAATACTGTGCTGTGCCTCATATTCACTCGCTATAATACCTTGCTGTTCCTCATATTCACCCTCTATAATACCTTGCTATTCCTCATATTCACTAACTATAATACTGTGCTATGCCTCATATTCACTCACTATAATACCTTGCTGTTCCTCATATTCACTCACTATAATACTGGTCTGTGCCTCATATTCACTCGCTATAATACTGTTCTGTGCCTCATATTCACTCACTATAATACTGTGCTATGCCTCATATTCACTCGCTATAATACTGTGCTATGCCTCATATTCACTCACTATAATACTGTGCTATGCCTCATATTCACTCACTATAATACCTTGCTGTTCCTCATATTCACTCACTATAATACTGTGCTATGCCTCATATTCACTCACTATAATACTGTGCTGTTCCTCATATTCACTCACTATAATACTGTGCTATGCCTCATATTCTCTCGCTATAATACTGTGCTATGCCTCATATTCACTCACTATAATACTGTGCTATGCCTCATATTCACTCACTATAATACCTTGCTGTTCCTCATATTCACTCACTATAATACTGTGCTATGCCTCATATTCACTCACTATAATACTGTGCTGTTCCTCATATTCACTCACTATAATACTGTGCTGTTCCTCATATTCACTCGCTATAATACTGTGCTATGCCTCATATTCACTCACTATAATACTGTGCTACGCCTCATATTCACTCACTATAATACCTTGCTATTCCTCATATTCACTCACTATAATACTGTTCTGTGCCTCATATTCACTCACTATAATACCTTGCTGTTCCTCATATTCACTCACTATAATACCTTGCTATTCCTCATATTCACTCACTATAATACTGTGCTGTTCCTCATATTCACTCGCTATAATACTGTGCTATGCCTCATATTCACTCACTATAATACTGTGCTATGCCTCATATTCACTCACTATAATACCTTGCTGTTCCTCATATTCACTCACTATAATACTGTGCTATGCCTCATATTCACTCACTATAATACTGTGCTATGCCTCATATTCACTCACTATAATACTGTGCTATGCCTCATATTCACTCACTATAATACTGTTCTGTGCCTCATATTCACTCGCTATAATACCTTGCTGTTCCTCATATTCACTCACTATAATACTGTGCTGTGCCTCATATTCACTCGCTATAATACCTTGCTGTTCCTCATATTCACTTACTATAATACTGTGCTGTGCCTCATATTCACTCGCTATAATACCTTGCTGTTCCTCATATTCACTCACTATAATACTGTTCTGTGCCTCATATTCACTCACTATAATACCTTGCTGTTCCTCATATTCACTCACTATAATACTGTGCTATGCCTCATATTCACTCACTATAATACTGTGCTGTTCCTCATATTCACTCGCTATAATACTGTTCTGTGCCTCATATTCACTCACTATAATACCTTGCTGTTCCTCATATTCACTCACTATTATACTGTGCTATGCCTCATATTCACTCACTATAATACCTTGCTGTTCCTCATATTCACTCACTATAATACTGTGCTACGCCTCATATTCACTCACTATAATACCTTGCTGTTCCTCATATTCACTCACTATAATACTGTGCTATGCCTCATATTCACTCACTATAATACCTTGCTGTTCCTCATATTCACTCACTATAATACTGTGCTGTGCCTCATATTCACTCGCTATAATACCTTGCTGTTCCTCATATTCACTCACTATAATACTGTGCTGTGCCTCATATTCACTCGCTATAATACCTTGCTGTTCCTCATATTCACTCACTATAATACTGTTCTGTGCCTCATAATTACTCACTATAATACTGTTCTGTGCCTCATATTCACTCACTATAATACTGTGCTATGCCTCATATTCACTCGCTATAATACTGTGCTATGCCTCATATTCACTCACTATAATACTGTGCTATGCCTCATATTCACTCACTATAATACCTTGCTGTTCCTCATATTCACTCACTATAATACTGTGCTATGCCTCATATTCTCTCGCTATAATACCTTGCTGTTCCTCATATTCACTCACTATAATACTGTTCTGTGCCTCATATTCACTCACTATAATACTGTGCTATGCCTCATATTCACTCGCTATAATACTGTGCTATGCCTCATATTCACTCACTATAATACTGTGCTATGCCTCATATTCACTCACTATAATACCTTGCTGTTCCTCATATTCACTCACTATAATACTGTTCTGTGCGTCATATTTACTCACTATAATACTGTGCTGTGCCTCATATTCACTCACTATAATACTGTGCTATGCCTCATATTCACTCGCTATAATACTGTGCTATGCCTCATATTCACTCACTATAATACTGTGCTATGCCTCATATTCACTCACTATAATACCTTGCTGTTCCTCATATTCACTCACTATAATACTGTGCTATGCCTCATATTCACTCACTATAATACTGTTCTGTGCCTCATATTCACTCACTATAATACCTTGCTGTTCCTCATATTCACTCACTATAATACCTTGCTATTCCTCATATTCACTCACTATAATACTGTGCTGTTCCTCATATTCACTCGCTATAATACTGTGCTATGCCTCATATTCACTCACTATAATACTGTGCTATGCCTCATATTCACTCACTATAATACCTTGCTGTTCCTCATATTCACTCACTATAATACTGTGCTATGCCTCATATTCACTCACTATAATACTGTGCTATGCCTCATATTCACTCACTATAATACTGTGCTATGCCTCATATTCACTCACTATAATACTGTTCTGTGCCTCATATTCACTCGCTATAATACCTTGCTGTTCCTCATATTCACTCACTATAATACTGTGCTGTGCCTCATATTCACTCGCTATAATACCTTGCTGTTCCTCATATTCACTTACTATAATACTGTGCTGTGCCTCATATTCACTCGCTATAATACCTTGCTGTTCCTCATATTCACTCACTATAATACTGTTCTGTGCCTCATATTCACTCACTATAATACCTTGCTGTTCCTCATATTCACTCACTATAATACTGTGCTATGCCTCATATTCACTCACTATAATACTGTGCTGTTCCTCATATTCACTCGCTATAATACTGTTCTGTGCCTCATATTCACTCACTATAATACCTTGCTGTTCCTCATATTCACTCACTATAATACTGTGCTATGCCTCATATTCACTCACTATAATACCTTGCTGTTCCTCATATTCACTCACTATAATACTGTGCTACGCCTCATATTCACTCACTATAATACCTTGCTGTTCCTCATATTCACTCACTATAATACTGTGCTATGCCTCATATTCACTCACTATAATACCTTGCTGTTCCTCATATTCACTCACTATAATACTGTGCTGTGCCTCATATTCACTCGCTATAATACCTTGCTGTTCCTCATATTCACTCACTATAATACTGTGCTGTGCCTCATATTCACTCGCTATAATACCTTGCTGTTCCTCATATTCACTCACTATAATACTGTTCTGTGCCTCATATTTACTCACTATAATACTGTTCTGTGCCTCATATTCACTCACTATAATACTGTGCTATGCCTCATATTCACTCGCTATAATACTGTGCTATGCCTCATATTCACTCACTATAATACTGTGCTATGCCTCATATTCACTCACTATAATACCTTGCTGTTCCTCATATTCACTCACTATAATACTGTGCTATGCCTCATATTCACTCGCTATAATACCTTGCTGTTCCTCATATTCACTCACTATAATACTGTTCTGTGCCTCATATTCACTCACTATAATACTGTGCTATGCCTCATATTCACTCGCTATAATACTGTGCTATGCCTCATTTTCACTCACTATAATACTGTGCTATGCCTCATATTCACTCACTATAATACCTTGCTGTTCCTCATATTCACTCACTATAATACTGTTCTGTGCGTCATATTTACTCACTATAATACTGTGCTGTGCCTCATATTCACTCACTATAATACTGTGCTATGCCTCATATTCACTCGCTATAATACTGTGCTATGCCTCATATTCACTCACTATAATACTGTGCTATGCCTCATATTCACTCACTATAATACCTTGCTGTTCCTCATATTCACTCACTATAATACTGTGCTATGCCTCATATTCACTCACTATAATACCTTGCTGTTCCTCATATTCACTCACTATAATACTGTGCTACGCCTCATATTCACTCACTATAATACTGTGCTATGCCTCATATTCACTCACTATAATACTGTGCTATGCCTCATATTCACTCACTATAATACTGTACTGTGCCTCATATTCACTCGCTATAATACCTTGCTGTTCCTCATATTCACTCACTATAATACTGTGCTATGCCTCATATTCACTCGCTATAATACTGTTCTGTGCCACATATTCACCCGCTATAATACTGTGCTGTGCCTCATATTCACTCACTATAATACCTTGCTGTTCCTCATATTCACTCACTATAATACTGTGCTATGCCTCATATTCACTCGCTATAATACTGTGCTATGCCTCATATTCACTCACTATAATACCTTGCTGTTCCTCATATTCACTTACTATAATACTATGCTATGCCTCATATTCACCCGCTATAATACCTTGCTGTTCCTCATATTCACTCACTATAATACTGTTCTGTGCCTCATATTCACTCACTATAATACTGTTCTGTGCCTCATATTCACTCGCTATAATACTGTGCTTTGCCTCATATTCACTCGCTATATTTCCTTGCTGTTCCTCATATT
The DNA here is from genome assembly GCF_040206685.1 of Ascaphus truei. Classification (NCBI taxonomy): domain Eukaryota; kingdom Metazoa; phylum Chordata; class Amphibia; order Anura; family Ascaphidae; genus Ascaphus; species Ascaphus truei. The sequence goes on from NC_134494.1 coordinate 36,539,576, forward strand.
TACTCACTATAATACCTTGCTGTTCCTCATATTCACTCACTATAATACCTTGCTGTTCCTCATATTCACTCACTATAATACCTTGCTGTTCCTCACATTCACTCACTATAATACTGTGCTGTTCCTCATATTCACTCACTATAATACTGTACTTGCCTAAGTTTCTCTGGATTTCTGCACTGAAATTGGGTCTGTCATTCTAATTTCATGCAGTAACAAAGGAGGGAGTAGGTTTCACATCACATCATTCTAATTTCACAAATCTGTCAATTCAAAATGGAAAAGCTGCAAAAAAATACCCCTGACCTCAGTATTTGGGTCATGCAGGCATCTCGCTTTTGAATGTGTTATCACACTTATTGATTCCTGTGTTAAGGGTGTCAGAGCAAAAGCCAAAGAATTAAGTATTGGACGCAGCAGCTCGAAGCCACGTATGAAAACCCAGCCAGTTATTCCACCTCCTTATTATTTTCATACACTATGGGGGCCTAAATTGACAAAAGATGCCTTCAAAGTGCTGATGACTGGAAGAGGAGCCTCTCTCTGGGAATAATGTTTTAAGTTCGATTAACAATGTTTACCTTAAAGCAGCAACCATGCAGGCTGCATTTATTCCATCTTGCTACTAGCTCAATATGGTATTACTTTCCAAAAACCCGTGTTTACCCATTAATTCTAATTGCAGTCACAGCTTTGACACAGATTGATCATTTTAATGCATGTTTCCTGCTGTTCCAGAGACAGTGCGCACTATTAGATTGTCAGCTTCTTGGGGCAGAGTCCTCCTCACTAGGGATGGGCGAATCCACCCAAATCCGTTTCCTGGATTTTTGCAGATTTCACGCCCAAAATGCGTTTCGCGGTGTAAAATTCCGCCATTGGACACAAGCCACGAATTACAAATCCGCCGACGGGTTGGTGCAGGTGTGGATTGGATGCTAGAAATCCGTCCACGGGTTACGGAATCCGCTGAGTTTATTGGTAATGTTAATAACAAAATCCGCAAACCGCAAATCGCCCCGGATAACCAAAAGAACTGGCAGATCCGCTGCGGCTCCAAATCCGGCAAAAAACATTCACCCGACTGTTGTCATGTTGTATATATATAAACCGCATATACTCCGTATGTTTTATTCTCATTGCCTCTGCTGTACAATATGTTGACACAATATAAATAATAATACTTTCCATCTTTTTAATCCCCCTTATTTATTTTCTCTGCCCTTCTCCCACCCTTGAGTGTAGCTGACCTAAACTGTACACAGTGTTGAATTTCTACAATGGTCTTTTAATATTTATTTATTTTTTATATCTCAAAACATTGATTATTATTACTAATTTACGTCCTAGATTATTTTTTTTCTTGGAGTGCAATGACTTCAAGGTCCCTTTCTTGAGTCATGATAGCTACTTCGTACCATTATTATGTGTATGTTTTAAGGACGGAGAGTTCCACAAAGATACGCCCTTTCCTCTGTTACTTGACTGCTAAAACTTTGACTCAGGCCCTCATTCTCTCTCGTCTCGATTACTGTAACCTCCTGCTGTCCGGCCTTCCTGCTTCTCACCTGTCTCCCCTACAATCTATCCTAAACGCTGCTGCCAGAATCACTATACTATTTCCTAAATCTGTCTCAGAGTCTCCCCTGCTGAAATCACTCTCCTGTCTTCCTATCAAATTTACATCTTGCACTCAATTCTCCTCCTCACTTTTAAAGCTTTACACCCTTCTGCTCCTCCTTACATCTCAGCCCTAATTTCTCGCTTTGCACCATCCCGACTTGCGTTCTGCTCAAGGATGTCCTATCTCTACCCCCTTTGTTTCTAAAGTTCTCTCCCGCCTTAAACCTTTCTCACTGACTGCCCCACACCTCTGGAATGCCCTTCCCCTCAATACCTGACAAGCACCCTCTCTATCCACCTTTAAGACTCACCTTAAGACACACTTGCTTAAAGAAGCATATGAGCAACACTGTGGCTAATACTATACACCTGATACATAAAGCTTGGCCCCCTGCAGACGTACTTACCTGGATGCCCTCCTATTGTCTTTGTGCGTTCTCCCCACCAATTAGATTGTAAGCTCTTCGGAGCAGGGACTCCTCTTCTACAATGGTACTTTTACGTCTGAAGCACTTATTCCCATTATGTGTTATTTGTACTTTTTGTTATTTATATGATTGTCATGTGTATTACTGTTGTGATGCGCTATGTACATTAATGGTGCTGTATATATAATGTATATAATGTACACCCTGTTCATTTATGTAACTGTATTTGTAACCATGTATTATTTGTCTTAACTCTGTGCCCAGGACATACTTGAAAACGAGAGGTAACTCTCAATGTATTACTTCCTGGTAAAATATTTTAGAAATAAATAAATATAAATAAAGACATACATACATACACACATACATACAATGAGCTGGTTAAAGTTGAATTTCATTTGCCATTTAGTTGCTCAGTGCTTTAGCTCCAGACAACCGGAAAACACATGTAGGCCTATTTACTAAATGGTTGAACCCCTTGCTACTTTAAAGGCCTCGGGAAGTACTGGTGCACACAATGGCAAACGGCACATTATCCCTATGATTTAAGTGGATTATTTTTCCATGCTATATCTTATCTTGCTTGTTACATCAGACGGGCCCACGTGACAAATGGGGGAGCATTACTAATCTCATGTAAGAGACTGGCAAATTTATGCTTTACTATGAGTAACACGTTAAGTGCAGTACCTCCCTGTCGTAGGACTGAGAGCCACCAGAGGATGAAGTCCAGGAGGATATTGTTTGCCACGTGTTTATGTCAGTGTCTGAGAAGCATTACTGACGGCTGGCCAATAAAGCCCCACTTTGTTTATAAAGGTTCCTGGCGCCCATCCTTCTTATATTCAAACATCCACGCCCAGCCTGCACCTACCCAGCACCCACACCCAGCCTGCACCTACCCAGCACTCATGCCCAGCCTGCACCTACCAAGCACCCACACCCAGCCTGCACCTACCCAGCACCCATGCCCGGCCTGCACCTACCCAGCACCCACACCCAGCCTACACTTACACAGCACCCACGCCCAGCCGGCACCTGCCCAGTCGGCACCTACCCAGCACCCACACCCAGCCTGCACTTGCCCAGCGCTCTGCAAAGGCCTGAGAGACTGAGCAATGCCAATATGTAGTCAATCTGATGTGATCTCCTTTAGAGCCGGGTAAGGAGCTTTACAGTTAAATAATAAAGGTGTCAAGTGTACAAGTCCCATTGAAATATTTGCTACCTAGTAGCCAAATGGGCAAGTAAAGATGTGATAATTGACCAACAAAAGAAGAGTTCCTAACGGATACAATTATAGTATAAAGCTTTACAAACCTCACAGGTCTCATAAAGATCCCATAACGATCCCATAAAGATCTCCTAGATACACCACTGGGGACTGAATCTCTGTACAATATGAGCTCTTGGTATCAACGGACAAATTCCAGCACCAAGACATTATTTTGGCCATAACCTGCGGTAAAATATACCTGCGACAGACAGTATCTATGTAATTATTGTGCTTGTGCCATTTTCAGGGATATCTGCGTCTGTCTGCGACCAGATGGTGGATTGGTGGAGCCAGTGGAAGGGGTAGGGCGGGAATACATTTGCGTGTCAGCGCAGGTTCATGTATGAAGGATCGAGCGACATACCCAACTATTCTTGATGGTTTTCTGCGTTGGTTTTCTCGGTCACAATGTGCCAAATTCTGCAATAGTAGAAATACACCATAAATATGTCGCATTTCAGACTGGAAATAACGGCAATTTTTTTACACACAACTGTGTCACCGCCAGTGGTGGATTTCCCATCAGGCCTGAGAGACCCGGGCTTAGGGCGGCAATATTTTGGGGTGGCAAAATGTCCGCCCCGTATACAGGTGCGGCGCTCTCAGGCCTTATGGGAAGGCACTTGCCTGTTGCGCCCGCCTGCTTGCTGCTACTTCTCCTTCCGAATCGCAGTGTCAAATGACGCCGCGGACATCACCAATGTGACATCACACGGAGTCTCGTTGCCACATGACATCGCAATGCCAAATTGCGCCATGATGTTGCATTGCCATAGCAACGAGATGCCACGTGACATCCCATTTGGGACGTCCGAGTCGACATTCGACCTGCGATTTGGAGGAAGGAGGAGGGGGGCGGCAGCAAGAAGGCGGTGCCTGGGGATCTTCTATTCCGCCGCTGGTCACCACACACATTCCCCTTGATACATAGAGCCCTATGTTGCCCCAGAACCCCCTTTGCTGTGAGAGGGGTCGGCCAGCATTTAAACATACCACAAGTTTGGATCTGCAGCACAGATATGACACCCACAATCACAACAGAAACCCAGGCTCTGCAGACGCAAGTGATTAGCAGATTGTTGCACATGTAACACTTCACTTATTTCATATACACCTACAGCTTCCTTCTACTGGACACATACTGTCAATTTAAAGAAAGAAGAGGTAAGAAAATATCTGTTTCTAGAATCCTTAAAAACAGTATTCGGGAATCTTGGGGTTGGAGGAATTGGTATGTGCCGTTCTTTGGCGCTATCACAGTTCTCTTTGCCTTTTCTTGGTGATATCGCCGTACCTAAAACAGAAACCCGTGTTGTTTTGCTTTCTTAGGTGACTTGCTCGCTTTCCCCGGCTCGGATGTTCAAGATCTGTGTCTGGCAGCTGAGCACAGAAGGCTACACAAAGTGAGCTGTGCTGCATGAAAGGAAATGAGTGGGTTTGCCCGCGGACGCCTGCCCTCGCTGTCGCTATTTCAAAATGCTCTACTCTCCCTTTCTGAGCTGACAAAACGTTTAACTGCTGAAGGGTTTCCAACAGTTGGGCGAAGTACGAGAAAACTACAGCTTTGGCCATGAAAACATTCGTAATACCTAACGGCGACTTACGAGGCGAATCATTAAGCTGCAATAGTGCCGATCAGAGCACTGTGGCACTGAAACGCCTATTAAAGTCAACTGAAGTTGTGATGTGTTAGTGCAGGGGGGGCTCAGCTCCTGTCCTCAAGCCCCCCTCCTCCCCCAACAGGTCAGGTTTTCAGGATATTCCAGCTTCAGCACAGGTGGGTGAATCAGTCACTGCTTCAGCACAGGTGGCTCAATCAGAGCCTCAGTCTTCGACTGAGCCTCTGATTGAGCCACCTCTGCTGAATCTGGGATATCCTGAAAACCTGACCTGTTAGGGGAGGGGGGGGGGACAAGGACTGGAGTTGAGCACACTTGTATTAGTGCCAAAATTGATAGGCACCGTGCCACAGTTTAAAGAATAACCCCCTTTAAATCCTGCATGGCAGCAAACGGCAAACAAATAAAAGGGCTCACTGGAAAAAATAGGGGGATTATTACTTTAAGAAGAGGGCTTCCCTTCCACACAGCATAGAGTATTTACTGCTCGTTTTCTGACAGTATGGAGTTTGTGTAATAAGGAGTCTGGTCTTTATATGTCATTGTGGACCTATCCGTGACGGATCCAAATCTGCCCCCCTCGCCCCCAAAAAATCGCCCATCTCTATAATGCGGCTATATCAGATATGAGCTCTAACGCCGGCTGGTAAGGAAACCAACCCAGATCTGCCTGTTCAACTGATGTACTGTACACAAAGGAGGGGAAGGTTAAAGTCAGACATTCTACCTTACTGCTCCGTATTTCACCTTATAGCAAATGATAATAAAGCAAACAAAATCAGCCCACAGTGAATCCATTCATTCAGTGAAAACGGCGCGCTCACTGTGTAATCCTTTTGGACATTTTGCCAGTCTATGCCGTTGGAAACATAGCTCCAAATATATTTTACATTACATCCTAAAAACTGCAATGTGCCCGTCCCTGTCGCCAGCAGTTTGTGATGAGCTGTGCAAAATTGGCACTTGTTTCGCGTGAAAAATGTAGCAACATTGATTCAGGCCCTGAAATAAGGTGCCCGCTGGAGACAAGAAAATGGGCATATTCCTGCAGCATCTAATGTTGGGGGTTTTTTTTTAACCCTGTTAAAGCTGCAGTTCAGACAATATCCTGCATGTGTGTTTTTTTTAATAAATCAGTTCTGTAGTAAGAAAAAATACTTTTAGCATTTTCTGTTTATAAAAATGTAAAAAATGTAAAAAAACAACTTTGAAAGACCAAATTTCTTGTATTTTATTTTAACAAGCATGCTTGTTCCTATAGCAACGATTTACATTCCCCATATTTAAAGATGTCGCCAAACTTTGCCAATCAATAGACGGAGAACGAATTGACCGGCAGCTATGCAGTTTTTTAGGTAAGTAGAAATTGCACAACTGAAACTAGTGAAGTTAAAAAAAAAACGAAAAAATAAAAAAAAACGGGAGCCTGAACTGCAGCTTTAAGCTTGGTGAAATATTCTGCACAATAGCGATTGAAAAAGAAAATCTCAACTTATGTCACAAGAAAAAATTAGGAGAGTATCGTTCATCTCTATGAGCACAGATTAAGATGCATCAATGCAGTATTATGTAGATTGATATATAAGGAATTTACATCAACTTCCATGTGATAATATTTCTTAAATGTGGGGTCTCAGTGTTAAAGATCAGCAATGTGTGAATGCTCGCAGCCATAATATCTTACTGTATTTTTAGTGTGCCTTGTATGTATTCATATCTTTATGTATATAGCGCCATTAATGTACATAGCGCTTCACAGCAGTAATACATGTGACAATCATATAAATAACAAATAATACGAATAACACATAATGGGAAGAAGCGCTTCAGACATAAAAGTAACATTTAGGAAAATGAGTCTCTGCTCCGAAGACCTTACAATCTAATTGAAAGAACGTACAGAGACAGTAGGATGTTGTTCTGTTAAGTGCGTCTGCAAGGGGCCAAAGTTTATGTATGAGGTGTAAAGTATCAGCCACGGACCTACCTTTTAAGTTAGAGAAGAGGTTCCCCTCTGGTTCCTTGGTATAAATTGTGTGGAGGGCACTTGATACTTATTTAGTTGTTTTAATACGTGTATTTACAGTATATGAATTATCCAAGTTCCTGGCCCAGAGTGTGAAAAGCAGCAGGTCACAACCCAGCCCTCAGCGCTAATCTGATGATAGAGACAGAAAAAACAATCCGTTACAGTATCTCGAATGCTGGGATTAAGTTTAAAGGGCTGTGGGACTCACTGGGGTGTCCAGACACAGCTATTTTGAGAACCCTTGTGGCAGAAGGTTGTTACTGTCTGTATCCCTTTTGAATCTATCATAATGTTATTTCATGTTCAGCAACTTTGTTAAATGCATTGGAAACATTAAATAAATATTTAAGGATGAATTTGGAGACCACCATGATTGATATCAGTGAGATTTGGAGCTTCTGTGCCCCCAAAAAGTGATGTTTTAATAAACAAAAATAGATGTTTTAATCAGTGAGGATCGAGAGGTTTGCTAATATAAATGTAATTAGTGTCTAGTCAACAAAGCATACACTTTTTTAAACAAAGATTGCAATATATATATATATATATATATATATATATATATATATATACACACTGTATGCTCTGGAATACATTTATGACAAAAGTGGCTTTTCCAGAAATATACCCTACGGGGGAAAAGTAAGAAATGTGTTCTTTTAATAACAAAAACATTTGAATCGTACTTTCTGCCTTCTCCCAGATAATTATAGGTACAGGTATAACTGTTTTGCTTGTACTCTGTACTTCCTGTGGGTGGACGGGAATGGGAGCACAGAAGATGCTGTTAGCTCAGAAGATGCTGTTAGCTCAGAAGATGCTGCGTGCGTATCCTGGTAACATTGGTTGTATAAATGTAGATGCCGACACTCTGGGAGGAGTTTGTGCACAGTTGTACGGGAGTTCATCGGATTGTTCTGTGAGACAGGGACATTTATTTAACGCTCTCAAACGTTTGTCCAACCGGACCCAATTCTCAGGGGATCGTCAGGGACAAATACAGACAGAAAATAATAAATCAGTAGTCACATTAACCCCTTCAATGCCGGCGTTGCCTGCTGTACATTACTCACAGTACAGAAAGTCTAAAGGTTTATTCTAGTCTAGATTATCTGAAGAGGCCAATTAAATCAATAGGTAATTTCATCTGAAAATGGCCCATTTGGCCACCTTAACTGATATAAAATTAGCCCCTAAAATGGCTTTTCAGAGCACCGGAGTGTGTTATATTTTAACATGTGCCTGAACCTCATAAGGGCTCTATCATCATCACACACACACACACACGGATGGGAATATTGAGGGGATGTGTGTGTGTGTGTGTTTTTTTGATTGAGGGTAAGGGGGTTATTGTGTGTGTGCATGTGTGATTGAGTGGAGGGCAGTTATTGTGTGTGTATGTGAGTTTGTGATTGAGGGGATGGGGGTTATTGTGTGTGCGTGTGATTGAGGGGAGTCGGTTATTGTGTGTGTGTGATTGAGGGGAGGGTGGTTATTGTGTGTGATTGAGGGGAGGGTGGTTGTTGTGTGTGATTGAGGGGAGTGGATTATTATGTGTCTGATTGAGGGGAAGGTGGTTGTGTGTGTGTCTGTGTGTACACGATTGAGTGGAGGGGGTTATTGTGTGTGTGATTGAGGGGAGGGGGTTATTATGTGTGTGTAATTAAGGGGAGAGTGTAAATTTGTGTGTGGACGTGTGCGATGGAGGGGAGGTGGTGTGTGTGTGTGTGTGTGTGTGTGTGTGTGTGTGTGTGTGTGTGTGTGTGTGTGTGTGTGTGTGTGTGTGTGTGTGTGTGTGTGTGTGTGTGTGTGTGTGTGTGTGTGTGTGTGTGTGTGTGTGTGATATTGAGGGGAGTGGAGTAATCATGTGCGTGTGATTGAGGGGAGGAGGTTAAAGTGTGTGTGAATAAGGGGAGAGGGGTTATTGTGTGTGTGTGTGTGTGTGCGCGCGATTGAGGGGAGGAGGTTAAAGTGTGTGTGAATAAGGGGAGAGGGGTTATTGTGTATGTGTGTGATTGAGAGGAGGGGGTTATTGTGTGCAGGACCACCAACTGTGAGGCGAGCCAGGACTAGTGGGCTGGGCACAGAGGCTGCGGTGGGCCCGGCTGACACTGCGACAAAAAACTTCCACCGTTATGGGTCAGAAAAGCAGGCACCACCAAAGGTCACAATAAATCTCTTGAAAGAAGTCGGGAAGCCGAAACGTTGCGATAATAAACACACATTTATTGTACCATTTGGTGTGCCAGCTTTTTTGACCCTCCTATAATATATATATATATATATAATAATAATAATAGCGTGTTCTTGTATAGCGCTGCTAGTTTTACGCAGCGCTTTACAGAGACATTTTGCACAGGTCCCTGCCCCATGGAGCTTACAATCTATTTGTTGGTGCCTGAGGCACAGGGAGATAAAGTGACTTGCCCAAGGTCACAAGGAGCTGACACCAGGAATTGAACCAGGTTCCCCTGCTTCAAACTCTCAGTGCCAGTCAGTGTCTTTACTCACTGAGCCACTCCCTCTCCCTATATATTAAAGCACTTGCATACACTGGCGACACACTTTATTCGAGCTCGGCTAGTCCCACGAATTCGGGTATACCCGGGTGTATTGAGGTTTGTGACTGTTTTCTGCCCGAGTGCATTGAGGTATTTTCCAGGCAGGGATTGAAGCATTTTATTCCCGCTGGCTGCAATACTGCACAGTATATATATATATATACTGCATTACAATTCATGAATTTATGCCATCTGGTAGACACGCGAAGCATTGCAGCCTATTAAATCCTAATCATTATCATTTAACAGATCAGCCGCCCGTCAGCCAGGCATGAACCCAGGCTGGGAAGGCAAACGCAACGGGGCTTGTCAGAGGTGAGGAGCGGCGCATTCCAGGTATCTGCCAGGTACATACTGGGTATTTGCTCGAATAAAGTGTGTCGGTGCAGTACACATATGTTTGTGTACATGTACACAGATATTCTACAATAAGTGTAAACCCACATCATATTGGCATTCTTAGAAAGCAAAATGATAATGTTCTTTCGGACCTGAGTTACGCCAATAAAAAAATAATTGGATTAAAGTCTATGGGCTCTATGCAGTAAGCGCCGAAAAAGTGCAATCGCCAAGGGTTGCCGATAGGCCTTATTTTGGCGATTTGCCCTCGCAGTATTCAGTAAGGGCCAAATCCATGCCGATCCCTGCCGAATCACTGCGAAAGCAAAACTGCCGATGAGCCTGTGCCGAAACAGCCTGGCTCCCGATGACCTACCGAGAAGCCATTTCTGCCGATAAGCCGCTCTCTCAGCGCAAACATCGGCAAAATTAAAATTATTTATAAACAACTTTGACTCCTAGTGTACATGTGCAGGGGGTCTCCGGAGCTGAACCGCATTGGTTTCAGGTCCGGGGACCCCCTGCTTCCCGAGATACAGGCCCCTTTATGAGGTGCCGGTATCCCTCTGCATTTAAAGGTCCCGATCACGTGACCATGGAATGTAAACAAAGCAGAGGGATACCGGCACCCCATAAAGGGGCCTGTATCTCAGGAAGAAAGGGGTCAACGGACCTAAAACCAAAGCGGTTCAGCTCCGGAGACCCTCTGCACATCTACACTATCAGTAAAACACACATGTCAATAAACACTCGTTCCTTACCTTTGCGGCTATGTGCTACGGTAACAAAGCAGTATGAATGTATTTTTAATAATAGTGTACTGTGAGCAGGGGGTCCCCTGAGCTGAATCGCGTTGCTTTGTGGACCAGGGACCCCCTGCTTCAGCCCCGGTATGTGTCATCGGGTGGCAGTGTCGCCGCCATCTTTATAGCACCCCATTCGCGCCGTGTCCGCTATAAATATGGCGGTGACACTATAACCGATACCCCAAACCGGGGCCTGTAACTCGGGAAGCAGGGGGTCTCTGAATCACAAATTAATGCGGTTCAGCTCATGGGACTCCCTGCTTCCGCACAATATTATTAAAATACATAAATGCTGCTTCATTACCATAGCGTATAGCCGCTAAGGCAATGAAGGGGTTAAGGCAGAATAGCATGTTTATTGGGGACATTTGCCCCCATTAAACATTGCAATAAACAACATACACCCCCTCTGTATTTAAAATACATACACAACAATAAATACATTAAATACATATAGCACTCACCCATTTCCGGCTGCCACGATGAAGGCCATCCTCATCTTCATCCTGCCCATGCCCCCTCCGCTTATGCAAAACAGACACAAGAATGAACACATCCAATGTAATGTCCCCTAACCCCTTAATCACCATTGTGGTTATTAACCGCTACAGTCATTAGGGGTTAACCCACCCTCACCCACCACTCGAGAGGCCTACATACCCTCCCCCACTAACCCCCCACCCTGTGAGGCATAACCACCCTCACCCACTACCCACAAGGGAGGCCTACCCACATACCGTTGGGGCCAATACCCCCTCCCCCCACCCCCAGTACCCACAATACAAACAATACACTGCCCCACATTAAACATCATTCTATTTATTAAATACATTACCCACCCCCTGTGCCCCCCCATAAATACATGATTTACCCTCTTACATACAGGGTTCATAACCCAGCCCCAGGCGAGTCCCCGGCGGGCTGGCGGGGCACCTGACAGACCTACAGGGTACCAGCAGCTTGTTTCAAACAGGTTCTGGAGGCCTGTTGGTGGGTCCCGCCAAGCGCCATGGCCCCCAGGTGGTCTCCTTGGGTCACCGTGGGCCACAATTGGGTCCCCACGGTAGGCCTGCAGATGTCTGGGAGCCCCGGGTCAGACCCACAGGTGTCTGTGGGGCCTCGGGTGGTTCCCACGGGGGTCTGGGGAACTCACGAGTGCTCACTACGGGTCCGTGGTGCCCCCACGGATGTGGGACCACCACTTCATCCCCGCACCTATGGGTCCACGGTGTCCCCATGGATGTGGGACCCCCGCTTCATCCCCACAGACTACGTGTCCACGGTGCCCCCACAGATGTGAGGCCACCGCTTCATCCCCGCAGGTGTCACCAGTGGAACCACCAGCCTGATACCCGTGAGATACCCGAGGAGACCCGCAGGTGGTCTCCAGAGGTCTCACGCAGAACCAAGAAACCAATCCTGAATGTAAAAAAAATTAACCTGGCCTATACATTCAATACATACACCCCCCCCCCCCCCAACACCTACAGTACAATAATGTGCAAAATAACTATTATCCAGATAGGGATAATAGATTATTTGCCCATTATTAAACACATTAACTAGCATATTAAAATAAATAAAGTACTACTGACCTCATCAATAAGAAGCCCCCGTCGCCAGCAACATCCTTGTCATTCGTTGCCCACCAAATACATAGCCAATACAAAGCCAATACATTGCAATTACATTAAGATACCAAATAATCCCTTAAACACCTTATCGGATAATAACCGCAAAGGTAATTAAGGGGTTAAGCCACACTGGCACGATACCCACCCTTCACCCATTCATTTGTACAGTGGCTTCATCATGTAACTATATATATATATATATATATATATATATATATATATATATATATATACAGAGACAGAGAGAGAGATATATACACACACGATGAACCAATATACAAATAAATGTAGAAGGGTTATCAAAAACATGCTGTACTACAAATAACACTTCTCCATACAGACACACTACAATAAAATCCATTATCTTTAATAATCCAATCTGATCTTCCAATCAAAATCCTCAAATGCCAATCAAAAACCTCAAATGAAAATCAAAACATTGCATTTACATTGTATATATGATGCATACAATCTATGCACCATATACATTCTGCAAATGAATGTTAACAATAACATATTCAAAACAAAATACCAATACATCCAAAACAAGTATACTATTTAAACCAATCCAGTAAACATAAATCAATTAGCATTCATTAATTACATCCCTAAAGCATTTACATTCCATCCCTAACAATTAAACAATTAAGTAATTCAAGCGTTGCACAGGACAAGTTATCCTGTGAAAAAAAAATGTCCCAACAAGAATACAATATACAAAAGCAAGCCTCACCCTGACCTAAAGTACACCATACAATAGCAACACTTACATTTATCTAATTTTACAATACATTATACACACATTTATGCATAGCAGCATAGCCAAATTAATTTAAAACACAGCAAATCAAGCTTTTAAAACAACATCATTTCTTACCCTGTATGTATATATCGATCTAGACGTACATACATACATACATACAGTGGCAAGAAATGATATACCAAAAATAAATAAATACACATGTTAAAAAAGCCTTTAAAAAAGTAACAAGTTAAATAAAATACATTTCTTTAGTTCACTAACCATTACTTGACCCACTCACCGACTCCCGTTGAACAGCTTTCTCTCGAACCAATCAATGCACAGGAACCCATAAAATAATAAACCATAAAATAAAAAACCACCTGCGGGGATGAAGCGGTGGTCCCACATCCGTGGGGGCACCGCGGACCCATAGGTGCGGGGATGAAGCGGTGGACCCACATCCGTGGGGGCACCGTGGACCCATAGTGAGCACTCGTGAGTTCCCCATACCCCCGTGGGAACCACCCAAGGCCCCGTAGACACCTGTGGGTCTTACCCGGGGCTCCCAGACATCCGCGGGCCTACCGTGGGGACCCAATTGTGGCCCACGGTGACCCAAGGAGACCACCTGGGGGCCATGGCGCTTGGCGGGACCCACCAACAGGCCTCCAGAACCTGTTTGAAACGAGCTGCTCGTACCCTGTAGGTCTGTCAGGTGCCCCGCCAGCCCGCCGGGGACTCGCCTGGGGCTGGGTTATGAACCCTGTATGTAAAAGGATAAATCATGTATTTATGGGGGGGCACAGGGGGTGGGTAATGTATTAATAGAATAATGTTTATTGTGGGGCAGTGTATTGTTTTTATTGTGGGTACTGGGGGTGGGGGGAGGGGGTATTGGCCCCAACGGTATGTGGGTAGACCTCCTTTGTGGGTAGTGGGTGAGGGTGGTTAGGCCTCACGGGGTGGGGGGTTAGTGGGGGAGGGTATGTAGGCCTCCCGAGTGGTGGGTGAGGGTGGGTTAACCCCTTAATGACTAATTAAGGGGTTAGGGGACATTACCTTGGATGTTTTCATTCTTGTGTCTGTTTTGCTGCAGCGGATCGGGCATGGGCAAGATGAAGATGAGGATGACCTTCATCGTGGCGGCCTGACATGGGTGAGTACTATATATGTATTTAATGTATTTATTGGTGTTTATGTATTTCAAATGGGCACATTCACTATTATCCATTTGTGGATAATAGTAATTGTGGCCATTACTATACTGTAGGTGTTAAGGGGGGGGGTTTCTTTAGAAGTATGTATGTGTTTTGACATTAATTTGGGGGGGGGGGCACATAATTGGTACTGCAGGCCTGCGTGTAACACCCGAGGGCCCCCGCCGGCCTATAATATCATTGATGTGTATATTAGGGGTTGTTGGGGTTATATAAATATATATATGTATATATATTTATTTATATTCATTTATTTATTTATTTATGTCGATATATTTATTTATTTACTTAGTGTGGGGCTGGTTTGTGTGATTATTTTTTATTGTGGGTAGCGGGTGTGGGTGAAGGGGGTATTAGCCACAACGGTGGTTGTTTAGGGCTTGCGGGTGGGTAGCAGGAGGGCTTAACCCATTCATGACAATAGTGGTAGTCACTGCTACGGTCGTGAAGGGGTTAAGTGCACCTGCAAACCCCCCGCAAGCCCTAAACAAACAACAAGGGCCAAATACCCCCTTCACCCACCCCCGCTACCCACAATAAAGCTGGCACGGTGGGTTAACCCCTTCATTGCCTTAGCGGTTAGCCGCTAAGGTAATGAAGTGGGCTGTACATGCATTTTTCCTGCCTCGGATGCATGCCGGGGGCTCCGGTGCTGGTATCAGCTCCGGAGACCCCCGTCATCAATCACAGACAGGAAAAGGCCTGATTTTTTCTAAGTGTCGCCCTTGCCGATGCTTCTCCTCCACCAACTTGCCAACTTTAGTTGGTGGGCTGGATTGCCGAAAAACTCTCCATTCTGGAGTGCCGATCAGCAGCGAAAAGCTGATCGGGGCTACCTGAATTCAGCCGAGTTCAAAAAGTGCCGATAAGTGGCTTATCGGCACCCGGCTGCCGATAAGTTTTTATCGGCAACAAAAATTGCCGATTTTTCCCACTTATCGGCGCTTACTGAATCGGGAGGGCAAATTTGGCGAAAAAATGGCGATAAACGGCTTATCGGCGCTTACTGCATGAGGCCCCATGTCAGTACTGGAAAGAATTTAATTAAATGTGCAATTATGAGAGGCCATTACAGTATGTCGTGACTCATCATTATCTATATACAGTATGAACCCCTTGGGCTGCTCGTGTAATGCGGACCCTGCCTGGAATCACAATATCATTAAAATACTGCCATTTACCAAATGATCACAAATATCATTATGAGCATTAATTTTGCCACCTGCCAAGCAGAAAAGTGGAAGTGAGAAACACTTATTTAGAGTACACATCGCATGTTCATATCCCCACCCACAAATACTAGTGGGTGAAACTTAAATACTGTTTGGGAAATGTATCACATGGTACAATTTCCTCCCAAACCTGCAGCAAAAATGTTTGTCTCATCTTGTTTTCACATTTAATGCAGATCTCTTAGGAGCAGACGTAACTTGTATAAACAGACAATAACAATGCACCAGTTATATAGGCAAACATTTTAATTCCTGAAGAGACGTCCTGGTCTCTACGGTCGTCAGAAAAACGCTGCGGCGGTAGATCTCACAGCTGGTGATGTCACAGCAGCGCCTGCACTGACTGAGCACACAGCCGCAGACAGACATAAGGATCCGGATAGTACAGGACCTGCCAGGACACTCTGAGTGGGCACCACACGTCCCGAGTGTGAAGGCTTTTATTTATGGACAACATGTGAGTGCAAACCCATATGTATTTTTTATGTGCTTTTTATTCAAACTGTACTTCTCTACGGGCGGTTTGTGTGCTTTCTCTTTTTTATTTCACCAGATGCACTGAAGGAAGAACGGAAAACCTCCCACGGAGAGCAGTGGGAAACCTCCCACGGAGAGCAGTGGGAAACCTCCCACGGAGAGCAGTGGAAAACTTCCCACAGAGAGCAGTGGGAAACCTCCCACAGAGAGCAGTGGGAAACCTTCCATGGAGAGCAGTGGGAAACCTTCCACGGTGAGCAGTGGGAAACCTTCCACGGTGAGCAGTGGGAAACCTCCCACGGTGAGCAGTGAGAAACCTCCCATGGTGAGCAGTGGGAAACCTCCCACGGTGAGCAGTGGGAAACCTTCCACGGAGAGCAGTGGAAACCTCCCACAGGGAGCAGTGGGAAACCTCCCACGGAGAGCAGTGGAAACCTTCCACGGAGAGCAGTGGAAACCTCTCACGGAGAGCAGTGGGAAACCTTCCACGGAGAGCAGTGGGAAACCTTCCACGGAGAGCAGTGGAAACCTCCCACGGAGAGCAGTGGGAAACCTTCCACGGAGAGCAGTGGAAACCTCCCACGGAGAGCAGTGGGAAACCTTCCACGGAGAGCAGTGGAAACCTCCCACGGAGAGCAGTGGGAAACCTTCCACGGAGAGCAGTGGGAAACCTTCCACGGTGAGCAGTGGGAAACCTCCCACGGTGAGCAGTGGGAAACCTCCCAGGGAGAGCAGTGGGAAACCTCCCACAGAGAGCAGTGGGAAACCTCCCACAGAGAGCAGTGGGAAACCTCCCACGGTGAGCAGTGGGAAACCTTCCACGGTGAGCAGTGGGAAACCTCCCACAGAGAGCAGTGGGAAACCTCCCACAGAGAGCAGTGGGAAACCTCCCACGGTGAGCAGTGGGAAACCTCCCACGGAGAGCAGTGGGAAACCTTCCACGGTGAGCAGTGGGAAACCTCCCACGGTGAGCAGTGGAAAACCTCCCACAGAGAGCAGTGGAAACCTCCCACGGAGAGCAGTGGGAAACCTCGCACGGAGAGCAGTGGGAAACCTCCCACGGAGAGCAGTGGGAAACCTTCCAAGGTGAGCAGTGGGAAACCTCCCACAGAGAGCAGTGGGAAACCTCCCACGGAGAGCAGTGGGAAACCTCCCACGGAGAGCAGTGGGAAACCTTCCACGGTGAGCAGCACATGCCTGAGACTCCTGGTTCTACTTCAGTTTTGGACCTATTTCTTTCACTACAGATACGATTTATCACCATTTGATTCTTTTTATTCTATGGGACTTTATTTTATTATAGGCTGTAAAGTATAGTTGAGCCAACTAGAGGTAGAGGAAGCTCTGAGTGCTGGGAAACACCGATCGGAGGCAGCTGTCCGGCTATCAGCTGTTCGCTGTTACAGCCGCTGCGCAGCCTCCGAGCGCATGAGCTGGGGAACCCGGAAGTGATGTCACTCCGACGTCATGCGAACACAAGGACGCTGGTGGAATCGACATTGCCCAGGCAACGGACTGCATGGAGCAGGACGCTGTGTCTGGGAGAGAAGACTGACATCGGACGCCGCTGGGGGAACCCCAAGTTCTCATCCCACTACATGCTGATTTTAATCATCCATCTGGTAATTGCATTAATTGTTACCTTGCTATTGCTTCTCATTAAAAGGTTTTACACTATATGGGTTGTGTGCTCTTCTACTCCCCTGTTCCATAGTATCCAATTGGACGACACAAAGGTTTGGAAAGACCTCTCTGAAGAAGGCGGCACCAACCCCTATTTGTGGACTCCCTTGCATTGGACTATTTCCCTCCACACGGCGTCTGTTTTTTAATGAAACTTTTTAGTTTTTTAGTTGTAATGTGATACTCTTTGTTTTGCTTATTCATATCTGTATATGGACTATTTTATATGCTCAGCCATTGACGGGGATATTTAAATCACATCCAATATTCTATCCCTCCAATTTAGACTTTGAGTGCAGTTTAATAGGGACTGTTGTGTCTGGTCACAAAAATGTGTTTGTGTGTCAAAATGATAATAACAAGCCCGTGAATTTCTCCTTTAAGAGCTGCTCAGGAACACACCGAGAGAGACAGCGTCTCTCTGGGCCTCTTCTCCACAGCTCGTACAGGCTGTTTCTGGCCCGGCAGGATGAATGCTGCAGTGGTCCCATTCCGAAGCAGTGACCCTCACAGAGTTAATTCTCCGGGGCCGCTTTCTGTTTTTTATTGCTGTGCTCGCACGTGGCTGCACCACGAGCCGGCGAACGCAGCACAGAGCACAGTAAGTCTTGCTATTTCTGAACGATGTTTTAAGCAAGTTTTGTATCTTTGCAACTGTTTTGGCCTTGAGCACATTATCTTAATTCACCAACTTTGTGCTTCTCTTCGTGGCTGATACAGTAGCTGCCTAATCAATGCTGGAACAAACGTGTAATGTTACTTTGTATGTATAGCCATGCATAATAATGGTATATTACTTTCTCTCTGTTGGCAGTAAGTCCTGGTAAGTACAGGTATGCCAGCAGTAGTTATGGAGGTTTTCCCTCACACCATGGTGAGGTGCCCTATGTATGGAGGGGAGTGGCTGTATGCTCTGAGTCCCTGGATAGTGACATCAGGGATGTGCCTGCCTCCTGAAGTGTATAAGGCACAACACAGTTAGTTATAGTGTGTTCCAGCAGCTGTGGAAAGTTGTTGGGAAGTTGTATTGCCTGCATAAGGGATTGTAGGAACACTTTGTGACCCTAGTGAAGTAACTAGCGGTCCAGGTTGACCAATCAGCCTGTCTAAGCCACTCTGTGTCCAGGGACCTGGCACAGAGAGGATCTCCCTAGGAGAAGAGGGAATCCCACTTCAATTCGGGAGGGCGTACCTGGCGAAGGGACAGCACGGAGAGATGTGCGGCTTGAGCCGGCAGCTGCATGGGGCAGTCTGCTACATCACCGTCTACAATAAAGATGACCTTGTTAACGATACCCCCACTGTGTGAGTGTGAAATTACTCAGCAGTGGATGGCACCACCATGAAGGAGCTCCTCACAGGACCATCTCCCTGCGGAAGCACAGATCCTGATGAGGTGGAGGCGCTGCACATGATGTAAGTTGAACTCGCACCCACTACCTCAGCTACCTGTCCTGAAGAAATCCCCTAATAACATCAAGCGGGAGACTCAGGAGTCCTGTTGCCTGCAGGTGCACCACCAAACACGTAATGGGGGGTTGGTTATTAGAGTACCCGGGCCAATGTGAGATTGGGGGGGGGGGGGGAAACCCGTTACATATGTATCATCTTATTTAGTTCTTTAGTGTACATTATTAAGCCATACCAAGCAGAGTGCCTCACTTTACACTCAGTGCAGACGGGGTTATTTTAGTGTGAGAACTCACTGGAACTGAGGTGCCATTTTCTCTTTGCCTCCATATTGCAATTGTGACACTGCTAGGGGTGGTGTTGGAAAACTGACTGGGATGAGAAGTTGTTCCGCATTTCCTTATTTAACACTGGGTAATTTACTGCCGTTTAGAAAGAAATCCTTTTTTTCTTAAAACCTGTTTTGATTAGGGTCCTGGTGCCATTACTCTTACAAAAATAAACCTGTGTATAACCCGTTTGAAATTCAGTATCTATTTCCTAATCAATCAACATGTCAAGTTTGCTAATGTTTTTAATCACATATAAAGACGATTACCACAGACACAATATATTGCTTTTGATATAAAACTCACGTAAAGTTGCAGGCTTTATTTTCTCCTGATCTAGTTGTTTACATTTTGTGCAGATCTCTGAAAGCAAACTGTCTACATCAACCTCTCCAGAAGAATGTTGAATTCTCTACATCTTCAACCCACAAATGTGGGTTTATACTGACAAGTATATTGTGTTTCACGTCAAAGTGAATGACATTATATTATTATGCACTGAAATGCAAATATGAATTTGGATTTAAAAGAACATTTACTTAAAAGGAACATGTTTTCGCCGGTTCAGATCTGCAATTTATCAGATTATTTTTCAAGGTGAGGATTTGTAGACAACTTTATTCCTAAAATGGTCAACAATATCTGATTGGCTCTAGTAGACCATGTGACAGAGGCTTGGGGAATAACGGATATGACGTCATTGAAAGCCTGTCACATGGTACTAGAACCAATCAGAGTAGGGATAGACTTCCCACGCTCTGAATGGCTACCGTACCATGTGAGGCCGACCATGTTTCTTTTAATGACGTAATCTTAAAGGCAATTGAAGCAAAGCCATTCTGATTGGCTGTGCTTTCATTGCCTTTAAGTGACGTCATCATTTTTTTTTTGTATCGGCCAAAACACATGGTTTTCACGGCCCAATCAGGGCTATGCTGCTATGCATAGATGTGTGTTCAATGTATTTTATAATTAGATAGATGTAATTTTTGGGCTTCTATGCTGTACTTTAGGTAATGGTGAGGCTTGCTTTTGTATATTGTAATTTTTGGTGTCCTATTTTGTATGATGGTAACTTGTTCTCTGTAACGGTTGCTATAGTTAATTGTGTAATTGGTATGGATGCTATTTAAATGTTTTGGGATGTAATTCATGTATGCTAATTGATTGATGGTGACTTTATTGGATTACATGGTATACTTCTTTTGATGTAATGCTATTTTATTTGAAATATTGTATTGTTAACATTGATTTGCAGCATCTACATGTAGCTTACATTTTATGCAGCATGTATACAATGTAAATGCAATGTTTTAAGTGGCATTTGAGGCTTTGGATTGGCATTTGAGGCTTTGGATTGGATGATTACATTTGATTTGTTTAGAAAATCACATTGTATTTCATTGAGGATGTTATGGATAAGTGGTATTTTTATTGGAGCATGTTTTTGTTAACCCTGACACATTTATTTGTATATTGGTTCATCATGTGTATATATATATGTATGTATATATATATATATTTTGTTTCTTTCATTTTTATTTTATTTTTTCATGATGAAGCCACTGTACAAAGGAATGTGTGAAGGGTGGGTATGTGGCCAGAATGGCTTAACCCCTTAATTACCTTTGCGGTTAGTACCCGATAAGGTGATTAAGGGGTTCATTGATATGTGAATGTCATTGCAATGTATTGGCTATGTATTATTTTGGCAACGGACCACAAGGATGATGCTGGCGACGGGGCCTTCTTATTGAAGAGGTCAGTAGAATTTTCTTTATTTTACTATGCTAGTTAATGTGTTTAATAATGGCCAAATAATGTATTATCCCTATCTGGATAATAGTTATTTGGCACATTATTGTACTGTATGTGGTGGGGTGGGGGGAGGGGAGGGGGTATTGGCCCCAAGGGTATGTGGTAGGACTCCCTTGTGGGTAATGGGTGAGGGTGGTTAGGCCTCAGGGGGTGGGGGGGTAGTGGGGGAGGGTATGTGGGTGATGGTGGGTTAACCCCTTAATGACTGTAGCGGTTCATAACCGCTATGGTGATTAAGGGGTTAGGGGACATTACATTGGATGTTTTTATTCGTGTGTCTGTTTTGCAGAAGCGGATGGGGCATGGGCAGGATGAAGATGAGGATGGCCTTCATCGTGGCAGCCGGACATGGGTGAGTGCTATATGTATTTAATGTATTTATTGTTGTTTATGTATTTTAAATGGACAACTACACTATTATTCATTTGTGGATAATAGTAATGTTGCCCATTATTGTATTGTATGTTGTGTATTGCTATGTGTATTGGGGGCAATTGTCCCCAATAAACATACTATTATGCGTTAACCCCTTCATTGCCTTAGCGACTATCCGCTATGGTAATGAAGCAGCATTAATGTATTTTAATAATATTGTGCGGGAGCAGGGGGTCCCCTGAGCTGAACCGCATTGATTTGTGGCTCAGAGACCCCCTGCTTCCCGAGTTACAGGCCCCGGTTTGGGGCATCGGTTACAGTGACGACGCCATATTTATTGCGGGCACGTAGCGTATGGGACGCTATAAACATGGCGGTGACACTGCCCACCCGATCACACATACTGGGGCCTGTAACTCGGGAAGCAGGGGGTCCCTGGTCCACAAAGCAATGCGGTTCAGCTCAGGGGACCCCTGCTCACTGTACAGTATTATTAAAAAAATATTCATGCTGCTTCGCTCCCATAGCAGATTGCCGCAAAGGTAAGGAATGATTGTGTATTGATATGTGTGTTTTATTCATAGTGTAGATGTGCAGAGGGTCTCCGGAGCTGAACCGCTTTGGTTTAAGGTCCGGGGACCCCCTGCTTCCTGAGATACAGGCTCCTTTAGGGGGTGCCGGTATCCCTCTGCTTTGTTTACATTCCGCGGTCACGTGATCAGGACATTTAAATGCAGAGGGATACCGGCACCTCATAAAAGGGCCTGTATCTCGGGAAGCAGGGGGTCCCCGGACCTGAAACCAATGCGGTTCAGGTCCGGAGACCCCCTGCACATGTACACTATGAATAAAAATGGTTTAAAAAATAATTTTTAATGTGCCGATGTTTGCGCTGAGAGAGCGGCGGATCTCTCTCTGCTGCAGACAGATCTCGGCAGGGGACGGCTTCTCGGCAGCTTCTCGCCAGGCAGCCGTTTCGCCACCGTTTACTAGCCATTTTATCAAATGGTGGTGGCGCATTTATACACCAGGGATTCGGACCTTACAGCATACAGCGAGTTTAACACGCCAAAAACATGGCTAATTGCAAAACTGGCTAATGCTTTTTTTTGCTGCTTACTGCATGATGCCCCAAGTCTGCGAATTTTCAGTGATAGGAAAAAAAACGAATCTGCCTTAATGAGATCTGTGGAAATCCACGGCTGAAAGGAACTTGCAAATTCGCAGCTGATTTGAATTCGCCCATCCCTATTCCTGGCATCTTCTCAACTGGTTTACAAATGTTTCACTGATTTACAAGTGTGTGTATACCATTTTTGCTGTTGCAGGTGGCTAATACTGTCTACGGGTAGTCATAACAATGGTTTTAGCTTCACTGGCACAGTTTTAACCGTTTGTCCCAATGACCAGCTCATAGCTGGTACAAGCTGTTACCTTATCTAGGGGCAGGAATGTTTCAATATTACCAAACTTACTCCATGTTATCACGTCAATTTTGATCCTTGTTTCACAACTGATGTGTATACACGTGGTTCATATCAACCCGGTGTTTCAATAGATAAAAGGAGACATGTAGAACAAGGTTGGACTAGATTCTCATGATGGAATGCTTTGAAGAACTACAGTAATATAGAAAACGCTCAATTTATTTTTATGTTGCATTGTATCAGTGCAACATAGGATAGTTGTAACTTAAATGTCTTTCCCCGAAAATATATTTATTGATATTGCTTTCATATTGCATTTACTTTGATATTGCTTCTCGTGTTTGGACACAATAGTCTTGCTCTATACAGCAGCATATACAGTAGTACTGAGCGCACAGTACAAGATGCTTTGCAAATGTGTAACTAGTATGTATATTTTTATTTATATATTTAGCCCCTCTTATCCCCACCCGACTTGAGATTTGGTCTGCTACTAGTGTTTTTGGTGTAGAATGGTGCATACCTGTGAGGTAACAGGAGGGCTGAGCACTTCCGCTTTGGTGTGGGGTTAGGCCGCATGAATGGCACACGACAGATCGGGCAATGCCCCAATTCCTGGTTCTGTCCACCTGGATGATTGCACAGAGGGCAAACTCCCAGCAAGAGAGTTCCATCTTTGTCCTTGATTACGAGGACTCCCCAGGTCAGCTCATAGACTTGATCAATCTCTTCCATAGTGGAGCAAGTAAGCAGCTCTGCATACACGACTTTAGCTGTTACAGTGCACGTGCATCTGGCTCCTCACATCCTGTTTGCTGCGCTTAGGCACACCTAGCTCCTCCTCCTGGTGAACCTGATAGTCCCATCCCAGAGCAGCATGAGGGTGGGGTTTCATCAGTTTGCGCCAATTTCTGCAAACTGAATGCCAGCCAAAGCTTGCAACTACAGACAACTTTTGAAAAACACCATGCGGCTTCCCTGGTGTGGCGGGAATCACCATTTTGAGGTAGTTAAATGGACCATGCGACTCACAGTTCTCTGGGACCGCCATTTTGTAATCCACACGGCTATAGGTATTTTCTCTGTAGGGAAGCACCGCCTGGCAGGCAAAACCCCTGTGAAGTTTGTGACAAATAGTCCAGTTCTCTGCGATATTTCGTACTTGAAACTTGCTCCTAGTAAAGTGGTAACTCCTCAAATGGAAAGTCCTGGGCAACCTTGACCTACAATCTCAGTCCCCCCTTCCTTGGACTATACCCATGATTACTCTTAAGACACCCCGTCTGAACACTGACATCATAGTCCTTTCCGGTGCTCTTGGGACTTCGTTAACCAAGACACCCTTTCCAGACACCCTAAGTGCCAGCCCGCAGGGTGACTGAGAACAGGACCTGAAGCTTCTTGTCTTAACCAAAACATCCTTTTAGGGCCAGAGCAGGCTGCAGTTTTTGTGGCAGATATGAAAATCCCCTTTACTCTACACCTGTCTTCTCTCATCCTTCAGTACTGGAACTGTAAATGCACTTTCTTTCTATGGTTTCAGCTGCTGGTAAACCTGTACTTTGAGAATGTGATCTCAGCAGCGCCTCCATTTGTAGCCCCTTTACCCCCACCCTAAGTGAGGTTTGGTCTGCTACTAGTGCTTTTTGTGTAGAATGGTGCGTACTTGTGAGGTAACAGGAGGGCTGAGAACTTCCGCGGTGGTGTGGGGAATCATCAGGACAGGATTTACAAGGTACCAGTCAGCGTGGATCCTCTGGATAGTAGGATGGTCCAGACTGACACCTTTCTTTTGCCCAAGACAGTTAATCACACTGGTATATGGTTCCATGGTATCTATTGCAGTGTTTAGGATCTTACACAGCAGGTACATAACTTTCCTTGCTTCCCCTCAGGACAGTCACTTCAAGGCTTGAGGCCCATCCAAGCATCCTCCTGCATGATGCTCCTCCTGATGCCCCCTTATGGGACACAGGGAAGTTGTTGCTCACTCCACAGAGGGAGGAAAGAGACACACCCACTTTTGGGAGAAAGTCAGTATTTATACCCTGGGGTTAGACTTGTAACCCTGCCCCATAACAGGGCAGGTCTGATACTAACAGGTCATCACAATCCAGCATGACACCCAGCCAGTACCTCCCCCACTGACACTCTCTGGCTGTTGCTAGGCCCACGCTTAGATACAGCTACTGCATTTAAGGCTGCAATAGCAAACAAATCCTTATGGAGGACTTAGCCCTTCCACTACCTGTACCTAACAGGACTTAGGAATAAATGGAGAAACAAAGCGCACAAGCAAAAACAGAGAAGGAAGGACCCAGAATCAAAAATAGAATAAAAGGGCACTTTAATGTGACAAAAGACCCATTCAACGCGTTTCGAACGTCACAGCGTTCTTTTTCAAGGATAAAACATAGTGTAATAACATCCATTAAATACCCTCTTACCTGCAAGCAGATTCGCGCCAAAAACGGAAGCAAGGTGACGTCATGACGCAATGCGCGTCATCGCGCATGCGCAGAACAATCCGGCGCCGTCTAAGGGCAAAACTGTCCATGTAGGCAGTGTGGTGTATTATTAGTAAGGGCAATGCATAGGATAACACAGTGATTCTAATAGTATAATAAGCAGGCAAATACATACCCAAAACGGACAAACAATGACGTCATCGTGCTTCCGTTTTTGGCGCGAATTTGCTTGCAGGTAAGAGGGTATTTAATGGATGTTATTACACTATG
The DNA here is from genome assembly GCF_040206685.1 of Ascaphus truei. Classification (NCBI taxonomy): domain Eukaryota; kingdom Metazoa; phylum Chordata; class Amphibia; order Anura; family Ascaphidae; genus Ascaphus; species Ascaphus truei. Next base: position 36,565,342 of record NC_134494.1, read on the forward strand.
TTTTATCCTTGAAAAAGAATGCTGTGACATTCGAAACTCGTTGGATGGGTCTTTTGTCACATTAAAGTGCCCTTTTATTCTATTTTTGATGGTGGGTCCTTCCTGCTCCGTTTTTGCTTGTGCGCTTTGTTTCTCCATTTATTCCTGTTTACTACAATATTTGAAGCTGCACAGCCTGCCTACCACTCCTAGGATTTGTGAGTATTGCTTATTATTCAGGGGAACCTGCCAATGAGACTGATTGTGGGTGGGCTTGTACCATCTAACACCTGTCTTCAGGAGGATAGTACCCATACTAGTGGTTATTATGTACTAATACCATTACTCATTTTTTATACCTTGGATTAGTGGTTTTGGCTTATAATATTCTTTTATTCCTGGCATTGGAGCGCTTTAGCCTATTTTCTCTACCTAACAGGACTTACACTGGAAAGGCCCAGTGAAATAAGTAGCGGCCGGAGGCTAAGCTACATAGCACCATTAATGTACATAGCGTTTCACAGCAGTAATACACGTGACATAATAACATAACACATGATTGGAATAAGCGCTTCAGACCTAAAAGTAACAATTAGGTAAAGGAGTGCCTGCCCCGAAGAGCTTATAATCTAATTGGTGAGTATGAAGAACGTACAGAGACAGTAGGAGGGTGTTCTGGTAAGTCCATCTGCAGGGGGCCAAGGTCAATGTATGAGGTGTAAAGTATCAGCCACGGAGCTGCTCATCCTTCGTTAAGCAGGTGGGTTTTAAGAACGGTCCTAAAGGTGGATATAGAGGGTGCCAGACAGATATTGAGGGGAAGAACATTTCAGAGGTGTGGGGCAGTGAGTGAGAAAGGTTTAAGGCGGGAGAGGGCTTTAGATACAAAAGGGGTTAACAGAAGATATCCTTGAGCAGAACGCAAGAGTTGGGATGGTGCATAGCGAGAAATTAGGGTTGAGATGTAAGGAGGGGCAGAAGGGTATAACGCCTTAAAAGTGAGGAGGAAAATTATGTGTGTGGTACAAGATTTAATAGGAAGCCAGGAGATGGATTTCAGCAGGGGAGACGCTGAGACAGATTTAGAAAAGAGTAGAGTGATTCTGGCAGCAGCGTTTATGATAAATTGTAGGGGAGACAGGTGAGAGGCAGGATTGCTGGACAGCAGGAGGTTACAGTAATCGAGACGGGAGAGAAGGAGGGCCTGAGTCAGAGTTTTAGCAGTAGAGGGACAGAGGAAAGGGAGTGTCTTTGCAATATTGTCGAGGGAAAAAACAAAAGGTTTTAGCTATATTTTGAATGTAAGAGGAGAATGTGAGAGAGGAGTCACGTGTGACCCCTAGGCAGTGTGCTTGTGATACTTGGTGTATGATACTGCTGCCAACAGTAATGTAGAAGGGGACAGTAGGGCCAGGCTTGGGATGAAGTATAAGGAGCTCCGTCTTTGCCATGTTACGTTTAAGTCGGCGGAGGGCCATCCAGGATGATATAGTGGAGAGACATTTAGAGACTTTGGTCTGTATAGCAGGTATGAGGTCAGGGGTTGAAAAGTAAATGTGTGTGTCATCAGCGTAGAGGGGATATTTGAACTCAACAGATGTAGTTAGGTCACCTAGAGAAAGTGTGTACAGAGAAGGGGTCCCAGGACAAAGCCCTGGGGTACCCTCACAGATAGATCGATAGAGGAGGAGGAGGCATTAGCAAACGAGACACTGAAAGTATGATGGGAGAGATAAGAGCTTACTTGTGGTAAATGGATCAGATAGGCAGTTTTCTTGAAAGCTATGAATTTTAACTGTGCACAAAGATAAAAAGATCTGTGACAGGATAATTTAAGAAACAAAGTAATACTAAGTGCACTTGTGTCAGTCATTGAACAATGTAGCAGATGCGTCTTACAGAATTATTCATATCAATCTGATATGGTGAGAAAATCAGATGTTATAGGGGAGGCCAACTTCAATCCTCAAGGGCCACTAACATTTCAGGTTTAGAGGATATCCCTGGTTCTGCACTGGTGGCTCAGGCAATCACTGAGCCACCTGTGCTGAAGCAGGGATATCCTTAAGACCTGACCTGTTGGTGGCCCTTGAGGACTGAAGTTGGTCTCTCCTGCTATAAAGGTGTGTTCCCTGGTACATCCATAAAATGAAAGTGGCAACGACTATATACAGAAATAACTATTATTACTACTGTATATATCATTAATCAAACACAAAATACACATTCTAGGATCCCTTGTTAGCCAGAGCACATAATATGTTGTCTAAAAACAAAAATAAAATATGGGAGAAAGACTGGTCCTGTAGTATGTATTGTATGTACTGTATGTGTCAGTATGTACTGTATGTACTGTATGTGTCAGTATGTACTGTATGTACTTGTATGTGTCAATATGTACTGTATGTACTTGTATGTGTCAGTATCTACTGTATGTACTTGTATGTGTCAGTATGTACTGTATGTACTTGTGTCAGTATGTACTGAATGTACTTGTAGGTGTCAGTATGTACATGTGTGTGCCAGTATGTACTGTATGTACTTGTATGTGTCAGTATGTACTGCTTGTACTTGTATGTGTCAGTATGTACTGTATGTACTTGTATGTGTCAGTATGTACTTGTATGTGTCAGTATGTACTGTATGTACTTGTATGTGTCAGTATGTACTGTATGTATCATTCCATCCGTCTAGGACATTTGGTTGCATCTTCTTCGCCGCAGGGAAATGACGGATAGCGAATCAGAATACAATAATGAATCTTCCATCTGGTTTACTTGTGTTTCCTGATACGGTCTTCAGATAATTTTTTATTTAATTTCCAAAATGTATACTTAAAAAATAAATACCTGACTACATCAACACACAGCATTCCATTAATATGTGAAGTCAGCAGTTTCAGGACTAAAAATGTGGATTCATTGTGGCAGTAAGTCTTGCATTAATAAGATACACGAGGTAATGAATACTAGGGATAGTATAACCTTGTGTCCGTGGCCTTACCATCTATTTGGATCAGCCAAGACTGATGATGACCTGTCTCGGATTATCTGTAGGAGACACAAGATGTTCATTTTAAGTGGTTCCATTAATCATATTGTATTCATCCAGCCTAAGTTTTAAAAGACTGTCTGCTGAAAAGAAATGTAGAACTTGTATCTATATGGTGCCTTTCAATTTCAAAAGCATTTTTACGTACATTCATCCAAGGAATATGGCCCGTCTCTGGACATCTGAGGTCAGTCATAAAATGGGAAAGCTGTAATAGTCTGAGAACGTAAGCATCATTTGTCCGAATTCACACAGCTTTAATAGTTTAGATAGGATGTAAAGTCACAGCCCTAAGCATCAAAGGCTAGAAACTAAATCCCTGTGCCACAGATCCCCAAACAATGGAACAAGAACACTACATTCATTTTTGAAATAATAAGATGAAACATTATGAATTCAGAGGTAAACTGCAATGGGTCACTCGTTTATCATTTTTCTTTTATCAAATCAGGATTCTATAGAATTATGTTTAATGGAATCAGATGGTAAAGAGTATATGAGTCGTTGTGCAGAATAACAACAAAGTGTGAAAGACTCAATCTTAAATCTACAATTCAATGTGCCGTTTTGTTCTCCAATGCAACTACAACACACATCACTGCGAAATGCTCAAAGAACTAGATTGGTCATCACTTGAGTCTAGGCGCAAAGTTCACCATTCCTGTCTTGCCTTCAAATACTTTCTGGGCGAGCTACCCGTCTACCTGAACAAGCTCCTCACCCCTACCACATACAACACTTATCATCTGAGATCTGACTCCAAAAGACTGTTCATGGTCCCAAGGCTCAACAAAGTATCCGGCCGCTCCTCCTTCTCTTACCGTGCACCCCAAAACTGGAACAACCTACCGGAGACTCACATCCACCACCAGTTTAAGTTCTTTCAAAACTAAAGCTGTCTCACATTTTAATCTTAATTATGCCTATAATATATATTATCTTTAACTGTGCATGCAATGTCTTGTATATAATGTATACCCTGTTCATTTATGTAACTGTATTTGTAACCATATATTATTTGTCATCTTAACTCTATGCCAAGGACATACTTGAAAACGAGAGGCAACTCTCAAGGTATTACTTCTTGGTAAAACATTTTATAAATAGAAATTTAAAAAAAATGGGAGAGCGAATGGCTCAGTGAGTAAAGACACTGACTGGTACTGAGAGTGTGAAGCAGGAGAGCCTGATTCAATTCTCGGTGTCGGCTCCTTGTGACCTTGGGAAGTCACTTTATCTCCCTGTGCCTCAGGCACCAAAAACATAGATTGTAAGCTCCATGGGGCAGGAACATGTGCCTGAAAAATGTCTCTGTAAAGCGCTGCGTAAAACTAGCAGCGCTATACAAGAACATGCTATTATTATTATTATAACTGCTAGTGATAATCCTAATGGTAACCTGTATCGCTGCTCTCATCTAAATCACAAAAGAAAGATTCTTCCTTCGCACAGATTATTTATGCACAGGTGATCCAGAAATTGACAGTACGAAATGTCATTATATGGTTCCTTAATAATGGTTAGAAATGAATGATATAAGTACTGACTAATGGTTTGAAATTGTCCTTTCAATCAAGTGCAGTGAAAAGTTATTCCATCACTTAAGCATTGACTGGAAGAGTTAGTAAAAATCCTGCAGATATTACCTGTGTACTCTTTTTCCTGTACCACTAGTTCTAATCTGTCTCACTTTTCTATTGCTTGAGGACAACTTGTCGCCATAACCAGACAACATGCTAAATGCTATCAAGCTTCTGTAAATGTATGTAGGAAACCTTCTGTTGTGAAGGAAACTGAGAATTCAGCGTATTCTATGCAGCAGTCTGCCCATTCCTCTAGTGTGATTGGAAACCTGTTACACATTTTGCTATATCAATTAGTCCTATCTTTACATTTGAAGTGAATGAACGCTTCCTAAAAATCCATTCGAGAATATGTGCAAGAATAAAGTAACAGCTTGTGCAAAAAAAAAAACAAGATATTCATGTTCTAAGTGGTGTGTTAGGTACCTGTCTGACAAAACAGGAAGCGTGGTTTATTCAGATGCATTCATTGAAATATGTCTGGCGTTGAAGCGTTCATTAGCAAATGGTTAGAGAAACAATCAATGTTTACAGTGCATAGCCAGAGAGGCCTAAATCCAGGCATTGGAGGGAAAATAGATGATTCTTAAAATAAGCTTCTTAAGTCATTGGCTGTTTTCACTACATGCAGTGAGGGTGTAACAGATGTTGAGTTCTTGCTCAGGAAAAGTATTGCACACAACTGATTTAATACTGTGAAGGCAAATGCATTTTTTAGCAGTGGGGGGGGGGGGGGCGACAGCAAGGAGGTGGCTGCAACAGCCAAGTGCCACGAGGCTGACAACCATGACTGAAATAATGGCAGCTAATCTTTGTCACTGCAATTTAAACAAGAATACACTGCCTCACAACAGTCACAAGTTATCTTCTTGATGTAGAAACAGAATATGAATGTACTGTAAAACTAAGGAGAACCAGAAAATAACACGAATGTGAAACAATGCCATTGAAATGCCCTAGGGGAGGCAAAAACTTTGCAAAAACTTCAGTTGCTGCTCATGGAACCATCGGAGGAGCTGCCAGCGTCTGGTTCTATGGGTGACAGTTGGAATTTGCGTGGAGAAACGGTTGAGAAAGCCAGTTGGTGCTGTGGGAGCAACGCTGGAAAAACAGAGCCCTGTGAAGAGGGAAAAGAAAAATAAAGTGCTGCAGCTATACAAGGAGCTGACTTTTCTCCTGACTTCCAGGTCACACGGTAGGTGTTGAACATATAATGTTGCCATTGGTGTGTGAAGCCCAGCCCAGCCTCTGACAAAGCCCTATTTGCGAAACGCGCGTGGGGTTCAGCCCCAGTGGGGCATCACATCCGTTCGCCGGAAGCTCTGTACATTCTGCATTCCAGGCTGACACGTAGGTGGCTTTCATAATGTTTTCTTGGTCATACTTAGCAGCGTCATTATATATCATGCTGCTTGATGTTGGTTTTCTGAGGTATCCGGTCACCTTGAGTGGTGAGGAACTCTTTTGATCCTCAGTAACTCCTTCCCATATTTTGATACATACTGCTGTGTTGTTTTTTTATATCTATATTTGTACTTGTAACACTCGATGTGGACTACATGCATTTTGTGTTGGACGTCTTGATTTTATTGTGTTATTAGGATAGGCTTCTTATTTATTGTTTTTCGTTTTTGTACAATAAATTATATTGTGAGCGCTCCATTGTGGGACTTTCTGTTCTCTCTAAGATTTAACATTTGTGAATCTATACAGAGACCGTCAGCAACGGCAGTGAGATTGCTGGGGAAGAGAGAGACAGCCTGAGAGCGGTAACCTCACTGGACAAGCAGGCAGAGAGAGCCGGGAAGAGACCTCAGAGAACCAAACAGCACATACACCCAGAGGACGGGGGAGAGGCAATTTATTTTTCTACATGAAAAGACACCTCAGTCTGCAGATTCTAGTGTATAACAATATATGGACACAGTAACTAAAGACATGAAACAAAACAAGGAACTCAACAAAGTAACGTACATATATTTAGATTCCAAGGAACAGTACACTATGTAATCTCTCCAAAAATAAAGCATATAACTCTCACAGAGGCTTAAAGAAGTTTTACTAGCTAAGACAACTACCAATAGATTTATAAATCCTGGCCAGGTACACAGAGAATGGACTATTTAAGTATTCATTTGTATGTATATAAATATTTGCTAATGAACGGTTTCTTCTGGTTTATTTACTTGTTTGTTTGTTTCTTCCTTAACTTGTGTTCTTAAAGATTTATGTATGTATATTTATTTAGTTATTTAACAAGCAACCTTGTGTTGGTAGCTATCAGAGGTATTGCTCCTCTGCGTTATCATCTCCCCTCTTATTCCCAGTTAATAAATTAGTTCACCGTCCAAACATTTGTGGGTTACTGACTCCTGGCTCTCTTAGAACTGCAGGTTACTGACTCCTGGCTCTCTTAGAACTGCGGTTTGCTGACTCCTGCCACTCTTAGAGCTGCGGGTCACTGACTCCTGCCTCTCTTAGAACTGCGGGTTGCTGACTCCTGCCTCTCTTAGAACTGCGGGTTACTGACTCCTGCCTCTCTTAGAACTGCGGGTTACTGACTCCTGCCTCTCTTAGAGCTGCGGGTCACTGACTCCTGCCTCTCTTAGAACTGCGGGTTACTGACTCCTGCCTCTCTTAGAGCTGGGGGTTACTGACTCCTGGCTCTCTTAGAACTGCGGGTTACTGACTCCTGCCTCTCTTAGAACTGCGGTTTGCTGACTCCTGCCACTCTTAGAGCTGCGGGTCACTGACTCCTGCCTCTCTTAGAACTGTGTGTTACTGACTCCTGTCTCTCTTAGAACTGCGGGTTACTGACTCCTGCCTCTCTTTGGATTGTGGGTTACTGACTCCTGCCTCTCTTAGAATTGCGGGTTACTGACTCCTGCCTCTCTTCGGGCTGCGGGTTACTGACTCCTGGCTCTCTTAGAACTGCGGGTTACTGACTCCTGCCTCTCTTAGAACTGCGGGTTACTGACTCCTGCCTCTCTTAGAACTGCGGGTTACTGACTCCTGGCTCTCTTAGAACTGCGGGTTACTGACTCCTGCCTCTCTTAGAACTGCGGGTTACTGACTCCTGCCTCTCTTAGAACTGCGGGTTGCTGACTCCTGCCTCTCTTAGAGCTGGGGGTTACTGACTCCTGGCTCTCTTAGAACTGCGGGTTACTGACTCCTGCCTCTCTTAGAACTGCGGGTTACTGACTCCTGCCTCTCTTAGAACTGTGGGTTACTGACTCCTGCCTCTCTTAGAACTGCGGGTTACTGACTCCTGCCTCTCTTTGGATTGCGGGTTACTGACTCCTGCCTCTCTTAGAATTGCGGGTTACTGACTCCTGCCTCTCTTCGGGCTGCGGGTTACTGACTCCTGCCTCTCTTCGGGCTGCGGGTTACTGACTCCTGGCTCTCTTAGAACTGCGGGTTACTGACTCCTGCCTCTCTTAGAATTGCGGGTTACTGACTCCTGCCTCTCTTCGGGCTGCGGGTTACTGACTCCTGCCTCTCTTCGGGCTGCGGGTTACTGACTCCTGGCTCTCTTAGAACTGCGGGTTACTGACTCCTGCCTCTCTTAGAACTGCGGGTTACTGACTCCTGGCTCTCTTAGAACTGCGGGTTACTGACTCCTGCCTCTCTTAGAACTGCGGGTTACTGACTCCTGCCTCTCTTAGAACTACGGGTTACTGACTCCTGCCTCTCTTAGAATTGCGGGTTACTGACTCCTGCCTCTCTAAGGGCTGCGGGTTACTGACTCCTGCCTCTCTTCGGGCTGCGGGTTACTGACTCCTGCCTCTCTTCGGGCTGCGGGTTACTGACTCCTGCCTCTCTTAGAATTGCGGGTTACTGACTCCTGCCTCTCTAAGGGCTGCGGGTTACTGACTCCTGCCTCTCTTCGGGCTGCGGGTTACTGACTCCTGCCTCTCTTCGGGCTGCGGGTTACTGACTGCTGCCTCTCTTAGAATTGCGGGTTACTGACTCCTGCCTCTCTAAGGGCTGCGGGTTACTGACTCCTGCCTCTCTTCGGGCTGCGGGTTACTGACTCCTGCCTCTCTTCGGGCTGCGGGTTACTGACTCCTGCCTCTCTTCGGGCTGCGGGTTACTGACTCCTGCCACTCTAAGGCTGCGGTCCCAGTCATCACTGTGACACACGCGCCTGGCGGGGGGGGGCGGCGCATGCACAGCGCTAACCGCGATCTGCGGTCTCCAGGGAGAGAGGGAGATAGCGATAGGGGGGGGCGTGGTGAGTATTTTGCGTGGGCATGGCCATGACCTCACGCTGCTGCTTCGCCCTCATTGGCTGAACCGCCGGCGTGGGGGCGTGGCCACGCCTCCGTCACAAGTTCCACATACAATATTTTTGTATGTGAGAAAACTTGTAGTATAGAGCAGCTGCTAAATGTGCGCCGATGCTTGTACTTAACCGGATAGATTGGGAGGCAGTGCTTCTGTGCACAGCGCATGCCGAGGCGTGCGCTGTAGAATGCACTGGGACCGCAGCCTTAGAGCTGCGGGTTACTGACTCCTGTCTCTCTTAGAGCTGCGGTTACTGACTCCTGCCTCTCTTCGGGCTGCGGGTCACTGACTCCTGCCTCTCTTAGAGCTGCGGGTTACTGACTCCTGCCTCTCTTCGGCCTGCATGTTATTGACTCCTGCCTCTCTTCTACTGTAGCTGCGGGTTACTGTCCTGCCTCTCTTCTACTGTAGCTGCGGGTTACTGACTCCTGCCTCTCTTCGGATTGCGGGTTACTGACTCCTGCCTCTCTTCTGTCTGCGGGTTACTGACTCCTGCCTCTCTTCTGGCTGCGGGATATTGACTCCTGCCTCTCTTCTACTGTAGCTGCGGGTTACTGACTCCTGCCTCTCTTCTACTGTAGCTGCGGGTTACTGTCCTGCCTCTTTTCGGGATGCGGGTTACTGTCCTGCCTCTCTTCGGGCTGCGGGTTACTGTCCTGCCTCTCTTCGGGCTGCGGGTTACTGTCCTGCCTCTCTTCGGGCTGCGGGTTACTGTCCTGCCTCTCTCCGGGATGCGGGTTACTGACTCTGCCTCTCTTCTACTGTAGCTGCGGGTTACTGACTCCTGCCTCTCTTCGGGCTTCGGGTTACTGTCCTGCCTCTCTTCGGGCTTCGGGTTACTGTCCTGCCTCTCTTCGGGCTTCGGATTACTGTCCTGCCTCTCTTCGGGCTGCGGGTTACTGTCCTGCCTTTCTTCGGGCTGCGGGTTACTGTCCTGCCTTTCTTCGGGCTGCGGGTTACTGTCCTGCCTTTCTTCGGGCTGCGGGTTACTGTCCTGCCTTTCTTCGGGATGCGGGTTACTGTCCTGCCTCTCTTCGGGTTGCGGGTTAGTGACTCCTGCCTCTCTTCTGGCTGCGGGATATTGACTCCTGCCTCTCTTCGGATTGCGGGTTACTGACTCCTGCCTCTCTTCGGATTATAGGTTACTGACTCCTGCCTCTCTTCTGTCTGCGGGTTACTGACTCCTGCCTCTCTTCTGGCTGCGGGATATTGACTCCTGCCTCTCTTCGGATTGCGGGTTACTGACTCCTGCCTCTCTTCGGATTGTGGGTTACTGACTCCTGCCTCTCTTCTGGCTGCGGGATATTGACTCCTGCCTCTCTTCGGATTGCGGGTTACTGACTCCTGCCTCTCTTCGGATTGTGGGTTACTGACTCCTGCCTCTCTTCTGTCTGCAGGTTACTGACTCCTGCCTCTCTTCTGGCTGCGGGATATTGACTCCTGCCTCTCTTCGGATTGCGAGTTACTGACTCCTGCCTCTCTTCTGTCTGCGGGTTACTGACTCCTGCCTCTCTTCGGGTTGCGGGTTACTGACTCCTGCCTCTCTTCTGGCTGCGGGATATTGACTCCTGCCTCTCTTCTGTCTGCGGGTTACTGACTCCTGCCTCTCTTCAGATTGCGGGTTACTGATTCCTGCCTCTCTTCGGGTTGCGGGTTACTGACTCCTGCCTCTCTTCTGGCTGCGGGATATTGACTCCTGCCTCTCTTCTGGCTGCGGGATATTGACTCCTGCCTCTCTTCGGATTGCGGGTTACTGATTCCTGCCTCTCTTTGGATTGCGGGTTACTGATTCCTGCCTCTCTTCAAACTGCGGATTACCAACTCCTTCCTCTCTTGAAGCTGCGTGTTATTGACTCCTGCCTCTCTTCTGGTTGTGGGATACTAACTCCTGCCTCTCTTCTGGTTGTGGGTTACTGACTCCTGCCTCTCTTAGAGCTGGGGGTTACTGACTCCTGCCTCTCTTAGTACTGCGGGTTACTGACTCCTGCCTCTCTTAGAACTGCGGTTGCTGACTCCTGCCTCTCTTAGAACTGCAGGTTACTGACTCCTGCCTCTCTTCGGGCTGCAGTTTACTGACTCCTGCCTCTCTTCTACTGTAGCTGCGGGTTACTGACTCCTGCCTCTCTTCTACTGTAGCTGCGGGTTACTGACTCCTGCCTCTCTTCTACTGTAGCTGCGGGTTACTGTCCTGCCTCTCTTCGGGCTGCGGGTTACTGTCTCCTGCCTCTCTTCGGGCTGCGGGTTACTGTCCTGCCTCTCTTCGTGCTGCGGGTTACTTTCCTGCCTCTCTTCGGGCTGCGGGTTACTGTCTCCTGCCTTTCTTCGGGATGCGGGTTACTGACTCCTGCCTTTTTCAGGATGCGGGTTAATTACTCCTGCCTCTCTTTGGGTTGCGGGCTACTGAATCCTGACTCTCTTCAGCCTGCAGGTTAATGACTCTTGCCTCACTTCGGACTATGTGTTACTAACACCTTCTTCTCTTCGAGCTGCGGGTTACTGAATCCTGCCTCTCTTCAGGCTGCGTGTTATGGACTTCTGCCTCTGTTCGGGTTGTGGGTTACTGACTCCTGCCTCTCTTCTGTCTGCGGGTTACTGACTCCTGCCTCTCTTCTGTCTGCGGGTTACTGACTCCTGCCTCTCTTCTGTCTGCGGGTTACTGACTCCTGCCTCTCTTCTGTCTGCGGGTTACTGACTCCTGCCTCTCTTCGGTCTGCGGGTTAATGACTCCTGCCTCTCTTCTGTCTGCGGGTTACTGACTCCTGCCTCTCTTCGGGTTGCGGGTTACTGACTCCTGCCTCTCTTCTGGCTGCGGGATATTGACTCTTGCCTCTCTTCGGATTGCGGGTTACTGATTCCTGCCTCTCTTCGGAGTGCGGGTTACTGATTCCTGCCTCTCTTCAAGCAGCGGATTACCAACTCCTTCCTCTCTTGAAGCTGCATTTTATTGACTCCTGCCTCTCTTCTGGTTGTGGGATACTGACTCCTGCCTCTATTCGGGCTGCGGATTATTGACTCCTGCTTTCTTCAGGTTTCAGCTTGTGAGTAAGGGGGTACTGTCAGGCCCAACAGTATCAGAACCCACAACCAATGTTCAGGGTTGCTGCTCTAGCAGTAGGAAGTAAACCAGCTGCTGAATAGCAGCACTGTCACCGCATACCTTTGAGCTCTGCTGCTTACACATCTTATTGCTCACCAACACATCTGATTGCACACCAACACATCTTATTGCACACCAACACATCTGATTGCACACCAACACATCTGATTGCACACCAACACATTTTATTGCACACCAACACATCTTATTGCACACCAACACATCTGATTGCACAGCAACACATCTTATTGCACACCAACACTTCTTATTGCTCACAAACACATCTTATTGCACACCAACACATCTTATTGATCACAACACATCTGATTGCACACCAACACATCTTATTGATCACAACACATCTGATTGCACACCAACACATCTGATTGCACACCAACACATTTTATTGCACACCAACAGATCTTATTGCACACCAACACATCTGATTGCACACCAACACATCTGATTGCACACCAACACATTTTATTGCACACCAACACATCTTATTGCACACCAACACATCTTATTGCTTACCAACACATCTTATTGCACACCAACACATCGGATTGCACACCAACACATCTTATTGCACACCAACACTTCTTATTGCTCACCAACACATCTTATTGCACACCAACACATCTTATTGATCACAACACATCTGATTGCACACCAACACATCTTATTGATCACAACACATCTGATTGCACACCAACACATCTGATTGCACACCAACACATTTTATTGCACACCAACACTTCTTATTGCTCACCAACACATCTTATTGCACACCAACACATCTTATTGCTTACCAACACATCTTATTGCACACCAAAACATCTTATTGCACACCAAAACATCTGATTGCACACCAACACATCTTATTGCACACCAACACATCTTATTGCTTACCAACACTTCTTATTGCACACCAAAACATCTGATTGCACACCAATACATCTTATTGCACACCAACACATCTGATTGCACACCAACACATCTGATTGCACACCAACACATCTGATTGCACACCAACACATTTTATTGCACACCAACACATCTTATTGCACACCAACACATCTTATTGCTTACCAACACATCTTATTGCACACCAACACATCGGATTGCACACCAACACATCTTATTGCACACCAACACTTCTTATTGCTCACCAACACATCTTATTGCACACCAACACATCTTATTGATCACAACACATCTGATTGCACACCAACACATCTTATTGATCACAACACATCTGATTGCATACCAACACATCTGATTGCACACCAATACATCTTATTGCACACCAACACATCTTATTGCACACCAACACATCTTATTGCACACCAACACATCTTATTGCACACCAACACATCTTATTGCTCACCAACACATATAATTGCACACCAACACGTCTTATTGCACACCAACACATCTTATTGCTCACCAACACATCTTATTGCACACCAACACATCTTATTGCACACCAACACATCTTATTGCACACCAACACGTCTTATTGCACACCAACACATCTTATTGCTCACCAACACATCTTATTGCACACCAACACATCTTATTGCACACCAACATATATAATTGCACAACAACACGTCTTATTGCTCACCAACACATCTTATTGCTCACCAACACATCTTATTGCACACCAACACATCTTATTGCTCACCAACACATATAATTGCACAACAACACGTCTTATTGCTCACCAACACATCTTATTGCTCACCATGTCGAGACCAAACTAGGTAAGAAAGGGAAACAGAGACCTTATCGTAATCCTGAATAGTTAAGGGAAGTATCAAAAGCAGAAATAGAAAACAGGCTCAAATTGGGTGTGGTACAAAAGGTCGCAGAGTGAATCATGTAGTCCCAGACTATTCGTTCCTAAACCTGATGGATGTACAAGATTTTGTATCGATTTTATCAAAGTACTGATGCAGCGGCCGTTATTCGAACACATCACGGCGCCGATTTTGAGTTCTCTGCTGTTCCCCACGCAGCATGAACGCGGCCAATCGCCCCAGGCACCCGCGCTTATCGCGGATGTTTTGTTTGAATTTCATGGATTCTGTTTCTTCGTTTGCAATAAAATGGATGAATTGTAATGTGTACAGTACTGTGCTACTGTGTCACTGTGCTACTGTGTCACTGTGCTACTGTGTCACTGTGCTACTGTGTTACTGTGCTACTGTGTCACTGTGCTACTGTGCTACTGTGTCACTGTGCTACTGTGCTACTGTGTCACTGTGCTACTGTGTTACTGTGCTACTGTGTCACTGTGCTACTGTGCTACTGTGTCACTGTGCTACTGTGCTATTGTGTCACTGTGCTACTGTGTCACTGTGCTACTGTGTCAATTTCATGTTTTTAATAGCCAGAGCACTAACATTTGTTTTTCTGCTCTCGCCGCGCTCGCATCTTAGTGCGGGGAGGCTGGAATTCATCCCGCGGTTTCAAATCGGGATTCCCATGTACATGACGCGTGAAGCGTTCGAATAATGGCCGCTGCATCAGTAAATGCAATTTCTAAATTTGATGCGTACCCAGCGCCCAGGGTCACACGGTGTTACCTTGCCCTCCACCTCAACACAGGGGTTTTTCAAGTAGTGACTGTGTGGAGCAACACTGATGGGGGAGGTAAGTGAGGTAGTAAAGAGGCAAACTCCCTCCTTGTTCCAGGCATAGGAGACCACAGCCTAGCTCCAGGTCTGCTAGGGCAGTGGTGTTCAACTTCAGTCCTCAAGTCCCCCCAACAGGTCAGGGTTTAAGGATATCCCAGCTTCAGCATAGGTGGCTCAGAGACTCAGTCAAAGACTGAGCCTCTGATTGAGCCACCTGTGCTGAAGCTGGGACTAATTGAACCACCTATGTTGACGCTGGGACTGATTGAGCCACCTGTGCTGAAGCTGGGACTTGTTGAGCCCACTGTGCTGAAGCAGGGATATCCTGAAAACCTGACATGTTGGGGGTGACGAGAAACACTTTGGTTATTAGATTAATCCTTCAACCTAACTTGAATACTGAATTACATGTTTTAATAAAGGACAAAACATTTGAAGATACCCAGCTGTGCAGCAAAGTCTCCCAATCTGATTGGAAAATGAAAAACAAAACATGATAATAATACAAATTAAAAAGAATCCCACTGCTTTCAAAACAGCTGCAACATGTGCATGCTCGAGAATCAGATATGGGGGTGGGGGTAACCCCAACCCTCTCTAGTAGCGCGTCTGAGATCAGATGCATTGTATGAAGCCCCAACCCTCTCTAACAGCACGTCTGAGATCAGATGCATTGTAAGGAACCCCAATCCTCTCTAATAGCGCGTCTGAGATCAGATGCATCGTAAGGAACCCTAACCCTCTCTAATAGCGCATCTGAGATCAGATGCATTGTAAGGAACCCCAACCCTCTCTAATAGCGCGTCTGAGATCAGATGCATTGTAAGGAACCCCAACCCTCTCTAATAGCATGTCTGAGATCAGATGCATTGTAAGGAGCCCCAACCCTCTCTAATAGCACGTCTGAGATCAGATACATTGTAAGGAACCCCAACCCTCTCTAATAGCGCGTCTGAGATCAGATGCATTGTAAATTCTTCTGTATTTGGTAACATTTTTAAATTACCTGAAAATTGCAGGGAACCTTGATCCCCGGGGAGCCCCTGTTGAAAAACACTGCGCTAGATTTACTAAAGGTCTATAAATGGGGGGAAAGTGTAGTATCTGTCCTTAATGTCAATTTTATTTATTGACCAATTTACTTAAGTCACACCGGCAGCAGTAAAGCAGGGAGAACAGGCTTTTTATTGCAGTGATATGTAGGCAGAAGCCCTGGGGGTGGGAGGTGAGGGCTTCCCCAAGTGCCATAATAGCTTTTTTAGTGCGCAAATGGGGGGTGTAGTGTCACAGCCTGTGTGAATTACAGTATGTTAACCCATTAATTGCCAGAAAGCCTTAATTCACTAATCACTGGAGAGCTGTCCGGTATCACAGAGGTTAAAATACTTCTCTGCCATAGGGTAGAGAGTTATGATCTGTATTACATTACCTATGGTTGCAATGTACTGTATCTGCATGTGGATTGTCCGAGTTATTAAAGAAATTGCGATAGGGACCATCGCTGTTATCAGGCATTACCACCAAACCGGCTTTATGCATACGAGTTGATTAACGCACGGTTATCATGTATATATAATTCTGAGAGAGTACAGCGTTAAATCAGAGACAAACAAAAAATTCCCACCGTTTTTATTTCCTAACGCAGAAAACTATCTGAACTACCTGAATTAACAAAGTTGAGTGCATCTCTAGGCCAATTACTTATATGTTCGACCAACGTTTATTTTTACAATGTCTCTGCATCACTGGCTGAGATGCATTTAAAGTTATTAGCACTTTGTTTGAGAGTATAAACGCTTATCCCAAAAGAGAACTGATGTCAATGTTTAACAATAAATTTTCCCTAGCAAACAAAGCATCTAAATTAAATAGTAGTAGTTTGTATCATCACACTGAATACTGAATGATGTATAAAAGATCAAAATGACAAACCTATGCAATATACTGTTCTGCATTTCTCTCGACTCATTGTTCAACGCGCCTTGACAAAATTATCTATGTTTTTATTTTGTATCAGTTTGTCTTGTTTTAGGTGCCGCACTTATTAGTAATCTAAATAGTGTATTTTTAACAGTTCTATTGAATTAAACAATTATGTATGTAACCTGCAAACATGAGATCCCTTCTGTGAATGCAGAAAAATTAAAGATGGCAATATGGAACTTCTCAGCAATGTTAGAATATTCTGGCAAGCAACTCTGTGTAAATTAGAAGTTAGCTCCCCAACCATCGTTTCCACAACAAAATATGTATCTGTTGGTGTATTTTACAATGCAACCAACCTTAAAAATAAATCAGAATATTCCACATACAAAACAATATTTAACACACACCTTTTATGTGGTAAAAACAACAATTCATCACCTTAGCAGTGAAAGAAATAGTATGAGAATTGCTTACTAAAATGAATGAGACCAATGTATAACATCACAGTGGTGCTGCAATACACACAGTATGCTCAATTTAAACTTGCACAATCACATAATACATCTCTTGACAAGTTTAATAGTATTTGTATTTCCAAATATGATGCATGAACCATACTATTACTTTTTTCATACAACCATGAACGTATTTATACGCTATATAAGATTAGAATCAAATGGCTTAATTCTATATCCATCGAACAGGCCATGCAGGACCGTTTTTGAACAAAAATCCCCATTCAAGTCAATACGGATTTTTGGTCTAAATAGCCTGAATGGCTGCTTTGGAAAATATAGAAGAAGAATCTACAATTTTTAAATAAATTGTATTTATCCCACATTAGCAATTAAATATATTTACCAAATAACCATATTAAACAACGTATTAGAACAAAAGACAGAGGTGCCCAATGCTACATCAAATTGACAAAACATATATGGTAATAAGTATAAAGTTTAAATAGTTCAATAATAATAGTAATTACTTGGTTATTTAGTTAAACCCTTTGGCCAAAGCGTTGTAAGCCTGCATACCAAACGTCAAGGTATAACCAAAAATGCAGGTCCTACACTACACTGTGAACCCTTCCTTTTACCTCTGTATGAGGGGAAGCAACTACAGTGAGTCTTGTCCATTCAGCAAAATGCCAGAACCTCCCAAGTTAAAAAGGTGGGGAGGGGTGAGCTCTGGGGGGAGGTGCCACCTACCTCCGTTTAACTGTTACCAGTTAACTAAATATATATTCATGATGTGGTGGGTGTAGGAGTTTGAGCAAGCTGGGAATGTGTGTGTGTTAACGTATTAGAACACCTTGATTTTAATCAATCAACTCTCACATATTTGAGCCCATGGAAAATAAATGTTTTGTCAGATACTTTCAATAAATTCATTAACACAGGACTAATGCATCTATGTCCAATCAAAACTGTTTATACCAAATGGATAATTAAGCGTGTAGCTTGCTCAAATACTTTCTGGGCAAACTACCCCCCTATCTGAACAAGCTCCTCATCCCTACCACACGCAGCACTTATCACCTGAGATCAGACTCCAAAAGACGGTTCACAGTCACAAGGTTCAACAAAGTATCCGGCCTCTCCTCCTTCTCTTACCGTGCACCCCACAACTGGAACAATCTACCGGAGACTCTCACATCCGCCTCCGGTCTAAATTCTTTAAAGACTAAAGCTGTCTCACATTTTAATCTGGTCTGTAACTGTTACATACGCCTATAACATATATTATCTTTAACTGTTCATGAAATGTCTTTAAATATAGTGTATAGCCCTATTAATTTAATGTAACCTTGTACTGTTATAACTCTGTGCCGGGGACATACTTGAAAACGAGGGGTAACGCTCAATGTATTACTTCCTTGTAAAACATTTTATAAATAAATAAAATTACTCCACAGAATATGCTGTATTTTAATTTATTTTTAAACCAACTTGCTGTCAATTGCTAGCCTTTCACTGTATAAACTCACTGAACAACCCACGTCATTTAACACCGCATTGGCCAAGTTTCTCAATGAACACCGGATTAATCAAAGTAAAATATCTCATTCATTTTTATTGGGAATAATTTATCTATAAGAACACTAACCAGCAAGTCATCTGTTCAAATGGTTCCTGTACATGCAAAAAGCACTCAAACCAGCCTTTTTCAACCACATAAATTCAGGGTGTAGTAAATGAAATGTTCTGACATATTTGCAAATCCCACCCCTCTGGTAGTGCAGAATTCCAGAATTGAAATGCCATCATGCAACAAGCAATACAATCTGTTTTTGCTGAATAACCAAAGCAATAACCCCTAAATCAAGATGCATATTCAGTACTATAACAGAAATTAAGCCATGACAGCATTTGGATAATCTTTTGGATGCTGCTTAAATGCAATTTCCCCCAAATCGTATTTTTTTTTTTTTTCCTTCTGGCAGGGGCTGCTATCCTTGACATTTAAAACCCAATTGTCACGGCTGCATATGTGAGCAACGCAGGTTATAGAAAATGTACACATCCTCATGCAGACTTTTTGTTTTTGAATAACATTGCTGAGCATTTTTCATAGAAATGTTTTATTTATCCTGGAGAAAATATAAAATCACTAATAATTGTGTATGTATGCGCGTGTATATATCTATATATCTCTGTGCCAGACATGAGATTTTTTTGGGAATTAAAGCAATCCTAAATGTAGTGTGTAGATTTAAGACTTGCCACAGGCAACTTATTGTCTTCTCTCTATAATTGCAGCTTTGCTGAAAGTACGGTATGTGACAGAATATTATAGGACAAAAATGTGATCCCCTACACATTCAAATTCCGGCTGAACATACCTCTTACACATGTATTTGAATGCGTTTCTCACACAAGGAGTGCTGCATTTCTTCCTCTTCTAGTATATAACCTCACTTTAAATAAGTTAATGGTGGGTACAAACAAAAATGACAAACCCTCCACAGTACAGTATACAGCACACAAACTATCACTTGTGAGCGCATTAACATGTCTTAGACAGGCCTGCAACCCTGCCTTTAATATATTTTATTTAAGCATTCCAGGCCCTGTCAGAACCCATGGCAGCGCATCGTCTTTTAGCTCGAGTCTTCTCTTCTCACATAATGCTGACACATTCAGGTTAAGCTTTCTGTCCTCACATCCCTCCAAACACATAATAATAATAATAATATTATTGTGTATTTGGAAAGTGCCAACTTATTCCGCAGACATGCCAAATAAGGACAAACACACACACACACAGCAGGACCCTGCTCTATGTTATAAAACATTTGACATTTCTAGTTTCTAACTATAACACGCCAAAGACTACACAGTAAACCACTGGTGATTATTTCATTTGCTCTGGCAACGTTATAAACTGTAGCATTTTACTTGCTAAAACCACATAAAACCTTAAGTCTACGCTGTGCTCTCATGCAGTCACAGTGGTGTTATTATGTGCCAGTTGCTTGGTGTAAATTTACTAAGCCAAATCATTTATGACTGTCCTTCAATGTGCAAGGTAACAGACGAAGCAAATATTTTCTTTTACATTCCTACTTTACCAAACGCAATGCAGAATCATTTCTTCAAGTGAAACACTGTTGATCAGGATGAATAAAACTACAGTAAACCTGTATTTCATTTGAGATGTTGCTTTAATTCCATTGTAATCTAGTTGTCTGCAATACATGATTGCAACATGACAGTGTACGCTTTTTAAAAAGGAACAATCTCTTCATTAATCTCCAGTTCTGCTTTACTTAAAAATGTATTTAGAGATGAGGCTGAATTCATAAAATGATGCATATTGAGGTGGAAAATTGCAGTTAAAAAAACCCGGTGTTTACCGAATATCCGCCAAATTGTTCTCTTAATTGAAATTGGTAAATACATTCCCTTTTGTATTCTATTTTGCACAAAAGCATGGATGCAGAAGTCGGCATTCAGAAAGATGATGCTTTCCACAGCATTGTGAAAAATAGTCACTCGTGGAAGTGGATGAAACATTAGTATAGCTTTCATTGCATGCAGATATGTATTCTGTTTGTAAACCCATTCTGTAGACATTGCAGCATAATAAAGTTCCCATTATATTTCTCTGAATCCAGATGCCTCGTTTCCATGTAAGGAATAATGTATTATTTAATTTAATAATGTGATATATAATTATATATATATTAATTACGCTGATCAAGTTGTACTGTAGATATAATGGAATGCTTCATTCACTCTAAACAATGTAATTGGATTTTTGTAATAATGTGGTTGCTTTTAACTGTAACCACAATATTAATCAAGACCTCAGCCACTGTAAACCAGAGAAGGAGTTAGGCACATAATTACAATTACCCTTGTGCTAAAAGCAGAAGATGTGAAAGAAGAAAAAAAAATTACAAATGTAATTTATTTAAAAAATAAAATTGTATTTGAGAAAAGGCGATTTCCTGCAATCTTCAAACTTTACTCTGAATAGTCATGCCAAGTGCATATACAGTACTTGTTATTCTGGTGCAGAGAATGTTATTAAAACACAGTGAAGTGATATTCTGCAGCTTGTTTCAAATGTTGTACAGTATTTAACGTTTTATTCTCACAATTTTCATAATTAAAATATATGAAGTATTTATTAAGTTAGACTTTGGTACAATGTGCTTCAGTTCCAAGGTCGTAGTACAATAAAGCACTGAAGTGGACATATGGGTCATATAAATCCAACATTAATATTGTTGGGCAAATTACCATACTTCAACTTTTGTGGAAGAGTTTCATTTGCTCTTGTATTTTTATTTATTTATTTAATTTACTATCAATATACTACTAAAATCGGTAGATTAAAATAACCATAACACCTGTTACACAGCAAAGCCCTATTACATATACAACAATTTCTTGTAAAAGCTAGAGTAAGTACTTTGACCTTTGCTGTGAACTTTAGTCACTTTCCATCCCCTTCACAATGATTGTCTTTAAACTTTGAAATTAAAGAAATGGTTCACAGTATGAAGTCTCTAAATATCATCATGTATCCCACTTATACTGCAGTGCAAACAAAAAGCATTTCCTATCACTGTACCACATGCAGCAGGTAAACAGGGTTCAAAAGTACTTTTAGTTTCATCTTAACAAATGCTCAATTAGCAGCAATTATGTGCATAGTTGGCAATCCTTACAAAATGACCATTCCTGGTAAAATATTAATTTGTCAAAACTATTGTCGAATAAAAGGTGTAGGCAGCTGTTTAATTTGTTACATTACGTAGTGAATTCAAAATCTACCTTTTAGTGAAACCGAATAAAAAGTATACATAGCGGTTCTTTTATTGAAACTTTACAGAATAACCATTTACTATCCGTGTTGGTTCAATAAAACCATAGCACAAAATAGCGTACAACCAATACATTTTTTTTCCAGTACAGCTATGGCTACCAGAAGTATAGATTACATTATTTTTTAGTATCTTTGAAGCCAACTTTTACCATTGAGCATTCATACGCCATGTTATGTTGAAACAGTCCTTTAAATCATATGTGTATTAGCAATCTCCTCTAAATGTGCAAAACTTTTGCTTTCTATTAAAAATATATATATATATCTCTTGAAACAGCTTTATACCCCTTTTTAGTTAACTTACTTTCACTGATATGTTAAACATGATAAGAATTATAATTACAGTGGATTCCACATAAGAATTTAGTTCACACAATTGCAACATTCCTCTTCTAAGAACATTTTCTCAGTGATTATATTCCCAGGAACCCCATAGTACCACCCACAATGTACAAACATGACATTATATATAATTCTCCCTGTATTAGAAACGTGATTTTTTTTTTCTAAATCTATTTTACATGGAATTCTTCGAAGAACAAAAATAAAAAATAAACATTTGCAGGTAAGAAAATGCCCATGTGTAATTAACACACAAAACAAACAGGTGAACTCTGAAGCTTGACTTGGTACATTTAAACCACTAGTCATACAAGCAGAGACAGAGTATAAGTTTATTTTCTTTTATTTTCCTTTTCTGAGGTGTGTGGGTAGGGAATGCCCCATAGTAAAAAGGCATCAGGAATCCTTCTCCACAGTCTGCGATTCTGCAGACTGATGTGTATCAGACAGGCTGTACCAAGCTTTTTGCCATATTTGCTTGAAAATAACCCAAAATGTACTTGGGCTGAAGAACGGTGCTTTAAAAAACAAAGCCAAAGAACGGGGCCGCTGTAATTCCTGTGTTGTAATCATTCTGTTTAAAACATTTTGTATGGTCCCAAGTCTGGATGTTCTTACAAGAGGAAGCCACTATATTTCATATCTAAAATCAGAAACATGGCTATATATTTTCAGATTAGATTTGCATATTTCATATTTGTTATCACTGCACTCTTCAATGCATACATACACTTAAGGTCCCCCCCACCTCATCCCCAAAGACATATGTCACACGTCAGTTTCCAGAGACTTTAAAGTCACACAGTTATTCTTCATGGTTTCATTGCCATTATTCCCTGTGCCCGGGCTAGTCTGGTCCCTCACACAGAGTGACTCATTGAGCCCTTCCTCCATCTCTAGATACTCAGGCTTGTCCTGCAGGGAGGAAGAAGTGGAACTCCTTAACTTCTTCAGTAGGGTGGTGGGCAAGCAGCTGGACCCGTTTTGTGGCGGCGCCTGCTCGTCATTCTCCGTCTCCCGGTGGTAGAAGTAGTTGAAGTTGGACACTATGACCGGCACGGGCAACGCAATTGTCAACACCCCGGCTATGGCACACAAGGAGCCCACTATCTTCCCCCCCACCGTGATCGGCTTCATGTCCCCGTAGCCCACCGTAGTCATGGTCACCACCGCCCACCAGAAGGCATCGGGGATGCTGTGGAAGTGGGTGGTGGGCTCGTCCGCCTCGGCAAAGTAGACGGCGCTGGAGAACAGGATGACCCCGATGAAGAGGAAAAAGATGAGCAAGCCCAGCTCCCTCATGCTGGCCCTCAACGTCTGGCCCAGGATCTGCAAGCCCTTGGAATGCCTGGACAACTTGAAGATGCGGAAGACCCTGACCAGGCGGATGATCCTGAGGATGGCAAAGGACATGGCTTGCTGCTGCCCCTGCCCCCCACCCTGCTCCCCTTCCTCTTCTTCTTTGACTTCCTGTTTCCGGTGCCCCAGCTCGGTGCCCAGGGTGATGAAGTAAGGCAGGATGGACACGATGTCAATGATGTTCATGATGTCCCGGAAGAAGCAAGGCTTGCTGGGGCACGAGAAGAGCCGTACGGCAAACTCAAAGGAGAACCACACAATGCACACCGTCTCCACCACGAAGAAGGGGTCGTTAAACACTGTGTGCCCCCCTCCTCCTCCTCCCACCCGGCTGCCATTGTACCCCCCCTCCTCCTCCCTCGCCGTGTGGTCCTGCTGCTCCTCCCGGAACTCCGGCAAGGTCTCCAGGCAGAAGATGATGATGGAGATGAGGATGACCAGCACCGACACGATGGCGATCCCCCGGGCCGCCCCAGAACTTTCCGGGTACTCGAAGAGCAGCCACACCTGCCGTCTGAACCCGTTGCCCGGTAACGGTCTGTCCTCCTCCTCCCGGGCGAAGCCTTCGTCTTCCCGGTAGCGCCGCAGGGCCTCGCCCCCCAGTTGGTAAAACTGGACCTCCTCTGAGAACACGTCGCCCGGCACGTTGACCGGCCGCTTCAGCCGTCTGCCCCCCGACTGGTAGTAGTAGAGGATGGCGTCGAAGCTGGGCCGGTTGCGGTCGAAGAAGTACTCGTTCCGCGCTGGGTCGAAGTAGCGGAGCCGCTTGGCCGGGTCGCCCAGCAGGGTGTCGGGGAAGCGGGTCAGCGTCTCCAGCCGAGTCTCGAACCTCAAGCCGGACACATTGATGACCACCCGCTCGCGGCGCTGGGGGTAACCGCATGGCTGGGGTGCCCGGACCTCCACTTCTTCCTCCTCCTCCTCCTCTTCCTCCCTAAGTATCATCTCCTCAGAGCCGCAGGGACCCAGCTCTGAGGGGAAGCTGCTTCCACCTCCTCCTCCTCCTCCACCTCCGCCACTGCTGCATTCGTTTCCCGGTCGGTTCCGGTTCCGCCGCTTGTTGCAGGAGCCCAGGGGCCAGAACCTCCTCCTCCTTTTCCTCCTGTTGTCTGGCTGCTGCGGGGAGTCCGGAGCGCGCGGCGCGCCGCCTGTGGTGGTGCTGCTGCTGGTCCCCAGGGAGTCGGGGCCGCGCCCAGGTGGCTGCGGATGACAGTGGGAAGCTCCGCCCCCTGAGTTCCCACCTTCGCTGGCGGCGGCGGCGGCGGCGGCGGCGCGCGTGTGCGCGAGGCGGTCCCTCTCCCGGGCGCGAGCCTGCGCGTAACCGTACGGCAGGTGACTGTTGCAGCCGGAGGTCTCCGCGCTCACCATAGCAACCTCCATCCTGTGTGTGTGTGTGTGTGTGTGTGTGTGTGTGTGTGTGTGTGTGTGTGTGTGTGTGTGTGTGTGTCAATGTGTGTGTGTGTGTGTGTGTGTGTGTATCACTGTGCGTGTGTCACTATGTGTGTGTGTGGGGGGGGGGGTGTCACTGTGTGTGTGTGTGTGTGTGTGTGTGTGTGTGTGTGTGTGTGTGTGTGTGTGTCACTGTGTGTGTGTGTGTCACTGCGTGTGTGTGTGTCACTGTGTGTGTGTGTCACTGTGTCAGTGTGTGTGTGTATATACGTGTGTTTCACTTATGTGTGTGTGTATTGTAATATGTGTTTCACGTGTGTGTGTGTGTGTGTGTGTGTGTGTGTGTGTGTGTGTGTGTGTGTGTGTGTGTGTGTGTGTGTGTGTGTTTGCACCTGTGTATACCTGTGTGTGTATTGCACCTTTGTGTGTGTTGCACCTGTGTATATGTCTGTGAGTGTGTGTTGCACCCGTGTGTATATCTGTCTGTGAGTATGCGGTGTGTGTGTGTGTGTGGGTGTGTGGGTGTGTGGGGGTGTGGGGGTGTGGGGGTGTGGGGGTGAGTGGGTGTGCGTGGGTGTGCGTGGGTGTGCGTGGGTGTGCGTGGGTGTGCGTGGGTGTGCGTGGGTGTGGGTGGGTGTGGGGGTGTGTGGGGGTGTGTGTGGGTGTGTGTTGCTCCAGGTTAGGGTGAGCGGGAGCTAGCCGGGCTCCTTGTTGGGTGATGGGTCAGCAGTTTGTGAAACTCAGCCATGGATCAAGCAAATGACTTTTTAATCTCTATTTGTTTCTTTGTCTTCCGTAATAGAAATATATATATATATATATATACTGTAGGTTTGTTTTGCAAAAAGTCGCAGAACCTCCGCAAATGTTAATGCAAAATCCGCAGGAGGGGGGCTTCTTTATTCATCAATGCAACATTAAATACCAATGCAAAAAAAAAAAAAAATAGCACAATCCGTAGAAATATGAATGCAAAAAAATAAAGTATGTAAGAAGGTGCAGGGTGGCACAGCTTGGGTGGTAATAATAAGAATAATATTCCTGCAATAGCAATGCAAATTACCAACTACAGGAGTAAATTCCCAGAGAGCATCCAAGGTCCCTCAGCGATGATGAAGATGTAAATTACAACGGTTCCTTTAATAATGATCCCACAGAAAGCTCACTCCAGGTATTGTCCTGGAAACAGCCGTTTGCCAAACTCCACATTTGCCAGCACTTAAATAATCCTCATCAAAACGATGGGTGTCCTCTAATCCATGTTGACAGCAGATATTAAACGTCCATGGGTAGTTATTGGAAAGACCAGCACAGATACAAACATATATTTGCATGTGGTGCTTCTTCTTGTGATGTAATGAGTTCCTCTTAAGTCCTGTGAAATAATACAAGAGTGATTTTGAATCTCTTTCTTTGTTTTTTTTGTTTTTGTTTTTTTCTCACCTGGTGAAAACTTTTAAGTCCAGTTCATTTAACCACAGTCAATTTGATCATTATTCTCCTAGGAGGTATGCAGTGATTTGGCCTTGCGACATCAACAAGGGATAGGAAATTGAAGTAACTTGCAGCCATCACTTTGTAGACACTGCTTCTACCATCACTTGTTTCCAACCTCCTCCTGTCAACAATGTATCAACCCCAGCAGCAGGCAGAGCCCACTACACCACGAGCAGCAGTTGTGACTTGTGTTGGGTCTCCATGGAAAACAAACACAAAATAATGCATCTCCTTTTTGGTTCACATCATGCATGATCCTCAGCCTGGAATACAAAATAAATAAGGGGATGGGAAATACACTTTACAATGTGATTCAACTGAGGCCTCAGTTCTGAGTGCACCCTGCTAATGGTGGTTTTAATATGCCTAATCTGTCACCCCTCCCATTGCATTACATCTGAAAATATATATCTATAAAATGATCAATGTTATGATTTAAAAACAAAACAACAGCTGTTTAACCACTTCAATGGTTCACAATGCAGGATAATCCAGTCACAAAGGGGTTAATAAGGACCTATGTAGAAAGCAGTATCGCGTTTGCAAGCAAGCATCAATGAAGTATTTACCATTTTAGTTTGCAAGAACAACAAATCTATAAAACGTGAAGTATCATATCAACAGGTTCTCATTAACCCCTGCTCCCCCCCCCCTTCCCCCACAAAAAAAGATGTACTTACAGTTCAGAGCCGATTGCAGGTAGCTGGCAGCCTAGGGATGCGGGGTACCCTTTACTTTATTTGGGAATTGACAGTCTTTCTTCGTTAGCTTTTCTTTTGGGGGAGACAGGCTCATTGATTAATAGCAGGAGCAGAGGGAACCCATGTCAGAGATGATTATTTGTAACCCATGATTTTTTCCATGGATGTCTGTATTGTGATCTCCATTCACCAGTATTCTGGCTTGCCCTGCATGTCTGTGTTTTCCCATGTCCTCATCTGACTGTCACATTGACAAAAGGGATGAGACTGTTCATGGCAATTTCTCCCAATAAGCGTTTACATAGATGGTGTGAACCTCTTGCTTCAGCTGGAGTAATAAGTATAGTCTCCAGCAGCATCCAGTGGATTTGTATTATCGAGAACAGGGTTTGCATCCAATGTTCAAACCCAAACGCCAAGGAGCCTCATATCAAACAGGCTGTAGTGGGAACTATTGCCATGTCTCCCTGCAAGTCTCCAAATCCCAATTGTGTTTATGTACCACTGAAGGACAAACCAGTGAGCCCTGCCTGATTTATTCCCTGGGCTCTTCAGCTCAACATCAGTCTCTAGTGGACACAAGTCAGAACTGCACCATGTCTAGAAACAATTTGGCATTCCTTCTCTGTATAAAGACAGATTAATAATTGAAGCAAATATTCCCAACTTAAATTATGCATATGGCTCTAATAAAACATATTGCTAAGGGCAATGCTGAGAACCATTATTTTGAAAAAGAAAACCAAGAGTGCCAGTGGCGGATTAAGACCCTCTGGTTCCCCAAGGCACCAACACTTTGGGGGCCTTTCCTCGAAGCAGCCCTCGTCCTGCAGCGTCGCGGCGTCATGATTTCATGGTATCATGTGACGTTGCATTGTCATTGCAATGCATCACCATGTGACATAGTGGCGTCATTTGATGTTGGGTCACCATGACAATGCGATGATGTAGCCACTTTGGGCCACTTTGTATTGTATTGTATGTCTTTATTTATATAGTGCCAAAAGTGTACTCAGCGCTTCACAAAGAATACAGTACAGGGAATTATAATACAATAAGTGCAGCATAATCAGACAATAGGAAAGGAAATCCCTTTCCCGAAGAGTTTACAATCTAAAGCCGCGCTTATAGTGCTGGAGACGGCGACCGATGACGACACCCACGAAAGTTATCATTTTACTTTCAGCGACGTCACTAGCGACAGGGTCATTGATTGGATCAGAAACAGTCACATGTGGCGGCAGTCTCTGAAAAATCAAATTTACCCGGCTTCCAAATTTTTGGTCGCTCCGTCGCCCGTCGTGCTTACTATAAGCGCTCGCGACAGAGTCAATTGTTTTGTTTTGGAGCGACGTCGCCATCTCCATCGCGGGCACTATAAGCACAGCCTAACTGGTTTGAAGGGAAACTTACAGAGACAGCAGGTGAGGGAATACGTGCTGAGATGGCAGTGCTTGGTCACAATGGGTGGTATGAGTGACTGTGGGTGTGGGACAATATTTATGAGTGCAGGCTATTGGGATGCTCGATTTGTGGGGCAAGTTTTAAGGTTAGTCAGTATTAAATCAGAAGGTTAACACCATTTACAGGGAAAGAGATGGCAGGGAGGCATGGGTGAGATCAGGTGTGTATGTCTGGCTTCAGGCTTAGGGGAGATCCCCAGCAGCAGGGAGGAGTAGATAGAGGGTGTGAATAGAGGATTTGTGTGGGTGTTTTTTATTGAGGGGTAAAGAAGTTGTTGGAAAAGGTAAGAGACACCCCTCTTTCTCTTGTACACACACCTTCCCTTGGGTGAGGACCGGGGACTCTGCAGCTCCCTTCGGTCAGGCGGAGGTTGGATCCCGCTGCCAACAGGACGAGTAGAGAGTATGGCAGACAGTGACCGCCAGGCTGCTACATGGGGAGCTGGGAAGCCGCAGCACCAGCCCTCCACAACCTATAGAGGCCCCCTTATCTTGGGGGCCCCAAGCCACATGCCTATTGTGCCTAGTCAGTAATCTGACACTGAAGATGGCAATAGGAAAGCAAAGGCATGTGGTCTTATACTTGAGACAACATACTGTACATTACATTTGTATTAGATAGGACAATTGTGTAAACCTATCTCCAGCAATGGCTAAACTGACCTAAAGTTTCATTAAAAAAAAACACTTGTAGATCGTGCTAAACAAATGATTGCATAGAAATTGTCATTGCAGTAACCTTTCTACAGGAAAGTACCTCTTACATTTTCCTTATGCCAAAGTTTTCAGCACCACAAGTTACTTCTGTTGGGAATCAGACACTTTTGTGATCCAAAAAAGTTACAAAGAAAACCTCGGATTTTAAAAACCAGTCAATTACATTTCTATGTTTGCTATAATTAACTATTGGGTTAATCTAATAAACCTGCGGAGTACATTGTTCATTGATAAATACATGTCACTATGTAACTAAATGAGCATTTTACAACCACAGCTCTATTTTGGAGTTATTTGAGCAGTACAGAATGACAATAACACATTTACTAATAAGTATTTTCATTCTTATAGTGTAAAAGACAGTGAAGATGAAGCCTGCAAATAAAAACCAGATCTGAAATTTAACGGTCCCTATAATTTATTTTTATTTTTAATACAGAAATACAATTAGGAACTTAAGTGCAACGATACAACTAAACTTAATCAATGTCAATTATATTTATTTCTCTCTGGGATAGATTAAATCCTACAATGCATTATTTTCAAAACATTGTAAAATTATCTTTTTCACCATAATACATCATTATGCTATAACAAGGGGTATTTTGTGTTATTTCATATGGCAATTCTGCTTTCCTAGTGTTACATTTCCACGTTGGTTGTTTCTAAAACTAACTACATTGCAGGTACTCTTTTCTTTCTTGCTAGGTTGTGAATAGTGTTAATTTTTACAGAAATATATTACATACACTAGCAAGATTAGAATAGTTTCCTGCATTTAATGCAAATATAGGAAAATACAACAGGATTAAGAAAGAGGATTTTCTGATGTTTTCAGCATAGAGTTGTATTTCTTACTGTAACTGTCCACAGGTCAGAGATATTACAGGGTAAATTGTCTACTTTCCTATGAGAGTGAATGCTGCATATATTCTCAGTATGTCTTACTGCAAGGGCATGTGAAAATGCTACAAAGAAAGTAAAATCCTGCATGGATCACAACGTGTTTAGTGATTGATCCATTTAATGTCATGTGGTGGTGGTGGGGGGGGGGGGGGGAGGGTATTCCCCGCTGACCATATGTTAACATATAATAATTTGCCAACATTCAAAAGCGAAAACATGAAATCAATCACTGGATGTAATTCCCCTGTACATGGATAGCAAGGATTTCTGTTTGCACCAACACTTTGTAACACAGCTCTGTATTAAAGTGCACATGTAGTTCCTGGTCGCCATTGATATACTACTCTTGCGGGCTTGGTAGTTAACATAAAATCGGTGTCATTATGCCAGTAAGAAGGATTGTTATGTCAGGTTTACTAACCCTCTGCATTGAAATAATTTGTATTCTAAGAGGGGAGTTGCAGTTGTTGCTGTTGCAAAATGTGTATCATAATTGGCTTTCAATATGCATTATGTAAAATTGATATCAAAGCAGCATTTATAATAGGAAGAAAATACCTTGAAATACTGAAATGTGCTTTGTTTGCGACCTAGTGTAACTTTACTGATATTGGGAAAATGCCTTGCGTTTCATACAACTTCCATAAATAAGAATGGATGTAGCACCGCCAGCGCTATCCCAAAGTGCTGGCAAAATAATTGTGCTGGCTAAACTATCAGAAGGCCGATAGTTTTCCTCACTGAGTTTTTTAGATTTCAAGATGGGGAGGCTGACAATTAACCCTTTACTGCCAGAAGGGAAATGCATAACGTGGCCCTGCATGGGTTAATCACAAGGTACCTGGTCCCACGGAACGAGACGACTTAAAGTTTAAATGACACTGGTAATGTGCACAGAAGTGTGTATCGCAGGGTAACACAGCTAGTAATCTTTTAGATTTGTAAGTGGTATGTTCATTAAGATGTGAGTGTCAGTATCACTCATTAAGATGTGAGTGTCAGTATTGCTCATTAAGATGTGAGTGTCAGTATCGCTCATTAATCTGTGAGTGTCAGTATCACTCATTATGCTGTGAGTGTCAGTATCGCTCATTAAACTGTGAGTGTCAGTATCGCTCATTAAGCTGTGAGTGTCAGTATCACTCATTAAGATGTGAGTGTCAGTATTGCTCATTAAGATGTGAGTGTCAGTATCGCTCATTA
The DNA here is from genome assembly GCF_040206685.1 of Ascaphus truei. Classification (NCBI taxonomy): domain Eukaryota; kingdom Metazoa; phylum Chordata; class Amphibia; order Anura; family Ascaphidae; genus Ascaphus; species Ascaphus truei. The sequence goes on from NC_134494.1 coordinate 36,596,824, forward strand.
ATCTGTGAGTGTCAGTATCACTCATTATGCTGTGAGTGTCAGTATCGCTCATTAAACTGTGAGTGTCAGTATCGCTCATTAAGCTGTGAGTGTCAGTATCACTCATTAAGATGTGAGTGTCAGTATCGCTCATTAAGATGTGAGTGTCAGTATTGCTCATTAAGATGTGAGTGTCAGTATCGCTCATTAATCTGTGAGTGTCAGTATCACTCATTATGCTGTGAGTGTCAGTATCGCTCATTAAACTGTGAGTGTCAGTATCGCTCATTAAGCTGTGAGTGTCAGTATCACTCATTAAGATGTGAGTGTCAGTATCGCTCATTAAGATGTGAGTGTCAGTATCGCTCATTAAGATGTGAGTCTCAGTATCATTCATTATGCTGTGAGTGTCAGTATCACTCATTAAGCTGTGAGTATCAGTATCACTCATTAAGCTGTGAGTATCAGTATCACTCATTAAACTGTGAGTATCAGTATCACTCATTAAGCTGTGAGTATCAGTATCACTCATTAAGATGTGAGTGTCAGTATCGCTCATTAATCTGTGAGTGTCAGTATCGCTCATTAATCTGTGAGTCTCAGTATCATTCATTAAGCTGTGAGTATCAGTATCACTCGTTAAGTAGTGAGTATCAGTATCACTCATTAAGCTGTGAGTATCAGTATCACTCGTTAAGTAGTGAGTGTCAGCAACAGTTGTTAAGATGTCAGTGTCAGTATCACTCATTAAGCTGTGAGTCAGTATCACTCATTAAGCTGTGAGTGTCAGTATCACTCGTTAAACTGTGAGTGTCAGTATTACTCATTAAGATGTGAGTGTTAGTATCACTCGTTAAGCTGTGAGTGTCAGTATCAGTATCACTCATTAAGATGTGAGTGTCAGTATCACTCGTTAAGTAGTGAGTGCCAGTATCACTTATTAAGCTGTGAGAGTCAGTATCACTCATTAACCTGTGAATGTCAGTATCAGTATCAATTATTAAGCTGTGAGTGTCAGAATCACTCATTAAGATGTGAGTGTCAGTATCACTCGTTAAGTAGTGAGTGTCAGTATCACTCATTAATCTGTGAGTGTCAGTATCATTCATTATGCTGTGAGTGTCAGTATCAATTATTAAGCTGTGAGTGTCAGAATCACTCATTAAGATGTGAGTGTCAGTATCACTCGTTAAGCTGTGAGTGTCAGTATCACTAATTAAGCTGTGAGTGTCAGTATCACTTGTTAAGATGTGAGTGTCAGTATCACTCATTAAGCTGTGAGTTTCAGTATCACTCATTAAGCTGTGAGTGTCAGTATCACTCATTAAGCTGTGACTGTTGGTACCGGTCATTAAGATGTGTGTGTCAGTATCACTCGTTAAGATGTGAGTGTCAGTATCGCTAATTAAGCTATGAGTGTCAGTATCACTCATTAAGCTGTGAGTGTCAGTATCACTCGTTAAGATGTGAGTGTCAGTATCCATCATTAAGCTGTGAGTTTCAGTATCACTCATTAAGCTGTGAGTGTCAGTATCACTCATTAAGCTGTGACTGTTGGTATCGCTCATTAAGCTGTGTGTGTCAGTATCACTCGTTAAGATGTGAATGTCAGTATCGCTCATTAAGCTATGAGTGTCAGTATCGCTAATTAAGCTGTGAGTGTCAGTATCACTCATTAAGATATCAGTGTCAGTATCACTCATTAAGCTGTGAATTTCAGTATCACTCATTAAGATGAGTGTCAGTATCGTTCATTAAGCTGTGAGTGTCAGTACTGCTCATTAAGCTGTGAGTGTCAGTATCGCTCATTAAGCTGTGTGTTAGTATCGCTCATTAATCTGTGAGTGTCAGTAAAACTCGTTAAAGCCGCACTCCAAGCTGCCGTTTTTTGTTTTTTTATCCCCCCCTTTAATATGTGCATCAATACAATTCACACGATGATAATTAGGGGTTCTGTTAAAACTGTTTTTCTGTAAAATGTAATGAGCGATACTGACACTCACATCTTAATGAGTGATACTGATACTCACAGCTTAATGAGTGATACTGATACTCACAGTTTAATGAGTGATACTGATACTCACAGCTTAATGATTGATACTGATACTCACAGCTTAATGAGTGATACTGACACTCACAGCATAATGAATGATACTGAGACTCACATCTTAATGAGCGATACTGACACTCACAGCTTAATGAGTGATACTGACACTCACAGCTTAATGAGTGAAACTGACACTCACAAATTAATGAGTGATACTGGCACTCAGTTTAACGAGTGATACTGACACACACAGCTTAATGAATGATACTGACCCTCACAGCTTAACGAGTGAAACTGACACTCACAAATTAATGAGTGATACTGGCACTCAGTTTAACGAGTGATACTGACACACACAGCTTAATGAATGATACTGACCCTCACAGCTTAACGAGTGATACTGAAACTCACAGCTTAATGAGCGATACTGACTCTCACAGATTAACGAGTGATACTGACACTCACAGCTTAGGGATGATAAGCACAATGCTGCTATAATGGCCAAACTAAACCAGCCTTCAAAGACTTCATTCAGCGGGTCTAACTGGTGGCTCTGTGAGCCATGCACGATATATTTAATATTCTTTGTTTTAACTGTCAGATTTCAAAGCGTGCAATCGATGTGTTCAAAGAAAAGCCTGTGTGAAATAATCATAGGTTGATGTCTCTGGTGATGGAAAGTTTATGCATTGTTAAAAATGATTTCTGTGTTCTGTTATGTGATGGGTCAGTAAGACTTCAGCTATTGCCTTGGGTCTTCCCACTGTGTTCACACTTCCTTAATGTGCAAGTGACTGGCTCATCCCACATGGAGACACTGATATCTCATATTTATGGTGAAGAAAGCACACATTTCTTTTAGAGCTCCTCAAACAATACCATTTAGGTGAAAAATACATAAAACGTCTAAACACCAGTATTGTGAATTTGTACAATACTGACATAGCAGTATTTAGGATATTACGGGCACATTTATGGCCTTTCTCTATACACTGGCGACACAGTTTATTACACTGCGGCCAGATCCGCAAGCCGGGAGATTTCCCGGCTTGCTAGTGGCCGCCCCTCGGCGTGCCGCGCGTCATAGACGCGCGGTCACGCGTCTTCGGGAGCGTGCGCCCCCTGCACGCGCGTCCAGGGGCTCCCCGAGGGAGCCCTGGTGTCCCGCGATCGCGGGACAGCGGCAGGGGGTTCCGGGGGACCCGGCGGACCCGGCAGCGGTAGGGAGAGCGCCCCGATCGGAGGGCGCTCTTCCGCTGCTTCGGCGCGCGCCCGTCACTCTCGGGCGCGCGCCAGGCTACTGCTGCGGCACAGAACGGGCAAATGCTCGAATAAACTGTGCCGCAGCAGTATGTACGTATATCTTTATTTATAAAGCGCCATTAATGTACATTGCGCTTAACAGCATTAATACACGTGACATAATCATATAAATAACTCATAATGGGAAGAAGTGCTTCAGACATAAAAGTAACATTTAGGGAAAGCAGTCCTTGCCCCGAAGAGCTTACAATCTAATTAGTCTGACGTGAGTAGTTGGGATGTTCTTCGCTGAAAATATGCATTGAAGGCAATGAGTATTGTCGTCCAAAAACCACCCGAACGCCCGCTTTGGACTATATAGAATGACCCCGTTAATCCTTCCCTGGTGAACTTTTATCTATTTATTTTTGTGGTTACAGGGAGATCAGATTAATTGCGTAAAGTCACAAGGAGGTGGGATTAAAATCAATGAATAATCAAACGTTGTGCATTTTAACATGTTGTCTTGTGCATACAAGGAAAATGTTGTTTTACACAATCCATATCAAACATTGATGTGGTTGTACACAGTGCCAGTTAATAATAATAATAATATTTTTAATATATGGTACTATAGTGTATACATATACATAGCTATGCATTTATATGCATATATATGAAGAGTGGTAGAGAAGGGAGAGAGCGATTTCTGTCAGTTACACGTCCCTGCTCCGTAGAGCCTACAGACGAATTAGCTGTGCCGATGGCACAAGCCACATAAAGGGTGTGCCTATGGTCAGATAGAGTTGATACTGGCTGTCATGTAGGCACATCTGTGAGCACGTGACCTGCATATGGGACAAGGGTTATTCGCAAGCTGTCACACTTTTCACCTTAGCAAAGGTCTCTCAAATTAACAATATCTCCCCTCAATCCGTCCCCATATACCATCTGTCATGAATAGCACACAAGGGAGCACGTGACTTAGTAATGCAATCAGGGTTAATACACATGGCTACACTAGCCAATTCACCTTTCTCCTGCGCAAGGTACTTTCAATTAGTTAATAATAACCCCATACTCCATTGCAATCAGGTCTATCCACTACCACCACCGAAGAAATATGCAAAAATATGTAATTCATATATCTGCCAGGGTCTCAGGTCCCAGTTTATTATAGGAAAAAAATGTGTACTTAACACACAGAAATCTGTTGTAGCAAAATGTGTCCGAAAATGTACATACTCTCTCTAGAGCGTGCAAAAGTTCATTCAGAGCCCCAAAGCATCACTTATTAAATGTTTTAATATATATAAAAATACAGTGCTTAGATTACAGAAAAAGGTTTACAAGAACATACAATTACAGTAAATGCAGGACAGTTTCTTAAAATAACAGGATACAACAGAAATCCTATATGCATTTATTTATAAAACATTTACAAGGGAGATACAATACATGGAGATATAAATCTTGTTTTTAAGATGGGCTGAGGATACGACACAGAGAAACAGTAAAATGCTTGTCACAGTACTGTTGGCTTAGATCTGAGCATGCAAGTCTGTTTAAGACGAGAAGACTGAGAAATGTCTGGCTTTTTTATACTACACATGGTTCTGGGGAAAAATATTAGATGTATGTACTAGGGTTTTGCAAAAAATAGTCAACTACTGAAATCCTGGTTACATTATCCAGGGAGAACTTAACATTGTAGCAAAAATGTAAATTGTTTGGGTGCGGGAAATTGGCGGAGGTTACACTGAATTGCGCGTGTGTGAGCCGCTGTACGAAGATCACATTTCTCCATCGGTGTCAAAAATGATTTTGTTCTGGCGCCCAGACTGCGCTTAGCGTGCCGATGTATATGGCATGTACTCAAAAATTATATTGATGTGAGCCAACAAATCAATTGAAGTAACATTCAAATTTTCCTCCAAGTTCAACTGGGCATAGACACTAAAAACATTCTTAATAGTGTTAGCGCAGAATTAAGTATCAACCCAGATATGTATTTGATGCACCACAGATGTTTTATTATAAAGGTTAACAAAATGTATTATTTTCACAGTATGGTTATTATAAATAATATTACACGAATAATTGAAATTGACTAATACTGATTATACATTTTTAAAAATACACATAAATCTGTTTTAATATATATTGTATCAATCAGATATTTAACACATTTCATGGAGGTTCGTATTACTTTTTGACACTGAAATTTTGACGCACAAAAATATATATAATATAATCTTAGTACATTTTACTACAAAGACCCTATGTCTGGACTCGTGTGATAAACACCATTATTGGGATGAACGAGCGGCTCAGTGAGTAAAGACACTAACTCTGATAACAGTGACACTGAGTTTGAATCAAGGGAGCCTGGTTCAATTCCCGAGGTCAACTTGTTGTGATCTTGGACAAGTCACTTTATCTCCCTGTGCCACAGGCACCAAAAATAGATTGTATCTACAGTGCAGGGACTTGTGCCCGCAAAAATTACAGTGCTGTGTATACTGTCAGCACAATACAACAAAGATGGTTATACTATTAGAAATATTTCAGTGTTGAGTGTTGTACAAGATGCCACATACTGTGCGTTGAAAAGGGGATCTAACATGATTATACAGCAGCTACTTCCAATAACTACAGGTTCTCTTGCTGCTGTCTCTAGTAATATTTACTCAGTAAACTACTGGAAAAAAATCCTTTGGTTTTGCAAAGGTAGAAAGTGAATGGCAGCCGTGTGGGGAAGATGCATCAATGGAAGGTTGCGTTTGATGTATCCCCCAATGCTTTGCTCCAAACTGTGAAAATGTCTGATAGTTGTTATTAAAGTTTCCTATTTATGGGGGAGATTAGTAGTCAGAGAGGTTGATTGCACCCAACCAGCTTTTTTACCATAAAGGAGAAAAATGGCACAGAGACACAGAATCTGATAGACCACATTACGGACATTTCTTATCCCTAAATCCCAGAAGATGCACATGGAGCAACTATTGGAGCAAAGTGCTTTTGTTGGTGCAAAGAAAAAAAATGCATTGCTCCATCTTTCCCTGCTTTGTGTTTCATTATATTCCCTGAGGTTAAAATAGCTTTAGGAGGCTGACATTGTACCGAGATACTCCATATCATTATGCAGACCCAGCTTCAGGGATGCTTTCTCATCACTAGTCTACAACTTCTAAAAAGGCAAGATGTTTTAGAACATATAATCAAAAGTGGAATAGCAATACATAGTCTAGTGTTAAGGAATCCCACAGCGAATATTCCGAGCAGCACAAAATTCATTGCTGCAAACAGATCTGTGGAATAAACAATTTGACACTAAAAGTGATTTGAAGGAATAGAGATGGGCAAACGTATCGCCAAATTGGAACATTCAAAATAAGAACATTTGCAAATATTCAAATTTTGGAGAGAAAAAAAATGAAAACATTTTTGAAAAATTAGAGAATATTCAAGAAGTAAACAAAAATGGGATAATAATCAGAAACTATTTTGAAAATGAAAAAATATATATATATTCGAAAAGTATCCGTAAGACGTGAATCTAATTCTGATACATTCACTTATATCTATGAAGCAACGAGCAAAGATAAAAGTGTATTCATGTGTTTAAATTCTGTAAATTTGGAGCTGTAATGTGCAGGGTCTGGGACAGCACATCTGCATGGACACTGCCTCTTGGTCGAATCAGAGTGCTTCAATTGACCACTGGCCAGTGGTCACAGGTGGTGAGTTCTGAGTGGTGGTTTAGATAGTGTTGGCAGGTTAGGATTGGTGAAATATTGAATGGTCAGCCCGAGGTCAGTAAGGGTGGGTTATATATCAAGGGGGAACGACAATTGAACAATTGAAACGGTGACAGGATACATCTTAACACACTTAGCTATACACACAAACCTATTTACAGGACTCACAGTGAGAACCCCAGTCAGAACTCAGAAGAACCTGCTTCTAGACGATAGAGTGGCGCTATGTATACCCTCTCTACTTCATATAGTGACATTGTGGGTCACCGAACATACAAGGGAGTGGCCATCCCTTCTGCATAGTCATCCTACATCACATGATGGGGAGGGAACTAACCTGAGTGAGGCCACACAGTTAACCCTTTAAGGCCATTGACCCCTTAACTGCAACAGTAGTCCCCATAGGGGGCTACATTGAGAATAGACCCCAGACAAGGGGAATCATTTATTATTAATATTTTTTCCAATGTGGCTCTCTGTTATATTTTTCTCTGTTCCGGCAGCTTGTTCCCTCTGTGATTGTGCTGCAAAGCTTCCTTCTGTTGTATTTAGGTGTTGCAGGCGCAGGTCAGTCCCCCAATAGTTGGGGAGGGTGGTGGTAGGGATTAACCCCTTGTTTACATTAACAGTTGATAAAGCATTGCATGGCAATGCTTTACGTGCCACTTAGGTAGCCAAAGGGGATAGGTAGTATAGTTTTAGCAATATTAAACCTTGGTAGTCATTTAGTAATGGACGGGTGTAACTTGGTAGCCACTGGCATCATAGGGGTTAATGTAATATTCTACCATGGGGTTTTTACCATTTCTACCATTGAGCCACCTGTGCTGAAGCTGGGATATCCTGAAAACCTGACCTAATGTTGAGTAGCCTTTATTAAATCTGATCCTAAATATTATTTACTTATTTGAAAAGAGCTGTCGTATTTCTTGGTATCATTATATAATACATTAACCCAACAGAGCGAGGGGGATTTACTAACGCGAAAGTGAAGAAAGTAAACCCATTTCTCCCCTTGTTAAATTGTCATGTTGGAAGTCTTGTTTTATCATCTGAATTCTCAATGAAACAATTTGAGGAGTTTGTGCTGCTTTATTAAACCAGCTTATACCTGGCTAAATAAAGCATGCAAACACCAATCTTACCAAGTAGCAAAATGCACCCTAAGGCTGAGGCCCCGGTCTCTCCGCTGTAACGCGCGCCCGCGCTTTTGGCGGCGCGTTCAGCCTATTCCCCGGTCTGCAGCTCACTGCAGGAGGAGAGACCGGGGGGGGCGTGGCGGAGGAGTGACGGGGGCACGGCCAGGACGTCACCCGGCAGGTTCGCCCTCATTGGCTGAACCGCCGGGGGCGTGCCTAATCGCTCGACGCGAGTCCTGCTCTCAATTCTATTGAGAACAGGAGCAGCTCTCGCGCGAGCGTTGCGGCCCCCCCTCGCAGCGGGCCCGGGTCCATTGCGGGGAGGGCTCTTGTGCGCGCAACGGACGCTGTAGTAGGCAGCGGGGGCAAGGCCTTATTTACTAGAACTTGCTGTTAATTGTTGCATCATGGGAGGGACTTCAGATCTGCATTAAACACAGCACATTTTGTACATCTTTTTCCATTGACAGTTTTGGCATATGTACCAGTATTTAGCATTTGCGCATCACACTCAAGGTTTCTAAGAGCACATACCCGATAAATGACCCTGAGATGTTCGAACGCTTGTAACATATCAACTACTTGTTGGTCCAATAAAAGGTATCATACCCGCTACTCTCTCCCCGTTTTTTGTTACTACAGGGCTGGGTTATTTTGGAGCGATTATATTTCTGAAATGGAATAAAAGGCCTATAAAAAAGCTAATGTATTATGAATTGTGATTTTTATATGTCAAATGAGAAATGTTTTACTCAGCCTAGACAGTATCTGTATAGTACACTGTAATTGCTGTGTTTTGTTTTTTGTACTGTATGCAATTCAATAGCAGGGTAAGAAAAGTGCTTTTTTTGGCTTTGTTGATTTCATTAAAACACAATCTTTCCTTTAAAAAGATGCCAGTTTGAATAATTTGAGAATCATGCATAATTTAATGAGCTACTCTCAGAGGTATCAGTTTATGAACTTTAGAAGCATTCAAACGAAACCTTTTCATATAATTATTTCCATCTGGGAGCGTCATGTATAATCTGACTTAGGCTACGCTTATAGTGCCGCGACGGTGATGTCAAGCTGCGGTCGCTGGAAAAATCAAATTGAGATGACTTCCAGCAATCGCAACCAAGCCGTCGCAACGGCGGCAATGCATATGTTTTGACGCAACGTTGCGTCGCTGTCGCCGGCACTATAAGAGCAGCCTTAGACAATGCTGTCATTGCTCGCCAGCAGCCATAGTAAATATTATGAGGATATAAATATTTCTAATGCAGAGTTGTTAAAAAGGTAATTTATTGCAAAACTGCACAAAACATGTTGCTGGCTGCATGGTTTCACATTCATTTAGTTTATTTTTTTTATTGGCTAGCCAATTGAGGCTGTAACTTTCTGCTCTCATGACACAAATGATTCAATAAAGTAAAAAAAATGACAGAGAAAATACAGTTTGCATTTGTGGTTAAATATACAAGAAATATCAAATTACCTTTAAGGTGAACACATGCAATAAAAAAAATAATGTTCAAGAAAACTTTCTAAATATCGTATTGTAGCAGATGTATTGCTGCATACTGTAATACATCAAAGAAGTGAGAAAAAAACAGTACGTCTTTTGTTATTGCTGTGACACAATTAATGTTTCACTGGGGGGGAGGGGGTGGTGTTTGCCTTCCTCTGGATCAAAATACTGTAAATGCAAATATAGGATAAGTATCTGTCGTTTAAATTTAACATAGGTTGAAATCGATGGACATATATCTTTTTTCAACCTCATCAACTATGTAACTATGTAACTGTATAGCTGTGTAACTGTGTAATATAACTATGTAGCTATATAGCATTACTATGCAACTATGAAACACCTCCAATGTTGTATTACTGTTTATTAAAGTAATCCTGGATCTAAGCGAATCAAAGTATCTGTTGTCTAAATTTAGCATACAGTAGGTTGAACTTGATGGACGTACGTCTTTTTTCAACCTTATCTACTATGTAACTATGTAACTATAGGCCTGGTCTCTTTCCACTTTGGGGGATTTTATTGACATCTGATGGTTGCCGCTCCTTTTCCCCACCACTACTCATTGGTTGCCAGTAACTGCAGCACTGGAGTCGCAGCTTTGATGAGTTCACACCTTAGTACCATTGTCAGATCTAACCACAGCTCTCTCTCACCCAACGCGTTTTGCAAATGGTCAACCGTGAATTGCTGCAGGAGAAGGGAATGGCCTGTGTTCCTACTGAACTGCCTACTTTCCTGTTGTAATGTGTTGATCTTACAGACCTGGCTGCTGTACTGCTAATTTTTATTGTGGTTTGTAATGCGTCATTGACCACTTAAAAGGATAGCCTTGCAAAACGCGCTGGGAGTCAAAGTGCTGCCGTAAAATCAGAGTCTAGCACTGAGGTGAGATCATATCCAAGACATGACTTAGACTCTGCAGTTACTGTGGGGTGAGATAAGTACTGGTGGGGAATAAGAGTGGACACCATTGGAAGTCAATCAAGTCCAAATACAGTAGAAAAGAGGCCACACCTGTGTTAGATCCAGGAATACTTTTGTAATTGCAAATAATTGTATGCTTTTATACACATTGAACCAGGGGGGAAACACTACTGGAGGTGCTTCTCTGTATGCACTTCTATTTTATAGTTGCGTATCATCATTTAGCGGAATCTGGAGAAAATTGTAAATATGAGCCATTGTATCAGAAGAAGGGGCTTTGTTATTTAGCAAAATATATATATATAGTGTGGTGTATCCCCAATGACTTGTATATTTCTTATTTATCCATGAGTGCTTGGAACCCAGTTGAGTGTTTGTCACACTGAACCATGTGTACACGTTTTTGTAACCTCTGCGGGACATCCTTTTGGAGGTGTGTCACAAGAAGTTTACCTCCCCTCCTATATACACAAGTTTTCAGGACGCAGTTATCATTTGACAAGAATCATGGACTGACCCTCTAATGTTATATATATATATATATATATATATATATATATATATATGTAACCCATGTCCCCCCCCCTCTCTGGGAGAAGGACTGAATTACTAACTGAGTGTGGTGCTGAGGCGTACCTGCTGGTTCAGGAGAGCTGAGTAGCCGCGATGGTAAGGAGGCAACAGGACAAGCTTTTGGAGTCTCTGGGTTCTTGCTCATAGTTTCAGCACCTCCAGCTGTGATGGTATCCTTGGTATATGGATGTCAGTCCCCACCACTGCACTCCTTACCTCTCCTGCCCAGTAACTGACACCCAGGCTTAGGTATGGTGAACAAGTAGGTTTATTAGACATGCTGCAGCAGCTCTTCATACAGCATAGTTCTTAAAGTCCAAAGTCCCAGGACTTCAGGATGGTGCTTGCCCCGATAGTATGTGGTCTTGAGTCTTGGTGTTCCTCAGACCCTTAGGCCTGAGATGGACGAGCTCATCCATGCAATGGGAGAGGCTGACAGCCCATGCTCTCACCTTGGAAGGCAGAGCAAGACTGTTCTATTTTTGCAACGCCCACTCACTAGTTCAGGAAGGGGTGGGCTCATGGACTGTATCCATCACCGATAGGCTTACACAGGCCATGGGTCACCACCTTAATCCATCACTTACAAGTGGGTGGAAAGGGGGGTCAATGGCCCATAGATTAACATCGGCAGCACAGCTGATGGCCATGTTGCTTTTCCTTTCTAGTAGGAAATAAGTAGTAACTTCCTCCTGAACTGGGGCGGTTTCCAATTAATTCATTAAGAAATGAAAAGCAGCCTATAGCACCATTTCTTGAGGATTAACCCCAACCCCCTGAGAACGGGAAAAGTGTCAGATTCCCCGAATCGAAGTCTCCGAACTTGTAGTGGTTTGGATTAATCCAAACTGTGAGCTCTGATCTCCGTGCCAGATCCAAGTACCTACTCAGGCTCGGATCTCACAGATCTCTAGGCATCTCCCTCCCTAAAATGCTCCTCCCTTTCTATGCTGATATTTCTCATTAGCTTTTGTAGGGGAAGAGAAGATGGGAATAAAGCGGGCCAGCCCATTTGGGCGGCACAGCCAGTGACCGGGGGGCGCGGCCTCCACAAACCAAGCGGGCCACAGGAGTGGCCAGGGCAAGCCGGGGGAGGGGCCAGGAGGGGGGGTGTACCTGCGGCCAGGAGCGAGCTTCGGTCACTTGCTCCTGGCTCGCAACATAATCGGACGTCCCTCTCCTCTCCTGCTGGTAAGGCAAGGCCCAAAAGCGGGGGTCAATTCCCACTCCCCCCCCCCCTCCCGCATAGCCGCGTTTTGAATCGGCGGTGAGGGGGGAGGCAGGGAGGAGAGGGACTCCGTAGCGCATGGAGCGATCCATGCGGGGGAGGTGCATGGCGCCCGTGGCGCAGGGATAGGGGGGATCCCAGCTTCCCTGCGCGGCTCCACCTTAGGTGGAAGTAGTAGGCCGCAACGGGGCTAGGGAGGGATCCCGGACGGGGCGCAGTGTCGGGGGGGTGTGCGGTGCGTGGGGCCCTGGTATGTGGAGGGCGCGGCTCACGTGCCTGGTGGGCGGCCGTCCGCCGGTCCTTCCAGGTAGGGGGGTCGGCGGGTGCATGCGGCGCCTCGGCGGGGGGCGAAAGACATGGGTCAGGCGACACCACGGGCCGCCTCGGTCCCTGGGACTCCCCCCCGGTAGCATGCGCTGGCTCCACGAGGGCCGCGATGCGTAAAATGGCGGCGAGGGGGGAGGGGGCGAGGCATCCTCTCCCTCGGGGCTCACGCGGTGCTCCCGCGAGAGTTCGGGCAGCTGTCCCCATGGGCAGCAATCACCATTCAGGTTAGTCGGCCAGTAGCATGCGCTGGCCCCACGAGGGCCGTGCTGAGTAAAATGGCGGCGAGGGGACTGGGAAGGAGGCATCCTCCCTGGGGGGGCTCATGTGGTGTTCCCGCGAGAGTCGGGCAGCTGTCCCCCGGGGCAGCAATCAACCTTTAGTCGCGCGGTCCCCCCCCCCCCCCCGCAAGAGGGGGGGGGCGGGGGAAACATGGTGGTCCAATGGGCCCAGCGAGGGGCACAAGAAATGTACAGCGCGACGCTGGGGGAAAGGCTGATACCTTGGGGGGAGGGGGGGGCGAGCACGTGGCAGCTTCCCCCCCCCTCTCATTTAATGACCAGCAATAAAGATTGTTTGGGGTCAGATGCTTTGTTTCGTGTTTCGGCCCCTCCTCCCTCCCCCCTCCTCCCTTCTCCTCCCTCCCCCCTCCTCCCTCCCCCCTCCTCCGTCAATGACTTGTGCAGTGCTTGGTTGCCAATAAAGATTGTTTGTGTTTGGGGACAGAAGTATGCATGCCTTTGGTTGTGAGGGAGGGGGGCACGTGCGGCCCCCCCCCCACCTCCTTTCAGCGCTTGTGCGTGGGGGGTTTGAGGGGTTGGCAATAAAATTATTGGTGGATGGGGTTCAGAGGCATTATGCATTGTTATTACCTCAGGTATATGGTATGCAAGTGGTTAGTTCAACATGTGCTATGAGTAAATATGTGTCGTATATGGGTCAGCAAAATTCACGGGCCAGAGAAGGTGGCAAGCATGGGGAGTCAGAAGGTGCTAATTCAGTTGGTTATTAAAAGTCACCAGGCGTTATCTATAGTATGTCACTGTTATACGTCCAGAGAGATATTAGACACACTATTATATATGGTACAAGCAATGTAAAACAGTCCACAATCATGTCATCATGGGGTCAATATTAAACAGTTCCCCATGCGGTATTTCATGGTCCATTAATGCTACAAATCATGTACGGGGATGGTTTCAACGGCAGCTGGAAGCACTGGTACGGGAAGCAGGGGCTAGCGGGCGTGAGAGCATGCAAGGTGGCCCCGAGGCCACGTGCGCCGAGGCATGGCCGTCCTCAAGTGACGAAGGAGGTCCTACCGGTGGAGCACGACACGCAGCAACGTTACAGAAGGGTACGTCAGCGTCCATAAGGGAAGCCAGCCTGGCGGGGGGGGGGGGGAGCCTGCGAAAAAAGGGGGATGCAGCCTGTTGGCAGGGACTGCTTGGGTGTGGGCGGCCACACGTAAAAAAAAAAATGGTCCGGCTGCAGTCTGAACAGCAGGCGAGCCGGGGTGGTGGACGGCACCAACCAACGGGGGGCAGGCTCCAGTTAGTTACCCGCCAGAGCTGGGGTTGTCTCAAGGAATTAGGGGAGGGAGGCGAGGTTACTAATAATAGTTGACAAACCTTCGGGGGGGCAATCTCGTCTTCTTTTACAGGAAAAGCAAGAGCTGTCGGGACACGATCGACCTCGCCTCATGGCGCTGGTACGTTGTCCTCGACCCGTAAGCGTGCCAGCCGTCCCATCAGATCGTGAAAGGATGGGAAGAAGAGAGCGCGTCCGGGGCGGGTCCCGACAGGCGATTCACATCACCGCCGGGGGCAAGGGCGTCGCAGGATAAGCCCAAAAAGGCAGAGGAAAACAGGGAAGTCAGTACCTCGCCAGGCATCGCCAGTTCTCCAGCGCCGCCATTGTCGGACGCGGGGGGGTCGAACGATGCCGAGGCGAGATTGGTAAACGCAGTAGTAAAGGGTGTCCAGGTGGCGTTATTGGCAGCAGGCTTAGGCAAGTCAAGCGAAGCGCAAGGGAGCATCAGTGGGGCCGGGGCAGCGTCAGTAGCAGCAACTCAGGGCCCGGTGCTGGTGGCTGGAGGGAGCGAAGGCCCCAAGGGTGGCGTAGATAGCACCGCCAGTCAGCCAGGAAGCGGCGGTAACCACAGCAGGGCCCGCACAGGAGCAAGGGAAGGGCCAGGTGGCGGCGGTTGGAGTAGTAGAAGCAGGTTCCGCCACAAACACATTGTCGGGCAAAGGGGGGAGTGGGGCCGAAACCACACAGGCTGGGACTGGGGCAACAGCTAAAAGGTTGCCGGACGCGGCGTATGGAGACTCGTACACCGCAGTTTCGCGATCACTGGGGTCACATTTATCATCAGAGGTAAAAGCAGCTATTTGGGCAGGAGATTACGTTGATATATTGTCGCTACTTCCGGGGAATAACGAGGCAGTAGCTAAATCAGACAAGAAAGGGGAGGCGAAGAAAGAGGACGTCGAAAAACGGTTGTTCCCGCGCATTTTTACCAATTGGTCACAGGCTTTTGGGATATTGGCGGGCGTAGCGGGCGAGAAGGAGCCACAGTTATGTTCCGCATTATTTAAGTACCAGGACACAATCAGGAGAGCGTTTCAAAAGCATGGGGGTATGCGCTGGTGGGGTTACGACGAGGATTTTAGACGGAGTATGGCGGCTAATAAGGGAGTGGTAACCTGGAATTGCAAAGACGTTGATCTATATTTGGAGCACATGGCAGGGGGAGAGGGGTCGTCCTTTCGCGGGACTTAGAGCCCAAAGGGCTCATGGTGCGGGGGTTTTCAGGCTCGCGCAGCGGGGAAGGGTCGGGCTTCCAATAAGCAGGTGTGTTGGGGCTTTAACGACGCAAAGTGCAGATTCGACAATTGTCGTTTCCAACAGATCTGTGCTGGGTGTGGGGGCCAGCATCCCAAGGTCAAATGCTTCAAAAGAGACAATAAGGGGTTTAGGGGAACAGGACAGCAGGGTGGCCAGGATAGCGCGTACACCAATTTCGGCCGAGGCACTGGCGCCTTGGCTGGAAAGATATCCCAATAAGGAGGCAGCCGGGTTATTGCGGGAGGGGTTCAGAGTAGGTTTCCAGATCCCTTTCGATAAGCAGGCTGGTTTGGGGGATAAAGGGGCCGGCGAGAAGAACTTAAAATCAGTCAGGCTGATTGGGGCGGTAGCAGGGGAGAAAATCAGAAAGGAGGTTGAGTTGGGCAGGATGGCAGGCCCTTTCGGGTCGCCTCCCCTTAGCAACCTGAGGGTGTCACCATTGGGGTTAGTCCCCAAGAAGGAGGAAGGGGAGTTCAGGCTAATTCAACATATATCCTACCCGAAAGGGTCGTCGGTCAACGACGCGATAGATAGGGAATTATGCTCTGTGAGCTTTCGACCAGGCGGCGGCGCTGGTGGGGCAGATGGGACAGGGAGCATTGATGGGGAAGGCAGACATTAAGTCGGCGTTCAGGCTCTTGCCGGTAAACCCAGACTGTTTCCATCTATTGGGATGCAGGTTGGAAGGGAACTACTTAGTCGACCTCTGCCTACCAATGGGATGTGCGCTGTCCTGTTTCTACTTTGAAACGTTCAGCACATTTCTGGAATGGGTGGTCCGGGAAAGAGTGCAGGCAGTAGGGGTCTTACATTACCTTGATGATTTTTTGTTTGTGGGGCCCAAAGGGTCCGGTTTGTGCGCCAGATGGCTGGGGCAATTTTCAGCCATGGCCCGCGAATTCGGGGTTCCGCTGGCGGCCGAGAAGACCGTAGCGCCAACCACCACCCTGAGTTTCCTGGGCATAGAAATAGACTCCATCAAAAGGGAATACAGGTTGCCTCCCGAGAAGCTACAAAGGATGATTAGAGAGTTCATCCAACTGAAAAAGACCTCGCTGCGGCACTTCCAGTCCCTGATGGGCCACTTGGTGTTCGCGGCGCGGATCATGCCAGTAGGGAGGGAGTTTTCCAGGCGGTTGTCGGCAGCCACAGCAGGGGTCAAACACCACACCCACTTCATTCGAGTCACAGCGGAGATCCGGAGGGATTTAGCGGTGTGGCTCGAATTCTTGGGTAAATACAATACAACGGGAGAACGTTATGGAGGGGGCGGTCGGTTCGGAACTCCGAGCTGCAGCTCTTCACCGACGCTTCTGGGTCCGTGGGGTTTGGCGCATATTTCAGGGGGGCTTGGTGCGCAGAGGCATGGCCGGCAGAATGGGGGGGGACCCACCTTGTCAAAAACTTGACTTTCCTTGAGCTGTTCCCACTACTGGTTGCCGTGCACTTATGGGGATCCCAGTTCGCAAACAGAGCGGTCACGTTCTGGTCAGACAATATGGGCGTAGTTGAGGCAGTGAACAACTTCGGATCACGGTCCCCACCAGTGCTGGCGCTACTGCGCCAATTCATGCTGCGTTGTCTGCAGCTGAACATCGCATTCAGGGCCAGGCACGTACCAGGGTTGGAGAACAGCATAGCTGACGCTTTATCACGTTTACAGATGGAGCGTTTTCGGAGTTTGGCACCAGGGGCGGCGATGCACGGCGAGAGGTGCCCAGCGGCCTTGTGGGAGCTGGGGACAGTGGCGTGATGGAATTAGTAAGGGCATCACTCGCCCCGGGTATGTGGAGGGCATACACAGCGGCATGGCGGGATTTCACAACACACGTGGGGCAGCGGGTAAAAATTTCTCAGAGGCGGGCGCGCTGCTCAGCTACATGATGGGGTTAAGAGACAAGGGTCTGGCGGGCGGGACCATCAGCAAAAGGTTGGCAGGGATATCCTTCTTCTCGAAGCTGAACGGCAGGGGCGACGCGACCAAGAATTTCACAGTGACATGGGCGCTGGTGGGCATGGTCAGGGGAGCAACCCCCAGGGATAGCAGAAGACCAGTGACCCCAGCGATCTTAGGGGGCTTGGTGCGCGTCACGGAGGTAGTATGTTGATCCAGCTTCGAAGCCACGCTCTTCAGGGCTACATTCGCGGTGGCATTCTTTGCGGCGTTGCACGTGGGGGAGCTGGTTTGCGCATCCAAACAAGGAGGGGGGGGCTTGCAGCTGGCAGACGTAAGGCTGGCAGGAGGGGCGCTGAGCCTGCTAATCCGCAAGTCAAAGACAGATCAGGCAGGAAGGGGGGCATGGATTACGCAGAAGGGCTTACCAGGGAACTTGACCTGCCCGGTAAAAGCGGTAGGGGAGTATCTGACCCGCAGGCCAAAGGAAGGGGGGCCCCTGCTGGTGCATGAGGACGGAGGGGCAGTATCGCGATTCCAGTTTCTGCGCGTCTTCCGCATGTGCCTCAGGGAGCTGGGGATGGAGGAGGGTCAATACGGAACACACTCGTTCCGCATTGGGGCAGCAACCGAGGCGGCGCGCCTGGGGCTCTCAATACACAGAATTCAGAGGATCGGGCGGTGGAAATCTGACAGCTACCGGGTGTACATTAGACCGGAGCTGGCAGGGCGCCAGGACACGGTAGCATAGAACTTCGCCAACTGGGTTTTTCCCTCTCCTCTCTGTGCTTCCTCAGGTTCGGCGGAGACCTGGATTTTGGGAGATTCGCTGGTGCACTGGGCCGGAAAGAGGGCATTTTCACAACCGTATGGGGGAAATCTGGGGTTGGGCACAGAGCAGGCGGAGGTAAAATGGTGGGGGGTGAGAGGGATGCGATGGGGTCAGCTGTTCCCGCTGCTTATTTCACGGGCCAGGGTCAGGAGGGCACCTGACATCATCGTCATCCACGCAGGGGGCAACGACTTGGCAGCAGTGCGGTTCACGGTCTTAGCCCAACAGATAAAGCAGGACATAGCACGGATCATGGCTTTTTGGCCAGGGGTTCAGGTAGTATGGTCGGACATCATTTGCAGGCGTGTTTGGAGAGGAGAGCGGAACCCAGGGCAGGTAAACAAGACACAAAAAAGGTTGAACAAAAAGTTGGGGAAATTCGTGAAGCAATGCGGGGGGTGGGTAATAAATCACCCACAGTTTAGCTTCAAAGTAGAGGGCTGGTTCAGGGAGGATGGGGTACACCTGTCTGACATAGGGGCAGACATGATGAACAACAACCTGCAGGAGGGTTTGGAAGAGGTTATCGGGGGTATGGCGGCACGGGCCTAATTTAAGGGGTTTAAATAGGCCCGTCGGTGGCGGCAGTTGGGGGAGGGGGTAGGTGCTCGTCCTGCCGGAAGGGGCTCGGGGCTGGTAAAGTGGGTTGAAGTGAGGGGGCAGGTCACCGGGTCATACATCCGGGTGCCCCTCCGTTGCGTTACCAGCACCGAGCATTTCCGGCGCGGACCGGGATAGTAACTATCTCCATGTTGTTGTAAATAAACAAAGCCGCGGCCTTTATACCTCCAAAACGTTGTCCTTCTCGTCTTTCGGTCAGTACCGGGAAAAGTAGGGAAAGGGGTAGGGGCCTCCCTGGTCATAAAGCGGGCCAGCCCATTTGGGCGGCACAGCCAGTGACCTGGGGGTGCAGCCTCCACGAACCAAGCGGGCCACAGGAGTGGCCAGGGGCAAGCCGGGGGAGGGGCCAGGAGGGGGGTGTACATGCGGCCAGGAGCGAGCTTCGGTCACTTGCTCCTGGCTCACAACGTAATCCCACCCACCCATCCCTTTTCTTAGTCAAGGATCATCACAATCACGGGGGCCGGTGTAACTTCTCTTCATTCCACAGAAGTCAAGATAGTCCGGATCGGAAACAAAGTCGGGAAGATCCAGATGGAAGGGGCAAAATGGGGCAATTTGCTTTGTCGCGGCGGCAGTTGGGGGAGGGGGTAGGTGCTCGTCCTGCCGGAAGGGGCTCGGGGCTGGTAAAGCGGGTTGAAGCGAGGGGGCAGGTCACCGGTTCATACATCCGGGTGCCCCTCCGTTGCGTTACCAGTACCGAGCATTTCCGGCGCGGACCGGGATAGTAACTATCTCCATGTTGTTGTAAATAAACAAAGCTGCGGCCTTTATACCTCCAAAACTTTGTCCTTCTCGTATTTCGGTCAGTACCGGGAAAAGTAGGGAAAGGGGTAGGGGAGGATACTCGCGCCTCCCTGGTCAAGAGGTAGACTACAATGTGCAGACAGAGAGAGAAAACAGAGGGCAGGGCAGAAAGAGACACACAGAACAGACAGCATTGGGGCAGAAAGAGACTCACGGAAGGACAGGGCAGCGAGAGCCACAGAACAGACAGCAGAGAGAGACACAGAACAGACAGCAGAGAGAGACACAGAACAGACAGAAGAGAGAGACACAGAACAGACAGAAGAGAGAGACACAGAACAGACGGAAGAGAGAGACACAGAACAGATGGCAGAGAGAGACACAGAACAGACGGAAGAGATACAGAGCAGATGGCAGAGAGAAACAGAGCAGATGGCAGAGACACATGGAACAGATGGGAGAGAAACACATGGAACAGACAGCATTAGGGCAGAAAGAAGTAGCATTGAGGCAGAAAGAGACTCAAAGAAAAGACAGCAGAGAACTGGGCAGAGAGATACAGAACAGATGGCAGAGAGAGACACAGAACAGAGACATTAGCGAGAGAGACATAAAGAACAGACAGCTGAGGGACAGAAAAAGACACACAGAACAGACAGCAGACAGATCAGAAGGAGACAGAAAGCAGAAGGGCTGAGAGTGATACAGAGGCATCTGTCTCTATATATTCTCAATCTCCATACCCATTTTTGTTTATCTGATAATATAAGTGTGTGTCTGTACTGTAACCCCTCAATTTATATGCCCCAGACAGATACCTGTTGCTGAGATGGGGGCGACTCCTTGATGTCTAGATGACACACACGTGGCTTGCGGTCACGGAATGGAAAATAGACACAATGCGGGTGTGATATAACGGATTTTGTAGATAGAATATACATACTTGGGAACCTCGTGATTCTTAACAAAGGATCACACCACAGTCATATAACAGCAGCACATCAACATAACACTTAAATGCTGTGCGGGTGCATGTCAGGGTCAGTGAGGATGCAGCCACCCAATCCTGGGAATCTGGCCTATGTGATGGTGCTGGAACACTGTTGGAGCTCTTTAATGCTACAAAGTGTCTCAGGCCGTTACTTCAGAATATACTTCGGTTCGATTTTAACCGCAACCGTGGAGGGTCCCCTCCGATAGTGATCGCTACTCCATGCGTCTCCCTGGCTATGATCTTCTGGGCCTCTCTGCACGCTGTACTCATCTCCCTCCAGTAAACGTCCGCTCTCTCTTAGCGGAACACAAACTGGCCCCGGGTCACACTCGATAGAGCCTGAACTCCTTCAGGCTTATGCAGATCTGATCTCAGGTGTCCAGCCAACCCCTCTTAAAGGCTCCCTTCCCTTAAATCCCGCTTCTTCCACAGCCGTAGACATTGGCTGATCGTAAGTCGCATGTCCATGGCACCCTGGAGAGGAACCTGACGGGGCAGTGTGAGTGGGTACCAGTCAATTCAGTTCCAGTTGAGTATCAGGTATACAGATAGCAGCAAAGAGATACTAGTTAGAGGCATACCCCGCATTAATGTACGCAATGGGACCGGAGCATGTATGTAAAGCGAAAATGTACTTAAAGTGAAGCACTACCTTTTCCCCACTTATTGATGCACGTACTGTACTGCAATCGTCATATACGTGCATAACTGATGTAAATAACACATTTGTAACAGGCTCTATAGTCTCCCCGCTTGCGCACAGCTTCGGTACAGGTAGGGAGCCGGTATTGCTGTTCAGGAAGTGCTGACAGGCGCATGCGTGAGCTGCCGTTTGCCTATTGAGCGATATGTACTTACTCGCGAGTGTACTTAAAGTGAGTGTACTTAAACCGGGGTATGCCTGTATATGATTTCAGCTTCCTAATTGTTTTCACGATTGTATAGTTATTTTAAGCATTTGTTCATGCTGTATGGTATTATTCACGCATTTTCCTCCCTATTATAAGTTTTTAGCATAAAAATCTAAACATAAAACTAGAGTTTCGGCAAAACCAACAAATCACAAGTAAGCATAAAAAACACCAGTAGAAGGGCCCACCCATAGTTAAAATATCTTTATTTTTTATAAAAATTATATATATATATATGGAGAGAGGGAGAGAGAGAGGGAGAGAGGGAGAGGGAGAGAGGGAGCTAGAGATATGTGTACTCATCGTCATGAAAATACCTTAAGAAGTCATCTCTGGCACTAGAGGGGGTTAACAACATTATCTATTGCTTTTAATATCTGTCTCTGTCTATATCCTACTTAGAAACTTAGAAAAGAAGAGCACTTAGCAGTCACAAACTTTTGCAATATATATGTTAAATAAAAGGAGGCATATCTAATGCGGTTTTAGTGTTTCCGTTTATTCCATTATACAAAGCCAATAATTCACAAGGCTCTGAAACTGATACCAAATGACCATTCCGGGCTTGGTTATTAAGAGCTGATGTACATATCCTGAATGTAAAATATTTAATATACCTCAATCTGCAAGCAAGGCTATAGTTATCTCCAGTTATTTTGTCTTCTGTCATTATTAGAGTGTAAGCTCTTCGGGACAGGGACTCCTTTTTCCTCATGTTACTTTTATGTCTGAAGCGCTTATTCCCATTTTGTGTTATATTATTATGTCACGCGTATTACTGCTGTAAAGCGCTATTTACATGGAATGGCGCTATATAAATATAGATATACATCCAGTGGAGGAATAGTTTGTGAACGCCAATGATAATTACGGAAATCCCACAATTTTTCCAAAATAAACTTCTTGAATCAGTCTTTTCTTAAATATCCAATCGGGTTTATATTAACCAATTCCATGTCTTTTGAAGAGAATAATGTATGAATTAGACCAGGGGGGCGCAAACTTTTTTCCCTGCGCCCCCCTGACGGCTGTCCCCTCGCTCCCGCGCCCCCCCCAACCCCAACTTACCCGCGCTCCGGCGTAATGACGTCACGTTGCCATAGCAACGTGACGTCACATGACCTCGCAGTGTCATTTTGACACCGCGTTGCCATGGCGCCGCAGGGAGGAAGCCGCCGGAACCACGCTAAGTTAGGTTTATAGAGGCCCTGCAGCTCCCCCGGCACTTAATTTAAGTGCCTTCGGGAAGCGCGCGGGGCCTCTGTAAACCCCGCGCCCCCCGTCGGCAGTGTCGCGCCGCCCCTGGGGGTCACGCCCCACAGTTTGCGCACCGCTGAATTAGACAAACAATGAGTAATTAAGAGTCAGGGTATGTGCAAAAGTAAGTGAAACCCTATTTTTATCAGCTAAATTAAAGGGGATAATTATAATCGAGTGTTTAAATAATTAGGTAGATCTTAAGGTGTGAGTTTGGGAGGCCCCACCCTATATAAAGATCAGAAATTTCTGAGTTTGGTCTTCAGCATACAGGAATGTGGAAACACGTCATGCCAAAATCAAAAGAAATCTCTGTGGACCTCAGAAAAGCAGTTATTGATGCTTATCAGTCTAGAAAGGGTTACAAAACCATTTCTAAGGATTTGGGGTTCCACCAATTCACTGTCAGACAAATTGAGAAAGTTCAAGACCACAGTCACTCTACCCAGAAGCGGTCGTCCTACCAAAATCTCTCCAAGAACAAACCGGCAAATCATCCAGGAAATCACAAAGAACGTCAGAGTAACATCCAAGGACCTGCAGGCCACTCTCACCTTGGCTAATGTGAGTGTTCATGACTGGACTATCAGAAAAAGACTGAACAAGAAGGGTGTTCATGGAAAGATAGCCAGGAGGAAACCACTGCTCTCTAAAAAGAACATTGCTGCCCATCTGAAGTTCGCCAAAGAGCACATCGATGATCTACAAGATTTCTATAACTATGCTCCCTGAACAGACGAGTCAAAGGTAGAATTTTTGGCCTCCATGAGAAACGTTAATTTTGGTGAAAATCAAAGCTGCGTTCGAACAGAAGAACCTCATCCCAACCGTAAAGCATGGTGGTGGGAGTGTGATGGTTTGGGGCTGCTTTACTTCCTCGGGCACAGAAAGAGACAGGCTCCAGGGCACTGACAAACTGATCCTGATCGCTTGCTTGATCAAACAAAATGAAAAATCGTGATCCAATGTAGAAAAAAGTGAAAAATCTTTATTGCAGCAAACAAAAGTGAACAGTATAAAACCTCCCACGTGTTTCCACCAATGACTGGTCTTTTTCAAGGAGTAGAAAGACCAGTCATATGTTGAAACGCGTCGGAGGTTTTATACTGTTCACTTTTGTATGCTGCAATAAAGATTTTTCACTTTTTTCTAAATTGGGACCACGATTTTTCATTTTGTTTGATAAAGCAAGTGATCTGGATCAGTTTGTCAGTGCCCTGGAGCCTGTCTCTTTCTGTGCCTGCATTTGGTCTCTGGAGGCACCCGTCTGGGGGGAGAGGGAGGAGCTTACACTGCGGACGTGCAGTGCTACTGATTGCAGGAGTTGGAAGCAGGAGCACAGAGTGTAGCACACAAGGAGCTGTGAGAGGTGGTTTCGTATCCGCGCTGTCCGGTGGTCAGCAGAGGATGACTAGGCTGCGGGGGTGGGGGGATCCATGGTGCCGCTGGGACACAGGAAACCAGGTAACCTGTAGGGAGAGAAAAAAACTAAATCAATGCTGGGCTTCAGCTAGCGCAGGGTTTAAGTACCCCACGCGAGTTCCCCTCTCCCCCCATTTGCGCATACATGAATCTAAAAGCCCCTCATGGTGAGGCTGAGGGAGGAGGAGACCCAGCAACAACTCCCACCCTCTGGAGGTACAGCAGCCCTTATGTTGGCGACTGACCCATTTTGGGAACTCTGCCTCTCTTTTCCTTAATATCTCCTATGGCAGTACTGCTTTGTCACCACTGGGTGGAGCTTAACCTCTACTCTCACTGTTAACTCCTTGTTTACTTTAGTAACCAACACTTGGAGGGGGCCACATGCACCTACACCTACATTTATTAGGTTGTGTCAATGTTTCGATCCCTCCTGGGACCTTTCTCTAGGCTACTACAAGTCTTGACACAATTTAATACATTTTTGCATTTGTTTCAGGGATGTACTTGCCTAGCTCATTTTTGTTTAACTAACAACCGTTTGGTTTTACTGGGAGCGCTTCGCCCTTTAATCTGATGCAGGTGTTTTCACTGCTTGCTGCAGGGTCGGGGCCATCACTGCACACAGCCAATCCCCCACCTGCCTATTTCACCACCCCGCATGGTGGCTGAGCACAGCAGAGCAGCTCCACATGGACCGGAGCAGACCCATCCCCCCACTCAGCTAAGATTCTTAGATATGTGGGGGGGAAGTGTGTGTGAGTGTGTGTTATTGGGGTTATTATGTGTATTGTGAGGGTGTTATTTATTTCGAGGGGATTTTATTATGTGTATTGGGGAGGGGGATTTAATGTGTAGTGGGGGGGAGGTTAGAGAGAGAGAGGTGAGAGAGAGGTGAGAGAGAGGGTGGGGAGGTGAGAGAGAGAAGGGGCAGGTGATAGAGAAGGGGGAGGTGAGAGAGGGGGGCAAGAGAGAAGATGAAAGAGGGGGGTGAGAGAGGGGAAAGAGGGGGGAAGATAGAGGGGTGTGTGAGAGGAGAGAGAGAGAGGCGCACAAGATGAGAGAGGGAGGGGCGCGTGAGATGAGAGAGAGGGGAGAGAGGGGGCACGCAAGAGGAGAAAGAGAGGCATGCATGAGAGAGGGGGGCACGAGTGTGGGGCAAGAGAGAGAGAGAAGGGTGAGAGAGAGAGAAGGGTGAGAGAGAGAGAAGGGTGAGAGAGAGAGAAGGGCGAGAGAGAGGGGCAAGAGAAAGAGAGATGGGGAGGTGAGAGAGATGGTCGAGACAGAGGGGTGCGAGAAAGGCAGGAGAGGGGCGCAAGAGAGAAAGGGGCGAGAGAGAGAGAAAGAGCAGGGCATGCAAAAATGAGACGCGTGAGAGAGAGAGAGGGATGTGAGAGAGAGAGAGGATTGCAAGAGAGAGAGAGAGAGAGAGAGAGAGAGAGAGAGGGGTGTGCAAGAGAGCAAGAGGAGAGGATGTGAAACTGTCTGTGGCCCCGAGCACCCACACCGTATTTAAAAAAAAAAAAAGCCATAGACGCACACACGCACACACACACACGCACACACACACACACAAACACACACTAAAATCCATGATTCCTTGATTTTTTATGGCCTAGACCTGATTGGTAATTAGAATGGGCCTTTCAGCAGAATGGTCGAGGTTAATTCAAAGCTCAAATAATTAGAAGGTGGCTGATTGGAAACCAAAAGGAAAAAAAGTGAGTATTGAATAGCATTCATTTAATCAGAGTTTTGACATAAATCACAGAATAGAACATAGTTGTGGTTATTACATTGTACGTATAAAGTGAAAAATTGTCACATAAAATTTGACAAAGCGCCAGATACAGCGCGAAACGCATTAGAGGATCATCACCCTCGTCCTGTTCATTTGTGCTAAATAAATTATTTTTGTACTTCACAGATCTGCGTCCAGCCTTTTGTCGATCACGTGTGTGGTGCACCACCATTTTTGTCATCTTAAGCTGTAATTCTATTCTCCGATGCACACATTTTCCAGGCTACACATTAGGTGTAATGCTATAAAATAAAAAAGATGGTACAGCTGAACCCCGTTATAACCCGGTGTTCGGGGGCTACAGAATGAGACCATGATATAACCGGGATCGCGAAAAAAAAAATGGCTGCCGCGATCAGTCAGGGGTTGGTGTGTGTGTGTTTCTCTCCCCGTGTGCGTCTGGTGCCTCCAGTCGGAAGAGTCTTCTCCGAGGTCCAGAAAGTCAGTGCCACCAATCTCCCGGTTCGAACAGGATTGCAGCCCGCAGAGCCAGATTGGTCCTTTCAGCCTGGGTTACCCGGGGGGAGGGAGGGGGAGTTAGCAGGATGAGGCCGCGGCTCCGGTGTGAGAGGGGAGAGGTATGCTTGACAAGTCTCTGCTCTGATTGGCTGATGTCTAGTTGCTGAGTTTTCACTCACAGGATTCTGGGAGTCGTAGTCCTGCGACCTTTTCTAGTGCCAGCAATGAATAGGGCTACAACTACACTGCCCTTGCTTAAAAGGAAGAGGATTAGATGGCACATGGCAGTGGAGAGGCTCAGTGTGTAGCAAGTGGGTATATCTAGAAACACATACATACAGAGGTGTGTGTGTGTGTGTCTCCCCGTGTTTGTGTCTCCCCATGTGTGTGTCTCTCCATGTGTGTCAATCCGTGTGTGTGTCTCTCTGTGTGTGTCTCTCCGTGTCTGTCTGCAATAAAGCACTGGATATTTATATTAAAAAAAATGCAGCTTAGCTTTTAAAAACGGGAGTCACACTCACACCGCGTTATAATAGGATCCGCTTTGTAGCGGATCATGCTATAACGGGTTGAGCTGTATAACTGTGCAGAAATATATATATATATATATACACATATACACACATACATATGATATATACACATTGACCAGGGATAGCACAGCTTTGGTCATGTACACAATACTTTAACACCCTCTGCAGTGAGAGTAAAGTATTTAAGCAATGGTATCCATCCCATGTTCTAAAACATCTTGGTGTGTCACGGCCACCCAAGGTCATGAAAAAAGGGGGGTGAACTAAATAAAAAAAAAAAAGGTAATTCAGAGCTAAGAAAAAAATAATGGGAAAAATATTTGTATTTCTTAAAAAGGAATGAAAAACGGCAAAGGGTTAACATAAAAACGATGCAACATGAATAAGGGCTAGGTAACAAGGTGGAAGGTGCTGTACAGTATGTATTAAGCAAAATAAATCCTTAGAATTACGATGATGCCAAAACAACTTGGCTGAAGGAAGGGTTCCGTGTTCATGTCACTGCTGTTGAATTGGGTCAACCCAGTTGGAATTCTAGTGTCTGCTCTTCATGTGTCCTTGGGCAAGTCCCATGATCTCCCTGTGCCTAGAGCAGGGGTACGCTAACTATTAAAGTTGCTCCCCCCTTGTCTTCTTCTCTCTGTGCTCCCGCCCCCCTCATCTCTTGTGTCGGCATCAAATTACGCTCGAGGCACGTGACGTCATGCCACGTGACCCTGCTGCGTCATTTGACAGTGTGGCCATGGCGACGGTCATGTGACGTGACATCACATGGCATCGCGGCGTCATTTTATAGCAGCCTTCAGAATCATGGTGAGTTGCAGAGGCCTCATGCGATCCCCCCGGCATTTAATTTAAATGCAGTGGGGAAGAGTGCAGGACCTCTGCAACCACCTGCGCCCCCCCAGAAAAATCTCCCACCCCCCCCAGGGAGCGTGCCCCCCCCGTTTGCCCACCGCTGGCCTAGAGCATCAAAAATAAATAAATTGTAAGCTACTCAACAGTGAGTAATAGCTGTACTGGCAAAGTTCTATTTACAGTCCTTATACTGGAGGTCCTTTCCGGTATATTCTATACAAACCATGTAAAGGACGGAGCTCCTGCAGGGATGAGTAAATATAAATAGAGATGGACGAATGTTTTTAGGCGAATTTGGATCCACCGCGGATCGGCCGGATCCTTTGGTTCGCGGATTTCAGCGGATCAACCTCAAAAAGGGCGATTTGCTTTTTGTGTTTTTTATTTATATTATTACCAATACACTCCATGCATTCCGCAACCCGTGGACGAATTTTTTGCATCCTATTCGCGGTTTCAGCTATTCTTAATAATCAGCCAACGAGTTGCTGAATCCATGGATTGGATACTACAGATTTGTCCACGGGTTATATCCAATGTGAGAAAATCCAGGAAACGGCTTTGGGCGGATTGGCCCATCTCTACATATAAATACCTAGTATACAGACAGGTGCAAAAGAATTCCCTCCAACTATACCTATTTAGCAGGTACCCTTTTTGGGTCTTGTAAGACCAGTTTTACCTATTAAACAGAAAGATGAAGCATAAAAGCAAATTTGGAGAACAATTGATGCAAATTGCATCATTTTCAATTTAGATCACTTTGCATCAATGTATTAAAGCAGTGACACAGGTTTAATTTTATTATTATTATTATTACTACTACTACAGGATTGAAGCAGGGGGTCTTCAGAGCTGCACTGTGTTCATTTTATCTCTGCGGACCCCCTGATTCCAGAGATACTTGCCACCATAGAACTTTCACACAAGCCAATAGGAAGCTGAAATGTCATCCGGTGGGGCTCACTATTGACCCGCGTGACTGGGACATTTAAACTGAAAAGAGATACCGGCGCCCACTACAGAGAAAAGTATCATTGGAGCTGGAATTAACACCGTTCAGATCCGTGACCCCCTGCTTAAAGCCTGTAATAAAAAAATTAAACCGGTATTGCTGCTTTAAATTCTTTGCTCCAAGTTTTCCGCTCCGTGCGTCAGCTTGCGATTTAGGGAGGTATTAGATGATGCACAGACGAGATGTAAAAAATTCTGAGAGCCACTTATTTATCTTGTATTTGCTTCAAAACAAATCTGCCAACCTGGTTGTACAGTTTTCTGCACAACAATTTGCATCAGATGCAAGAAACACTTTTTGTGGGTGTGGTAAGCTGCATAGATTAGGGGATCTCCATAGGAATATTTCGGAAGTTTTTCTACTCGTGCTGGATGGAGGAACTACAGGTCGTACCTACTTTAATGTGCAAAATATTGGAGAGTGGTTGCTGGATTAGATTTGGATTAGATTTGATAACCAGTGAACCTCTCGTAAGACAGATGCAAAGAACCGAAAAATACCTATTACAAAAAAATGTTTCCATTAATTTATAATCACACTGCACGAGTTAACGAGAAAGCGGAACAACCTTGCATCACAATAGAATGCTAAATGTTCCGCTTTATCAGCTGTGACCATCATAACTTTGATTTGTTATCACTGCTGCATTCTAACAAAGTAGTGATTAGACAGCACAACTCTATCAAACGAAGACAAGAAGAAATCTGATGATGGTGCAAAGGGAACTAAAGAGGGACCTGTATTCTAGAATAAAACCAGAGTTCCCAGCACTCCAATAAGAAAAAATTAAAGTACAATTACTCTAAGCAAGTAAGCCACTGGGTGTTGTACCTGGTAGGCTATGTATCTGGCACAATACTGACATCATACTGGTGACAACAGAATGCACATATCCTGGTGGCAGATAAGGAGAGACAGATAGCTATAACTTTGACGCAGAAAGAACGAGAGGAAGTCAGTTGGCGTGTGAGGAGAAAGTAAGAAGGCTGGAGAAGGAGAGAGAGAGAGGCAGAAAGAATTGAAGACATCATAGACAGTGTACATCTGCGTTGCCCCAAAGGCGGACAGCCTGATGGGGCTCCCCAAGAACTGCTCCCCTCTGTACAGGACCAGCGTGCTAAGGGTTAACATGTGCTTGTACTTTGTGGAACGTCAACCCCCACCACTGGAATGTCAATGAGCCAAGAGGACACAAAGATCTTTTTGTTCACAGCTGCAGCAGATTCAATCTCAACACCCCCAGTGTACATCTGCATTGCCCCAAAGGTAGACAGCCTTTGGTGCAGCCAAAGGGTGTGAGCCGTTTGCTGCCGTTCGCTGATGTTCGGTGATGTTGAAGCTGCTCTATTTCAATCTGAAACTCATAAGCCCTTTATTCCTTGTACCCAATTTTCCAACTCTATCTGTGCATGAAATGTTTGTGAATTCGCTGCATCATCCTGCTCTTTTAATGTAGCCATGTATCTTTTATAACTCTGTGCCCAGTAACTCTCAATGTATTACTTCCTGGTAAAACATTTTTATAAATAAATAAAAAATAAAGGTATTAAAGGAAAGTGATGAGAGAGAGTGAGAGAAGAGAGACGAGAGAGACGAGAGAGAGAGAGAGGAAGACAGAGCCTAGAGAGAGAAGGGGAGGGGTGAGGTTGGTTTCTGAGAATTCCCGAGCAACACTAAGAACTTTCAGCTTGTTCAATATTAAAGGGCAACAAAACAAGGTAAGTGGAGGAGCTTAACCAGAAGAAACACAAACAAATTTAAATCAGGCGGGCAACATTTCGGGAAAGGGACCCGTTTCTAGCCCGTTCCCACGAGATAGTTATATGTGGTACTTCCCTTCTATCAAGGAAATTCTCCCTGCAATAAACAGGGAAAGAAATGCACAGAAATCCTCCATGTATCTTCAGTGGATTGAAAAGTCAGCACAGCTGCATTCCATTATATATATATTGTTATTTTTAATCTGCTGAGCATATAAAGGTGTAGCCCATATCCCCCCCCCCCCCCCAAATCGCAGATAGGGTGTATCTGAGGGGATCTATATGCATTACCCAGCGTGGTGCTTTACCTGTTAGGCTCACAGGAGGCCTAAGACTCCGCCACGGAGAGCCTGGGGCACGTATGACACAATATGAATAACCTCGTACTTGGTGCAGCGCCTCCACCTGCAATGGCTCCCACCAGAGGGGGAGTGGTTCCTCGCAGGACACTATATATATCACTCCACACACAGTATGTAAAACAACAATGACTTTACTTGTGAGCATAGGAAATGTACTTTTGCATATAA
Source organism: Ascaphus truei (assembly GCF_040206685.1). Lineage (NCBI taxonomy): Eukaryota > Metazoa > Chordata > Amphibia > Anura > Ascaphidae > Ascaphus > Ascaphus truei. The sequence continues at coordinate 36,628,041 of NC_134494.1, forward strand.
CCAACAGGTGTCCCTCCCTAGAGGAGACACTAACTACTGCGTCTCGCAGGACGCTACCTCCACCGGATGATCCCACCAAGTGTCCAGTAACCCCACACAGTATTACCCCACCCTCAAGTGAGAGAGATATGTGTGACTGCGCAGTCACTATGTCCCTTGTGAATGTGATATGACTCGTTGGTGCACTTGTAGTTTACCTGCCGGGCACTCCGGTGCCCGGGCCTGCCAAGGAACTTCACAAAGGATCCTGATGTCGACTTTACACAGGAACTACCGTCCGGGGCGATCCCACCCGGATGGCTGATGCAGCAACAGCGAAGGTCTGAGCCCAAACCTCTGGACGGACGCGCAGCGTTAGCTGGGCCCCTAACTGACTCTAGATAGTAAGTGGCAGGGTCCCTAACCTGGGGGCTGTCCCTGACACAACTCTCACTACTGGGTGACTCAGGGCTAGCTGGGGCCTTGGGGGCTGCTGGCCTAATGCAGGGAGTCACTGCCTCCTGCACCCTTCCTCCTTCCCCTAGCTGCACCTGGCGCCAACTGACTCTCTCTCCCAAAACCCCGCGAAATGTATCCCTTCTTGGTCTGCAGGGCAATCCTCCAGCCCTATTGGCTCCCTGGCGTCACATGGGGTGCTGCTGAGGCTCACGGGACTTGTAGTCCCTTCAAAGAGCCTACCCTGGTAGGCTAGCGTTCGCGCGCTTATCACTGCGCATGCGTGACTACTCAATGGCTGCCGCAACTCCCTGGCTTCTTCCACGCATGTGCGACCCCGGCGCATGTGCGCGCAACTACAATGGCGGCCCCCGCTAGCCGGGTGCGCCGCCGAGCCTCCTAAGGCTCTCACCGCTCCATGCTCCGGCCCCTACCTTTGGAAGCAGCCGGCGGGTCCGTCGCTGGCTCTGACGGCACCCGCGACCGTGCTGCCCCAAAGGAGGGGGGTCTCTAGAAGCCGCCAGGGACAGGGGCTACAAAGACAACAATCATAATAATACAAAATGTGTTATATGGCTGAGCGCTTTCATGTTTTTGCAACTCCAGCATATGTTGGTATGCAGGACTTTGAATAAAATGAGACAGTAGTGTTATGCTAACTCGGTGTAGATACAATTCTTCCCAAGGCGATCATGCAGAACACATGAATACTCTTTTTCACATTCCCAGACATTGAATACTGTCGGGTTTATGAAAAACAGCCACGTTAAGACATTTCATTTTTGCGTCTTCCCCACTGAATGCTCAGGAGATGCAAGGAAAGCGAAAGGCATATTCTGTTTCTCATGTGTTCAAGAGAGGGCTCATTTATTTCTGCTGGCTAAACCCAGTCATTTTATTAAGCCCTGCTAGACATTGAGGGGAATAAAAGGTCCAAAAACAGATGAATATTCCTTTTGACTCATTAAATGCTAGGGCATGGGAGGCCTTCATTTGAAGAATGAATCAGTACCAGATATATCTAGATCTTTGTTTACTATTTATCCATCACATGCATGTGGAATTCCTCTCCTACCGACATCGCATTCTAACAATCCCCCAATTCCCTACTGTCACAGTAGACCAGGACTTTTAACACCAATTATATTTAAGGGGTCAGTCACAGGGCAAAACACAGTAATGAAATTACATGAGGTTTATTTTGGATAAATCCTCGGAAACACACAGAAATACAAAATACAAAAATGTACACACTTACAGCGGTCTGGGGGATGAAATCTACCTTTCCTCGGTGCAAGGACCCACTTCAAATGGGTTTCCCCTGTCTGCTTCTCTGCTCCAGGATATCAAAGTGCTGCACACAGCAGCCCCTCTGAAATGTATCTCCACACTCCTTCTCAGAGATGGACTTCAGCAAACTTCACACACCTTCCCAGAGATGGACTTCTGATTGGCTTCTGAGGGAATCGCCACACTCCCTCCCAGAGTGTCTCTCCCTCTGAGGGTAACTCATGCTCTGTCCAGCAGCACCCCATATATACCCCTTGGTGGCTAACTTTTAACATTGAGCAAAGCAGCCAGCCAAGAGAAACAGTGCCTGGGGCTCAGGCCTGGTAACTGATTCATTTAACTTATCCCCTACCTTTGTTCTGACCTATTTCTATGGAGAGCTCCAACTGAGTGGATTTGCAGAAACTCCCTCCATACAAATGATAGGCACATCACTTAATTTATATTTGTAGTGTTAACATGTTCATTCCATCACCATACAATACCAGACTACTGTATCTAGCTGGGGGGGGGGGGAGAGATTGCTAACACAGGCCTAAATACAGACATAAGGAAATGATGTAAAAGACAGGACATAGATTTACACACAGCTAGTCCAAATCACATCACAGAACAATGTTGATTGGGGAAAGGATTGTCACAGGGACGACAGAATGCACGCTTTTAAATGCATTCTTACAGACATGGTGCATTATACATTCCCTGTTCTCCCTCTGATATTAAAGACCTTTGGCTGGATGACATATTACTAGGACAGCCAAGTTACACGGTTTTATAGGGGTAAATAGCTGGGATTTCTCCCCACTTGGTCAGCCAGCTACCCCTACTGTCACACCTACAGAAGAGACAGTTGTATGGTTTTCATAGGGTGCCCTGTGTTTGTGGCTTGAAGTTTCAGTACAGGAAACCTGTTAACTGGATTTGTTTATTTACACCAGGCCTGCACAACTCCAGTCCTCGAGGGCCGCAAACTGGCCAGGTTTTCAGGATATCCCTACTTCAGCACAGCTGGCTCAATTAGTGGCTCAGTATGACTGAAAACCTGAAAAAGCCACTAATTGAGCCAGCTGTGCTGAAGTAGGAATATCCTGAAAACCTGGCCTGTTTGCGGCCCTCAAGGACTGGAGTTGTGAAGGCCTGATTTACACTATCACACACACCTTATTCTATATCAAAATCAATTCCTCAAATCAATGGAAAATGAAGCCTGGCCACTAGTCAGAGGGATAACATACAAAGAGCTTGGAAAGAAATACTTACAATATCACTGTAGACGGACGTTCACAGAGGTACACAATTGGAGGCTTTTATAAGGTGAAATTATAATAGGGCTTTATTGTGCCTTTTCCTTTCCATCAGGAAATCATCCAAACACAGGGGGGGGAAACAAAGCTTAATTCACTTGGGAGTATTTCTAGTGAAATCCCATGCAATTCACAACTCCTAGTTAAGCAGGTCTCCCAGCCCCAAACACATAGCATGACATAAGCAGATATAAGAAGTCTCTTTAGAATGAAAGTCTTATCTGTTAGCTGCTGTAGAGTAAGCTTCTCTGCTCTCCTGGAACCGCACCCGTGCGTGCACAGAAAATCAGCATCCAGGTTTAGAAGTCTTATTTGGTGTCTTGCAATCAGCTCTGCTGTTCCTTCTTGACAGAGCTCAAGACAGGTCAGCTCCAGAGATCTGTGTTCTCCAAAGTTCAGCCCACAAGGTAGCTAAGGAGTCACTTCCTCTCTCAACAGAAAGGCTTTTGTAAGCAATCTAAATCAGGCAGGTGGTGTTTTATTAATTGACTACCAGCAGTTAAACCACCACACTGCTAGATTAAAGGCACATTACTTGAACAGGGATTACTCCCCTGTTACAATCACACTAAACAGTATCTATAAACTCAAAGAAACAAGTCTTTCATCAAGGTCTCTTCCTCTCTTCTGCATCATCTCTCCATTATCCCCTGAGACCCAGCTCCTTCTGTACTGGTACCTCACAGTACAAGGTAGCATGTTACTCAATCCTTCCTAACTGGCTGCAGCTGTGTTCCCTCAGTTACCTGTGTAGCTGCAGGTAATCAGCAGGGAACATTTACTGGAGTTTCCCGCTCTGCTCTTATTGTGCAGGGAATTTTAACTCTTTGTTCTCTTCAAGGAATAGTTCCAAGTATACTCCCTCCCCCACAAAGGGTTTGAAATCTAACCCTGATTTTCCTCTAATACTGGAAGCTCTCTCCCTTTTCATGATACCTAGGACATATCCTAGTCATTGTTATATTTATGATTGATATATATATACTGTATATATATATACATATATATATATATATATATATATATATATATATATATATATATATATATATATAAAACAAACAGCGCAAACCAATACAATGTTTTTAAAATAATAAACACTGGTGTGAATAAGTAGTCCAATTGTCCAACTGTAGAGGATGGGGGTATAGTATATCTAAAAATAAAGAGAAGAAGTCAATATGGTGAAGTAAGTATATTCAGGACTTTCACAGCATAAGCACTGGTTCTACTTACAAGATAGTAGATAAAATAAATAATATCTGTAGGAGCACAATCTTTAGCCACAGCCCACAAAGCTCTAGCGTAGTTAGATCCGTCTCTCCAACACACCAAACGCCGCCTGCTCTCAGGTGTCTTGCGGTGACTGCAATCAGAGCTCCTGCTCTCTCCCACTGCTGAATCTCATATGATTATCAGAATGTTGTTTCTTTTGTGCTGTCGGTGTCCTTATGGAAATCGCTACTCCCAACCAGATAGGGTTAATGAACAAATGAAGTAAAAACTTCCAAACGCCTTTAAAAAGGCATATAAAGAAGATCTATTTAAAATAAGACCATAGGAACTTGATCACATAACTCTACGCGTTTCATCTAATTGACTTTATTTGACTTTAAGAGATTATATATATATCAGTTGAAGGGGGCTGAGCAGGAAGTGTACACTGCATGTGATTCAGGGGTCATTGACCGCTATAGGTAGAGAAAACTACGGCGCTCCCCTTTAAAACTTAAAAATTCAAACACACGTAGGAGCCCAAAACAAAAACGATATACTGGTCCTTCAAATTGCAGCTCAACCGTGAGGAGATCCTTCCTTGACCTCCACCAATTCGTTATTCTTGTAGTGATGGTGAGCACATAGGAAAAAAAGAAAATAAACACTATGTAAATAAAAACACTAAATATAGCATATAAATACGCAGGGAATAGATCCACTTCAAAGGGTGGTACCCGGAGGTGGTAGGGGGGGTTTGATGTGAAAAGTTCCCTCCCTCTTGTATGGCTCCAAATAGGGGTGAAAACACGTTGAAATGAATAGAGGTAAGTTTATTAAACAACAGGTTCATCAGGAGCTGATGAAGCGAGAGATACTCGCGAAACGCATAGCCCTGTGTCGGCATAGCTGCTCTGTTTTTGGCCACCGTATTTCCCGAGGAGAAGCTGAGTTGCAGGCCCTGCGACCGGACGTGGCAGCAGGGGTGACCCCTGCACGAGCTGATACAAAGGAGACGGACGCCGGAAGTGTTTTACTTACATGTTGTTACGCTTGTGCTCCCCACCCAAGCCGAGAGAAAGGAAGGAACCCGATAGCGAGGTGGGGAGTCCGCAGGAGAGACGAAAGGGAGTGAGTTGTCGCGTAGCTGGGGATCGGCGCACGTAGTCACGTGAGCGCGCTGCGCGCATGAGAATGTGCGACGCGTCCGGAGGTGCAGAGCCAAGCTCAGAGACACGACTTGCCCAGCTGCATGTGTGCGCATGCCCTGGAAGCAGAGCGGGGATGCGCGTGTTCTCAGGCACCAATGCGGGGAAAAGCCAATGCTTCAGCACAGGAGTCTGGAATGGGAACCAGGAACTAGGAACATGGAACAGGAACATGGAACATGGAACAGGAACATGGAAGGTGCCGGGGAGGAAAGAGTCCAGAGCACAAGGTCACAATAGAAATGCTTCTTGAAGGACGTCCAGCCTCCTTAAAGGCATAGTGTCAGTAACAGAAGAGTGCAGCAAATACTAAGTTCAAAATAAGGGTTCTTTACTTGAATACTTTGGCCAAGGTATTGTAAGCCTGCTACCCCGTCAAGGTAAACCCTAATCAGCAGGTCCTGCACTACCCGATGGTAAACTAACCTCGGTAGTAAATGAGTGACTATCCCAGTCTTCCGGAATCCAAAGGAGATGAGTAAAGGTCCCAATGAGGCCCAGGCAGGAACAGCATGCGATGGTAGTACTAGCAGGAACCAGGGCAGGCAGCAAATGACTAATAGCAATGAGAAAATCAGAGAGAGGCTTACTTCCTGTCAGGAGGAAGAGGGCAGGAATTGCCAGAAAGCAAGATGGCGTAGGAAGCTTCAGAATACTTAAAGACACAGGATCTTGACTCGTAGCTAGAGGGTGGAGATCAGAAATTAAACAGATAAGGAAGGAACATGCCGCAGGCGGCGTGTTCCGTGCATCGTAACATATAAGTTCTGCATACTTACCTGGTGTTTAATAAACTTACCTCTATTCATTTGAATGTGTTTTCACCCCCATCTGGTGCCATACAAGAGGGAGGGAACTTTTCACATCAAGGGGAGCTACCACCTCCGGGTACTACCCTTTGAAGTGGATCTTTCAAAAGAATCACAAAGAAACCCTGATAAGATTGGCTCACACTTGTCCGTGTGAGTAAGATCTGGCATCAGCCTTTTTTATATTCCACCACCTATTCCCTGCGTATTTATATGCTATATTTAGTGTTTTTATTTACATAGTGTTTATTTTCTTTTTTTCCTATGCGCTCACCGTCATTGAGCAGTATACCTGGAGGGGACATTGTATGTGACGCCACAATGTATACATTATTATCACCAGAGATCAAACCAAACAGGACCTGTATACCTGGAATATAAGGGGTTGATATATCAATGCAATTTTGGAGGGGGACAAAAGAGCATCAATTTCATTAGTTGTCTGTGCGTTAATGAATTGAGGGACTTGGCTGTCATTTTGCTCAATTACGTGACATGTATATTATGAGGTTGTATCAAATTCGGCACCTGGATGCATTCATTTTCCCATTGTACGAACATCCAAAACCTGTGAGGCCTGAAGCAGTGTAAACCTTCCTGGCACACAACATGCCAAAAACAACAAGCTTAACCACCAAGTTATTTGCCTTTGACGCCTCTGTTAGCAGAAAATGATGCTATGTTATAAATGTCTCTTATAGGAGCAGTTTTCCCTTAGAGAAAAGTTTTCTTTGACCGCCCCTTATTTTTTACATGGATGTATAACGGGTGCTTGTCTCAGATCAGGAAGTGGACTCACAGAGCTAAGATCAGTGCTGCTCGGGCCGCTACCGCCACCACCGCATCCTTTGTGTCGCCATTAAATGACCCTGCGACATCAAATGGCATTGTGTTGTCATGGCCACATGATGTCACATGGCGGCATGTTACCATGGTAATGTGACGTCGCGGCGCCATTTCACATCGCTTGCCATGGCAACGCGACGCCATGTGTCATCACATTGCCGGGCCAATGAGACGCCATGTGATGTCACAGCGTCATTTGAAGCCAAAGGAGGTTGGCACGAAGGAGATGGTAAGAACTTTACAGGGACCCCACGCTCTCCCCCAGCAATCAGAGGGAAAGAGAGTGTGGCCTCTGTATTTGGGGTGTTGGGAGGATAATATGCCGCCCAAAATGTTTCCGCCCTAGTCCTGGACCTATCGGGAAATCCACCAGTGGCTAAGGTAGGGGTATATATTCACCGACCAGAGCCAGGTGACAGAGTCCTGTCAGAGGTAACGTAGTCGGGTTGCAGGCAGAGGATCAGGGCAGGCGGCAGAGTCAGGCTCACAGGCTGAGGTGAAGGCAGGTGGCAAAGGTGCAAAGTCGGGGTCACAAGCGGAGGTCAGCAACAGGGAATGCACAGGCAAAAGGATGGGGAACATGGCGTAACACGATGAAACTGCAACAGGAACCTTGCTTGGTAACTTCCTGTAGGAAGTGCAGTCTTATGTAGGAGGGTGCCAGGAACCTAAATGGCCGCAACCAGCCAAGTGAGGGCAGGTTGAAAAAGAAATCAGGAGCAAAAAAACAGGCTTGGATCAGACGGAATACTTACAGGATGAGAAGCTTTTCAAAGATACTTATTGAGAAGGCATTACAGGCTCTCTCTCTCCCCCTCCAGGGGACACAAAATAGAGGTTACAATCTCCTGAATCAAGCGACTGTGTGACATCATCCGTCGCCGTTTCTGTCTATAGCGTACGAGACAAGAGACGGTGACCAGGGGGCGTGGAAGGGGCGTGGCCGTGAGCAGTTCACCCTCATTGGCTGAATCGCTCACTTGCCCTCTGACGTCACGCGGCAGTCGCCGGAAAAATCCATTTGAATTGACTTCAGCGATTTTGGTCGCTCCGTCGCGTTTGATGTGGCATCGTGGCGCCATAGCCGGGACTATAAGCGCGGCCTAATACGGCAGGCAATAAGCTTATAGGGCTCCATGTTAAAATGGATGAGAAGTAAAGAGTGGCACACTGTCCTCATTTGCATGTCATTACCCAGAATCCCTGGCTGCAGTGGACGCACTGATTGCTAAGTGATGATGGGGAAAGACAGGGCTGCAGATCTGTCTGAGACATGCAAATGCACCACAAGTGGGATTTTTATTTGCTATCTCTTTTAAAGGAAGCTTAAGAAATCTAGAGAAACCTGTAAATCACCACACTTAATATTTTCATATCTGACAGCCTTTTTGTGCATAGCTCTCTAGGGTATGGTGTTATCTGTCTCAGATGGGGTTGGCTATTGGTGGCTTTGTTTAAGTGGCTACTTGTGATTGTACCATTTTAGTCCACATTATACTACTGTCTGCCTTTACTGTGCACCTAGTTCTCTAACGTATGCTGTTTCTATTTTCTTGCATCTGATTACGTGGTCGGGTGGTATGCCTGGGTTCTCAAGACCTCTTACTCCACTGCAGATACAGCCTACAGAGCGCAAGAGGGGATTGTGACAGCTGCATTTCAGTCCCAGCGTGAGAAGCACTTAAAGTTCCCATGAGAACCACCGATGTGTTCCTGTTGCCATGACAAAAGACGTGATGTGCAGAATGATTTCTGCGTTCGTTACGGATTGCGACGATGTCATCTCGGCGCCTAGATTTCTTTGGACGCCTAGATCCATATGCTTTTTCTTTTTGCCCTGATAGGACACTGTAGGCAGCGTACCACAACTCCTCGCTAATGATGTCAGACGCCAGGACTCCTTTTAAATCCCCACAGATAGCTATTGTAGCAATATGCACAGCCACAGAAGGCTGATACTTACTGAGGGAGACACTATAGGACCTGTCTACTCAAAACCCTATGTCTAGGGTCTAAAGGAAATACCACACTCTGTTAGGGTCACTTGGGAACGAGCCATGAAAGGTCTGTCTCCCTGAAGCGTTGCCACCCTTGTCTATATTATTGTTCTTCTTTTTGCCCCTATTTTTTGTTTTGTGCCTTCTCGCTCCCTGTCAGTTCTACTGTAGCACTTAGCCCTTATTTTTATTTGATCTTTTCCAGCCATTGGATACTAGACTTTACTGTACATCATTTCTCATGCGCATCTCTCTCTGTTCCCTGGCTAACTGTTCAAGTGGTGGATACATTTTTCACTAATCATTTATAGCTCGGTTGTCTTATACCATTATTTGATTGCGTTGATTATAATTGGCTGGATATGTTGCACTTTCCACTACATTTATTTACTTTTTATCGTTACACATCTGCTGTTAAATAAATATTTTGCTCATTTATTGCCATAGTGTTGTTTCATTTTTGGGAGTACATTGGTACCCCTGTGAGATTCCATTCGTATCGTGCTGAGGACACTTCTTGTGTTTTTTGCCAAAGGTATGCATGTATGTATGTATATCTTTACTTATATAGTGCCATATATTTACATGGGGCTTCACAGCAGTAATACATTTGACATAATAATATAACACATAATGGGAATAAGCGCTTCAGAATTAAAGGAGTAGCATTAAGAAAAAGGAGTCCCTGCCCCAAAGAGCTTACAATCTAAGTGGTAAGTAGGACGAATGTACAGAGGCAGTAGTTGGATGTGGGTGAAAGAGAGGTTAAAAAGGTAAGTTGGAGTAGAGCTTAGAATGCCAGAGAGGGTGCAGAGGAGATGTGGGGAAATAGGATCAAGGGGGCAGGATGTAGGGTGAGATGATGATGATGATGATGAAGGTGCATGTTGCACTGAAACTTTGGATGCTGCTATGACTCTTTATAGTAATTAAATCACCTTTTTGATTGATCTATTGTGTCTTAGCACCCATCTGTTGTTTTCTCTAAATGTTTTTAGACCACCCCCCCAAACTCCCCCGAGGGGGCGTCCCAATTTGCTGGACCTGGTTCTGTTTTTGTGTACACAAGGAGTATGGAGAACTCACCCTTGATCACGGGGGGAAATGAGCTGCAAGGGGAGGTAGGTGTGCGAAGGGAGGTAGATGTGTGAGGGGAGGTAGGTGTGCGAAGGGAGGGAGGTGTGCGAGGGGAGGTAGGTGGTGCGTGGGGAGCCTGACATGAAAAAATGGCATGTTTGATAGACAATCATGTCTGTGACATAAGTGGCGAGGTCTTGGGCCATGAGGGTGAAAGGTGTAAATGTAGTTGGTCGGAAAAGGGAGTTAAAGGTGGTAAATAGATGATGAGGGTTGGAGGATAAAGGTTGAATGAGTGAACAGAAGTAGGTTTGCTTGGCAAGGGAGAGGGCAGTGTTGTAGGAAGAGAACATATATTTATAGTAGAGGAACTCTGCTTTTGAGCTGGATTTCCTCCAGAAACGTTCTGCAGTGTGTGAGCACTTTTGGAGATGGCGGTTGAAAGTTGTATGCCACAGTTGTGGCTTGGATTGTCGTGGATGACGTGTGGTAGTGAGAGCAGTCTTGTCTAAGGCTGTTGAGCGTATGCTGTTGTATATTAAGGTTCCTTGGTTGGGACAAGAAAGGGCAGAGATAGGAGAGAGGATATTTATTTTATTTTTTAAAACCAGGGAGTGGAAATTGCAGTGAGTAAGAGAGGTGGTCGACTGGGAGAGACCCTAGTAGGAAGTTAGACAGATAAGCTGAAGTCACATCACAGCATGCAGCCTCCTTGGCTCATTATTCCTTTGACAACGGAAGGTTACTGCTATCTTTCCTTCCACTGTTCCAGACATAGATTTACTGTACATCAATGCACATGGTAGCAAGAGAACTCTACAGGGACTGTGACAAAGCATATAACAAGATGCTGTCCCCTGAGCGAAAGGTCAGCACATTCCAGTGAATGTCTCACTTGTTGTACCTGTATAATTATCTTCAGTGCATAGTCTCATGTCCCCCATTGCCTGAAATATAGGCGTGAGCTTTTATTTGTTTTCACAATGCGTGATGAGATCAATGAATAATCGTCATCATGAAAACAGGAAAGAGTACAGCGAAGATTGGTGTTATTTGCTAACACAATAATGCAGTTAATGTTGCCTTTGATTTAAAAGTGGTATAAAATAGGTAGACCTGAAGCAATCACATCGGCACATTTGAAGGTTTCTATGCTTTTCAGAGACAAAATACATTACTATTATTTCTGTTTTAGCAGCAGGCTGCATTAATTTATTGCATCTAAGCTAATCAGGTTACAGATGCAAAAAGGCAATGTTTGTCAGCTATCTATAATAGAAGTGAGTATCACAGTTCCAGACAGACCTGCAGCACATTGTTCTGTATGAATTGGATCAAAACAACCTACAACCCCTAACAAATGTGTATTGTGTCAATACCGGGCCAATAATTTTGTAGTATTAAATGATATTAATTGGCTCAGAAGCTAAGAAAAGTAGAGGTTCAGTGATTCTCAGTGGCAGATTTTTAAATTCGCCACCGATAGGCACTTACATTGGAGCCACCGTGGCTGCCTCCTCCTGCAGCGCCACCCTACAACATCTGTAGCTTCACATGTCCCCGCGTTTCCATGACATCGCGATGCCATTTGAAGTCACATTACTTCACCATCTGATGTCGCAGCGTCATTTAACGCTGTGACGCTGCAGAAGGGGGAGGGCGGAACATTGGAGAAGGTAAGAACTTCACAGAGACCCATCACTCTCCTCCGGGGAAGAGAGTGGGGCTTCTGGTTTTTTTTGGGGGGGGGGGAATTTTCCGCCCCAAAACACACATAGCATGGGGAGAGAGACACACAGCATGGGGAGAGAGAGACAAACACACAGCATGGGGAGAGAGACACACAGCATGGGGAGAGAGAGATACACAGCATGGGGAGAGAGAGACAAACGCACAGCATGGGGAGAGAGAGAGATACACAGCATGGGGGGAGAGAAACACACACACTGCATGGGGAGAGAGAGACACACACAGCATGTGGAGAGAGAGACACACACACAGCATGGGGAGAGAGACACACACACAGCATTGGGAGAGAGACACACACAGCATGGGGAGAGAGAGACACACACAGCATGGGGAGAGAGACACACTCACAGCATGGTGAGAGAGACACACACAGCATGGGGAGAGCGAGACACACAGCATGGGGAGAGAGACACACACACACACACAGCATGGGGAGAGAGACACAGCATGGGGAGAGAGATATGTCATGTGTTGTTGTTCATCTGAGGTTGTATTTACCTTATTTTAAAACCTGCTAAGGAACCGATGATTGTTATTATGTCCTGATATGTAAAACCATAGAATTCAAAGAGGGTGTACTTTCTTTTTCACACAGCTGTATGTGTATTTTTCCATTTATTAGTAAATATCATTTATTAGTGCAATATTATGTATAATAGTCATACTGTGGGTATAATATATTTGTTAACCTATATAATGAAACATCCAAGCTGTGTCTAATATATTTTTGGGTTGATACATAGCAACTTAATTCTGCGCTAACACTATTAAGAGTTTTTTTCATGAATTACATGCAGTTGATATTGATGACCGATTCTGATACCTTTTTATTTTTATTTTGTGGCACACAGAAATATAATTTTTAAGCACGTACTATTTACACCTGGGCACAAAGCTCAGACCATCACTGCGCAAAAACAAATAAACTCAATTATTTTTGACACAGCTGGTGCAGAACTTTGAGCTTAGTACACACACGCACACAAACACACGTACACTCGCACGCACACACACACACACACACACAAGCGCACATGCACACACACACGTGCACGCACGTAATTGAGTTTAACCCGCACCAATGCTGCACCAAAAAAGCCACTTGCGATGCTGACTACTTAGGCCTCTCTGTACCAATTAATTTTCTTGGGTGGAAAAATCGGATTCGTGTCCCTGTATGTTCTACTTAATAAAAGAAAAGATTGTATCAACGAACTAGGTTTATAAACTGGAGCAAATGTGTAATACATCTGTCTATCATTTGCAAAACAAAAGTTGCAAATGTCACTGTTTTTGATCCAGTGAATATGTGCCGTTGTTTTTTTGTTTGTGTTTTTTTTTACAAGGTTTATATGTCTAGCCAAACACTAATCCTTATTCAGTAAAGGTAGACACATCTTAATACCTCTTAAATCCCCAAGGTGTGTGTTTCAGGACTCCTGGTTCAGTATAAAAGGAAAGGTTTAGCCTTTAGTTAGTGTTCAGAAGGCGTCTGCACAGCAACTGGAACAAAGGTATCGTAATACTTAGTACTGCTATTAATTTCCATTAGCAGTTTGTACTGTAGCTAGGCAGTGAGCAACACGTTGCAGCAACCTTAGAGAAGCAGCAAACTATTCATAGCCAGAAATCAGAGAGGAAAGAGTCGATATTTGCAGAAGTTCCGGAACATTCTGGCGCTGACCAATCCCTGGTAATAAGATCCCTTTCTTCCCCTTATTATTAAGCGACATATCATGACACAAATTGCTGATGAACTAGCCGGAGTCGTTAGCATGATCTGATATGGGCGCGTTCATAATTATTCGCTGCTGGTTAACGAGATTTGCTGACTGTATGCATGGAAGGTGCGCCCTCAGCTCTGAGTTTTTATTTCCTCAGGATGGAGAGGTTATTCCTGTATTTGCTATTCCTGTGCTGGAAAGTCGTTCCTTGCGATCCATGTGGACTGTCTAACATAACCATCGTGCTGGAGAAGGAGGAGTGTGGTGTGTGCATCACTGTGAATGTTACCTGGTGCTCTGGCTTTTGCCCCACAAAGGTGAGTGAGTGTAACAGAATACCGAGTAGGCTGAGAATCTGCTTCCCCATGGGGGAGAAGAGATGAATCCCAATTATTCCATCATCAGTGTTGCGGTTGTTCCCATCAAAGTGACTAGAAAAAAAATTATCGTTTAAAAAAAATGGTATTTACAAAGAAATTCTCTGCAAACACTGGGGCATTAGTAAAAAAAATTTTTTAACTCCCAATACAAAATTAATCAATATGAAATTATGTCTTTTTAGGATGCTTTTTCTTTACGCAACATTTCGTTTTTGTATTTTTTTTTAGCTGGCAGAATTATAAAAAAAATACTTTAAAAATGGAAATTTTATGGAAGTGTTTTTTTTTTTTTTTCCTTTTCTTTTGGCAAGTTTTAGCTATTTTGACAATTAAATTCCGATGCAAAATGTCAAAGTTCCCCATTAAATGATTTGTGCTGCTCTACTGAGCACAACAAACCTGCTTTATGGCAACATGTGACTTACAGTTACATAGAACAATGGGCACTGAATTGACACACACTGACATGACTGGCACCAGCTGGGTTGCAAAGAATAAACATGTTTAGTCAATCAGGGGTATCATTCTTCGTGATGTTTTTCAGCATTAGGAAAACTGCATGGAGAGTGTACATTCCGATAATGAACGTAATCGTTTACACATGTATAGATATTCAAGGGCAATAATATGAGTGCGTTTTATAAAAGAGTTTCAATATGTAATATACAATCAATCTAAAAAAATAACAGGCAGGTAGCGTTCTGCTTCATATTCTAAATAAAGCTGATACAGTATTTAGAACAGAAAATTAACCTATTGTTAACAAGCAACCAATTAAGGTCGTTGAAACCTGTGCGGTCACGTCTGCATTTTTATCTCATTCAGCATGTAAGACAATAAAACCCCAGTGCTACATCTATTATGTATTTTATCTATATTCTTTTGTCATAAATATGGGTCATTTGTTTCAATAGTTTGGCCAAAACATTTTAAGCCTACAGCCATGTCACCGAAATCCCATCGGCTTTCTTATCTTTAGTTGTATACTGTACATTAGCTCGCTATCCCAGTCACACTCAAATTGACACAATATACAGTATATACAGTATAATGCAGTGGGGTTTGCACTGGCTAAGACTGTGTATGTCTAAATGTAATGCAGGTCATGCTTAATGAGTCTGAATAAAACAGATAATATTGATCTTTTATTTGTTTTTTAGTGTACTTTCCAGTTAAATGTGTTGTTTTTCATGCAGTTGTTATGATTTCTGCCACTTATTAAAGGAAATGCAATATAACGCTCTTCAAACTCCTTGATAGAATAGATTATTTGCTAGAATCTTGAATTGAGTTTTTTTATGTTTAAAATACACCAGAAATGGCTAAACGGCCCATAGTAACAAAGCCTAGGGGAGCAGAAACATATATGTATGGTCATGCTAAAAGCTCTTTTTTATGTTTCAGGACCCATTGTTAAAGCATCCACTTGTCTCCAAGACTCAGCAGATATGCACCTACACAGAGATTGTTTATGAAACACTGAAAATCCCAGGCTGTGCTGATAATGTTGATCCTTTCTACTCATATCCAGTGGCTGTAGACTGTCATTGTGGTCAATGTGATATAGAGACAACAGACTGTACTGTGAGGGGTTTAGGTCCCTCCTACTGCTCTCAAAATATTGAATAAATATTAAGATTCCTGATTAATCCATTCATTCCAAAGGGATTTGTAGAAGTATCATTTCTTTGGTATAAGTTATCCATAGAACTATTGTCATTAACCTCTTCACTGATGAGGAGGTGAAACCTGATGCATTCCGCTCCAGGTTGCCTGTCAAGAAATCCCTTTACAAAGTTTGATTTTCTATTCATCCTTAATGTTGTGTATTCTTATATGTAGCACTACATGACTATTAAAGGCATACCCCAGTTTAAGGACACTCACTTTAAGTACACTCGCGAGTAAGGACATATCGCCCAATAGGCAAATGGCAGCTCACGCATGCGCCTGTCAGCACGTCCTGAACAGCAATACTGGCTCCCTACCTGTACCGAAGCTGTGCGCAAGCGAGGAGACTATAGAGCCTGTTACAAATGCGTTATTTACATCAGTTATGCACGTATATGATGATTGCAGTACAGTGCATGCATCGATAAGTGGGAAAAGGTAGTGCTTCACTTTAAGTACATTTTCGCTTTACATACATGCTCCGGTCCCATTGCGTACGTTATGCGGGGTATGCCTGTATACACTTCAAATGAGAAGTGTTTATTAGAAACGCAGTGTGCCATGAACCCTGAGTTTTGAAGATGCGTACACAAGATAATTGAATATTTCATAGGTTTCATAAAACATATGGTTAATTTGAGATATGCATTTACTGCGGCTCTCTTACCTTCACTCAAACTGCGATAGTGCTGATCGGGCAGGATTAACCAATGATTTTTTTTTTTATATCATTTTTTTTATTAAGTTTACAAGCATTAAACAACACCATTGCATTACAATATAGAAAACCAAACAATCAAAAACACAAAAATATATACTTTTACAAAAAATTATTTTTAGTATTGCTCATCATACTTATAATTTCAAAATTCAACACATTAACACAAATAATAATAGAAAGAAAAAACAGATAATAGCATTTTCAAAAGATTAACATCAAAGCTCTCACCCCACAGCCTCCTAACAGAATCTGGCATAAGATTCCCCAGTTACCATCTCTCCCATCAACAATATATAACTATCATATTTCCTCAAGGGCGAAATTATCTGTGTCCCATCGCAATCAGTCTGAGGAGACCCCAGGAGGTATGCTCAAATGTCTGTATGATTGAATCCCTACCTTGTTGTGACATTGTATAAATAAACTTTTCCAATTTTTTTAAAAAATTCTCGGTTCTTAATTCTTTATTCGTCTCGGCTTTTAATTTTTCCATCATCATCAATTTATTCAGATAATCGTTTAAATATCTAAAGTGGGGGTTCAGGCTTTATTCATTTCACCATCAGTGTTTTCCTTGCTGCAAGTAAGGGCTGGGACCCGCTGCGCCCGGCGGCGCAGGCGGCCACACGCGAGTTCCCCACAAACAGGGGAATCCTGCGGAGCCGGTCCCGGTCCCCCCTGGCTGCACAGCTCACTACACGCTGTGACGCATCAGCCGCCAGGGGATTCAAGAGAATTGTGATCCCTAGCATCGACGTGTCACGTGGTGTGGCTGTGAGCCAATGAGGAGGGGAGGCTTCGGGAGGCTTCGGGGAGCGGGGAGGAGTGTGGAGGGAAAGTAGCGTGAGTGCGTGTGCGTGTGTTGCTTTTGATTACCTTCCATCAGCAGCTTCAGCCCGAGCCCGTGGAGGGAGGGGGGGGAGAGTAGCGGGTCCCTCCGCTCAAGCTACGCCCCCCCTCCCGCTCAAACCTCCCACTCCCACCCACCTCCCGCTCCGGATCCCGCTCCCTACAGACCGCATATCGCGGTCTGTGTCTGTCAGCGCCCCGCCTGTCTGCAGTGCGGGCGCGCTGACTCTGGGAGCGGGGCCTTAGCCTAAGACAATCTCTGCTAGCCTGGGGATATTGTTCCTTACATTGACCTCTTTCCAACTTTCCATATTTCCAAACAGCAAGGCTAAGGGATCTTTTATTGTAGTTACCCCAATAACGTCTTGTATATACCGCAGAACTTTATCCCAAAAAGCAGAAATAACCAGATATCCCACACACAGCGTTTTAAATCTGCTACTTCCTGGGAGCACTTGGGGCCCTTATTTTTAGATTTCTCTATCCCCTTATAATTGATACTAAAAGCATAATAAGCCCAATGCAGTATCTTATATTGCATCGCTCTCCACTCCTCAGAAATCATAATTTTCCTAATCCAAGTTAACTCTTCGAGTAACAGGTCAACTCTTGGGAAATCTTTTCCCCATCTAGTGAACATTTTTCTTAGATCCTTCCCATTTATCAGATATTCCCACCCTACATTATCAAAAGCTTTTTTCGGCATCCACTGATATTATTATTATTATATGGCCTTTATTATTGCTTTGCGTATTAGTTTTTGTCCAGTGTATAGCTGTTATAACCTTTCTGATATTTTTAACAGAGTCTCTGCCCTTTACAATTGAATTCAACTCAGTGCCATTTTTAATGAGTTTTAATACACTGAGGATCCTTTGATTTCCTTTGAGCAGGTTTAGCCCACCTCCCCAGCAGTGCAAGATATTTGCAACACTTTCCTGTTTGTGATAATTTGTTGCCAATATTTCTAGCAGTTTGAGCTGCAAACTGTTACAATAGATATTGTTTCCATAGTAATATAAGGATATATTGTAGCTGCTGCGTTACACTAACTCAGAGGGGCGCAAACTTTTTTCCCTGTGCCCCCTGCCGGCAGTCACATCACCCCCGCACCCCCCTCACCCCCACTAACCTTGGCTCTGTCGTCATGACGTCACGTTGCCAAAGTCATTTGACGCCGCGTCGCCATGGAGCCAAGGTAAGTAAAAGTTTACAAAGGCCCTGCAGCTCCCCTGACACTTCATTAAAGTACCTCTGTAAACCACGTGCCCCCCCGCAGGCAGTCTCGCGCCCCCCCCTAGGGGTCGCGCCCCCCAATTTGCGCACCGCTGCACTAACTGAAGGATTGATTGAAACTGAAAGGCAGGCATTTCAGCCCCAAGAGCTGCTCCCCTCTGCACAGGACCTGCGTGCTAAGGGTTAACATTTGCTTGTACTTTGTGGAATGTCAACCCACACCCACTGGAATGTTAATGAGCCAAGAGGACCAAAGAACATTTTGTTCACAGCTGCATTAAATCGCAACCACCCTAGTGTACATCTGCGTTGCCCCAAAGGCGGACAGGCTTTGGCGCAGCTGAAGGGCAGGCAAAGGCTGTGAGCCATTTGCTGCCGTTCGCTGCAGTTTGGTGATGTTAAAGTGATGTTAAAGCTGCTCTATTTCAATCTGAATCTCACAAGCCCTTTATCCCCTGTACCCAATTTTCCAACTCTATTTGACAAAGAAATGTCTGTGAATTTACTATTTAACCCTTTGCTTTTAATGTTACAATGTATTTTTTATAACTCTGTGCCCAGGACATACTTGAAAATAAGAGATAACTCTCAATGTATTGAACATTTTTATAAATAATTTTTTTTTTTAAATTTAGTGAACGATGGGAATCAGAATTTTTGCTGATCAATCACGGGAGAATGAATGGCCAGGTTAGGTCATTCGTATTCAATAAAGGTCATCAAAGGCTGCATATATAAAAACAAAACAAACATATTTTTTTTAATTGCCACTCGGATTGCCTCTTTTCATCTGAGTCACTAATGCTCAGAAGTTCTCTTTTCAACAGCATCCACATTTTAGATGTGTTACTTTATTTTAAAAATATGTGAATGAACACATACCATTTGAGCACAGGATTGGAATACACTGAAACTTATTGCTAATTCTTTTCACTTATGTTTCTCCTGGAACCTCTCTTTCTGGTCCTGTCTTCATCACATGAGCTTTTACAGTAGTGAGTGACTGATTTGTCCTGTCCAAGAAGAAGCAGAAAACCAGAAGGATTAATAATGGATCTCAATGCACTTGGACACCCTAAAGAATTTTTCCCTCTGCACAAAAAAACAAAAAACACAAAAGTGCTATATAGCTGATGGCACCCAGTACTGTATATGCTACACTGCTTTTGAGAATAAGGGGGTTTCTTGGTAGCTAACTGAACTAATGATGACAAGAAATTATGTCTTGTATATAATGTATACCCTGTTCATTTATGTAACTGTACTTGTAACCATGTACTATTTGTTTTACTCTGTGCCCAGGACATACTTGAAAACGAGAGGTAACTCTCAATGTATTACTTCCTGGTAAAATATTTTATAAATAAATAAATACATTTGCATTGGTTGCCTCTACAATATTTCAGAACCATGGCTAGTTACTCGCAGTCCTGCCTTGTAATTGCCTATTTTCTGGTGACTTGATTCATTGACACAAAGACACTAACATAGCAAAATCAAACAGGCCTGTGTTGTGTGCACATCTGTGCTGCCTTTCTCCAATCACTGAATGATATGTGCAGCTTAGTTCTTATTTAGTTGTGTTTCGGCCTTTTCATGCTCCTGTGCAGTTTCTATTCGTTTTGTTATACTCTGGCCTGTTAGCCATCTGCAGTTTCCATCCTTCCCAGTCTGCTTTCTATTCTGTTTCACTTCCCTTCCAGCTTGCTTCTCAAACTACAGGCCAATCTCACTTCTCCCAATTCTATCCAAAGTTATGGAAAAATGTGTCCACTCCCAATTAAGCGATTTCTACACCAAGACAAATTTCCCTAGCCAATTCCAGTCTGGGTTTCGTCCCAAACACTCCACCGTAACTACCCTGCTAAAAGTTTGCAATGAAATCCAGTGTGGAATGGAACGGGGACAACTCACTGGTGCAGTATTCCTAGATTTTGCAAAGGCTTTTGACACAGTTGATCATGCTATCCTGCTTAACAAACTCCAGAGCTCTGGAATAGGGAAACATGCTTTAAACTGGTTTCAGTTCTACCTATCAGGAAGATCCCAACATGTGTCCATCTCAGGCTCTAACTCCAACCCCCTGGATATCACCTGTGGTGTACCGCAAGGCTCTGTTCTGGGGCCCCTACTCTTCTCAGTGTTCATTAATGATCTTCCCACAGCTTGTAAGGAAGCCTCAATACACATGTATGCAGATGACACAATCCTGTATGCACACAGCCATAGCCTCTCTGACCTTCAACACATACTTCAGTCTGACTTTTTGAGACTCGAAAACTGGATTTCCCAAAACAAACTGTTTTTAAACACTGACAAGACTGTAACAATGGTATTTGGGACCAAGACTAAATTTGTAAAGCTTCCAGTGACTGAGCTCCTGATTAGAACCAACGCTACCACCACCCTAACACCTGTCACTAGTTTTAAATACCTGGGCTTATGGTTTGACTCCCACTTAACATTCGGGATGCACATTGATACCCTGACAACCAAGACCTATGCCAAACTAGGGGTACTTTACAGGAACAAATCCTCCCTAAGTCTCCTGGTCAGAAAGCGTATTGCACAGCAGATGCTAATGCCAATTATTGACTATGGAGACATAGTATATGGCTCGGCTCCTCAAACCCACCTTAGCAAACTTGACACCCTCTACAATTCAATTTGTCGTTTTGTTCTCCAATGAAACTACAACACAAATCACTGCAAAATGCTCAAAGAACTAGATTGGTCATCACTAGAGTCTAGGCGCAAAGTTCACCTTTCCTGTCTCACCCTCAAATACTTTCTGGGCAAGCTACCCAGCTACCTGAACAAGCTCCTCACCCCTACCACATGCTGTACCTATCACCTGAGATCAGACTCCAAAAGACTATTCATGGTCCCAAGACTCAACAAAGTATCCGGACGTTCCTCCTTCTCCTTCCGTGCACCCCAAAACTGGAACAACCTACCAGAGACTCTCATATCCACCACCAGC
This sequence comes from Ascaphus truei, assembly GCF_040206685.1. NCBI lineage: Eukaryota > Metazoa > Chordata > Amphibia > Anura > Ascaphidae > Ascaphus > Ascaphus truei. The sequence goes on from NC_134494.1 coordinate 36,649,535, forward strand.
TTAAATTGTTTCAAATCTAAGGCTGTCTCACACTTTAATCTGGTCTGTAACTGTTTCATACGCTCATAATATATATTTTCTTTAACTGTGCATGCAATGTCTTGTATATAATGTATACCTTGTTCATTTATGTAACTGTATTTGTAACCATGTATTATTTTGTTTTACTCTGTGCCCAGGACATACTTGAAAACGAGAGGTAACTCTCAATGTATTACTTCCTGGTAAAATATTTTATAAATAAAATAAATAAATAAATAAAATTCTCTCCTTTCTAGTGTATATCCTCTTCCGTTCTCTTTGAACTTCAGTTCTGCTTCCCACTCGGCTCCTCTGCGGGGAACGACACAATATTATAAGGATACAAACTTTAGTTGTGCTACAATGCTGTAGCATATCACGGATTTCTTACTTCTGAGGTGAGACTTAAAAGGTAATTTCACATAGTCCCAACCTTGAGACTATCAAGGTGAATATCTTAGGTGGCATTTGCATTTCCGTGGGCTCTAAAATTGACAGCATATTATTGTGCCTGACATTTTTATGTGATTAAAAGAGATTAACTACTTGTACGAAGTAGCTGCATCTATTTCAAACACATGGATTATTTTGTCTGCAATATAATAACACTTTGTTCTTTGACATTTAGTTCAGGGTCAGAAAAGGAGCCTAAACAGTGTTTTAATCATCTATAAATACTACTCTTAACCTTTATTTCAGATATGGTGCTCCCTATAATGTTGTAGTTTCAACACAGACCATGTAATTTACTACTCATTAATGCATTAATAAATGTATAACGGTACAATATGTGTAGATTTTCTTTTTAGCCAGTGAACCAAAATGATTTTAATTAATAACTTTCGATAAAGTCCTATTTTACTAGTGTCCCAAGTGTTCTGTCTGTCACCAAACACACCTTTATACAAAACATGGAGAGGCATCTGTGCACAACAATGAGCGCACCTGAGATACCTGGGATATTGTCTAATATGGATATGCAAAGTATATTTAAATACGTCAAATTAGCACATGCACCTGGTATCTCAGGGATCTATAATGGTGCTCGTCTCCGATAGGAAGCGGACCCACAGGGCTGAGGTAAGGGTATAATATCACCGACCAAAGCCAGGGGACAGAGTCCTGTTAGAGTAGTCGTGATCCAGGCAGAGGTCAAGGCAGGTGGCAAAGATCCAAGTCCAGATACAGGCTGGGGTCAAGGAAGGTGGCACAGGAGTGGTGGTCGGGGTCACAGGCTGAGGTCGGCAACAGGGAATCCAAAGAACAGGGAGGGCTCAGGAACAGGGCAGGCTCAGGGACAAGAACTCAATGGAGCCAGGAACACACAGGAAAACATACTATGCTCAGGCAGGGGCTGAGAGTCACTGACTGCTCTTTAAGCCCTGGAACAGGTTCAGCCAATAACAAAGTTCAGGAAGAGGCTTGTTAGGAACCAAGATGGCCACCATAGCCACGTAAGGTCAAGTTCCAGAAAACCCTGGACTGGAACCCTTACAGTATCTCAGGTATCTCAGTTGTCCTAGGTATCCCAGGTATCTTATATATTATTCTTATGTTAGTACATCAAACTATGTGGTTAATATTGGTTCATGCATAGATTAGCATCATTCTATATGTATATATTTTATCTGTTAGCTCTCTCTCTCTCCTTCCACTCTCCTGTCTCTCTCTCCTTCCACTCTCCTTCTGTCTCTCTCTCTCTCCTTCCTCTCTCTCTCTCTTCTTCCTCGATCTCTCTCTTCTTCCTCTCTCTCTCTCTCTCTTCTTCCTCTCTCTCTTCTTGCTCTCTCTCTCTCACACACTCTCTCTCTCTTCTCCCTCTCTCTCTCTTCTTCCTCTCTCTCTCTTCTTCCTCTCTCTCCCTCTCTTCTTCCTCCCTCTCTCCCTCTCTTCTTCCTCCCTCTCTCCCTCTCTTCTTCCTCCCTCTCTCTCTCTCCCTCTCTTCTCTCCCTGTCCCACTCACCCACCCACTCCTCTCTTTCTCTCCTTCCACTCTCCTTATCTCTCTCCTTCCACTCTCCTTTTCTCTCTCCCACTCTCCTTTTCTCTCTCTCTCTCTCTCTCTCTCCTTCCACTCTCCTACTCTCTCCTCTCTCCCTCTCCCACTCTCTCGTCCACCCACCTCTCCCTCTCTCCCACCCACTCTCCCTCTCTGCCACCCAGTCTCCCTCTCTGCCACCCACTCTCCCTCTCTGCCACCCACTCGTCCTCTCTCCCACCCACTCGTCCTCTCTCCCACCCACTCTATCTCTCTCTCCCACTTTCCCTCTCCCTCCCTCTCTCTCCCCCCTTCTCTCTCTCATCATGTCAGTGTAGCCTATATTTTAGGATAGTATGTGTTAATGTTGATTTCTCTTAATTCAGATTGGCACAGCAGTTACTTTAAAAGTATTATTTGAAAAAGTGAGTAGGAAATAGAAAAAACGAGAGAAGTTAAATCTTTTTTTTTTTTTTTAAAGAGGAATAGCATGTAAATACTGCAAGAAGGGATGAAGAAATATAGGCTGTTTGAAATGCAAGTGCCTAGGAGACCAAAGCTTTTCATGGCTACAATTGCTGCTCATGTTTCTCAGAAGCAGCAGTTTTATTATGATATATCTCTTTGCAAGGTGAAAAGATTTACTTTGCTTTAATAAACCAGCTATTCGTGGCTTCCATCTGCTGCTGTTTGCATTGATATTGTTGCTTTGCTTTGGTTTCAATGGGTCTGGACAATGCATTCACGTTGTTATTTTTCTTGGGTTACCACATGTCTGGTCAACATAAACGTGAGACGGTTCTTTTACAATTCAATTATATTTCCAATTGTACGTCCGTTACAGTTTACATATATTTCAGATTAAACATGGAAGATTTCTTTCTTTTTCTGCTTGCAAAGCTCTGGCGGGCGTTTCTCAGCCGGCAAAGTGCCAACTCTCAATCTGCACTGGGGTATGTATGCGCGGAACGTTTTTTGAACACCGTGAATCCTATTTCCCTTGGCAGAATGTGTAAGATTCTTTGTGTGTGGAAATGCTTTCTTGATGAAGAATGTCGTCTCTTTGTGGGATTGCTCAGGCCCACTGTACTGAAGGACAACAGAATGTACTTTTGGAGTTTTTATGAAGTCCCTTTTCTTCCAACTCTTTTGCATGGCTCCTGGCACCTGCTGCAGTTGTGAAGGCTTCTTCTCAGATTCCTTCAGCTTGAGACAATCTTGGGGTTTATTTGTTGAAACAAATCCGTGTAACTCATTTGTTTGCAGGTTGTACCTGTAGCAAAGCCTTAGCTGTTGAAAGCTATTGATCTTCCCCTTCTCAGAGGCATTCCCTTCAAGTTTTGATGTCCAGGTCCCACTTCTTTTTTTAGCGAAACTTCTCACTGGTGTAGCACATGGAACAGCAGGCGGGTCCCATTCTTTCTGAAGTCTTCCGAGTACATTTTTCCGTGCTTCATGATAATCCCACCCTGGCCTCCTAGACATGGTTCCTCTGCAAAGGCTGTGAAATAAATAATCAATCATTCAGTTTTACTTGGCAGAAGAGATGCAGTATTATGTTATTTGTAAGTAATCAACTCACCCTAAAGAGAAGGTATGGTGCAGTGATTTAGACTTAGATGTTTACATAGGTTACTGCTCCCATAAATGCCATGCATTGTGTTAATGCTAGCCAATTATTTACCAGTAGCACTAAAAACAATAGTTAAATAATGTGCGTGTTATTTAAAGAGGCAATTCAAGCGGCCCTTTAAAAAAATGTTTTTTTTATTTTAATATATGCAGTCTTTGATTACTTTTATTGAAAACTAATTACCTACAGTAAGCTGCCAATTGATTTGCTCTCCCGTGATTGATCAGCAAAGATTCTGCTTCCCAGGGTTCACTAAATGGCCACCTTACGGTTTCAATAAATCCTTCATACTGTAACTCAGCAGCTACAATGTATTCTTATATTACTAAGGTAACATTATCTATTGTTACAGTTTGCAGCTCAAACTGCTGGAAATACTGACAACAAATTATCACAAAGAGGAAAGTGTTACAAAGATCTTGCACTGCTGGAGGGAAGTGTGCTAAAGCCTGCGATAGAAAGGATGATCAGTATATTAAAACTAATTTAAAATGGCATCAAGAGTTGAACAACATGTAAAAAAATGTAGTATTATCTAATACTATAGAACTTATTTATTTAGGATATTGGATGGATTGATCCTTTAAAGCGTTATTTTTGCGTTCTTGGGGATGATGGGAGTCTGCTATTTCTGTAGGTAAAAAGAGCTATATTATTTGTTTCTCTCTTTTCTGTATACCTTCATTCTAGAAATAAGCTGTTAGGATTCCATCAAACAGGTAGCGATGTGAGTGATGCTGCAGCAGCACTGTCAAGTGTATAATGCAATATGGATATTAGTAATCAATTATTTTTGCACACCTGGTGGATATATCTAAACTGAATATTAACTTAATGTTATGTGTATTTCTTGTAATTATCTATGTATGTTGATGGTTGATGGATGAGAAGGCCCCCCGGGATATAGATATAGGCAATAGGACTCTACCTGGCATTATACTTCAAAGTCCATACAAATGCTTATGTGGGACAGTACTTAGAAGATAGGTGGGAATCACACAAAAGTCAACTCCTAATAAGTAGCGAGTATAGAGATTCACTATCAGGGCATAACATAGGAATCTGCTATCTGCTAACAGCAGGCCAAATATTTATTTATTTATTTTATAAAATGTTTTACCAGGAAGGGATACATTGAGAGTTACCTCTCGTTTTCAAGTATGTCCTGGGCACAGAGTTATGATGACAAATAATACATGATTACAAATACATAGTTACATTAAGTTAACAGGATATACATTATATACAAGACATTGCAGGTACAGTTACAGATAATATATATTACAGGCGTACTGTATGTAACAGTTACAGACCAGATTAAAATGTGAGACAGCTTTAGTTTTGAACAAACTTAGACTGGTGGCGGTTGTGAGAGTCTCCGGTAGATTGTTCCAGTTTTGGGGAGCACAGTAAGAGAAGGGGGAACGGCCGGATACTTTGTTGAACCTTGGGACCATGAACAGTCTTTTGGAGTCAGATCTCAGATGATAAGTGCTGCGTGTGGTAGGGGTGAGGAGCTTGTTTAGATAGGCAAATATGGTCACTTGCAGTCTACGCTGACTTGCTACTACCCTTCCCCCCTCCAGTTATGTCTTGATATTAAAGGTGCCAGGAGTGGGATTCATGTTAGGTTCTGTAATACCACTACCCATTGATCAGCTTGGGAAGCCTTCGCAGGAAGTGCCTCTTCAATTCAAATTGACTGCAGTTTCTGCAAAACCCAAATTGACTCAAGTTTCTGCAAAACCCACAACTCCTAAACTTCGCGGAACAATCTAACGCCGGAAAGGCACACGTCTTCTTTTCATTGGAGATAATAGAATAGATGATATTAACAAGAATCCATTCAGGAAGGATTAAGCCGCGACACGTGTAAACGCGAGAAAGGATTGCAGATGAAATGCAATTATCAAAAAAGCTCGCAGAATTTTATTTTATACTAACACAAGGAGAGGAAATAAACAGAATGACACACAGCATGTGGCTTTTTTTAAAATATTATTGGAGGAACGTGTAAAGATGGCTGTGTTGCAGCACTGAAGAAAAACAACTTCAGAGGAGAAATTCATCAGGTGCTGTCTATTTGGCTAGTATTTTCCCATTTTATCAGCCAGGATTCTTTACATTTAACGGTATTCCAAGGATCTATCCTGCACTCTCCTGCACTCCCCGTCACTCTCCTGCACTCCTGCACTCTATGGCACTCTGCTGCACCCTGCCGCACTCTCCTGCACTCTTCCGGCACTCTTCTGGCACTCTCTGGCACTCTCCTGCTCACTAGATTTGTTTTGCACTTGAGCAACTCTTCTTGATGACCAGGGCCAGCCTTGAACTTAGAATACTCCCATCATCAGGTGTTCTTTTCATGCAGTACAGTACGACATAAGATGTTTTCGTAGCTGTGCTATGAAATTGTATGACCTTTATGCACATTCATGCTACTCCATAAAATATGGTATATCCCAGAGATTGGTCAAATGGCCTTGATCCACTGCTTTATTTTTCCTAATACATTAAAAATATATTTTAAAGAGGCCGTCCAATCACCTTACAAAAAAAAAATTGTTTGCATATTTGCCACCTTTTATTACCGTTATTGAAAACTAATTACCAAAGTTGTCGATCGATTGGTTCTCCTGTGATAGAGCAGCAAAATCCTGCTTCACAGGACTCACTTAATGGCCACCTTTAAGTTTCAAATCAATCCTTCAGTCAGTGTAACTCAGCAGCTACAATGCATTCTTATATTAATAAGATAAAATTATCTATTGTTACAGGTTGAAACTCAAACTGCTGGGAATATTGGCAACAAATTATCATACACGGAATGTGTTACAAATATCTTGCACTGCTGAGGAGGTGGGCTAAAACCTGCTATAGAAATCAAACGATGTTCACTATATTAAAACTCATTAAAAATGGCATTAAGAGATCCATTTTTTAATTTAAAAAAGTATTATCTAATACTACAGAACTGATAATTTTATTTTTAAAAACACATGTAGGATATTGCTCGGATTGATCCTTTTTAAATATCTCCTTCATTTGTCCTTCACTTGGTCACATACTTCAATGTCAATTCTACCGGGCAATTTTTTTAATATTATAATATATAATAGTGTTATTAGTATTACCTTCCTTCACACAACTTGGTAATACGTCATACAATAACACCAACCACCAATATTTTGCTTAGAGATCATCCTGACACTATCTTTTGTAAAATTCTGGCAATTTGTTTGCAAAAGTTACCGAATATTGGCCAAAACTGTCGAGCATTCAAAAATCAATAGGTACCTATTTTATTATCCAGCGAAGTGGCAAATTGCCTTTTCTTGAACATTGCACGGATTCTTGGATTTCTTTAAAAATATACATTAAATAAGTTATGGTTGGAAAAAAAAACTCTCCACCGTACAGCAAATGAAAATATCACTTGTGCTTTTCACTATTATCTCTTAGGACCCAGTGGTTCTGGGACATGACATGCAAATGAGCACACGGTGTCATCTTTTGCTTCTAACTCATTTTAACATGGAGCTCTATCAGCTTCTGCCTGCTGCCTGCTTGCTGCATGTCTGCTACCTGCCTGCTGCCATCCTGCTACCTGTCTGCTACCTGCCTGCTGCCTGACTGCTACCTGCCTGCTGCCTGTCTGCTGCCTGCCTGCCTGCTGCCTGACTGCTGCCTGCCTGCTGCCTGTCTGCTACCTGTCTGCTACCTGCCTGCTGCCTGTCTGCTACCTGCCTGCTGCCTGCCTGCCTGCTGCCTGACTGCTGCTGCCTGCTGCCTGTCTGCTACCTGCCTGCTGCCTGCCTGCTGCCTGCCTGCTACCTTCCTGCCTGCTGCCATCCTGCTGCCATCCTGCTACCTGCCTGCTGCCTGTCTGTTACCTGCCTGTTGCCTTCCTGCCTGCTGCCATCCTGCTACCTACCTGCCTGCTGCCTGACTGCTGCCTGCTGCCTGTCTGCTACCTGTCTGCTACCTGCCTGCTGCCTGCCTGCCTGCTGCCTTCCTGCCTGCTGCCATCCTGCTACCTGCCTGCTGCCTGTCTGCTACCTGCCTGCTGTCTGCCTGCTGCCATCCTGCTACCTGCCTGCTGTCTGACTGCTACCTGCCTGCTGCCTGTCTGCTACCTGCCTGCTGCCTGTCTGTTACCTGCTTGCTGCCTTCCTGCCTGCTGCCATCCTGCTACCTGCCTGCTGCCTGCCTGCTGCCTGCCTGCTACCTGCCTGCTGCCTGCCTGCCTGCCTGTTACCTGCCTGTTACCTGCCTGCTGCCTTCCTGCCTGCTGCCATCCTGCTACCTGCTTGCTGCCTGTCTGCTACCTGCTTGCTGCCTGTCTGCTGCCTGCTTGCTGCCTGCTTGCTGCCTGCCTGCTGCCTGCCTGCTGCCTGCCTGCCTGCTGCCTGCCTGCTGCCTGTCTGCTACCTTCCTGCTGCCTGTCTGCTACCTGCCTGCTGCCTGTCTGCTACCTGCCTGCTGCCTTCCTGCCTACAAATGATATTTGTATTTGGTGGAGGGGTTTTGTCACTTTTTCACCCACCATAACTTATTTAATGTGTGGTTGAAACCTTTTCCAGCATCACATTGCAAAGCTAATAAAACCAACCTCACACTGATGAGACCCAATATGTCAAAACAGGAGTCTGTGAATAGGGTTACTGGCTATGCACTTCTTTAACCCTTGCTGTGCTGAAAAGCTAGCTGTGTAATGCAGGAGGCATAGGGGTCCATGTTACAATAATGTATTAGAAGTAAAATGTGAATCACTGAGCGCTCATTTGCATGTCATTACCCAGAATCCTTGGCTGCAGTGGACGCACTGATAATGGACGCTAAGAGATAATGGTGAAAAGGAGGGTTGCAGACCTTTAAAAATATACAACAGAATGCAACCAGGCTGTAATGCAGAACATATGCTGAATTTTACATAAAGCTTATATATTTATAGTATTGGCATTAAAGCTTTTTAAGTATGTTGCAGTCCTACCCCAAAATAATGGGGTCCCTAATCTGCTATATGAGTGCAACTAACAGAGGAATTATTGATTTATATAATTAAAAGCAGCATTTGTGGCTGCACTTTTAAAACTAATTAACTAAGCTGCCGATCGATCCGTTCTTTCTGTGATAAATCAGTGATTATCCTGCTCCTTGGGTTCACAAATGGCAGCCTTTCATTCAATTTTCAGTCAGGGGGACGCAACAACTACAATATAACCTTATATTACTACGGGTAACTCACACTGCTGGGAACACTGCAACACTTTTCTGTTTGTAATAATTTGTTGCCAAGACTCTTGCACTGCTGGTCAAAGAGAGGTCTACAAAAGCATACTATTGCAACCAAAGGAAAAGATGCCTAGTACATTAAAACTCATTAAAAATGGCATTAAGAGTTGGAAAGTGTGGGTTTTTTTTAAATGCAGTAAATATTATCTAATACTAAAGAACTGATTTATATCAAAAGAATGATGTCTGTAATACACCTAAAAGAAACATCGTCTAATTTTGGCCAATTATTCTGGAGCCGTTTCGTAACCTTAAGGATTAGGATAAAGTATTGTTTTCTCTTCATAGCCATTGCTTGTCCTTTTAAACTTCTCATTCATATATGGAAAGTACTAACCCATGCAGGTATGATAGCCTCATAATCATCAAACACCTTGCATGAATTCTCCTGCTCGATAGCTAATACATTACAATCAACACTAGATGGCACTATACCATACCAATAACATCATTCCTCCTTGTAAGTGCATAATAGGTATCTCAAGCATACCAACTGCAGAACGCAAACACATCCCGGCTATTTTGTTTGTCATGAATTTTAGGTAAAGGACGTGTTTAATAAGGATGGACTCTGGATAGAAGGTGTGACCGTCAGCTTTGAGATTCCGGTACAGAAACCAGTCAGCAGTAACAGCAAACTCCACAACCTTAAATCAACCAGCTTGTATCCAAGAGCAGCGAGTGAGATCAATCTAAGTAGGGATGGCCGGCCCATTCGCAGCTCCACCCTTTAAGGGTTTGGTCATATCACCACTGAGTGTGGCTCCTATAAAGGACCTTGGAAAATCCAGGCTGATCCAAAATCTGGGAATGATGCTGCCGCGAAGAACTTTGACAATCTCTTTTTTTTTTATCTGCAAATGTTTACCTGTGAGTTGATCAGTATCATGCGCATATTTCAAGGCTTCTAGCTCCTTTCAACGCTAGTGCATAACAGCTGACATATTACCTTACATAGGTACATATAGTTACATAGTTATATCGTAATGTTACATAGTTACATAGTAATGTTACCTTTAGTTACATAGTTACATAGTAATATTACATAGTGACATATAATTACATAGTAGATGAGGTTGAAAAAAGACGTACGTCCATCAAGTTCCACCTACTGTATGCCAAATTTAGACGACAGATACTTTATCCTATATTTGTACTTGATTATTTCCTTTTAGAGAAATGTAGGATTTTATTACATAATGTTACATCCATGGTTAACCAATTTGGCATTCCCATTGCAGCTGAGAAAGCCATGGGTCCTTTTGTCTCAAAGTCTTTTGTATGGATAGAAATTGACAAAGTAGCCAGGACTGGTAGCAAGGTTGCGTCACGACAAGGTGTTACAGATCAAAGGCACAATCAAAAAGTTTAGCAAGTCTGGTAAAGTTACCCTTAAACAGATGTGGTTCCTCTTAGGCCCGTCAAACTTTGCATTCAACATCATATCCATGGCACAGGTTGTTAGCCAAGAAAGAGCCTCAGTAGGGATTGAAAAGGGACCACCCTAGAATACGTAGAGAACTCAAAGAGGACTTAGGGATATGGGCAGAATTCCTGGGGAGTTTTAATGGCAATAAGCTACGGCAAAGCGAGTGTCGGGCTAACTGATGTATAAAGATGCATCAGGGGCACACAGCTATGGGGGCATACTTCCTGAAAGAATGTATGCAGGTGTGTGTGTGTGTGTGTGTGTGTGTGTGTGTGTGTGTGTGTGTGTGTGTGTGTGTGTGTGTGTGTGTGTGTGTGTGTGTGTGTGTGTGTGTGTGTGTGTGTGTGTGTATATCAGTATACCGGTTTAGCCGGGACAGCCCCTTTTTTTTGTGATGTGTCCCAGTTGGCCGACATACCCGGAAACGTCCCGGTTTTTGCCCTAGGTGTCCCGGGCTCACATAGGAGGAGAGCAGAGAGATGATTGGCCTGACAGAGAAGGGTGGGGGCGGGGTTAGCAGCAGAGAAGCCTGTCAGTCAGCACAGGAAGCAGTGAGTACTTCCTCTGCTACCAGGGCCAAAGATGGACTCCCCCCTGCTCCTGGGGGGGGGGGAGAGACTGGGGGGAGAGAGAGAGAGAGAGACTGGGGAGAGAGAGAGATAGAGAGAGAGAGAGAGAGAGAGAGAGAGACGGGAGAGAGAGAGAGAGAGACGGGAGAGAGAGAGAGAGAGACGGGAGAGAGAGAGAGAGAGAGAGAGAGAGAGCGAGAGACGGGAGAGAGAGAGAGAGAGAGAGCGAGAGCGAGAGCGAGAGCGAGAGCGAGAGCGAGAGCGAGCGAGAGAGAGAGAGAGAGAGAGAGAGAGAGAGAGAGAGAGAGAGAGAGAGAGAGAGACTGGGGAGAGAGATACACAAACACACACAGACCTGGGGGGAGAGAGGTACACACACAGACCTGGGGAAAGAGAAACACACACACATAGACATGGGGGGAGAGAGACACACACACTGACTGGGGAGAGATACACACACACAGGCCTGGGGGGAGAGAGAGAGACACAGACCTGGGGAGAGAGAGAGAGATACACACAGACCAGGGGGAGAGAGAGAGATACACACAGACCAGGGGTGAGAGAGACATACACACAGACCTGGGGGGGGGAGATATATTGGTTCTGTACTGCAAAGTAATAGGAAGAGCTACATGAACGTTTTGGGGGCACAGCCCCTTCCTGAGACAAAAGCTACCTGTATGGGAGAGACACACAGACTGGGGGGAGTGAGGGAGTCTGTGTGTCTGTGTGAGAGATACACACAGACTGGGGGGAGTGAGGGAGTCTGTGTGTCTGTGTGAGAGATACACACAGACTGGGGGGAGTGAGGGAGTCTGTGTGTCTGTGTGAGAGATACACACAGACTGGGGGGAGTGAGGGAGTCTGTGTGTCTGTGTGAGAGATACACACAGACTGGGGGGAGTGAGGGAGTCTGTGTGTCTGTGTGAGAGATACACACAGACTGGGGGGAGTGAGGGAGTCTGTGTGTCTGTGTGAGAGATACACACAGACTGGGGGGAGTGAGGGAGTCTGTGTGTCTGTGTGAGAGATACACACAGACTGGGGGGAGTGAGGGAGTCTGTGTGTCTGTGTGAGAGATACACACAGACTGGGGGGAGTGAGGGAGTCTGTGTGTCTGTGTGAGAGATACACACAGACTGGGGGGAGTGAGGGAGTCTGTGTGTCTGTGTGAAATAGTGGAGGAGATGAGGAGAGAGGGAAAATATGTGGAGGGGGGAGAGAGAAATTAATAAAACGGTATAAATGGCGACGCTATTGGAAAAATACCATTTATAATATTTATTTTTACGCGATGTAATTTGTTTTAGAAATATATTTTTATTGTGTCCCGGTTTTGACTTTTGGAAATCTGGTCACCCTACGCTAAGGTAATGATTTTTTATTGAGGGGGGTGTTTGATACTAGTGTGAGGGAGCAGGGGGTCTCCTGAGTTGAACAAAGTTGATTTCAGCCTCGGGGACCTTCTACTTCACGAGAGATACAGGCCCCGGTATGGGGTGCCGGTACCCCTCTGCTTTGTTTACATCCCACGGTCACGTGACCCACAGGATTATAACATGGGGATACCGGCACCCCATAACGGGGCCTGTATCTCAGGAAGTAGGGAGTCCCCGGACCTGAAATCAATGCGGTTCAGTTCCGGAGACCCCCTGCTACATTACTGTAATGTTAGAATTTTAATAAAAAACCCACGATCGCCTGTGAGAGGCGCGCAGTTAGAGTGACTGATTCAGCCTATCTCTTACTGCGCGTCTATTACAGACAGGCAGACCCCGGTAGGATTCCCACACCGGGGACCCCCGCTGTGCTACTTCCGCGGGCAATTATGTCTGCAACTGACCATCTCGGGTCCACCACGCAGCGTAACGCGGGATGTACCCAGGTAAACGTTCGAATAACGCCCGCTGCACCTGTAGTAAGACCTGATATACCAGGTAGAGCTCGCGGTGCCAGGCTAAGGCTACGCTTAAAGCGCCGGCGACGCGACGCAACATCAGGCTACGGTCGCTGGAAAAATCAAATTGAGATGACTTCCAGCAATAACGACCAAGCCGTCGCGCCGCGCTTACTATAAGCGCATGCGACGGCGGCAACGCATTAGTTTTGACGCAACGTCGCGTCACCGGCACTATAAGCGCAGCCTAAAGTTAATGTGACCAGAGGTCATCATTACATGGCCAGAGATGATCCCAGGAAAGGTGTGTCCGCAGGCCGTCAGCAACTGTATCAGAGATATGGGGGGGGTGGGGGGGGTATAATACAAAGGTAAAGATAAATGCTGCACACCATAAATAGCAAAAAACCACAATACAGTTACCGGTGCTCTTGTGTTTGAGGGATATCCTGCAGTTAATCCAGCTAACATTCTTCCCGTGGCTATCCGGCCATCATGGTTACCAGCTTTCCTTTACGGGGTGTGTCTGACGTCATCACAATCCTGGACACAAGCGCATATGCGTGATGACGTCGGGCGACATGATGACGCCAAACGTCGACGACACGACACGTGACATCGCGAGGACTAATGGTGGAAGGGGAACAACGGACGATTAGAAAGGGAACTAATTACCCACCCTAGCAACATCAATGCAGGTGTAGAAGATCGAGGATCATCAACGGAGGGCACTATGGGAATGTGGGGACAATAAGAAGGACTTTATGGGACACTAACTGTATCCACTTTTTTTCACTTGAGAAACACCTATGGGTCGAAACGTCCCAACTTGGCTGGGGGACGACCGGCATAATTAAGGGGGTAACAGGAACCCTGGATAGCTGTTTAGTCAATCAGCTCAAAGATATACCCTGGCCTCTTGCCCGGGTAACTGATCGAAAGTGGGAGCAGACTTGCGACTGAAACAGGAGAATCAAGTTTACAATGTGTCGCAGGGGAAGAGGCGTGGGGGAGCGTTGCATCATGGGAAGTTGCTGTGCGGTTTAGCCCTGCTTGTATTTATTTTATTTAACTCATTTGAACTCACCATGATAATGCTTTTTGACAAAGAGGATTTAATATTGATCTGGGGTTTCCAACACATTATCAGAGGTGTCTTTTCTCGCTGCCTCTTTGACACTACGCCCCCCCTCCCTTTGAACTCTCAAAAGATTGTCATAAAATATTAAATTATTAGTCCACATAAAAAGGGTAACTCTTACCTAACCTACTGTAACTCTTACAGCTTTGCTATATTTTCAAACTTTTCCCTTTTTTTTGCAAAAAGTGTGCATTATTGTTGCTTGTGTACTCAAAGGTTTTGCCCAGTTTATTTATTTATTTTTTAATTCAAAAAAAAAAAAACTGAATCCACCTTTATCAGGTTTAAGCTAAAAAAAAAAATTCAGATTCTAAAGTTTGTTCGGAAATTCGATGCGACGTTTGGATTTCGAACACGCAAACTTGCTATTCTTAGTATTTACTAGAGCAATGAGTATACGGCGCAGGTCATTTGGCTCTGTTTTTTAACTTAGTACAGATGAGACAACGAGTATTCTAAGGCTTGCCTTAAACTAGCCCGGTTACATGCTAGGTACATGCTGCGTGTAACCTGGCTAGTTTAAGACAAGTTTAAGGCATTTCTGCATTGACTCATGACCCATCGGATTAACACATCAACACGAAAAAAAACCACAAAAAACATGCCACGCATGGACTGCCCCTTTAAAGGTACAAGAGCAGGATAGGACGCACGGCTCGTTAACTAAGCGTCATGCTTGGAAAGTGTTTTTTTCACGAACGTATTTCTTTATATTCATGTAAAGGGAGAGGTGTTGAAGCTTTATGCAAATTGAGGCAAGTTCTTGAAAATGGCAAGCTGGGTGCTGATGCCAGAATGGCCTTAAAAAAAACGGCTCTTCCTTTATTTAGTTTAAGGAATGATTTCAGGATATGGGGATTACTTACTGTACCAGCACCACATGATTGTACAATACTAGATGCCACTGCAATTATTCATGCTGTTTATGCATGTACCTGATAACATGTAGATCTGCAGCTCTTATGGGTTTGGGACTAGGAGAAGGTACGAATTTATAAGGCTTTATTATAGGGCATTATAGTTGGTGCGCACTTCTGCGGAAACAAAACATACCCTGGGCAAAGGCAGGAATCAGCAGGCCCCGGAAGGACAAGGGCCCCAGCATGTTGCAAGCAGAGGGAGGCAGCAGCATGATTAGGGGCCCAAGCATGCCCCATGAAGACGGAGACCCCAGGAGGACAGGGGCCCAGGCATGTCCCAAGCAAAGGGAGAAACCAACAGTGCCCTGGGAGGACAGGAGACCCAGCATGTCCCAGGCAGAGGGGACACCATCAGGCCTCCAGTGAAGAGAGGTCCCAGCAGGCTTCAGTGAGAGAGGGGTCTGGGTGGCTGGCCTGCAAGTCTGTTTTGAAGCTGCCCAACAATCAGTTGAGGCCAGCTGCGGCTGGGCTGGTGCCCGGACTGCTAGGCTGAGGTAGGCAGAGCAGACGGTGGGGGAGCAGGCGGTGCAGGTTAGCGTGGGAGTGGGGGTGTAATGATATGGGCCAGATGTGATAGGTAGAGCAATGAACGCCCCGTTGGAATGCGGACCAGTATAGTAACATTCCCAGCGGCGGGGTTGGTTTGGTCGGAGATGGTGCTCGGATGGTTTGGTGCTGCTGAGCTGATCTTTATCGGGGAGGGAGTTCACCCGTTTGGAATAGTTTGGTTTCTTTTATAAAGGATGGTAGGAGGCTACGCTGCTGTGGGCAGCGGCGAGGCAGCAAATATTAGGGGTGGGGTAACAAATGGAATGGGTCAGAATCTAGGGTACAAGTGTCACGTATAAATGTATTTTTCCACATCTGCCCCAGCTTGTGACTTAGTGACATGGTGCACATATTGTACTGAGACGCAGAAATTCCACTGCTCTCTGTGACATTCTTTTCCCCTTTTATTTTCACAAATAAATAAGGCAGATCTGAAGTAGCCGATGTCTGCCATTCTGCGCCTGATACAAGAAACTGTTACATTTGACACAAACTGTGCTCCAAAAACAGCAGTGCAACAAAACTGACTTTTCTCTGCTTTGATACATGGGGGGAGATTAATTGATCTCTTATAGACTTTATTAGAAGGAAAGGTAACATTTCATAGGAATTTAAGTAAATCTCAGTTAACACTGGATCACTGTCAGGACCGTATTGGGGCTTTATAAAACCCAGCACTAGACTCCTAAATATTTAACCATTAACCCTCCAAAAAAGTATTTTTTTAGAGAAAAAACTCATATGTACATTAGTACATTAGTGCTCTATAAAATATTTAGCATCATTTTTTTATATCATCGTACTTTTAACATTTGGTTTAAAACGCATAATATGCACATTTTTATCTTTAGTAAACTGTGATAGCATTATTAGTGGCAATACATAAAAGGTATTTGTACTATTACATATATGAAAAACCATCATGTCGTTGCAAAATGTCAATGCAAAAGAATCTCAGAGCACTCGTGTTCATAATTATTGCATAACTCCTAAAATATCAGATAGCCAATGATGTCATTAATTATACCACAAAATGTTGACCAACGTAGAATTCCATATCTTGTCCATAATATTTAACATGAAGCTGATTACAATGATTTACAATTCAAGCAGAAGTTTTACAATGTTTAACACTAAATAAGGGTGACAATAAATATTCAAATATTCCCCTTCATTATTGCAATACTGTTAATACTGAATATTATTATGATTTATATTTGCAAACACTTAAGTTCAAAATCAATATGTATACATACACAAAAGAATGAGAAACAGCTTTTAGTATCTAATAAACATATATTACCTGGAGCTTCCAACTCAGCACAGCTCTTGAATGGAAACCTCACTTATTCTCCTCCGCTGTACCTGGATTACAGATTAATATACAAGTATGCTATCTCACAAGTATGTTACTTGGTACCACAGTCTGCCAACTGCGTGCATGTCCCCTGCTAGAGGTTGATGTGAATTTCATTTCAGTCTGCGTTATGGGAAGGCACAGTACTTAACCACCCACTGTAATACAAACAAGCTACAAGACGAATAACACTGTTAGTGACTTTGCCTCCACCTTTAGCAAACAGACACAGCATAATGAGCTGTTCATTCCTCATGAACATGAACACACAGGAAAACATGCAAATGTGAATGGGTTTGTTGTGGCTGACTGGCTGCATGTTTCCCTGCCAGGTTTAAGAGCGGTTTTATACTGCAATGTATTCTCTGCTGGCTTCACACATCTATTCAAAGTGAAAACAATTAAACCATTTATTATTCCTGCGAAACGACAACCCAATTCTTCTGGGTCTCCATTACACATGCCCAGAACTTACCAAGCTAGACGAAGAGCAAAATAGGCCATATTTAGCAATCAGTCAGACTGGTGAGCTCTTTGGGGGCAAGGTTCCTACCTCCCAGTGTTTTACATGTATTATGGATTTATTTAAATCATTGTTCTATATTGAGGGATGTATTTACTAAGTGGTGCTATGTCAGGGATGAAGCGGGTTCGGATTCCAGTGTCGGCTCCTTGTGATGTGGGCAAGTATGTATGTATATCTTTATTTATATAGCGCCACAGCTGTACTTAGTGCTTTCCAACAGAGACAATACAGTACAGGGAATTATAGTACAATATTTGCAACAAATAAGGTCAGACACTAGGAAAGGAGATAACAAACGACAGGGGGTGCCCAAGGCTACATCCAAATGACAAAACATACATGGTAATAATTACAAGAAATAATGCTTCAGTACTAATAATAATGCTAATACTAATAATAATAAAATATGTTTTTTTAGTTAGATATTTTGGCCAAAGCATCATAATCCTGCACACCAAATCGTCAAGGTAAACCATAATAAGTGCAAGTCCTACACTACACTGCATTCTGTTCCCTATACCTCTGTATGAGGGGGAAGAACCATAATAGATTCCTTACCTGCAGCAAGATGAGAAGATCCACCGTTAAAAAGGGGGAGGTGACATGAGCTCTGGGGGATGTGCCACAACCTCCATACAACTGATTCCAGTCAGAAATTAATTAGCACACACAAACCCAGCATGCTCAAACGCCCACACCCACCTAATCATGACTATATGTAATGTCACATAGAGTGCCACTGGGCTGTGGCAAGTGAATATAATAAACGACAGGGAATACCCAGTGCTACATCCAAATGACAAAACATACATGGTAATAATTACAAGAAATAATGCTTCAGTACTAATAATAATGCTAATACTAATAATAATATGTTTTTTTAGTTAGATATTTTGGCCAAAGCATCATAAGCCTGCACACCAAATCGTCAAGGTAGGAAAGGTGAGCTTCCAATCTAAGCCCCGGAGATCTTACAATCTAAGTGGTATGATGGGAAATTTAGAGACAGCAGGTGAGAGAATAAGTGCAGTAGATGGCAGTGATTGGTAGGAGTCACTGTAGGTGTGTGACTGTAGCCATGAGTCCAAGCTATTGGAGCGCTTCATTTAAGAGGTGAGTTTAAAGGTTAGTCATAAATATGAGGAGGGAAGGTGCTCGGCGTATACTGAGTGAGAGGGAGTTCCACAGGTAAGGGGCAGTGAGGGAAAAAGGTGAGAGAGAGAGAGCAGTAGAGGTGAAAGGGGTGGAAAGGAGACAGTTGAGGGTAGAACGCAGGAGACGAGCAGGGGAATAACGAGAGATCAGAGCAGATATGTAGGGATGAGCAGATGAGGGGAGAGCCTTGAAGGTAAGGAGGAGAACTTGGTAGGTGATCGGAAACTTGATGGGAAGTCAGGAGAGGGATATAAGGAGGAGATGAGCAGTGACTGTTTTGGGAGAAAGTGAAATTATTCTAGCAGCAGCATTTGGGATAAATTGAAGGGGAGAAAGTTGTGAGGCAGGATGGCCTGTTAGGAATATGTTACAGTAATCCAGATGGGAGAGGATAAGGGCATGCAGTAGCGTAATAGAGGAAAGAGTGGATCTTAGCAACATTACGGGGGACCCGAAAGAGCTGACGTCACGACCTCAGATCCGGACGCGGAAGTGAGGGCTGATTCTGGAACACAGAGACGCTCCTAACGGCCCTGATCGGCGCTGATGCACCCTTTTGTACATGTGAGTGTGGAGTTGCTATTTTTTGCTAATAAATATCATTTTATTAAACTAAATGGCACTTTTTCCTACACTTACCAACACTGAGATGAGGATTACCTTTTGAGACGTGGACTCCAAGGGGGAACCTGTGACCAGACCCGTGCCAATCCACTGAGGGGCTAAAGACAAGATACCCCATACATCTCTTGTGCTCACACAGGGCCGTGTGAGTAATATACATATATATATATATATATTTATGATATATTTATCCCATCTATATATATAGCTTCAACCAGTTGTCTTCAATCAGTACTAGTGCTTTCACTGGGGTTCACATCCCTTGAGCACTAGGTCTGGTAATTCACCATCTATTTGGTCATAAGTTCTGATTGCTCCCCTATTTTCGGTTTCTTCTGCAACATTACGGGGGAACACACAACAAATGTTGGCCATACCGTGAAAGTGAATGGAAAAGAAAAGGGAGGAGTAATGTCACTCCTAAGCAATGTGCTTTGGTGACAGGATAGATGGTAGTACCGTTTACTGTGATGGAAAAGGGGGGTATTAGGTGAGGTTTAGGGGGAAATATAAGGAGCTCAACTTTAGACATTAAGTTTAAGGTGGCGGAGCACCATCCACAAGGAAATAGCCAGGAGGCAATCAAAAACTGGGGACTGGATTGCAGGTGTGAGAATCGGGGTGGATAGATATATCTGCATATCATCTGCATAAAAATAATATCTAAGAAGGGGTTCACTGTCATGTCTAAAATATTTTGCCTCTGAATATCTTTACATAGCCACTATGTTTCTGCCCAAGTAATTGTTACTTCAATAGGCAGAACCAAAAGAGCTAGAGCAAAATCTCCGCTATCCGTCGGACGCTTACTTCCTGCCTTGCTCTGAAGCTGCAAGTGAAGTTCTCTGAGCATGTCAATTGATATGACCCGAGGTTAATAACAAGCAATTACAATGAACAGCTGTTATATTGTGTTAAGTAAATGCTCTGAACCATAGATTATCAGAATGTGAACCCAAATATAAACGTGTGCGTGTAATGAATTTGTTAATTAAGACATAAGAACTGGTAAAAATAGATGTGGTAATGGTAAAAATGGTAAATAGTCCAGTACATAATAACATAACAGCATCGGAGGGTTCGCAATATTTTCTGAGGGACCTCTCACAGTAGATCAACTACATGTTGTCGGTGTGGTGGGTGTAATCAACCTTTACAATGCTGGCCACTGCACCTCCGGCACTCCCCGAGCGGTCACGTGATGCCACCAGACAATGGATGACGGGAATGGAATTGGCAGAAGCCCCACTGCTGTTTGGGTCGGGCTGGACAATCTGGGTATAAAAATTGAGCAAGTGCCCTTGACAGATCTGGTTCATTATGAGGCGTTTTAAGTACGGGTAACTTTTAAGGCCAGGTGCCTTCATTATGACCCAGCCCGATTGGTGGGTTTAACAGGCAACATTAAAAGACAAACATGAAAACCGTTACACGGAAAGGTCACATGAAACTTTGCAACATTTATCCTGAACGCAGAGTTAACTCCTGGTCCCTGCAGTGCTGGAACCAGGCTTTACAATACATATATACAGGGGGTCCTCGCTTATCCGGCGTAATGCGTCCCTCAATCCGCCATCTGTTAATGGACCGTCGGATTGTGTGTCCCATGTTAATTGGTGGCGGTGACCGTCAGATAAGCGGGTCTGGCATCGGACAATGCGTCCGGCGGACTACATTGTGCGGCGTCGGATAAGGCAACCGTTGGAAACCGGGACGTCGGTTAAGCGAGGACCACCTGTACAACCAATACAAATGCATTACTGACCGGTGGGGATAATGGTGGGCTTGACCTTTATTAAAAGCAGTCACATCCACCCCTACGTCACACTGAAGACACCTTCTTTATTGCCCGCTATCGTGCTAATCACTAATGCTGTAATTAGGGGTGGGCGGAACCATCAAAATCCGTTTTCCCGGGCTTTCCCGGGTTTGCCATTTAAAATCCGTTCTGCGGTGTAAAAGCCGTTGATGGATGGTTCCAGTTTCAATCCGTGCGGATGAATCACAAACCTCCCACTGGGTACGATCTGGACGGATTTTTAAGCCTCCGATCTGGGATTAATCCGTTGCCAGATTGTTAAAAATCCACCAGCGGATTAATCCGTGGAGAGGGCGGAGATACATCCCAATCCCACGGATTTAATCTGAGTGCAGATTTTTAACAATCCGACCATGGAGTATTAATCCGCCATGTAAATTATCAGTAATAGAAAAAAGAACCAGAAAAGGGCCCTTTTTGAGACTGACCCGCGGATCAATAGGAACCGGCTGATCTAAGACGGATCCAAATCAGCAAAAAAAATGTACCTCTCACTACTATAGCTGTAATTCACTAATGCGTGCAAGCACTTGTGGACACACATCTGCTGCTCACTGGAATCTAGCAGATGCCTGAAAGTATCCGTTTTAAAATCAACTGCAGATAGGAAAATGTTGTGGGATCATGTATAGACTTTTCTTTGACTATTGATATATATGTTTGAGAAATTGCATTTTAAAATGTAGGTAACTGGGTATCTCTAAGATGATCTTCACAGTACTCCATCTCTTTCCTCCCTCAGCAGAGTTTAATATTCAGATGTAACAGGCCTCCAGATACCTGAACGTACCCCAGGCAGAGATGGACAAGCCCCAATAGATGGTCAGTAGCTGGCTGAGATCCGTGATGGTAGGCCACCCCAAGATGGGGAGGCTGATTGCAGAAGGAGAAGTACCAGGCCTCTCTGGGGTCCGGGGGGACAGGGAGCACTGTAGGTAACATGATGATGTTAAAGCCTCAGCACATACCCAGCGGGCCGAAATGAGGGGCAGCTAGGGAAGTCGCACTAACAGTGCAGCCTAAAGACACTTCATTGGATATACAGGATGCACTATGTATACTAACTGTGAGAATGTGTATAAGAGATAATAAAGCTGCTGTTTGGAGGAATAAAGTTCTTGGTGCCCATCATTGTTTAACAACACCAAACATGCATGTTGCGTGTACCCTGAACAAGGTAACACATCCTGGGTAGCCATTAAAGCAGACACTGATGTTAACTCCCTAAGAGCCGGGCAGGGAGGGTTACATTGATGTACTCAGGGTTGCCAGCACTCCGGGTTTGACCTGGAGACGACGGATTTTAGCCATGTATCTCCGGGCTATGGGTTTACCTTGTAAACCTCTGGGTGGCCGCATCTCCCATGTCACGTGATGCCCTTTGCCATGACAATGGGAAGCTGCAGGACGTCACGCGACAACGCATTGCCTTGACGTAACGGCACCATAAGGCATACCGTTGTCATGGCAACTAGACGCTGTGTGACGTCACCTAGCGTCCCTTTGTCATGGCAAGGCGACACCATTTGACACCGCATGGCCATATTGATGGGAATTGCAGGGGGAGATGCCGGGAGGATGTAGGAAGGATGCCAGAAGATGCCGGGAGACGCCGCCGATAAGCGCTAGATGTGAAAACGTTATCTCCGTGTTAGCCTTCAGTAGATGGTATCATCCCTGGATGTACTAGAAAAGGAGCACTGGCAATATTGTTGGCTCTGCCACGGGTGCTCATTAATCCAATGAACCAGACAGGACTCCTGTACAGGACACAAGAAAATATCCAGGCGCTCCAGTGGTCTTCGTGAAATATAAAATGCGTTTATTAAATCAGGATCTACGTTTCGTTCCCAGCCCCCGGACCTTTTGTCGAGATAAATGCTTAAATAACCAGATTTCATATTGTTTTTAAAATATTCTTAACTTTGAAATAGGAATCATTAAAAAGAGTGACACTGCTGCAATAAAGCAATGTTTGACCAGTGAAATGTATTATACCATGTAATGCCCTGTTGTATTTTACTGCCTTTTTAAAAATAAATTTGCTTTATTTTTTTTAATGCATGTCCTTTAAGGACAGTAAAAATCTCTGTGCTCAAACCCATTTTAAGAGGTGCAGCAAGGATTAAAGTCTTAGTTATCTATTTTTAGCTTGGAAAAGTTGGTATCCATGGACATAAATCCCCTTTATATCTGCCTGTGTATTGCCTAACTGCAGTGTTTATTATCATATAGACCAGGGGGGGTGCTTAACTCCAGTCCTCAAGCCCCTTCCAACAGGTCAGGTTTTCAGGATATCCCAGTGAGTCTCTGATTGATATCCACCTGTGCTGAACTAGGGGTATCCTTAAAACCTGACCTATTGGGGTGGGGGCGGCACTTGAGCACCCCTGATATAGACCATGGAAGGGGTCTCCTTGCTATACCCATAAAAGCCAGAATTCACATAACGTATGTTCAAATATGGTTTTCAAATATTAGGAATATTGGATTCCTTTAAGGCAGTGGTTCCCAATCTGTGCGCCGTGGCTTGCCTAGAGGGGCGCCGCGATCCGGGCCGCCAGCAGCGGGGGACAAGGGGCAGGGCGCCAGTTAATTTAAAAAAAAAAAAGCGCTGAACCCGGCGCTGGGTCTCCCTGTTGCCAGCGCCGGAAGTAGGTTGAGTTACGCTTCCGGTGCGCCGGCATGAGAGGGAGGCCGATGCGCGCTGGAGCAGAATCAGGAGACATGTCTCCCAGCAGCACTCCCCCACCCCCTCACCCCTCGCAGCCACCGGGCCGTCTGCAGCACTGCCACCCCCCGCAGCACACCAGCACGCGCGGGAGCAGCAACGTGGCACAGGCTCCCGCAGCAACGAACCCCCCCCCCTCCCGTGCAGGGACCGTCCCGCCACCGCCGTCCTGCCCCGCCACCGCCGTCCCCTGCAGCACTGGGCCGTCCTGCCACCCCCCTCCCCCCAGCATCAAGCATCGGCCCCTTGCAACACCGGCATGCCGTGCCCCACCCCTGCTGCCACCGTCCTGACCATCATCCCCAAGGAGATCATCCCCAAGGTAAATATATATGTATTGGGGGTGTTGGGGCTATTTTATTGTATTGTATGTCTTTATTTATATAGCGCCATTAATGTACATAGCGCTTCACAGTAGTAATACATGTGGTAATCAAATAAATAACAGATAATATAAATAACAGATCATGGGAATAAGTGCTTTAGACATAAAAGTAACATTAAGGAAGAGGAGTCCCTGTCCCGAGGAGCTTACAGTCTAATTGGTAGGTAGGTAGAACGTACAGGGACAGTAGGAGGGAGTTCTGGTAAGTGCGTCTGCAGGGGGCCAAGCTTTATGTATCATGTGTTCAGAATATCCACAGTGCTATTCATATGCTTCTTTAAGCAAGTGTGTCTTAAGGTGGGTCTTAAAGGTGGATAGAGAGGGCGCTAGTCGGGTACTGAGGGGAAGGGCATTCCAGAGGTGTGGGGCAGTCAGTGAAAAAGGTTTAAGGCGGGAGAGGGCTTTAGATACAAAGGGGGTAGAAAGAAGACATCCTTGAGAAGAACGCAAGAGTCTGGATGGTGCATAACGAGAAATTAGGGCTGATATGTAAGGAGGGGCAGAAGAGTGTAAAGCTTTAAAAGTGAGGAGAAGAATGGAGTGTGAGATGCGGGATTTGATCGGAAGCCAGGAGAGGGATTTCATGAGGGGAGATGCTGAGACAGATCTAGGAAAGAGTAGAGTGATTCTGGCAGCAGCATTTAGGATAGATTGTAGGGGAGACAGGTGAGAGGCAGGAAGGCCGGATAGCAGAAGGTTACAGTAATCAAGAAGGGAGAGAATGAGGGCCTGAGTCAGAGTTTTAGCAGTCGAGCAACAGAGGAAAGGGTGTATCTTTGTTATATTGCGGAGGAAAAAGCGACAAGTTTTAGAAATGTTTTGAATGTGAGGGACGAATGTGAGAGAGGAGTCGAGTGTGACCCCTAGGCAGCGTGCTTGGGCTACTGGGTGAATGATTGTAGTTCCAACAGTAATGTGGAAGGAGGTAGTAGGGCCAGCTTTGGGAGGAAGTATGAGGAGCTCTGTTTTAGCCATGTTGAGTTTAAGGCGTCGGAGGGCCATCCAGGATGATATAGCAGAGAGACATTCAGAAACTTTGGTTTGTACAGCAGGTGTAAGGTCGGGTGTTGAAAAGTATATTTGTGTGTCGTCGGCATAGAGGTGATAATTAAACCCAAAAGATGTTATTAGGTCACCTAGAGAGAGTGTGTACAGAGAAAAGAGAAGAGGTCCCAGGACAGAGCCCTGGGGTACCCCCACAGAGAGATCAATAGAGGAGGAGGAGGTGTTAGCAGAAGAGACACTGAAAGTACGATGGGAGAGGTAAGAAGAGATCCAGGATAGAGCTTTGTTCCGAATACCAAGAGTATGGAGAATGTGGAGGAGAAGAGGGTTGTCCACTGTGTCAAATGCTGCAGAGAGGTCGAGTAATATGAGCAGAGTGTAATGACCTCTGTCTTTGACAGCATGGAGGTCGTCAGTTATTTTAGTGAGGGCTGTTTCCGTGGAGTGAGCAGTGCGGAAGCCAGATTGTAGAGGGTCTAGGAGAGAATAGGTTTTGAGAAAATGGAGCAAGCGAGAGAATACAAGACGTTCAAGGAGTTTTGAGGCAAAAGGCAGGAGGGAGACAGGTCGATAGTTGGAAAGACAGGTAGGGTCAAGCTTGCTGTTTTTGAGTAATGGTATGACTGTTGCATGTTTGAAGGAGGATGGAAAGGTTCCAGAACAGAGGGAGGAGTTAAAAATGTGTGTGAGTGTAGGGATTATAGTAGGAGCAAGAGGTTTTAGGAGATGGGAGGGAATGGGGTCAAGAGGGCAAGTGGTAGAGGGAGAAGAGGCGATCAACAGCGACACATCCTCCTCTGAGACAGTGGAAAAAGAGTCAAGGAAGGCAGGAGGAGAGTTAGGAAGAGGTGTAGGATGGGAGGAAGAAACAGAGGGGATGTTCTGCCGTATGGATTCCACCTTTTCCTTAAAATAGTTAACAAAGTCCTGAGCGGAGATGGAGGAAGGAGAGGCAGCTGAGGGTGGTTTGAGTAGAGTATCAAAGACAGAGAACAGTCGGCGTGGGTTAGACTTGAGCATGTTGATTAGTCAAGAAAAGTAGGCTTGTTTAGCTTGCGAGAGAGCAGAGTTGAAACAGGATAGCATAAATTTGTAGTGAAGGAAGTCTGCGAGAGTGTGAGATTTCCTCCAGAGGCGTTCAGAGGAACGAGTGGAGGAACGCAGCATGCGCGTGTGGGAATTTAGCCAGGGTCTAGGGTTAGAAGGGCGAGTGCGGCAGAGAGAAAGCGGGGCATGTAGATCAAGAGACAAGGACAAGACAAAGTTGTAGTTCCTGACCAGGCTGTCAGGGTCTGTTGCAAAGCTGAGAGAGAAGAGGGAGGAGTGTAAAGTGGACTCAAAGTCAGGTAAGTAAATAGAGCGCAGGTTTCTGCAGAACCGGGGGGTAGATGGAGGTGGAGAAGGGGAGAAGCGAGATAGAAAGAATGAGATTAGATCATGGTCAGAGAGAGGAAAAGGGGAAATGGAGAAATTGGAGAGAGAGAGAAGTTTTTAGTGAAAACCAGGTCTAAGTAGTGGCCATCCTTGTGGGTGCTGGCTGCAGTCCACTGTTGAAGGCCAAAAGAAGAGGTTAGAGAAAGAAAGCGGGAAGCCCAGGGGAGAGAGGGGTCATCAATTTTATATATGTATTGAGGGTGTTGGGGTATTTTTATATGTATTGGGGGTGCAGGGGTATTTTAGTTATTTATATGTATATATATATACATAATACTGAGTTAAGTTATGGTGAGTAAAAAAAGTGACAAAAACCCTCCACAGGAAAGCAAATATGCAAATATAGCTGTATGCTCATCTGCATGTCTTAGGCAGGTCTGCAACCCCGCCTTTCCCCATTATCACCCAGCATACAGCACTTCCACTGCAGCAAGGGATTCTGGGAAATGACATGCAAATGAGCACACAGTGTCACTTTTTGCCTCAATAACCATTTTTAACATGGTTCCCTATAGGCTTAAGCTTGCTGCATGGTCACAGCTTCGAGCACAGCCAGGGTTAAGGTGCATACACAGAAAACCACCCACAGACAGCTGTTTCGACCTTGATGGGTCTCATCAGTGTGGGGTTGATTTTACTGGGAATGCAAGAGAGGCTTATGGGATAGGCCAAACCATAATACTGAGTTAAGTTATGGTGAGTAAAAAAAGTGACAAAAACCCTCCACAGGAAAGCAAATATGCAAATATAGCTGTATGCTCATCTGCATGTCTTAGGCAGGTCTGCAACCCCGCCTTTCCCCATTATCACCCAGCATACAGCACTTCCACTGCAGCAAGGGATTCTGGGAAATGACATGCAAATGAGCACACAGTGTCACTTTTTGCCTCAATAACCATTTTTAACATGGTTCCCTATAGGCTTAAGCTTGCTGCATGGTCACAGCTTCGAGCACAGCCAGGGTTAAGGTGCATACACAGAAAACCACCCACAGACAGCTGTTTCGACCTTGATGGGTCTCATCAGTGTGGGGTTGATTTTACTGGGAATGCAAGAGAGGCTTATGGGATAGGCCAAACCATAATACTGAGTTAAGTTATGGTGAGTAAAAAAAGTGACAAAAACCCTCCACAGGAAAGCAAATATGCAAATATAGCTGTATGCTCATCTGCATGTCTTAGGCAGGTCTGCAACCCCGCCTTTCCCCATTATCACCCAGCATACAGCACTTCCACTGCAGCAAGGGATTCTGGGAAATGACATGCAAATGAGCACACAGTGTCACTTTTTGCCTCAATAACCTTTTTTAACATGGTTCCCTATAGGCTTAAGCTTGCTGCATGCAGCTATATTTGCATATATATACATATATATATATGTATATATATATATATACACACACTTACACACGTGTGTGTGTGTGTGTGTGTGTGTGTGTGTGTGTGTGTGTGTGTGTGTGTGTGTGTGTGTGTGTGTGTGTGTGTGTGTGTGTGTGTGTGTGTGTGTGTGTGTGTGTGTGTGTGTGTATTTTTTGTATGCATTTGGGGGGGAGAGGTTGTATATATTTGGGGGGTTGAGATTTTTTGTATGTATTCGGGGTGGGAAGTTTTTGGGTATATATCTTATGGGGGAATTGTATGAGGGGAGGACGGAATGAATGGGCGTGGGGTAATTGACGGAGGGAGAGGAGAGAGGGGGTGAGTGAGAAAAAGAGGGAGTAAGAGAGAAGCAGGGGAGAGAAATACACTGGTGGTGAGTAGTATTTGAAATGGTCTTTTCATCTGGGATGAAGAACGTGCTTGCGTAGGAAATACTTGACCTTTAACTCCGTCTCGCGTAGGTGCACTTTTAACTTTGTCTTATGCCTAGAGAGACTCAAAAAAATCTATTAGTTGCATACAATACTTATTAATTTTTTTACTAAACAGTCATTGTGGTCTTGACTTTGGTACAATTTAAATTCATAAAACTTGGTGCCCCAGCTATTGCCAAACCAAAAGAAAATGGTTAAAATTATTTTGTATAGAACTCCACACTAATTACTTGTAATATAATTTCTTTGAAAAGTGCCTAGCACACTGCCAACTTTAAAAGACACTCAGCATTATTCTTAAAAAAAATAATTTCAGATTTCGTTCACCCCGGGCACTAAGCCATTTAACTTCTGGGTCAGACAGCTATATGATAAACAGCAATAATACCCCTCCTTTGTTCACATCTTATTATATGTGAACAATATTACACAAAGGATAACAGCATTTAAAACATAACAAAATATAGTTGCTTGATCTGTAGCAAAACTAACCTGAAACCTTTGGGTATAAAATTTACATTAAAAAACTCAAAACACTACTGAATATAAATATAATCTGCTATTGTTTTCTGACAGAAACCTTAAAAACACAAAATAACATCTGGTTTGCTGAGAGTTAACCTGTAACATAAGAAATTATAGACAAAGATTTAAAAACTCTTTTTTTTCCCCTCATCTCCAGGATTGCAACAAACTTGAGATAACTTTCTGGGCATCCTGCCAAAAACTTGGAACACGACAGATAATACAAATTATTAATTACTGGAGTTTAACATACAGTGCACTACAATTTGGGACAACTTAAAAATGAAGCTCCTTACACGGCCCGATACAGGATAAATAGGGACTGATATTCAAAAATTAAAACTGAATTTTTGTTAAACAGAAAATGATAGGCTTAACATATACTTTAAACAGTTTATAGTTACTGGTTACACACAAAAAGAAACAAAAATAATAATACAAACAAAAATTACCAAGACAAGGCAATGAAAACCTGTTTGATCCTGCCTGCAAACTATATTAATAAAAATGTCCCTTTCTTTTATTATCATATCCTAAAGTACAGTTAAACCTAATTTGTAGCTACAGAGCTTCCGCTTACTTTCGTGTCTGAAATGTATCTGTATCTCTGCACATTCTTCATTACTTGAGAAGGGGGGCTGTCTGGGCTACTATTCTGATTCTCTCTCTCTCTCTCTCCTTTCTTGAGATGGAAATAGAGAAGTTGGAAAAGGATGTCTTTCTGGTTTTAAGAAATCTTCGTCTGGCCAGAACGAATAAATCCTTAAAATGTACCAGTAACCGGGCTTAATTATAAAAATGGTCAATGATTTTTCCGCATTTGCCCATTCTTTGTCCTTCTCTCCATGACCAGTCAAACTCTCCCTTGCTCAGTGTTGATTAGTTTGTATTGTAGTGGGGGTGTACACCTTTAAAAATTAAACCTCAACGTGAGCAATTAATTATATTCTTTATTTAGAGACACTTGCAAGTTCCTAGATAGTAATTCTGTATACATGTAACAAACCGACATTCATATTATTCAATGCACATAAAACTTTCACATGGGTAGGATTCACTCAGACTATACAAGCACACAGGGATTACTCAATCAACCTTATTACCATATTTATACCTGAAAATCTAATAAAACATTCTGGGGGAAAATTTAATTTTTCGTACCTTGAATTTACACATAAGGCGTGGTTCTCTACCACATTAGCAATTTCTAACAATCTTTTATGCTTCCAACCAATACACCCAGTCTCTACTTGCGTCTCAATTTCTGCATGTAAACCTTTCACAAAAACCGCCACTATAAGTGGTCTTGCGTTCATCTCTACTTCCTCAATACCTCCATATGCCTATATTATTTCCAATAATCTATCAGCAAACTCACTTGCTTTTTGTTCCTTATTCACTAGCTGTTATGTTAATTTTTATCCTCTCAATGGTTAAAATAAATGAGGCAATTATAACACTTTAATTAAAAAAACAAAACCATCTCTGTCACTATTTTTATTCCTTACACAGTGTCAGTATCTGATTCTGATTCGTCCTCTGACTTTTCCCTGTCCTGTGAACGGTCCCTGGCAAGGGTTAATTCCTGCCTAGAGTCCGTCTCTTCCCCATCCGTACCGATCTGCCTGGCAGGCATGTCAATAGGGAGTGGTCTAGGGAGCCTATTCCTTTGAGTTCCCCGTGAAGCCATAAGGACTTCTTCATCGGAGACTGCCGCAGAGCCTGTGACCTGGGAAAGGAAAAGGGGTTCAGGGGGTTTGAGAACAGGGACACTGGGGTAAATTTGGGCTACCAATGGAGGTGGTAATTGTCCCACTGCCGTAGGGGCAGTGGGCAAATATGCATTTTGAGAGTGGTGAAAAATCTCTGTTGGCAGCACTTCAAAGGTGCAATTTTGACATACGCTGCAGCACATTTTCTTAACAGTTTTAACACATTTCTTATTGTTGGTCTTATACTTTATTTTGTCTGGCTTACTTCCAGACAATATTTTACTTATTACCCATGATTAACTAATAAAGGAAACTTATCTTAATACAATATAACCATATCTAAATATACGTGATATAGGGTCCCTATAGACCGCCCAGTATACAGGCAGGACTTTACCCTTCTGTTGTTTTACAGACAGGACTTTATAATTGAACCCCTGTTTTACAGCGGGGACTTTAACATCTGCTTTGTAGACACGATTCTATACCTGCTACTTGCCCATTATACAGACAGGACACTTTTACCTTCTGGTTTTTTTTTTTTAATAAATATTTCAATATTTTAGATTCATTTTCTCTTTTAAAGCAATGAAATTTAGATTTCAAAATGTGACAGCAGATAGGAATCACTTGGCCAGCATTGTCTGCCCATTTCCCCCTTTTTTTTCTCTCTCTGCTAAGATTGGACCCTATATATTAACAATTTCTAACAAGCAGCACAGCGTAATACACAAATAGCAATAAAAGCCTTATGCAGTTTCTCTAAATCTGTTCTCACAGATACATTGAATTAGTATTTATATATGATCAGGGACTCTAACTCCGATCTGTCACTTCCAGGTCTTATGCCCTGGGGACCATTTACATGTGATCAGGGACTCTAACCCCGGTCGGTCACTTCCAAGCATGTATATCTTGGGGACCCTTTTTCCTGGAGGCATAACCAGAGATTTATTATCACTCACAACTAAATGTAGGGGTCTCGTTCTGGATCAGGTGACACTGGTAATATAATACGGATAAAATGTATATCTCGTACTTACCCCAGTGAGACCCGGTCCCACTTCTTGACACCAGATGTTAATATATAATTCGTTTGTACCTGTCTGCCCCGCAACAGGCGTTCCTCTCCACGGAATTCTGAAAGCTCTCTCGAGAGATGTCTCATAGATATTCAATGTGCTGGACAGAGAACATCAGGCCTGGAGTCGAGCAAAATGAATGAGACACATGCAGCTCTTCATCAAATCACTTGACTGTTTATTAGAGATTACAAGCAGGGTTATATAGGCAAAAAGTGTCTAAGAGGTATTTTGCTGAAGCGTCTGAGAGGTATTTGATGACGTTCTCTCTACATGATTTATACTAACATAGATTAAATGTTGCTTACATATATGCATTCCATTTCTCCTAGGGAGTTAGAAAGGGAGTCTAAGGGAGGGACAAGGAGTGTGAGGGAGTAAGGCTTTGTTTGTAAAAAGCTAACAAGCTAACATTCTTCCCTTATCTTCAGGGTTAAAAGTTCTAGGCATCTTGCCAGCGCATCTGGTCAAGTTTTAAAGCATTACACTTAAACGTAAAATAGGGACAAGGGGAGACAAAATGGTTACTGAAATATATATTAACAAATATCTATCACTCAGCGACTCCCGCAGGCAAGGTGAGTTGCACGCTCACCCAGTGCCTTTAGCGCATGGGGACAAATAGAAAAATATAGCGTGCAAAATCATTTGTTCAAATAAAAATGAATACTGTATAATGGAAAAATATGTTGTGAGACTCAAAAGATAACTTTTCTATGTGACTGAAATGGAATTGGGTTGTTCCACCATTTTTTATAACACAATATTACGCTAAGTCCGATTTGTTTCTCCTTTTTTGAACTTGGATTCCATGTGAGGAGTGGAGATTCGCGGAGGTTCCTTGACACGACTCTGATATTCACCCCAGAGATATCTTGTCAGTGTCACTACATATTTTTCCGCTTTACCTATACTCGTTTTTCTTTCAAGAAATGTTTTTGCACGCTATATTTTTTTCTATTCTTCCCATACGCTATACGTAGGTACTTTTTGCCCGGAAGATCCTTTTTAGCTGCAATGGGGGCCTGTAGCACATTCTGCAGTGAAAGGGTTAAGAGACTGCGGCAGGGTGTGGGTGAATTTATGGGAAAATATTCAAATGATGGAAAAAAGGACAAGAAATGTCTCTTGCCTTGTTGAAATTTCTAGCTGCTTCAAAGTTATTGCCTTTCTTTAAGGCAAGCAATGAGATCACATTTCCATGAGTCAGTGGTATTTAGAAGTCTCAAATTCATCACTTGCAACTGAATGATACAATTCACTATTTTTCCTTGAAAATTACATTTTTGGGTGCGTAACCCTGAAATTGCACTGGTTTTGTTCCAGGAAGGTAAACTTCCCTGTAAGTCCCACTGGTTTGAAGTCTCACCAATAACAATTAGTACTTTTTCATTAAAATGCCATTGTTTGTTTGTTCCATAGATCCCAAACCTCACTGATTTATGTCCTTGGACATTAAGATTTCCTTGAAAAAATTTTGGGCACAATGGCCTTCGTCTGGATAGAGCTGTGTTTTTGTGTTCAACTACAATTTTTTAGCCAAAGTAAAATCAGTCGGATTAGAAGTCAGTATAGTGTCACTAACTTTTAGCTTAATAAGTCCCATAATAGACTTCAGCAGTCTCAATCATTGAAAACATACGGTTTCCATTAAAATGTCCATTACAATGTCCGGCCTTGACAACACCTTCTGAGGTCACACTCATTTCGTGGGAGTCTCACTCACTAAAAACAGTATCAGTTTTTATCGGCCACAGGGTATCATAAACTTGCTGTTATTTGAATTCAGAGGGCATTTAACTCAATATCACTGGGTCCCAGAACTAAAACTACATTGACATTTAGTAAGCTCAGCTCTTCCAAATATAATGTATCTTAGTACTTCATACTGTTTGTAACAGCCTCACTCTGAAATCAGAATGGGGTTTTTTTTGTTGTTTTTTTTGTAGGGGAGGTTTCTTTTGAACCCCCCAGCATGTCACTTTGGGGGGCCTTGATTGAACCGTATAAAATTTAAAAAAAAAACACACATTTGATTAGAGGTAAATCCTGTCAGTTTTAGTTAGGCAGGAAATAGTATTTATGGGGCAGTTATTGTGAGGGGCAGTTAGGAAATAGTATCTGAGGGGGCAGTTATTGTGAGGGGCAGTTAGGAAATAGTATCTGAGGGGGCAGTTATTGTATGAAATAGTATCTGAGGGGGTAGTTATTGTGAGGGGCAGTTAGGAAATAGTATCTGAGGGGGGGCGTTATTGTGAGGGGCAGTTAGAAAATAGTATCTATGGGGCAGTTATTGTGAGGGGCAGTTAGGAAATAGTATCTGAGGGGCAGTTAGGAAATAGTATCTGAGGGGGCAGTTAGGAAATAGTATCTGAGGGGGCAGTTATTGTGAGGGGCAGATAGGAAATAGTATCTGAGGGGCAGTTAGGAAATAGTACGTGAGGGGCAGTTAGGAAATAGTATCTGACTAATCTGAGGGGCAGTTATTGTGCGGGGCAGTTAGGAGTCAGGCACAGCGCACTGAGCCTCTGGGACCCAGCGTCTCGCACCGTTGCCATGGAAGCACAGCCACGGATCATAGAGCTGAGACTCAGACAGGCTGGGCCGTGCCAAACCTGCCGCCCTTCTACCCCCCCTAGCGCCGGCTTCCGCGTCTCTATGACCTGTGTTTGTAAGTGCGTCAGAGAAAGGCGGGCTCTGTTAATGGCGGCGGCGCGGGAGCCTAACAGCGGCAGCTATACCATGCACGGCAAGAAGAAGCCACACGGAAAAGTAAGTGAGGGGCACGCAGCATACTCACATAGTCAGTTACACCGAGTGTGAGGAGAAAGTCACCTGTTACCTCACTATACTAACTCATATTATTATTATAAACCCCTTATATACATATACACACATCCTATATATAATATATTATACCCCTCCCTGCCAGATATATATGTTATATTATACCCCTTCCCTGCCAGACATCCTATATATATTATACCCCTTCCCTGCCAGAGACACCTTTATATATACTATATTAAACCCCTTATATACATCCTATATATAATATATTATACTCCTTCCCTTCCAGACACCCTATATATAATATATTAAACTCCTTCCCTGCCAGAGACATAATATATTATACTCCTTCCCTGCCAGAGATACCTATATATTATATACCCCTGACAGAGACACCCTATATAATATATACCCCTCCCCTGCCAGGGACACCTATATATATATTTATTATATATCCCTCCCCTGCCTGAGACACCCTATATATAATATATTATACCCCCTTCCCTGCCAGAGACAGCCTATTTATAATATATTACACCCCTTCCCTGCCAGAGAGCTCTAAAATGAATATAACTATATACAAAATAACAGGCACTCCTATATTAAAAATAAAAACACCTATGTGGCTACTTCATGCATTCATAATAATGTTTATTAAATATATAAGACTCCACCTGGCTCTAATGACTCGGACACAACACTTATGTCAAGGTATCAGAAAAATGATAATTTATCGTCCACTATAGAAGAAGAAAAAAACGATTCGGTCCTCTGGGACCACACGACCCCGAGGAAGATCCCAGAGAGGACTTAAACTAGTTCAGCTAGTAACGACACATTTATTGTACCATTTGGTGTATTGGTTTTCTGACCCTTCCGCATAATACAGTTTAGTACGTTGACTGAAGCACCCGCTCCAAACTTTTGGATTAGTACTGTTATTTTGTATAGTGTGTGTATATATATATATCTCCACTTTCACTACCAGAGAGGTCTGAAGTTATATGTAAAATTAATAATAATATACCCCTTCATTATATAAACCAGTTGGTGTTATCATCGTCCTACACCTTCGCTGTCCGTGGATTGCATTACTATTATCCCCTATTCTATCGGAGAGGCTTGCAATGCATTCACTCATGCTATAAGCTAATCGTGTATCTAAATAATTAGACGGGGTTATGTTGAAACCAGAGTACACAAATCACCATCCTCTTTCACTGCATCATGTTTTATTCCTATTATTTTTAACAACAAAGCCTTTCAGTGTTAGGCCAGTGTATTGCTGGCCTCTGACAGTTCGTCTTATGTTTCATCTGTTCCTGTCCTTTAGTGGGAAAACTAGAACGCCAGAATGTATACTAAAAAAAAAAAATTCTATAAAGCCACATGTTAAAATAAGGCAGATTAACGTTATACTCCTGAAGAGGAGTGCAACCCATATCTTGGGTTCTAAACTAGGGCCTTTGACCCAGTCAGTAGCACGACTGCCTTATCCCCTTTGGCAGTGAAGGGGTTGATTTCCATGAATGTTCCCATTTTAAAAACACCTGCTGGAATCCAATATTTAATGTAAAATCCTGCCAGGTACATGAATCCATACTTGTAGTTTTTAAGAGGAATATTGGGCCAAAAAACCACCACTGACTGATAATTTTGCACTTCTGGTAAAAAAACAGAAATGAAGCATCACTTCCTCTTGTAGCAGGCCCGACACTGGCAGGAGACAAAAGCCACACAGGATGACGGAAACGAAAAAATAGTGCACCGACAAACCCCACATTTACATGTCTCAATTTATTTCTCATTTCAACATATGTATATATATATATATATCTCCCTCTCCCTCTCTCCGTCCCTCTCCCTCTCTCCGTCCCTCTCCCTCTCTCCGTCCCTCTCCCTCTCTCCGTCCCTCTCTCTGACCCTCTCCCTCTGTCCCTCTCTCTGACCCTCTGTCCCTCTCCCTCTGTCCCTCTCCACAAAAACTGGCATCCCTAATTTATATTCCTCTGCTAAATAACTTAACCCACCATTTTCATAATTTCTCTGCAATAGGAAGGCCTTTGAAATGTTTGGACAACATGTATTTGTTCCATTTTACTTCATAGAAATTAGGTCAACTCCAGCAGTAGTCAGCAGAGATACGAAGGCCCAGGTACATTAAGTTCATATGGCTATTTAGCCTGATGTTAAACTAAATTAACGTTGGGTTAATAGTAATGCCTATACACTACAAGTGTAAACTAACGGTAACCCAATCTAATGCTTTTCAATAGCGTAGCGTTAAATGTTTCTGGCTGTTTATGTTAATAATATGCAAAAGATGTGTTCCCCCTAACATCACAGGGATTTACGTTGGGTTACGTAGGTCACCCACCCAGACCCCGAAATATGGGTTTTGCTAGACAGGAGAGAGAGACACAGTCTATTTTATTAGAGTTCCAGGTGACTTGTATACCTCCCCAAACACACCTTTTTAATCAATATGTGGAGAGAAGATACCTGTGCACAAAAATGAACACACCTGGGAAATATGCTAATGTTAATCATTTTGAATACCCTTTGCATATCTTTCTCCCTCTCTCTCTCTCTCTCCTTCTCTCTCCCCATATTTCAGGGTCTGGATGGGAGTACCACCTTTAGGTAAGACGGGCATAAAGCCATGTTATTTCAAGCTAATTCAAATTAGTGCTAATTTAACCTGTCGCTAAGTTTATGATAATGACTTGAGCAACGGCTGTTGTTTTTGCATATAATTAATTGCCGTTATAGATGTGTTAAACTCCTAGAAAATAATGTCTGTTACTATTTTAGGTAACCCTGATTTAATAGTTTACTGCTTTTATGCCCAAATATCTTCTTTGTTGTTTTTCTTTTCTGAAGCACCTCTTCACTCAGAACTGAAGGAGTAAATGAGTTGGGAAATGTTGTAATGAATAGGATGGTTTGTTGTTGCATTTTATAAGATGGAAACATAGGAAGTAGCAATGACTTCAGGTAGAACATTTGTCTGATGAATAGAAGAGCAAAAGGAGAATATATTGTTAGAATGTGTAAATTAGGAGAAATCCAACATTTTTTACATATTTTTTGTGTATTATACAAATAATTTTGGGTTTTCTCAATAGCATCAAGATGTCAGATAGAGATTGTAGAAAAACACTAAACCTGCAGAAGGACATCCATATTTTGTATACACAAGTATGCTGAAGTGTAGTCTAATACCAAAAAATGAACAAAGGTATTTAAAAGGCTATAAAATAAATAATGTTGGTCTAAGAAAAAAGAACCTGCAGATAAGACTAGAATATCTGTAGGATAATCGGAAGACACGGCATCAACATTGTCATGTTTGGTACATTACATATCAAGTTTGAACAGTTAATGCCTTACAGTTTATGGTACATAGCTCGGAGCAGCCAATTGCAATCAGCTGGAAACTGCCCTTCATGTGAGTAGGAATTTTCCGGTGATCGAGGTGCGATGGCATCTTAAGACTATATACAAATAAGCCCCTGCAAGGTTGTTATCCAGATTTCATCCCTGAAGTAATACATTTATAAAATAATTTTAAAAAAGCAAAGTGGTAAGCAACAAACTGGGGCAGCCCACACACAGCATATGCTGTGTGTTTCCAGTAAAGGAAGAAATGGTTCTTGTTGATAGTAGGACATATAATAAATGATATTATGAACATTTTAGTGAGGGCTTGTTACTGTACTGAATTTATGAATTGAAATATCCATCTTTGCATCAAGAAGATCTTTTTATTCTCCCTTTGGAATAGCAGCTCAATGTTTTTTCTTCAGCCTCCAATATACCAACTTAAATTACATTAAATATACCTATTACTGATTGGATTGTAAAGGTGGTTATCTGATAATGTGGCGTAACCTGAGGAATGCATTATATTGAGAGGATTTCTGCTGCTAAATTTCAGTTTGGTTATGTTAATAACTTTTTCTTTTTTTTTAATAATGAGGTACCAGACCTCTTCCCTTTCTTAATTTTATATATTTTGCATAATCAGAACAGGAATGTTTGTGTTCTTTTTGTAGTGTCCGATTAATTGCAACTTCGATTTACATACATCTGTAAATAATTGTTAATTAGGAATTTCCATTAATATATCTTAAA
The DNA here is from genome assembly GCF_040206685.1 of Ascaphus truei. Lineage (NCBI taxonomy): Eukaryota > Metazoa > Chordata > Amphibia > Anura > Ascaphidae > Ascaphus > Ascaphus truei. Next base: position 36,688,059 of record NC_134494.1, read on the forward strand.
TAGGTACATTTGTATGCATAATTTGAGTTATTAGCTACTTTGGTATGGTAACTTAAGTACATAAATTGAACTAAAGTTTTGTGACAATATTGTTTCTGTCAAATGTTTGTCAAGAACAACTAATTTAAATTAATTAGTTTCCACTAATGAGTACAGGCAGTCCTCGGTTATCCAACAGAATCCGTTCTGGAAGGAGTGTTGATTAGTGAAACCGTTGTAATGTGAGTCCCATGTTAATCAGTGGCGGTGAGCGCTGGATAACTCATTCCGGCGTCGAAAAACGGCCCATAGGGTTGCGTTGGATATGCCATTCGTTCTAAAGTGAAACGTTGGATAGCGAGGACTATCTGTAATCGGAAAGCCTTTACCTTTACTCATTCCCTGTTCATAGTGTTTGCAGCGACGTTGCACTATGCTCATACAAGCTGTATGCAGTCATAAATGTCCTCATTTCTTCTAAGCTCATGTATGTGGAACTTTAATAACTCAAGAAGAAAAAAACATGATTTTGGTGACATTTCTGTTGCATAATGTATTTTACATCCTATCAGCATTCAAGTTTTCTCAGGATGTAAATCCATAAATTTTAAGTATTCATATATAGTGGTTATTAGAATACACCAACATGTATACATTTCTGAATGAGTTTTGTGTGTGTGTGTATAAAGATTTTGCTAAATCATATGTAAACAAGAGGTTTGCAGCACAGATCTGATTGATTCTAATGCTTTCTCCAGGGTACCCCACATAGGAGCCAGTAACGCCTACAGAGAATACTGTGCTAATAGGCAAAATACATACAGACACAGGTTGCACTGAACAAGTAAAATGGATCCATGTTCAGTTGGAGACCAGCTTCAAGATACCAATGAATGTCATAAGACATGCATCACTCGCCAGACCGGATTGAAGTGTTTGAAAGACCTGTCATCGAATGACATGTTGCTGCTACAGCTTCGAACCAGCATGATGACTCTTTCAGGACATGACACCATCTGCGTCCATCATGAAAAACTGTTTATTGAGCGATATGTGGACATGCAGAAAGGATGCTGTGACCCCTACAATGTGCATAAAAAAAATATTAAGAAAAGTTTACGAGTAATTGGCTTGGACGATGCAACTTTCTTGAGTGCCAAGTTTGGAAGACAGTTTGTACCTGGCTGGAAGCTTTGTTCAAGATGCTCACAACTAGTCAATGGTTATAGTGACATTGATCCTGATCGAAAGAGACATCATTCAGACGTATGTATACGGGAAACTTTCCAAATCTCTCTCTCTCTGAAAATCCAAATGCATTTGCTGACAATGAAAATGTTTAATGAGAAAATAGAGATACTTTTTATTTTTCCTTTTGGAATAACAAGATTAGAGGTGACGCGATACTGCAATTCTTGCTGTGGTTTAAATGATTTCTGTGGTTCAGAAACTGGTGCTCCTTCACAGTCTGGAAAAGTATCAAATCCTGATATACAACTTCCTCATACATTATCATCAAAAGGGGTTATTTCCATTTCAGCCTCTGCTTGCAATTGGCTAAAAACGTCTCCTGTGTGATATGGCATAGAAGCACAATTATTCGGGATTTTCTCCGGTATAATTATAAAGTTAAAGACATTTGAGTTACCTTGGCAATAAAGAGCGGGTTCTCTATTAAGGGAGTGGACAATTCTTTTAAATATGCCATCGCTAAACATTTTAAAATCCAAGATAAAAATGTGTATAGTCTGTATCAGTAAGGTTTTGACAATTTGTGTTCTACAGATTTCACCAGTAATAGATATACTGTATCCGTATCTCTTCATCCATTTGTGTAAGCAATATACGTTTTTATGTTCGTGTATCGGAGCTCACTTGGGTTCCACCACATGAGGTATGAACTGGCTATATATAATCAGACCTAATCCACGATTTTCACTGCAATTCCTTTTTATGGGGCAGTCCAAGGTAGATGTTCCAAAAATGTATATTTAAACCTTGTATCTGGCTTAATTATAAATGTAATCCTTAAAGCAACTATTTTAACATTGAATTAATTTGCAATATTGCCAATATGAGAACTTTTCTTCAACTTCACATGGCACATTCAGATGGACTTGCTTTCTAAAAATTCTGCACATTTAGGCCGCGTCCAGGCTGAGAGCGTGCGAGCCAATCAATGTAACTGAATTGTAGCAGCCATACTGTGAATGTGCACGTGGGTAGGCACGATGTGTGCAGAGACAAAAATAATTGTCTTTGTCACGCGATTCCCTGGTCACGTGCACGGTTCAGCCAATGAGGACGAACCGCTCACGTGACGTCACGGCCTCGCCATGCCCCCCATCGCGGAACCCTGCAGACCAGAAATTGCCCCAAGTACATCAAAGCGGGACGTCACTGCGCTCGCACGCGTAAACAGCCTGGACACAGCCTTAGATTACAATGGGGCTGATACATAAGGAGGACAACGTAGTTGTAATTTATTCCCTGCCACCCTCTGCAGCCACTTGTTATCCTTATCAAATTGTGAGAAGTGTGTGTATTCTAATGTGCATTGTTGCATTGTAAGAGTGTAGATGGGTAGGGCTGAGGAAGAATGTTATTGCTCGCTACAAAAATTTACAACTTTCTTCTGAATTTGTATTTTTTTATTCTGTTTTTCTTTGTGTTCAGGGACGGGCTGCCAAAGCTTTGAAGTCGTTGCAGTTTGCAAATCCAGGACGGCAAACAGAGTTCCAGCCAGAGACAAGTAAAAGAGAAAAGCGTCGTCTGCAAATTAAGACCACACCAGCCAATTCTGATAGGTTTGTTGTTTATTAACCTTATTATCCAAATGCATACAAGGAATTGTTTCCTACATTTCTATTATTTGTTAAACTTTTTATTTCATATTGTACTATTTCTTGGCCTTAAATGGCCATTTTTCACTTTTAAAAAAAATGTTGTAACACTTTTTGCCTGATTTTAAACAAGTAGTCCCCAGATCTGAATCGCAGCACACCAAGCCACAATGTTCATGAGCTGTTTTAATTTTTAAATTCTCTTATAATAGTTTGTCCGTGAAAAACAATATGGCCACTGGGGTCAGCCTCACTCTGGCAGCCAGTACAAAGCTGTGATATTATTGTGAGATGACACTGCAGCTTCTGATTAGGTGACCGCCACAGCCATCTTTGGTTTTTCTTGTAAAGTAAAAATGTTAATATCTCGGGAATCCCCAGATCTTGGAGGGCCACGATTGTTTACTTCAAAGGCCCCAGTAGTTCATATAAGATATAAAAATAAAATACTTGATTGGGAGGAGGAGGACTTCTGCTTTTGTGTTTATACACAACTACATCAGATGGCCAAACAACAATTTTCTCCACTAGGTGGCATTACAATCCAAGCTGAAATATGTGCCAATGTTATTGGTATAGCAGTGAGATTTACTTAAAGCTGCAGTTCAGTCTTTTTTTTTTTTTAATTTATTTTTTTACTTCAATAGTTTCATGTGTGCAATCTCTAATTACCTAAAGAACTATATAGCTGCAGGTCAATTCGTTCTCCATGTATTGATAGGCGAAATTTGGTGACATAATTAGAGCTGGCATATGTTTATAGTCTGCCTCTGTCACTCAGTGGAAGTTCATGAATATTCATGAGCACTCCTGCACTGACATGTGCTAGAGGGAGGGCAGGGCTGACAAAGGGGTGTGCCAGGTCTTGTGACAGGACATGAAGGGGCAGTGCCTTAGCAAATGGCTGTTAAAATAGAATACAAGAAAATTGGTCTTTCAAAGTTGTTTTTTTAAAAACAGAAAATGCTAAAAGTATTTTTTCTTACTACAGAACTGATTTATTAAAAAAACCACACATGCAGGATATTGACTGAACTGCAGCTTTAACCACATAGATTTTTAATTCCCCTATTATTCTGCAGTCTGTGTGTTATTTAAACCTCTAAGTCCTGGACTATTGTAAATAAAATAACCTTTGGTAACCTAAGCATTAAAACATATCTATCAACCATTCATTTTTGTCCCTTCATATTTTGTTCTGCTTCTTTGCCAAATTTCCTCTGAAAAGGTCACAGGAAATGCTGCTTTGATCATGGATTGATATCCAACTGAAGTAAGACGACTGCAGTAATCGTGGCCAAGTTATAGAGTGTTGTTGTTTTTTTTTTTTTTAATCTTGCATGCAAAATGGTGAACATATTTAAAAATAAATTGACAAAGTGCCATCTATATTTGCCTGTTGGGAAATACTCTGTGGGTATCCACCTTTGAAAAGAAGATGCATTCTTAGGTGCTTCAAGAAAAGTGTTGCTTGTGGTTTTAGTGCCATGCATCCTAACGTTTCCCTTCACTAAGCAAGATTGCACTTTCTCTTCTGTCCCCAATTTCTTGATCTCAGTCAAAGAATATTCCAAAGAAAAGGGTGTGATACCAAGCATGCGCTCGATGAAAATAATGTACCGATTTCATTCTTTCAGGCAAACTTTACCAGCCAAGAGTAAGGTGTACGACAGCAGTGGCGTCCTTCTTTTGAACGGGATGGATCTTTGTGACTGCTTAGATGAAGACTGCTTCGGTTGCTTCTATATTTGTACCAAGTGTGGTTCAAACAAGTGCGGCATTGAGTGCAGATGTGACCGCAAATGGCTTTATGAACAAATTGAAATAGAAGGAGGGGACATACTTCGCAATAATCATGTAGGTTGAGTTGCAGTTAGTAAGCAGTAATATTTCTTTACCAGTCTAAGGCCCTTGGTGTGTGTTCTGACACTACGTCCCTGCTCTAGAGAAGGTTTTAGTCCCATTCATTAGAAAGGAGTTGATCTCTTCTCCAGCATGGGGAAGCATAACCACGGCATATTGAACAGAAGGGATGAAGGGTCTTTAAAACTCAGATTTGTGTATTGTGCAGAATCTGAAATATAATTTTCACTGTGGCTGCAGGCAGTTTTTTGGGGTTTTTTTTCAGAGCGAAGCTACTGTCCATGAGGGGGGGGGGAAAAAGAAAAGGATAGAAAATATCTAATGAACACAGAAGTGAGGGATTGTTGTAATGATTTACAGATCAAATTAAAACTAGAGACCAATAAACTAGTAGATTCATTTTCTAAAAAGTATACAAACTATCTATAATAGATGAATTTACATAATTTGATGCTGGAAAATCTATAATTTCAGCTAACATTAAGCTTTGCTATTCGCCAGTGTTAAGGTGAAACGTTAAGTTTTTTTGTTTTCCATCTTAAAACCAGCCGATGCAGAAGTTAGCCTATTTTGAAATAGATTTGTTTTCTTGTCACTCAGTTATTGCAGATTACCGCTTCCTGACTAGACTTAACTATGAACACAGTAGTGGGTAGTAAGAGCGACGTTAACTTAAAAGAATGTTATATTGACTATAAATCCATTTTTATCCTGTTTCAGAAAAAAAGCAGTGTTGTTTATATCTGCCTTATTCAAGTGTTCATATATGCATTTTTATATATATAAAATAAATATTCTTTATTACCGTACTATTTTGTTATTCCGGGGTAAAAGAGTATTCTAGTGCTGCTGTTAGTCTTCCAAGCATTTTGGTTTTTCATTTCCAACCTGTGCTCCGTTAAGCAGGCCAGTAACGGAGAGGGTAATCAAATAATTTAAAGTTTTAGGCTTTCGAAAGAAAGTTGAAACATATATGTATATTCTATATAGACAAACGCTCTATAATTTGACACAAAAAAAGAGAAAAATAAACGCCATTTCCATTTAGCTCTCAGAAAGTATGGGTCTAAGACGAAATAGGTAGAGTTTAGCAATAATGGCCCAGCGAGCCCACAATTTCCCTGTTTTACTAGAAAAATTGCACTTTAGTTGGTTGTATCAATCTTCATTTTAAAATATAAGCCGCATCCACAAGCATAACATTTGCAGTTTTCATCAAGGTTTTATACAAGTGCATTTTTGACTAGATGAGAACCACCTGGCTATCCTAGTCTGACCCGTTTTCCTATCTGCTGTAAAACCGCCGACCTAACTTGGTCCTTGGCTTCTAATCTTAAATCTATCCCAAGAATGTCTTAATTCTTACTATATTTGCTTCCCAACCTCTTGGAGGCTATTTTACAAATCCACCCCCACATTCCAACCCCTGAGTCTGCCATCCTCCAGTTTCAGAGCATGACCTCTTGTTCTAGTATCTTTCTCTGAAATAGGATTCCTTCCTGTACTTTGTTGAAACTCTTTATGCATTTGAAAGTTTCAATCGCATCCCCCTCTCCTCTAAACTCTAGAGATTAGGGGGGGGGGGGGGTGGAGGTTACCATTTGGCACCATTTTATTAGTCCTTCGCACAATCTCCAATTGAAGTAGGTCTTTCCAGTGATGTGGTCTCCAGAGCTGAACACAGTACTGTAGGCGAGGTCTTAACAATGATCTATAAAAGGGCATCACTACCTCTCTACGGCTAGTACCTCTTACTATACAACATGGTATCTGGCTGGCTTTCCCCATGGCCATTTAGTCAGCTGAAAAAATGACTCCCTATCCTCCTATAGCAGTTGACATTCTAGTTCCTTTAATCGGTTAGAAAATCTAAAACCAGAATACAAGAAGTGCCTTGTATTGCACTTTTCAGCATTAATTTGTAGTTGCCACACTTTTGACCGTTCCTCTAATCTATCAGCTTTGATCAATCGTTATGTCCCTGCTAGTCTCCTGCACTCTAACCATAACAGTCTCCTTTCCACCCTTTTCACCTCTATTGTGCTCTTGCCTTAAACCTTTTCCCCTCACTGCCCCTTGCCTGTGGAACTCTGTCCTACTTAGTATATGCCAAGTACCTTCTCTCCTCACCCTTAAGTGAAACATTAAAACTCCCCTCTTAAATTAAGCATTTCAATAGCTTAGACTCCCGGCTACTGTCACAAGCACCCACAGTCACTCCCATCCCATATTGTGACAAAGTATTGCCATCTATGCACTTATTCCCTCTAATGCTGTCTCTAAATCTACCGACATACCACTTAGATTGTAAGCTCTCTGGGGCAGGGTTTTCCTTTCATATTGTCTGATTTTGTTTGGTGCACTTATTGTATTGTCTCTTTTGTACAGTGTGAAGTACCCTGTGGGCACTATATAAATATATACATAATTTTGTTTATCAATGGAGTCGACCCTGTTGCAGATCTGTGTCATTTGCAAACAGGAATGCCTTTCCCTCCAGACGTTTTTGTAATGTCACTTATAAAGATATTGAAGAGCAACAGCCCCAGTACAGATCCCGGAGTTATTTCATAGGTTACCTTCCCCTCTAAATTTATTTCCTTTACCCAAACTCTGTCTCCTATCATTCAACCAATGTCTTATTCATTCAACCAACTTAGAATCTACTTCCAAGCATTGTAACTGGTTAATCAGTCTTCTATATGGGACCGCGTCCAAGGACTTACTAAAATTTAGGGCAGCTCCATCCTGATCTATTACCTTAGTCATCCATTTAAAATAAAAAATAAGGGTCAATTAGGTTTGTTTGACATGATCTCCAGTGTTGACATTCATTTCCCTACTACTGGGTTGTGATTCACTCGCTGTAATTACCTGCCTCTCCCCGTCTTCCACTTGAGTCATGTGAATCTATGCTTCCTCTAGTAACCTTTATCGCAAGTCATTGCTAACAGACATGGTAGCTATGTTGCCAGCACACCCATAAGCTCTCTTACTAGATGTGAGAGGGCACCGCAGCTGGGACCCTGCAGCCCACAGGCCCTCGCAGGAGGAAATGAGTGGATCTACCACCCACCAGAGCGGCTGATTCCCGAATATCATCACACAGGCCTTTCCAAACGCCGTCGGACCACCCCTGTTCTAAACCATCTTGTTTGATGATCACTGGAACCTATATTCTCACCCAGTATTGCACCTGATGCGCTGTCCCTATTTTTAAGTATTAAATCTAGTATTGCTTAATTGGAAGTGGGCTCCCTCGCCATTACTTGAGATGCCCTCTGCAAAGTATCCAGGATATCCCTGCTTTCCAGATGCCACTCTTCTCCCATATTAGTGATGTATCTTTGCTGATGATACTACATTGTGTAAGGTACAGTAGTAGAATCAGAGCCGGATGAAATTTCTCTCCAGAAGGACTTTTTAGAGACTTGAAACTTGGACAGGTAAATGGCAGGTGAGGTATAATAGAGATAAATGTAAGGTTATACATTTGTGAAGCAAGAATAAACAGATGACGTACAAATTAAATTAAGATAAATTGAAGGAATCCTTGATGGAGAAGGATTTAGGAGTGCTTGTAGACAGCAGGCTTAGCAATAGTGTCCAAAGTCATGCAGTAGCTGCAAAGGCAAACAAGATCTTGAATTAAAGGGTAATGGATGGAAGGGAAGTAAACATAATTATGCCCCTTTACAAAGCATTAGTAAGACCACACCTTGAATATGGAGTACAATTTTGGGCACCACTCCTTAGAAAAAACATTATGGAACTAGAGAGAGTGCAGACAAGAGCCACCAAATTAATAAAGGGGATGGACAATCTAACTTATGACGAGAGGCTAGCTAAATTACATTTATTTACATTAGAAAAGAGGCGTCTTAAGTCCCCACTGGTGCTGAGCGCGCTGATGCTTGGAGAGCGGGGTGTCCTGTCATTTACACGGGGGTGGACAGGGGGGGCATTGAGCGCACTGGAAAGTTAGATTTTTTTTTGTTTGCACGAGCGCGCACACCGCGTGAGCGGGGACTTGTATAGATGTATGTAAGTAACTGCGGCAAGTGCTGTCCGCTCAGCGCTAGCAGGGACGCAGCCCAAGAGGGGATATGATAACGATATACAAATATATTCGGGGACAGTCCACAGAGCTTTCAAAAGAACTATTCATCCTGAGTGCAGTACAAAGGACTTGGGGTCATTCGATAAGGTTGGAGGAAAGGAGATTTCACCAACAACAAAGGAAAGGGTTCTTTACAGTAAGGGCAATTAAAATGTGGAATTCATTACCCATGGAGACTGATGGCAGATACAATAGATTTGTTCAAAAAAAAAGGTTGGACATATTTTAGAAAGGAAAGGTATACAGCGATATACCAAATAAGTAAACATGGGAAGGATGTTGATCCAGGGAGTAATCTTGGAGTCGGGAAGGAATTTATTTTCCCCCTTATGGGATTTCATTGGATGATATGTTACTGGGGTTTTTTTGTTTGCCTTCCTATGGTGTGACAGTGAGGGTGTAACCAGGCTCACTAATAAAGGTTAAGCCCACTTGGTTGCCCCTGAGCTGTGTTTTGGGGTCCTAGAGTGTCAGGACATGTCTGTTGTACATGTACTGCTATGCAATGTATGTAAAATGGGAGACAATAAAGAATTTTTGTGCTTTTTACCTTTCCAGGAGTGCTAGCAAGCAGAGATTGCTGGGCTATGAGTTTCAGAGTAGGTAGGTAACTTCTTTCAAATTGTGTCTATGTAGAGGGGTTCGAAAGTTATTGGATATCCCAAACATGTACCTGGGAATCAGGTCAGATTCACCGCCAGGATGTCCTGCTTCAGCACAGAATAGAAGAATGATAAATTGCTGCACACTATTATAATCAGAAAAAAGGCCGATACAACTACCGGTGCTCCTGGTTCAATATTCTCTGTTACAATCCGGGGTATAACAAAGGAAAGAAAACCAGGGCTCCACGGATTTGCTCAATAAACTAATTTATTGCCAATAGACTTAACGTTTCGGCCATACAGGCCTTTCTCAAAAGCTTTTGAGAAAGGCCTGTGTGGCCGAAACGTTAAGTCTATTGGCAATAAATTAGTTTATTGAGCAAATCTGTGGAGCCCTGATTTTCTTCCCTGCTTCAGAACATGTAAAGATCAGAGGGCACAAGGGGAAAGGTATCCCCAGAACAATACAGGGGTCCCTAGTCTCGGAGATGCCCAGATAACCCTAACCCTGGTATGAGGGGTTCAGGGGGGTACTCCAGTCAGGGATAAGACTGTGAGGCTTTTTATTAAAATAAAAAGTGTAGTTTGCAACTGTGTAAAGGATATGGCTAGTGGGGAAACACAGTTAAGGGTTTCACTCTATCTCTCACACCAACAGACTTAATACATTTGAATAAAGACAGGATATAAGATATATTTTATTAAAGTTGGTATGTTTTAAAATATGTTATACTTATAAATTGTAAAATAAACTGGGTCCTTTTACTGCAGGACTCCACAGGGGGCTCATAGGCTACCAGTGTGTTGTGCCACTAAGTCTGTCCTAAATCTATAGATCAAAGTGACACTTTCTACAAGAAGTGTGAACAGCCATCTGTGCAGGATGGCTGAGTTAAGTATCCAAGTACAGTCGAGGAGAACGCTACTCTTTGACAAAGTGCTTTTCAGCACGAAACGCGTCGGAGGTTCTCTTCGAGGTTCCTGCTGTTTTTGTATGGTGTAGTGACTTCAATAAAGTACTTTTTTTAGTGACCCGGCAGTATCGGCTTGTCTTTGGCACGTCCATGAATGCAGTGCACGGCCGCATCTTCCTGTGTGGGAGAATCCTTCTCTGCTGTTACTTATGAGACCGTTTGCACGCTCAACCAGGATTTTATACTACAATCCAGAAGCAGTGAGTTCTACAATTCAAATATTTGTATATATTTGGTTGATCCAGCTCCAGGGATTTGTTCATTAGTTCTTTGGGGGTCTGGTTGATTCTTTTTATTACAGTCTCCCTAGACTTCCCCTTAGTATTATCTGTTGACATACCCTTTATAGGAGCATGATGGGATCCAGCTGACAGTATTCCGGATGAATAACATTGGACACTTTCTACTCTTTATTGCATTTGAATATATATGCATTCAATTAGTTGCCTATTTATGTGCTTTTGAGCCCTGCATTGGGAGGTGTTTCCTCCATTCTTACTACATTGTTGAAACTACAATCATGTAATTGCCACTACCTTCTAGAGATGGGCAAATCTTCTTTTGAGGATTGACCAGGTTTCTTTGAGTGCAAATCAGTGTGAAAAATGGAAATCGGCCTTTTTTTTTTCTATCACTGACAATCCGCACAACAGATTAATAATTCGCACCTGAAAACGTAATCCACAAAACGGAAATATAATAGGTAAAGGAGGAGGGACATAAATAGAGGTGCAGCCTCAAGATGAAGCCATTTGCTGCAAGGTTTAGCTGTAGGTGGATTAGGCTGTTGCTGCAATACTATATCTTAAAAATGTATACATTATGTGTTTAATAACATTTGTAGCTGAACCTATTACAACCAGGCATTAAACTGAATGACTGGAGTTCCCATTAAGTGGACTCTGGCCCCCCTGGGCATGTTTCTGTTTGTAGTGTATTAATTTGTATATAACAGATCAGTGTTATTACTCTGAAATAATCCCCATAATAATAATAATTAATATTAAATAAAATTTTCTACCGTCAATTGTTTTAAAGGACAGGGATACAGGGGTCCACGTTGAGTTTCTATCGTTCTCTGTCTAGCTGGACCATTAACAACCAGGCCTTAACCTGTGACCGACTGGATTCAATAATATAAGTAGTATTACAATTAGTGACACCCTTGGTCATTGTCGTGACACAATCCGCATTCAGCATAACGGAATAATAATAGGTAAAGGAGGAGGCGCTGAGGTGGAGTATAAATAGAGGTCAGCCTCAAGCTGAAGCCATTTGTCGCAGGGTTTTGCTGTTGGTTGGTTACACTGTTGCTGCACCTCTGTGTTCTGGCCCGGTCCTGGTTCCCCTAGACATGTTTTTGTCTAACTTGTATCTAGCACAGTGACAGCAGGGAGTTATTGCTATTACTCTGAAATAACCCCAAGATTAATTATTCATCTTCAAGAATGTTTCCTACTGTCAATTATTTAATATTAAAAGGGATAAAGTGGTCTCCAGTCTCCATTGGTGTGCCGCCTGGGTGCAGCGGCAGCAGGATCGCAGTAGCAGTCACTGCCGTATTATAGCGCTATGTATAACAAAAGTCAAGTAAAATAATGACATCAACATGTCTAATAGTAATAATACCAGTTTCCGTGGTTTGAATACATTTTTGGAAAGTAGACATAGATGGACAAGACGAGATGCAGGTTTGGGCGAGGTCGTGGCACTGGTGATTCTGATAAAGGTTGCTGATCCTGCTAATACTAGTACTCAATGTGGTTGCAGACCACTGATTGAGCTAACTGTGTTGAAGCAGGGATATCCTGAAAACCTGACCTGTTGGGGGGTCTTGAGGACTGGAGTTGAGACCCGCTGGGTTACAGTGGTTGAGAGGTGTAGAGATTCGCAGGACATTGCAGAGCAGACGGATTTCCCATTAAAAACCGTAATGCTCCTGTCTGCAAACTTGTATAGCTATGACGGACATCGATGGCTCCAGTTACACTTGGTGATCCAGCACTGAGGTGCCTGTGAGCCATTATATGTTGGATTACAGGATGACATTCAAGTGCTTGTGATGTCTTTTTTTCTTGAATGATATTTAAGGGATATGGTGGTTGGTGATCACTGCTCATTTGTGTTCTTTTCATTTCGGGGTGTAAAATATTGTTATTGTAGAATTATTACTTGCAGTAACGAAAATCCTATATTGGATTGCATCAGTATGCATTCTCAATCCAGCAGAGGGCAGTGTATTGTCATAAAGATCATTTGTGAGCACATTCACGTCCAGGTCCGCAACCCGGCTTAGCATACAGTGCTTCCAATGCAGCTAGGGATTCTGGGTAACGACATGCAAATGAGCACACGGTGTCACCTTTTGCTTCAAATCCAGTTAAACGTGGAACCCTTTTGTTAGTTTTTTAATCTTCTAACACAGGCCTGTCAAACTCAGAATAGATTTATTTATTTATTTATAAAATGTGTTACCAGGAAGTAATACACTGAGAGTTACCTCTCGTTTTCACGTATGTCCTGGGCACAGAGTTATGATGACAAATACATGGTTACCATGAGTGAGCAGAGGTTATACATTATGTATAAATACATCGCATGCACAGTTAGAGATAATATATATTATAGGCGTATGTAACAGTTACAAACCAGATGAAAATGTGTTTTACATCGTTTTATGTTGGGGACCAATTCTTAAATCCGACTGCAAGACTTTGGCCGCATCATCAAATGAGAGGAAGGAAATAAAGAAAGCAGCCTATGGCCTGACTTGACTCACAGCGTCTCTCTTCCCCATCACTCCCACCTCTCCCCCCTCACTCCCACCTCTCTCCCCCTCACTCCCACCTCTCTCCCCCTCACCATCTACTTCTCCCCCCCGCCACCTTTCTCCCCCCCCCCCCTTCAACACTCCCAAAAGGCCAAACAACCCCCTCCATTCCACCATCCCACCGGGCCAAACAACCCTGTTTCCCTCGTCCTACAAGGCCAAACATCCCCCTCCTACCGGGCCAAACACCCTCTCACCCGGCCAAACAACCCCCTCCGGGCCAAACAACTAAGCTTCTTGGGCTGCATGCCCAAGCCAAATATAGGCCTGTTCATATGTGGCCACTATACATATGCAGCCACTACTGGAATGGAACAGTGATTCCCTTGTAATTAGTGATCGGTAAACGTATGCTTCAGGAAAGTTCTCCTACTTTTTTTGTGTGTGTGTTTTACTGTGTTTCCATATGTGACTTTACAGAATAGGAAACTGTATATTCTAGCTTTAGTCTCGCCACACCTTGTCTAACTCATCTTGGCGTGGTGGCATGGTCTCATGTGGCATGGTTTCATGTGGTCTGCTTGAAGATAATGTTCTGTTTTCTGTTAACCCCTCCAGAGGATGTGCCAAAAAAAATCCATTGCAGAGCACGAAATGTGAAGTGTCGTTGAGATTTAACTAATTAATTGCATTCCTGCTTGAAATGAAATTCAGCTATATTTGCATAATATCCTTCATTTTGATCCCCTCTGAACATGAACTGACGGGCTCATTCATCAAACAATTTCATCTGACTGCTTGTGGATATTTCAATACTGTAGTGTATACCCCACAGAGCTCAATAGGCATCCCTGTTCACCTTGCATATTTACCCTTCTTACCATGCTAATTCTAGAAACGGGTAAAAAGCCTGGTCTAGCAGTCAGTATTACTTTACTGTGCTTCCTGCATGTCAGGAATTGCCACTGACATATCAATTTGGTTTGATACTTTATCATTCTTCAATAACATAGAGGAAATTTACATCTGAATAAAAAATGTAAAAAAAAAAAAAAAAAATAAGCAAACAGTACATGTCAGGATAAGCGCCACGCTCTGTTAAATAGTTTTTTTTTCAATTACATCTCCATTTCAAATGGAGTAATGCAATTAAAAGATAATTACCAGAGATGGAAAGTCAAGGTTACAAGTCAAGGTTTGAGCTGGAGTCCTGGCTGAGCTAATAACGCAGTACTCTGGGCAGGGAAGTTACAGATGTACATTCCCAAAGCTATGGGGTGAGCAAACAATGCTTGCATTTATATACATATTACTTGAATAACAATATGTCTACATCAGGAGTGGCCAACTCCAGTCCAATATCCCTTCTTCAGAACAGGTGGCTCAATCAGTCCCAGCATCCAGACTGAGCCACTGCTTAAGCCACCTGGACGGAAGCAGAAATATTCATGAAAAGCTGACCTGTTGGTAGCTCTTGAGGACTGGATTTGGCCACTCCTGATCTACATCAATCTATACTGGTGAAACTGGTCAAATATATAGCTTAGCGGAACGCTTTCCCTATACAGCGCGCCTTTGTTACACGCTCTTCAAGCAGGGAGGGGCTTAAATATAAGAACATAATTGCTATTTTTCTTTTCCCTTTATCACGTTGCTAAAACTGTTGATAAATTATCTCAGGGGCATTACTGTATATTAATTAAATGTGTGTTAAACACATTTTATCACCAATAACATAACCGGCTTTGAAATGGTAGCTGTACACAATTGCTGACATATGTCACTTTCTATAAAATGTTCAGTAACTCGATTTCTCATTTGCTCAAGTGAGACATCTGTAGCAAATTGATGGGAAAAGACAATTAGCATCAAATTTTGGTCTATCATCTACTGGCATAGGCCGAGGCAGAAATGATTTGACATGGAGAACTGGCCAAATATAGTGCGATATAATACTGATGCTTTTAGCTATGACTCTAGTTTAGGCTTGTTATTCTCAAGCAGTATCCTGACGCCCCATTCCTACTAAAGTAAATGTAGGAATACAATTGTTATCATATAGTTCTTTCCTTTTCAGCAGAATTCAAGTGTGTGAAACAGGCACAAGGGACACACAGATACACATACAGATGCACACACAGATAGATAGATAGATAGATAGATAGATAGATAGATAGATAGATAGATAGATAGATAGATAGAGATATATAGATAAATAGATACACAGATATTTACTGTAAATAGACAGAAACAGATAGATACACAAATACAGATACCGATAGATACACAGATACATATACAGTTGTGTGAAAAAGAAAGTACACCCTCTTTGAATTCTATGGTTTTACATATCAGGACATAATAACAATCATCTGTTCCTTAGCAGGTCTTAAAATTAGGTAAATACAACCTCAAATGAACAACAACACATGACATATTACACCGTATCATGATTTATTTAACAAAAATAAAGCCAAAATGAAGAAGCTATGTGTGAAAAACTAAGTATACCTTATGATTCAATAGATGTAGAACCACCTTTAGCAGAAATAACTTGAAGTAATCGTTTTCTGTATGACTTTATGTGTCTCTCAAATCGTGGAGGGATTTTGGCCCACTCTTCTTTACAACGTTGCTTCAGTTCATTGAGGTTTGTGGGCATTTGTTTATGCACAGCTCTCTTAAGGTCCTGCCACAGCATTTCAATCGGGTTGAGGTATGAACTTTGACTGGGCCATTGCAACACCTTGATTCTTTTCTTTTTCAGCCATTCTGTTGTAGATTTGCTGGTGTGCTTGGGATCATTGTCCTGTTGCATGACCAAAATCTGGAAATCTCTGTACAGTTCCGCCTCAACCTGAGAAACTCACTGTACGGGATGTTATTGATCCACCTTTGATCATGATTGTTCATGGGATCCAAATAAGCATTCACACTAAAATCCTTGAAGTGGGTCTTAGTGCAGATCTTACTTTCAATAGCGCATACCTCTAAATCCAGAAATATGGCTTTAGTGCCCAACGATTCCATTGTGAAACTCAAATTGTGACAACATTGAATCCAGAAACAAATTGAGTCAGACATTCCATATCTCCATCCCCCTTTTCAGGAGAACCAGGGATCTGGAATGGAGGACAGATCATCCTCCCTTCCATTACCAGGAAACACCCACAAGGAGAAAAAAGAAGCTACCTGTAACGTGCTCTCACCACAAACTGGACTAGACCGCAGGGCTGAGGTGGGATGTATATAACCGCCACCCTACAACCACAGGGCCAGGTCCGGAGTGCTTAGAAGGATACTTGTGATGGAAGGCCCGGATTAGTCTGGAGGTGTGTACCTCTTCCTGAGGTATCCACTCACGCTACTCCAGGCCGAAACCCCTCCAATGGATGAAGTACTGTAGTCTTCCCCTTGAGAATCTTGAATCGATAATAGCTTGAACCTCGAACTCTTGCTGATCCTCCATGAGAATGTGTTGAGGGAGTAAGTCCCGAACGGTAGTTTGAGGATCTTGTAAGAAGGGGTTTAAGAAGGGAAATATGAAATACAGAAGGAATCTTCATAGTTGCCGGCAGTTTAAGCCGGTAGGCGACAGGGTTGAACTTTTCCGTGATGATGAAAGGTCCGATGAACCTTGGTGCCAGTTTGGGTGAAGTGACTTTGAGGCGAATATTTCTTGTCGACAGCCAAACCTTTTGTCCAGGAATGTATGTAGGAGTCTCCTGGTGGTGATGATCGGCTTGTCTCTTTTGTATAGCGACAGCATGTCTTAGATTTCCCTGAATCTTTTCCCAGGAATCTTGGAGGTATTGGAGTTTGTCCTCGGCAGTGGGGACCCCGGATCTGAAGACTGTGGAGGGAAGAGCCGAGGGGTGGAAACCATAATGGATGAAAAAAGGGGATTGCTGAGTGGATTCGTTCCGCAGGTTGTTGTGAGAAAACTCCGCCCATGGGAGAAGATCAGCCCAATTGTTCTGTGCATCAGAAATAAAACAGCGAATAAACTGTTCCAAGGATTGATTGGTCCGTTCCGTTTGACCATTGGTTTGTGGGTGATATCCTGACGAAAAATGAAGAGAAATGCCTATTTTCTGGCAGAAGGATCTCCAGAATCTGGAAATAAATTGTGAGCCTCGCTCAGAGACTATGACTGGTGGAGTTCCATGGAGTCTGAAGACCTCTGACAATCTGGGAGCGCTGGGTAACCCTTTGAGTGGAATGAAGTGCGCTTGTTTTGAGAAGCGATCCACGACCACCAGTATGGTGTCCATCCCCTTAGAGCTAGGCAGCTTGACGATGAAGTCCATCGAAAGGTGCATTCATGGACGGTCTGAGATCGGACGTGGTTGAAGAAGCCCTGGTGGTCTGTTTAGAGGCGTCTTATTCTGAGCGCATGTGGCACAAGTCGAGACGAAGTTCTTGATGTCTTTGCACATACTTAGCCGCCAGGAGGTCCGCTCCAAAAGTTCAATCGTTCTCCTCGTAACATGATGACCACCTGCCTTGGATGAGTGACCCCAATCCATTACTCTCCTATGGAAGGTGGCGTGAATAAGCATCCCTCTAGGACATTGAGGCCTTCTGGGTCTCTACCTTGGGCTCTTGTGATGTCCGGTAAGGCGTCGAAGGTGTTGGCTGAGAGTATACAAGCCGGAGGGAGTATAGTCTCTTGACGATCCTCCGATTTGTCCTCCACCAGGAATTGTCGAGAGAGTGCATCACCTTTTATGTTCTTCGAGCCCGGAAAGTAAGAAATGACAACATTAAAACGGGTGAAAAATAAGGACCACTGTGCCTGTCGTGACCCCAAGCGACGCGCACCTTCAATGTAAAGAAGGTTTTTGTGGTCGGTCAGAATAGTGACAGGAATTTCTGTACCTTCGAGAAGGTGTCTCCATTCTTCCAGGACCATCTTAATGGCGAGAAGCTCACGGTTTCATACGTCGTCGTTTTGCTCAGCAGCAGAGAAATTTTTTTTTTTAAATGCGCAGGGATGCAGTCTGGCCTGGGGATTTTTCCTCTGAGAGAGTATTGCCCCAGCTCCTACATCAGAGTCATCCACTTTGAGCGTGAAGGCCAATCATGGATCCAGATACACCAGGGTAGGTGCAGAAGAAAATGCTTTCTTTAATGTTTCGAAAGCTCCGGTAGCTTCGGGAGACCATCGAATCAGTGCAACCATCGAAGAAAAGTTTTGGATAAATCTCCGATAGTAATTTGCGAATCCGAGAAATCTTTGTGCGGCTTTGAGAGATACTGGGCAAGGCCAGTCCATGACTGCTTTGACCTTGGCGGGATCCATAGCGTGTCCTGTGTCGGAAATAATGTACCCCAGGAAGGAAGTCGAGGTCTGGTGGAATTGACATTTTTCCAGTTTGGCAAAGAGACTATTTTCTCGCAGTCTTTGAAGAACCTGTACCACATGTCCTGGGTATTCTTGGGTAGATTTTGAAAAGATCAAGATGTCATCCAGGTACACAATTACATGTTGATCTAGCAAGTCCCAGAAGATTTCATTCACGAAGTCTTGAAGCACAGCGGGTGCATTGCAGAGTCCAAAGGGCATTACCAGGTACTCGTAGTGTCCATCACGAGTGTTGAAGGCCGTTTTCCACTCGTCTCCTAGACTAATTCTTACCAAGTTGTAGGCCCCTTGTAGATCCAACATGGTTAAAATGGTGGCCCCTTGTAGCCTATCGAACAGCTCAGAAATCAAAGGAGTGGGTAGCAATTTTTGATTGTTATCTTGTTGAGGCTGCGGTAGTCGATACAAGGCCTGAGTGAACCAGCCTTCTTCTTCTTCACAAAAAAGAACTCTGCACCGGTGGGTGATGAAGACTTTCAGATGAAGCCCCTCTGGAGATTGCGCATGGGGCTCTCACTTCTCGTCCAGTGGAGATTGCTCACGAGGCTGTCACTTCTCCGGTGGAGATCGCGCATGTGGCTGTCACTTCTCCTCCGGTAGAGATTGCGTATGAAGCTCTCACTTCTCCTGGGGTGCCCCGGGATGCCTCACGACGCAGGCCTGTAGATCACACAGCCGCCCCACCCCCTCCCCCCTCCTTCAGTCGATGCCTCTTCACCAACACCTACACACGATCGCGGCGGCCATTTTTTTCCACGATCCCGGTTATACCGAGGTCTCATTCTGTGGCCCCCGAGCACCACGTTATAACGGGGTTCAGCTGTATATTGATAAATACACAGATAGATAGATATACAGATAGATAGACAGATAGATAGATAGATAGATAGATAGATAGATAGATAGATAGATAGATAGATAGATAGATAGATAGATAGATATACAGATACATACATACATACAGATAGCTAGATACACAGATACAGATAGATTCCTTAAAATTATAATTTACCTTTGCAAAAAAATAAAAGAAAAATATCCTGAAATTGTTATTGGGTTTGACTATAAAAAAATAATAAACTGTATTTTCTGCGCGTCTGGGAGAATGGTGGAAAAGCACTTTGTCCTGAAATGTTTACATTGCTGCTGCCAGTCATAAGTCCAGGCCTGAGCAGGCCTCCAGTAACATGCTTTTCTGTATAATGTAGTGTAAGTGCTCTGTACATGAGGGATGTATGTTATTGAGCCATTACGAGAGGAGGCTGTATAAATATTTTGCAGCAATGCTCACTTAAGTCCTGCTCCATCTCACCAAACTGTTCCTCATCACTCTTTATCACTATACGTTGAGTCAGTGCTGCTGAGGTTTGTATTCATAAGTTCCTCTTTATAAAGTTTCTTTGTGGAGGGTCAGGAGGCAATCAAATTTCCATTTAACTCGACTAATTAGCAAAAGTCTGATTTGTTTTGTTTTTACAATCTTTTGACCACAATGTTCTCAAATAAAATGCGGGATTGATTTGAACTGTGTGAGAATTGGTTTCCGTTTAAGCTGTATTAATGCCAAGGTCTTCGCAATTAGCATAACGCCAATTCACATTACTAGTTAACTCTATTGAATATCTGCCCTCCCTAATAAAAAGTCAGGCCTGCTAGGAAGAGACTAAAATCAATGGAATACCACATTAAACTACTCTGCATTGTGTCAAATGCAAACAGAATCCACGTTCCGTAGCAACGGCCACATGTCATAAACGCCATCTAAATGTCTGATACGAATGAAGAACATGTTGAATCAGGGGGCGGCCAACTCCAGTCCTCAAGGGCCACCAACAGGCCAGGAATTAGGGATATCCCTGCTTCAGCACAGGTGGCTCAATCAGTGGCTCAGTCATAATGACTGAGCCACCTGTGCTGAAGCAGGGATATCCCTAATACCTGGCCGGTTGGTGGCCCTTGAGGTCTGGAGTTGGCCGCCCCTGGCCTCTAGGATTGGCAGCAATCTGTGATGGGATTGCCGCAGCTGTGTCACAGCTGTCTATATTTGGATGAAGTTGTGTCTCCCAGTCTGCAAGTTTCCCAGCTTGGTCTCTGAACCCTTCTGCAAGGTCTTTTCCACTTGTCCTGTTTTTTTTCTTTCTTCTTATTCCTTTTAAAGTTGCCACTGTTTTAAATTAATCAGTGTTTATTTTCATCTGACTGCTTGAATGTCTGCATTTTTTCTTACTCCATAGATCCCCCTCCTCCCGTTCCTTCATTCAAACGCACTCAAAATAAAAAAAATAATACACACACCACAACACACACAGACACACACACACACACACACCTGGCCAGGAAGGGAGCAAACTCAATAAAAGTTATTAGTAACCACAAGAATGTGATCTCTGCAGCTTCAATGTCCCACACCTGAAAATTACTCCTTGCCAAACTACATCTGCCCGGGTAATACTGCAGAATCCAGCATAGCTCAGTAGATTTACAGACTGCTGTAAGTGTGCAGTTTGCCGTGAGAGCTGCTGAGTTGAACCAATAGACTTAAAGGCATCGGATAAAAAAACCTTAGGAGGTGGAAAACACCAAAAACTGTTTAACAACACATTGCGGACATGTCTTAATGACATTATTGTTAAAGTTAAATCCTTAATTGTGACCCTGTTTTGTATGCATGTATGCATATCTTTATTTATATAGGGCCATCTATGTACACAGCGCATCACAGCAGTAGTACACAGGACATAATTATATAACACATAATGGGAATAAACACTTCAACATAAAAGTAATATTAGGAAGAGCTTACAATCTAAGTGGTAAGTAGGGAGAATTTACAGACATGGAGGGTGTTCTGTTAAGTGCGTCTGCAAGGGGCCAAGTTTTATGTATGAGGGGTATAGTATCAGCCACGGAGCTACTCATATGCTTCGTTAAAGAGGTGTGTTTTACGAAAGATCCTAAAGGTGGAAAAAGAGGGTGCCAGTCGGTTTTGTAACTTCCCCTAATTTGCTAATCACTTTTCCCTATGTCGCCATCTTGGTCAGTGTTTACTAGTCTAGCCCGGGTCTGCCTCTGGGCTAACCCAAGGCCCCCTTACCTCCCGGCGCAGGTGCGCTAGGCAGCGGAGGCTGGGGGCAGGTGCCGGCAGTGTCAGAGAGGCGACTGAATCGCCAGAGGCTCCCGGCGGCTCCCCTTGCAGGGCGCCGTCATGCTGATAATGAGCACGCCTGCGCAGTGCATCTGCAGGTAGGTCCCCAGTACGGCGGCCATTACAGCTAGGTTCCGCGCAGGAGTTCCGCTCAAGTTCCATGAGCCCCCAGGAGACAGGGACATGTGAGGCCCCACAGCTAATAGGGCTGCAGCAATCCCCTGCTTCCAGATATTGATACTTTGCGCGCGCTAGGACCAAGCCAGTCAGAGCTGGGACAAGAAGAGGGTAGGTTGTGTGTGCAGGGCGTCTGTGACTGCTGCACTAGGCCAGAGACCCCCTCAGGCATCAGCTAGGCCCTGACACCCCTCAGTTTGTGGTTGCTGCAGGGACAGGCCCATTAGATAGGGACACTGCCCCTCTAGTACCTGTGTGAGGGACACAGCCAGGACGCGGCTGCAACCTGGCCTCTCGTGGTCTGGGACCAGATCACCCTACAGATCAGAGACGATCTTCAATGGTGATAGCATCCACACGGGAATTCACCCCACATTTATTTATTTATTTATAAAATATTTTACCAGGAAGTAATACATTGAGAGTTACCTCTCGTTTTCAAGTATGTCCTGGGCACAGAGTAAAACAAATAATACATGGTTACAAATACAGTTACATAAATGAGCAGGGTATACATTATATACAAGACATTGCGCGCACAGTTAAAGAAAATATATATTATGAGCGTATAAAACAGTTACAGACCAGATTAAAGTGTGAGACAGCCATAGATTTGAAAGAACTTAAGCTGGTGGTGGATATGAGAGTCTCTGGTAGGTTGTTCCAGTTTTGGGGTGCACGGAAGGAGAAGGAGGAACGTCCGGATACTTTGTTGAGCCTTGGGACCATGAATAGTCTTTTGGAGTCTGATCTCAGGTGATAGGTGCACATGGAGGCAGACGTCGTCGCTGACAACAAACATCGCTGGGTCCGTGGATCCTATCCTTCCATTGTGGCGCTACCAGGTGCTGGAGTACCCGGCAGGGATCAACAAGTGCACCAACTTTACATACGTTAGTTGTGGGCAGTGCTGTCTCACATTGGGTGGGTTGCTTCTTGTGGACACCAGGTTGGTGGGTGCCCAATGGCCTCTCAGTAATTTGGGGGATATTCTATCAGGTGGCGACACTGTGTTGGAGGGCACTGTGGGGTTACGACCATGCGTGGCCTAGTTGGTGGGGACGTTATAGTATTACCCCTTTTCTTATACATGTAGTAAATTGTTATTCCTATCAGTGTGTATTGTTGTATTGGGTCCTGTGGCGGGGCTATCCAACATAGTAGGATTCCGCACAGGTGGAGGCGCTGTCGCCAGACAGATCAGGCACACCCCAGGCTCCCAGCGGTGGAGGCTCAGGCCTCCTGTGAGCCACAGGTAACGCACCACACACAGTAGCCACCATATCTCCCAGGGGGTGGGGAAAGTGCGCTACACTTGCAAGACCTTTTCCATCCTTTATAGTTCATGCTTCTTTTGGCCCATTTACACTTCACTTGTAAATCAAGTACATTATAAAGAAAAGTAGCATTTCAAATCCCCCCTCACAAATAGCAGGGCAACCACCCTTATTGTTCACCCAATATGTTGGCAGCATAATAAATTCAGAAATAAATGTAATTTTATCCGCTTAGTCAAGGATTTGAAGCTTTTTGCAAACCTCAAGAATCCCCCTTCTGGTCCACATTATATACATGTATTTATCTCCTATGATCACTATTTTTAGTTTGGTTGGGTGTACATTATTTTAATCAAATCGAGGTCATGGCAGAGTCTGCATTTAATATATCACACTGCAGAACGTATATTAGGACTATATAAAGCATGTATAGGATTGGAAATGGGGAGAATATATAGGTTCTGAAACGGCCCATAAAACCATAACATAACTTAACGCCAGTTAAAATGCAATTATATTTAAAAGCTACAGAGTAAAAACGAGAATGGCACAAACATTTAAACTTCTAAATACGAGAAAGTATAATGGAAAGGTTTATTTGTTGTAAAGCCATAGGAGAGGCAATGTTTCTGCCCATAGAGCACTGCAACTTCTGTTTACTTGTGAATCATCCCTTTGCATTTGCCAGTTTAAATCCCACACAGACACATTCTCGCTGTATGAAATGCAGACCGCACCTGCCGCCCAAACTATAACGATCGTATTTCTGTTTGGTCATTTACCTACCTAGAAAAGAGTGTTTCCTGCTAATGAAGAACTTTCTTTGTAGTAGCTATTAAGTTTCCGGAGTAAGCACAGTGGTACAATAGCAAACAGCACACATAATGTACTTACAGTGTGCGAGAGTACCATTATTTTATTGATAACCTGGATACTTGGTCAAGGCTTGCACTTTCCTTCTCCCACAAAACAAAAGGGCTTAGCGCGCCTATTGACGTGATGCATAGCGCGCTCTTGACTTACATATATAAAAAAGCTAGCAAATATAAATAACTTCAGCAAAGCTCGCTGTATATTCTCAGTGTCCTGCAGATAGCTGTCATGTGGAGGGGAAATTGGTTTTTATCAGTGGCTATGTTAGATTCACGACCCTAGCACAACCTTGAATTGGCCTTTAGTTGTCGCTGATGGGAACTGAAGAACAGCTACTGTCGACATGATTGCTGCTCTCCAATGAATCAGAACACACAGGGCACAGAGCTGGACATTAAACTAGCAACAAGAATATATCACTGTACTTTTATAGAGATGTATTGCTCTTGCCTGGGCATATAAATGATTGGACCATCCATTGGTGTTTTTTTTTTCTTTTTTTCCAAGGTCTATAAATTAAAAATAAGCTAAGGGTTTGAAAATGATGCTATCTTTTTTCTACCACTGAGATATATCATGGCTCGTATAAACCATTTATAAGCAAGTTCACTTAGGCATTTCTCTACATTCCTTATCATTCTGTCCAGAATACTTTTGCGCTCATTAAATGTATATTTATTTTATTCCCTTTATTATTTGTCTTCTGTTTGGTCATTATTTGGAGTCACAAACATCGTCATTACTCAATTACTCTCCTTTATGTTATTTCCAATGTATATAAAGTTTGTAACACACAGCCTGTAATATTTATCACACATATATATACCATGCATGTAAAAAAAAAAAAGTTGTTACATGACCGAGTGCCCTCCTTTTACTTAATTTCTACTATATTCTGCAAGTAGTGACTGCACCATTAGTGGCTAGCAACACAGCAGTGAACGGGTTAACATCTCAACATGTACGAGACTTTTAAAGAATGATATTTTGAGATTGTACTATAAAAATGATCCATTTATGAAATAGTGTAAAATAACCCATCCCGTGTACATTAATTATCTTTTCAAAGTCCCAACTGGGGCTTTCCCCAGGAAGTAAGTTTTTTTGATGTACCTTGTACATAATAAAAAAAAAACTAGTTGGCTCAGAACTAAATAACTCAAGTGATACAGGACAGTTCGTATATATTCCTATTCACATAGCTAAAGAGCTATATACGGTATGCAGCGGGGATAGGAGGATCTCCTGTGGAATCATTTTAATTCTGACCCCAGACGTCAACACCTGATCTTCTAATGGTACAGAAAAGGATTCTGAGAGTGCACACATGAGCTGAAACAAAGGCAAATGAATGCAAGAAATTAGCATTTCATACACAGGGGAGTGGATGAACCCATTCAACACATCGCTTTGTCATTAGTTACAAGTCTTTGGTATATGGACTTTTGTACCATTTCTTTCACTTGGGACTCTTGCGCTTCCATTTCTTCTGCATCCCCGTTCAAGGTTCGTTCCAACGATGCGCTACTGATTATTACACTGTACAAATATAGCATTAATGGGACCACACAAAATGGAGGTCATTACAAGGTGACAGAGACACGATAGCAATTAGCAGATCTTGGGTGAAAATAGCCACATTTTCACCCTAAAGCAGAAGTTCCCCACAAATGGACATATTTTGTATGATTGAGGCCATCCAGAGTCCGCTGATGACCTGGGCACCTTGGTTCTCCAGGTATTTGTAGTTTTTTGTGTGCTGGTTTTGACAAAATAATACTACCAATATGGCGGCCGTACCATAGCGTAATCTTCAGGTGGCTTCACAGCTTTCCTGTGATGCTAGGCCGACTCCATTTTGTGTCTTGGCGCGTACAATATTTGCCAGGTGTCAAAGCGGGGGGAGCGAGGAGGTCCCTGGATGGCTTGTGACAACAGAGGGGCTCCAGTGACCCTCTAGTCCAGGGGTGGCCAACTTCTGTCCTTAAGGGCCACCAAACAGGGCAGCTTTTAAGGATATCCCTGCTTCAGCACAGGTTGCTCAGTCCCTGTTTCAGCACCGGTGGCTCAATCAGTCCGGGCTTCAGCAAAGGTGGCTCAATCAGTGGGCAGTCTTCGACTGAGCCACTGATTGAGCCCTCTGGGCTGAAGCAGGGATATCCTTAAAACCTGACCTGTTTGTGGCCCATGAGAACTGGAGTTGGCCACTCCTGGTCTAGTCCAACACGCAGCGGGGAATTCGGCTTTATTGCTGCTGTAAAGACCCTACAAACGTACTTGCGTGTCTGCGCCACATTCCGAAGATCTGTGTATTTGTATCGTTACCTATCTGGTGCATGCGTAAGCTACACATACATGTGTCCAATCAAAATGTTATTCTGTATAAATAAATATGACAGTTGTCATATATGTGCCGTATACCCAACAACATCCCAGCTAAACATATATTCTAGTCTTTAAACATTACTAAACCTTCGCTTCATCCGAGCATACCTTATAGTCGCGGGGATCTTTCAATATGGGTGATTAATAGAATCGACAAAATATGCACATAAGCCATTTAATATACCATACTTTGCTGAATTCAGCCGCACGTTTTCTTTCCACATGAAACCTCAGGCAGTCTGTGACCATTAGATTGTAAGCTCTTCGGGGAAGGCACTCCTTTTCCTAATGTTACTTTTATGTCTCAAGCGCTTATTCCTATTATTATGGGTTATATTATTATATTATTATGTCATGTGTATTACTGCTGTGACGCGCTACATGCATACTGTACATGCCTTCCTTTGTCGTTCCAAGTTTTGTTTAAAGCTGCAGTTCAGTCAATATCCTGCATGTGTGTTTTTTTTTTAATAAATCAGTTCTGTAGTAAGAAAAAATACGTTTAGCATTTTCTGTTTTTAAAAAAAACAATTTTGAAAGACCAATTTTCTTGTATTCTATTTTAACAACCATTTGCTAAGGCACTGCCCCTTCATGTCCTGTCACAAGCCCTGACACACCCCTTTGTCAGCCCTGCCCTCCCTCTAGCATATGTCAGTGCAGGAGTGCTCATGAATATTCATGAGCTTCCACTGAGAGACAGAAGCAGAAGAAAAACAGACCCCTTCACTAATTATGTCACCAAATTTCGCCGATCAATGCATGGAGAACGAATTGACCTGCAGCTATACAGTTCTTTAGGTAATTAGAGATGGCACACATGAAACTCTTGAAGTAAAAAAAAAAAAAGACTGAACTGCAGCTTTAATATATAAAAGAGTTATGAAATTCTTCTTTGCGAGTTGTACAACTTCAGACTCCCCATCCTCCCTCTTTGCTGCTTCCTATTGAAAAGTTAAACTTGTTGCTGCCATGGATGAGAATGATTTATCCAAGGAAAGTTGCTTAGATGTGTGAAACGAGGACTGATGCCAGCTCTCAAAGCTGCCATTTTCTTGTTCCCGCAGCAGCTGTGGGTACATGTTTTGGCACACTCCAGTAACATTAAGTCATAAAAGAGATGGATCTTTCAAAGATGAGAGAGTAAGGGAGATGAGGAAACAAAAAGTCAGTCTCTGTCTGCAATAGGCAACCCCAGTACAAAGAGGACAGCTAAGATTACAAAGAAAGTCATGGGTTATAATGGATAGAAAACGCGTGGAGGAGAAATAAAACACACTGCTGAAACAAAACCAGGCAAAATAAGGTCTCAGCAGTATAATGTATCAAAAGTAGCCTGTTTGCAGTGATATTGTGCATTTATTCATGGGATTGTAATGGGTATAAGTCCTTCCACACAGTTTAGAGACAAACGAGATGTCAATTACCCCCATACAAAAGTGTTCTTTCAACCAGGTAGAACTGGCTTTATTATGAGTATAGTGCAGGGGTGGTCAACTCCATTCCTCAAGGGCCACCAACAGGTCAGATATTAAGGATATCCTGGCTTCCGCACAGTTGACTCAATCAGTGGCTCAGTCAGACTGAGCCACTGATTGAGCCACCTGTCCTAAATCAGGGACATCCTGAAAACCTTACCTGTTGGTGGCCCTTGGACTGGAGTTGGCCACCCCTAGTATAGAGAAGCTTAATCATCTTCACCGCTACCGAAAGGTTATTGCCAATTTCAGATACGTGCTCCGACCTACATCCTCCAAACCCCTACTGAGAAAGCCCTGCAGAACATCTGCAGATCTTTGCCCAAATAGGATTTGAGAGGCTAGAAGTGTTTGGATTCCTAGTATCCTTATTTATTCAACAAACTAAAAGCACTTCTACACTGGCGACACACTTTATTCGAGCTCGGCTAGTCCCACGAATTCGGGTATACCCGGGTGTATTGAGGTTTGTGACTGTTTTCTGCCCGAGTGCATTGAGGTATTTTCCAGGCAGGGATTGAAGCATTTTATTCCCGCAGGCTGCAATACTGCACAGTATATATATATATACTGCATTACAATTCATGAATTTATGCCATCTGGTAGACACGCGAAGCATTGCAGCCTATTAAATCCTAATCATTATCATTTAACAGATCAGCCGCCCATCAGCCAGGCATGAACCCAGGCTGGGAAGGCAAACGCTTGTCAGAGGTGAGGAGCGGCGCATTCCAGGTATCTGCCAGGTACATACTGGGTATTTGCTCGAATAAAGTGTGTCGGTGCAGTAGTTTTTGAATTATAGTCTAACGGAAAATGTATACTTCTGGGTCCAGAGTAAAAAAAAACATTTTTTTTTATCAGGATGCAGTTGAGACAACAGTAAAATGACCATAAAACGACATTTCGTTTTGGTTTTCTGTTTTACTCTTCAACACAGCTGGCCTATTGAAATAATCTTATGCATGTATGTGTGTGTGTGGCTTGGCTATATAATTCAATCACAGTGTGGCACAGTGTATGTGACTAATTACATCACAGAACGTCTGCCCCGAGTCAGCTGTGCTGGATGCTAAATTACATTATACCAAAAAGAACAAAATAAATCAAAGTTCATTTCTTCTTCTTGTAACACTTCAGTAAGCATCTCTTTTTGTAAATAAAACAAACTATATCACTAAATCGGGTCATCATTAAATTGGCAGGTTTTATAAATGCAGAACATATGAATTTAAATTTTTTTAAAGGAATGATTACATTAGAAATGAATATATTTTTCCTGAGCCGCTATAACCTATTAAAACTGAAGGGATTAATGACACAATCTCTTAGCTGTAGACTAAGGATGATGTGATATTCCATGTCCAAGAATGTAGAAGACATGATTGTCTCAGCTGGTGACTGAGTGGCATTTGATATTCCCAGCTGGAGACAAAGGGTGATACAGTGTTTCCATCTGGGAACACAATTATTGTTCAAGAAGCTTCTTCTACCACTTGGAGCTCCAATATTCGGCAGACACATGGTGCGATTTGGGGGCAGTACAATAAAGCAGCTGGTCTCGGAGAAGCTAAGCCTTGCAGGGTCTCACACAAAAACCCAGAATCCTTCTAATCCTAAACTTTCTCTCTCTAAATAATAGGCTTTGGCAACAACAGCAGAGAGATGAATATGGAACAAGCACTTTCAGCACCTGCCATGTCACTCAGTCAAAAGGCACGGCCAGCGTACAGGAGACATCCAATGTGACATTCTGCAAAGACTGACATGAAATTGATCAAATATATTTAAAAAAAAATGACATGTTTATGGGCCACTTACACTATCACACGTATGTCCCCCAAACTCATTAAAAAACAAACGCTGATTGCAATGATTTACAATCTTAAAAGCACTTTGAGTGAATTACCAACGTCTATCTTTTAACCTGTTTGTAGCCCAGAAGTCTGTTATGTAAACATTTTATAGCCAGCTCTCCAAAGCTAAAGGATCCAGAGATCTCACCCATCAAAACGTTCGTTGCACTTGCTGCCTGTGAGTTTCAGCCCCACAGTACCAACCTTTAGTATAGTTAAGTTGGCATTTGCAGATGCTTCTTTATACTTGTATTTTGCAATTGTTTGAACCTTTTGAAATAGCGTGTGCGGTCAGTCACATACATGCAGCGACAGGATCAGGAGAGCTGGAAAGAGATCCATGATAACATTCCCACTTGCTGAGGGACACCGCTGACTATTACTCACCGAACACTGTTATTATTATTGCATTCTAGTTCCGCCACTACAGAAAGGAAGGAGGAATATGATCAGACTTTGACAATAGGGACTGGATAGGAATCTCATGATATAGAGGACTGAAGACTTGTTGGTAAAGCACTAGCTCTTGTACCAAAGGTGGTCACTTTCTCCCTGTGCAGTCAGTTGTAGAAAGACAGTAAAGCTCATTGTAGTAGGAACTGAGTGCAGTATTCATACATCACTATATATTCTGTGAGTGTGTGTCTGTGAGTGTATGTGTCTGTGAGTGTTTGTGTCTGTGAGTGTATGTATGTATGTATATATATATATATATATATATATATATATATATATATATATATATATATATATATATATATACATATATATATATATATATACATACATACATACATACATACATACATACACTCACAGACACAAACACTCACAGACACATACACTCACAGACACATACACTCACACACACATACACTCACACACACACACACACACACTCACAGACACATACACTCACAGACACATACACACACATATATATATATATATATATATATATATATATATATACACATATATATACAGTGTTCGACAAATCACCCAAATATCTACTCGCCCAACCAAAAAATCTACTCGCCACCTAGCCCCGCCCCTAACTCCGCCACCAACCCCGCCCTAGTCCCGCCCCCAACCCCGCTTTAAAATAAAATATATAAATAAAGTACATTTAATAAATTCCTAGTCAGAACATTCGTTTTTGACATAAATGAATTTATTGTATTACATTATACTACAATTAGTCCTTGTTACGTGTGTGTGTGTGTAAATGTCGGATCTAGAAATAAAAGCCAGATTTGAATGACTAGTTTCCTGAACCTCTTAACCAGTGTCCTGGACGTCCCCGCTTCACCATATCTAAAGCAGCAATCCCGCCTGGGATCTTACCTGATCCGCAGTCTCTCAATGTCCAGGTACCTCATTCCCGCAATGTTACACATTGGAGGGGATGTGTTCCCTACCTGTCTTCTGGGTTAGGGGGGGTTCCGATGTCTCCCGTGTGAAGCTTGAGTCAGAGCTGGAATAAAGCAGTATAGGTTATTTCGGTGTAGTATAGGGCAGTTAAGATATATAGGTAGGGTGACCAGATTTTGAAAATGAAAAACCGGGACACATTTTTTTTTTTACATAACAGTTTATTTATTGTAGTACACTTATACTTTACTACCATTAGTCCTTGTTACGTGCGTGTGTGCGCGTGCGTCGGATGACCTCACTAATCGAAAAAAAACAACAAAAAAAACCCAGATGTGAATGATTCTGAACCCATTAACCAGTGTCAGGACGCCCCCTCTTCACAATTTCTAAAGCAGCAACCCCGCCTGGGATCTTACCTGATCCGCAGTCCCTCAAGGTATTATACTGGAGG